>NC_136067.1:1811948144-1813148144 GCF_964261635.1 Lissotriton helveticus
TGTATCTCTCTCAAAACTGCAAGTGTCTAAGTGAGTTAGCTCGGCCTTTTTAGGCAAAAACCCTTGAAACAAGGGTTTTTGGACCTAGATTCTGGGAATGAGTGTTAACTGGATATAAATGTCCTACTGCCTGCATGACAGTTAATGGGATAATCCTCTCAACCATTTGTAATACAAAGAAGGATCACCTGGGACCTCTTTCTCCTTTAAGGTTGGTCCTTTCCCTGGAATGGGAGGGGAGCTGAATGGTGACAACGCTGGGCTCGTCTTGCTCCTCTTGTCTTTCAAGTCCATACGGCAGAATCTCAACTTCATAATTGCAATGAATGAAGATGTCTTTAGTGTGTAGAGCTACAAGGGATGTGCTACCGTGGGCAACCTACTTATGGAGGAAGGTGTTAAATCTTTGATAAAATCAGGATTGATTTCGGACTGGCTGTCCGAGACAGAGAGATACCTATACTGCCACATTTGTGACTCTTTCACGAACAAAATTTGAAAAATGGATACTAATGAAAGAGGGAAATAAACACATTTTGAAAAATGTATGGCTTCCTCTTACCCTCCCTGCTGTGGGAAAATCTCCATCCAGAGGTGCTGGAAGGCTGCATATGAGTGATCAATTAAGGAATGACCGGGAGGACATATTCTGTAAGAAGCATTCCATAGGTAAGAGCTCTACGAAGAATAAGGTCATTGTATTCTGATTATATGTTTGAAATTGCTTCAGGTGGGCAACATTGAAATAAGATAAATGCTGGTGTATGTGGTAACTCTGATACAATAATCCAGTTCATTAGGCACCATCCCAATCTTAATGATTGGACTTATGTCATTAATGCAACTGGCACTATGTTTAACACTACCATCTCCAGACTGAACAGTATATACACTTTATAAGCTCATCTAACAGACTGACTTAGCCTCTAATACACTAAGGAACATATAAATTATGCTATTACTACTTTCTAGAGGGAGGACCCGGACTGCGGATCTCAATGAATGGTTACAAAGGCTTTGGGACCTTCCGGGAATGGAGAAAATCTCAGTCACCTGACATGCAATGGAGACCGACGCAACTGGGAGCAATTTTAGATTATTTGATCGGATTCATTCAGGGCGGTCCAGTACCCACAAAATCTTATAATACCACAGGAGCATACCGCACAGCTTTGAGATATGAAAGCAGCGCACGACGATTGGAATTGATGAATCTAGCTGTGAAGGCTATGTCCAGTGTAATCAGATTTATTTTTTGATTTGCTACTATCTGTTACAGGTACATTAAGGGGGATGGGATTGTTCAGTGGAGAGGTGTGGCTCACTGGTTAGAGGCGGCAGACCTGTAAGCAGAGAACGGCCCCGGACCAGGGTTCAATTCCCGACGCGGCAGGGTCTTGGACCAGGGTCAACGGACTCGATAATTCTCGCCTCAGTGCCTACTCTAACCAGGGAACACACTCGGTAACTCTGGGCATTAAGCTTGCCTCATCTCTACAACGGCCCCCCACAGACGCCGGGGATGCCTGGTTTCACCCTGGAGATACCCAGAAAGGGACCATCTCACAGGGAAAACCAGGACGGGTTCCCCAGCGGTCTACAGCGCCAGGACACTCGGGTAGAGTAACAGTGCGCTTTACAAGTATCCCACATTTACATTTATGTGCCGCTACTGCAGCTATGAGTTTTCGTACATCTTTTGTTCCATGATGGCATTCGGATGTAATTGAGTGTATGATTCTTTAAATCCAAATAAAAAGACTTGTTCAATTTAATAAACAAAGGGATCTGAGCTAGGTATTTCGGAAAGGAGGGATTGACTGATTAATCCAAGCACACTGTTATAATTAAATTATTTTGAAAATAATCTGCCAATGTACAGAAAGGTCAGTCAAGAAGCTCCAGCAGTTTTGTTGCATTTGCTACTCTCTGAACAAGGTAGAGTGGAACCCAGGGAGGTTATACTAACAAGCACTACCCTAGCCTAATTTGGAATGTATATCAGATTCTACTACAGATTGTAGGTCAGGGAAGATAACGAACCAGTTTTCAAATAGTTATATTGCATCAATGTGATAATCTGGATGTTTTCACCAACAATAAGAAATCACCTGAAAACTATGGACACATAAAAGTGTAATGGGAGGGAAGGAAAAAGACCATAGATCTGCCTACAAATGGTACATTCCACACGATTCTGTACCCTCTCATGAACCACAGGATCTCAATCTTGTTATAAAGAAGGCCATACAGACCATGCAGTTCCAACTGCACCTAACCTTCTCCAAAAGGCACATGCTCCCAACCTACTTTCAAAGGAACCCAATGGAACTTATCACAGTCTCAACAACACTCATCCATTCACCTAAAACATTTACTCCCCATAGCCACTCTTTAATCCAAATGTTTCACAACATGCCAAACATTTCTTCTTTCTCACCTACGTCAAGACCCTCATCACTCAGGAACATTTTCGGCCTCGCGCAAACCCAGAATTCCTAGACCATTTCAAAACAAACTGGTCCTCCTTTGATTATTTTAACAGTGCACTATGCTATATTAATTACAACATTCCAGGGTTTAACTTGAAACCTTCTGCCCCGGCACTCAGTCCTGAATCCCATTTACCATCTTGGCTTTAAGAACACATATGAACACCTACCCTCCACAGACGGAGAAAGCGCTGAGCACAAGAGTACCTGAACACATTTTGTAAAAACTTTATTTGGTTTTTAGAAAGAAACCATATAAGTTTAAAAATAAAAACTATTAAAATGTCGATCTTGGACACTAGTAATCATAAAATATGTACAATTTAGTTTATCTCAAAAGAAAGTGCTTTAGTACACACAAAATAAAACATCTCATAAAACACTTCACTTAAACAGTGTTAAAACAGGTGAGTGTCAAATAATTCATCTTTATTTCCCTACTAATGTCCTATGTTTCATAACACATTCAATAAATCTATGTACAGTTATACAAACTTGCTCAGTCTGGAGCAATTGTAGATACTGTAAAGCCTATTAGCCTTTCTAATATTTAAAATCCTCAAAGGTGCTTTAGGATCAAAATTCTCTGTTCTTTATAAAGCTCAGAGAAAAAAAACATGCGAATTTGAGATTGGGGCGTAACTGAATTGCAAGGGCATGGAGTCAAATCTTTCTCAGTAAAAACACTGGAAGGGTAAGACACCAAAAAGTGGGCCAGATCAAGTCTAAATTTGAACAGAAGAAATCTTTGGTGACGGGGCACCTTCACCTGATATGGCTCTCTCCTAGATGTAGTGCACAAAGGAAAATACATCCTCACCAAACCCTTCTTCTGCTCAGCCTCCCACCTCCTTTCGGCTATCAGATGCCGTAGCTCCCTTTTTACCAGTAATCTGGTCTGGGGGTCGATGGACATCTGATCAGTAAACAACTCCACCTTACCTATTGATTGTAACTTATTCTTCACATTGTTGAGTGACTTGATCTTGTGGGCCCCTGATAAATCCAAACAATCACTGATCATTGACTGTGTCAATGCTCAGATCTGGACCAAACTGAAAGCCAAAGTAACATAGGGTCCATCCTTACTTTGTCCCCCAAATACTGCAATCCTAATTCATAGTGCGTTATTGACGAGGGAATGCTGCTAGGGAGGGACAAAAGCATATGCAAAAATTGTTTTCTCTGATCTTTAACGTGAATAGTCTGTTTTCCCCCAATACACTAGCACCATAAGTGGCTACTGCTATGGGCTTAGCCTTATAGATGGTGAGTGCTACATACAAGGGCATAGAGCCTGGTTGAGAGCCAAATTTAAAAAGGGACGCAAAAGGATGCTCAAACTGTGTTACCCTTACACTTTTCAAGAGCACCCACATTCACCGGCTCTCAAATGGAAACCCCCCAAAGTATGAAAAGGGGGGGGACACACATTTAAGCACTCTATCTCCAATACAAAATGGAGTTAGTCTACTTTGTGGATGCCCACAGACATTTGGTTTTATTTGTTGAAAGCCCTAGGGCAGGCGAAAACCCTACACAGCAGTCCAGTAGTTTCTGGAGTGCCCTCACTGTGCAGGTCATAAGCACACAATCACCAGCGTCCATAAGGATAGGTAGCTATTGTGTCACTTTCCTGGGGGTGGTGGGGGGGTCTGCTTTCACTTTTGTCAGGTGTTTCTCTAGCCCATTAATATAAAAGCTAAAAAACGAAAGGGGCCAACATTTAGCCTTGCCTAACTCCCTTTCTAATCTTTATGTAAGAGGTACAGTCCCCATGTGGCCTGAACCTAATCCTTCCTTCCACATCATGATGTAATTGGAAAAGGAAGTAAACAATTTTGAAACTAGCCCCTTTAATTTATAGCATGGACCACAATTTCCCCCTTAAGACACTGTCAAATGCTGCACTTAGATTCATGAACACCAAGTAGAGCCAACCCTCCTTGGCGGCCACATATTTACTGAGTACCAAATGAAGATTCAGACACTGGTCTTCTGTCCTTGGCCCATGTCTGAAACCATACAGAGCTGGTGACACAATCAGATTTTCATTTTCCCAGGTTTCCAAATGATCCAACAGGACTCTGCCCAATATCTTCGCTGTCGAGTCAATTAACGATATAGGGCGATAACAATGAGGATCCCTCCTGTCCTCCTTTTTGAAGATAGGGACAATTGTTGCCCGTGACCAAGATTTGGTTGGAGCATCCGTAATTACATTCCTAAAATCATTCACAAAAATGGGGACCAAAAAACAAACTGCCCTTAGAAAGATTGACTAGAACTTCATCGGGACCTGGTACTTTTTGGTTGGGTATCTATTACAGCAGAGATGATATCGCCAAGGGAGACTGTGAAATCTTCTGAGCTTGCTAGACTCCAAGTCTTTATTGGTGCAGCATTCTGTGTGAGCTTGCTCACTAAAATCATATACCTTGGTAAAATATTCAACCCATTCGTGTTCGGGGATAAATACCAAAGCTGGAGCGGGTTGAGAAAAAAGGAGTGATAAATATCTTCCAGAATTGGGTGGTGTCATTCCTGGGAAAGGCACTAACGTACTGCTGCCATGCCTCCCCTCTGATTTCTTTTTTCCTATACATAACTGCTGCGTTTATAAAGCGCCCTACAATTCCTTATGTGTAATGGATCTCTTGGGAAAGTTTTAAGAGTGTACACCTCTGTATATCTTGTGAAGCGCTCGGATACCCTCACGGGTCAAGTTCGCGCTCTATAAAACACGAAAATAAATAAAATAATAATAAATGTGTAATAGATTCCAATGGACATCTTATTGAACAATTTGGTTTACCTCTGTAGGTTGCTACGTTTAGGTGCAGCTAGTTGCTTCATAGCCTGTATGCAAATTTCAGAGAAGGCCCCCCAAGATGCATACAAAGAAGCCCTAAAGCTATATCTGGCCTCTTATTCATCTTCAAGCCTCACACTCAGTTACTATCAGACACTATCGCTCTTTCTTCAACCCTACATAAATTACCACAACACCAGACAACTTTACTGCCAGCAACTTTACATACTACTTTCATACAGAATTGTCACCATTAAAAATATGTTCCATATTATAATCCCTCCTCGCTCCCATCACACAATCCACACAACTTACCTTTTGCCTCATTATCTCCCATGGAACAGGTTTCTCTACTAATATCTAGTAACATATAATTTGTCCAACTTCTGTCATACTTTTCAAAACCTTTATCCCTATCTTCTTTGGATTGCATGTCTCTTTCCTCCCTCTTTACACATTCTCTCCTCATGCTAGTACATTTACTAAATTTGGAATTATCCTACCTTTGCCTTAAAATCCCACAACAAGGCTTCCATTCTGCCATCAAGAAGAACAACCTCCCTGCTTTCACAAACCCCTGAATGGCAGGCTTCAACTGGTTTACCCATTGCCTCTCATTATCCAACCTACTTAGTGCACCTTTTTGATAGGGACAGTAGTCTTGTGCAAGCATACACCTTTTCCCATTTTTAGCCTTCTGAGCCTCTCTTCAGAGTATTTCAAGGTTACCATGAATACTAAATGTAATCCATGCCTCTCTGGGCTTGGCCCAGAACAGGTTAACATCCTTGCTTTGTAACCACTACTTCTTTGTCTCCATCACACTGGTCCCCATCACTCATTACTTACTTACTTCTGCCTACTGGGGTAGAGGCCCTCAGCCAGGACTCTCCAACCACCTCTTTTGTGCGCTTTTTTCTTTCAATCGGACTCCAGGTGTAACACATCTCATTAATGTCAGCCTCAAGGCTTCGGCACCAGGTGTTTCTTGGCCTTCCTCTGTTCCTTTTCCCTTGAGGCTTTCAGGTCAGGCCTTGCCTGTGGTGTTTGATGCAGGCTTGTGGATGGTGTGATCTGTCCAGCCCCAGGTAGTTGTTGCTGATGGTGTTTGGCCAGTGGATTTGGGGGATTCTCCTCAATCAGGTGTTGATGAAGGCCTGGACTTTGTTGGTGGTGGACACTGTTGTCTGCCAAGTTTCTGCTCCATACAGAAGGACTGATTTTACGTTGGTGTTAAAAAACCTAATCTTGGTTTGCACTGTAAGGCCCTTGGAACTCCAGATCTTCTTTAGCTGAATGAAGGCAGCCCTTGCTCTGCAGATTTTTGCCGTGACGTCAACGTCTTTGCCGCCTTGCTAGTCTAGGACACTGCCCAAGTAGGTGAAGGCCTCAACCTCTTTTAGTGCATCGCCTGCAAGAGTGACTGCAGTTGGGTTGGCCGTGTTAGGCTACAGGATCTTTGATTTTCCCCAGTGAATGTTGAGGCCAAGTCGTGCTGAAGTGGTTGTCACTTTGTCGGTCTTCTTTTGCATCTGCAGATGGGTATGGGAGAGAAGGGCCAGGCTGTTTGCAAAGTCCAGATCGTCAGCTGCGTCAAAGGTGTCCACTGGATCAAATTTCTTCTCCTTGCGGTGGATGTCTTCATGATCCTGTTTATGGCCAGCAGTAAGAGAAAAGGTGAGAGCAAACAACCCTGGCGAACTCTGGTCCTCAACTGGAAGGCTTCTGTGAGATGTTCTCCATGGACTATTTTGCAGGTTATTCCCTCCTAAGAGTTACTGATGTTTCTTAAAATGTTATTTGGCCCACCTTAGTGGTGGAGGGGTTTCCAAAGGGTCTCTCTGTCCATGCTATTGAAAGCCTTCTCATAGTCCGGTGACTGCTTAATGATGATGCACAGTGTTGCAATCTGGTCTGTGCAGGATGTATCTTTGCAAAAGCCATCTTGCTGATCTCGCAACTCAACAATGACTTGCTCATTCATTCTTTTCAGGATTACTCTGTTGAACACTTTGCCTGGGATTGATAGAAAAGTTAGCTCTCTGTAGTTTGCGCAGTTACTCAGGTGACCTTTCTTGCAGATCATGACGAGATATCCCTCCTTCCATTCTGACAGCACCTTTTCCTCTTCCCAAATCTTTCCAAACATGGGGTGGAGCATGTCTACTGATGTTTCAATGTCTGCCTTCAGTGCCTCTTCAAAAATATTGTTGGGTCCTCCAGCCTTCCCATATCTCAGATGCTTGATGGCTTGTCTTATTTCTTCATTGGTTAGTATGCTGCAGTTAATTGGCAAGTCCTAGTCAGCTGGCTGTATGTCTGGTGGAGACTGCGGCATGGGCTGGTTCAGCAGTTCTTCCAAAGTGCTCCACCCCTCTTTCTTGTTGGCCTTCGTTACCCATGATTGACTTCCCAGCGTGTCTTTGACAGGTCTTTCTGGATTTCTGTATCTGCTGGAGAGTTTCCTTATGTTGTATTGTTATGTTGTAGAGTTCATTAAAGTTTCAATGACTTGCTCCTTCATGGGCTTCTTTGGCAAGACGTTAGATGAATCTTCGCTTGTCTGTTGTTAAGCTTCTCTTTGCTTCCTTGTTGGTTTTGGGGTGTTCGCCTTTTCGTTTTCTGCTCAGGTTCGGCTGGTTTGGACTACAGCTTTTTTTCCTTCCTTGCTTGGATTTTGCAAAGGGTCTCAATGGAGATCCATTCTTTATGCTGGTGTTTATTGGGACCCAGTATCTCCTGGCAGGTTGATGCCATTGTTTCTTTGATCTTCTCCCACTGGTTTTCTAATGGGTCTGTTGTCCTCTAGTTCTTGCAGAACTTGAAACTTGTTACTGACGGTGACTGAGTATTGAGTCAGTTTATGTGCATCTTTGAGGAAAGTGGCGGTATATCGCTGGCGTTGGTTTGTGGTTCTATCCATGCTTTCTTCAGCTTTAGCCTGGCCACGAAATAGTGAAGGGCCGACGCCACGTCTGCTCCTCACTTCATTTTCAAATCCTACAGCGACCACTGGAAATTCTTGGCAATGCAGACATGGTCGATCTGATTCTCTTGTTGAATGGGCTAGAGACACCTGCATTGCCTGGTGTATTCTTTTGTGTGGGAATACACTACTTCTTATCACTAGAGACTGTTCAGGGCACAGAGATCTGTGAGCCTTTCACCATTCTCATTATTGTCACCAAGGTCATGGTTGCCCTTGACTTCTTTGTACCCGGTGTTGTCGATTCCAATCTTGGCATTGAGGTACCCCATCAGTATGGTGCTATCGTTTTCAAGGCATTTCTCTAGGATGGACTGGAGTCTGTTGTACATTTTTTATTTTTCCTCTTCTTTGCGGTCACTTGTAATATTCATGTTTATCCTTTTTTTATTTGTGCTGAAGGTTTCTGTGATGATCCTGGGACCGTGGGCTTCCCATTCCATCAGAGCTCTGTTGGATGCTGGCTTCAGCATTACTGCTACTCTGAGTCCTCTTTGTGTCCAGAATACTGCAGCATTCCTCCTGAAGCCAGTCTTTTCCGTCCAGAGTGTGTCCATATGGTCTCGCGATGCCCAGCAGGGCAAGGTTATATCTTTTCATCTCCGCTGACAGTTGGGCTGTCTTGCCTATCTCGTACATGATTCTTGTGACCCATGTCCCTATGGTCTTGGTCAAAAGCAGGTAAATAGGCTTTATGGCTTCTAGGGATCTCCGACTTTAACCACAAGGTGACATCGCTCTCCCTGAATGAGATTCCTCTCTCCCCAGGGCTGGGATGTCTTTTTGGTCGACTTTTCTGTAACTAGGATTTTTTACTACATGCAAAAACCCTCCTCTATTTGCAGCTGGGCTTGGGATGACTGGCCATGACTGAGTTCCCCTGCCTATAGTCTGCCCAAATGTAAGTAATAGGAACACTTCATTTATCCTTCATCACTTTGGTGACATCACATCATCTGGGTCCCTGTGCCACTTATATACAAATGATACGCCGATCATCACATTCACTACTTTCATATCTCTATCCCAAGTTAAAATCTCTGTTCATCAGCTATTAGACAAACAATGGCTCTCTGTAAGGCTTAAGTCCTCTAAGAAGGACCTTCTCCACTGCACTGCCTCAATACTTTCCCTGACATTTGCCTCCTATTACATTTTCACCACAGACACTCTGAAACATACCCAAGGAGTACAATTCAATTTCAGCATGCATCTGTATTCCTTCAGCACCTCTGCTACTACAAAGACCATATTAAAAATAGTCAGCATAAGGCCAATACACCAACACCCCACCACGCCTTCCAAACAGCAAAATCCCACATCAACATACTGCTTAAGAGTAAACTACATTATTGTAATAGACTCCTGGCAAACCTCCCACAATACTCATTCTCTCACCTTCACAACATTACAAAAGTCTTCTGTCCATAATCAACTTGCTCTTCCAAATGTTCTTGGTGGGGGTGGGAGGGAAGTAGGCATGGTATAACATTATATTCATATGAAAGTGGTCTGATAACATATTTTTCAAAACTATGTCTAATATAGGATGTTTTATATATGGCTTGCTAGTTGTGATTAGTTTTCCAGTATTAACTATCCACATACCACTTAATTCCGGTGTCTGCTTTTTTATATCTACTGCTGACACTGCTCACTGGATCTTGCTTGTTCCCCATTCATGTTCGGGATTTTCCTCATTTTGCCGATGAATGAAAAAGTCTTTGCTACTGTGGGATTGTGATCATCTAATAGAAGACACTTCATTTCATTGTGCTTCCTAATGCCTATTGGTTTTAGAAAGTATTTTCTTAATTTCACTCACCCTTGTTGGCTTTTAGGTCTTTCAAATATAAACTTATATGTCTGCCCTACTCACAAACAACTGGTCAATGGATATGATGCAAGTTTTTCCAGAAGTTTTCTTACTGTTAATATTGCATTGTTACTTAAGAGTTTAAATGTGGTTTTGAAAATGTGTTCACCTTTGTTCCTGGGGATTCCATTTTTTGCCCAACGATCAGCTTTAACATGGAGAAAATTTCTATGTGCCACTATCAACATCACTGGTCTTCAATGATGCAGAAAATTTCATGGCGTACTTTAGTCTCCCAACCCGCCTTTTTACTAGGGTATCGCCACATTCTGCTTCCAAAATAATCGTGGGAAATGCCTCGGAGCTGAACTGCCTTTCCCCATAATTTACGTAGTCCCAGTTTCAGAGGCTGCTATGAGCAGACTAAACTAGAAGAGGGCTCTACATTAGTTTAACACATAAAAAAAATAAAATTAAAACATCAAGTTATGTCAATTCCAGTTAAAAGGGGAAAACCTTCTCATGTGAATCCACCTCCGCTATGACATGAAAAAATCTTTTGATTAAAAATACAGTGAAAGAGTTTGGATGGAGTATTGAACACTAAATACCATTTTCCATGGTATCGAGAGCACCGCATTGTATTATAGGAGTGCATAACAGGTAAGAGAGGGATGGAATGTAAAGAGGACAATAGACCTCTGGCTACCCAGGCGACTGCCGATGGTTAGACAAATTGCAAGCCTTCCTCCCAACACCTCTTGTGTATTTAGTGAACCTCTGGCAGACAGTTAATGACATGGAAATCATGATGAACCAGTAAGCTTTGTGCAAAACCAGGTTTGGAGTGACAGCTTGCTAAACGAGGGACGCACAGGTTTAAAATCATCAATGTTTTACACATGCAAATGAGCAACAGGTATTAAAAAGGGGTTATGCAACATGAGTTGGGGAGGTGTGGATCCATGCAACAAAAGATAAAGTAACAAACAACTCTTAACTGGAACTGCTCTACAGAATCGGTGGTTACCCTGAAAACCTGTCACGGTTCTGGGCCCACCCTAGAGACATGTACGTTAAATAGTAAACCAAGAAAAAGAAAAAAAAATCGTCTTTCTGCATTCTTAACAAGGGCTGGCAAAAAACACAATAAGGCGCACTAGAATAAAGCTTCAATATATTCCTTAAAGTACGACTGTGTGAACATATTTGGGCAAGCCCCGAGCTCCTGAACTTATGAGAAGCTTGTTATTTTTGTAAAGTTCATGCGAAATATTTGTGTGAAGGATACTGTGAAGTCTGGCGACTTCAGAAAACACTCAGTTCAATTAACTGCGCCTAGCCTTCGCTCTAAAAACCCCCTGCCCTGTCGTTTCTAATAAACCTCAGCAAGCAAGAACAATTCTTTGCAGCAATGAAGGCTGAGCTTTGGACTCCCGAATCCAACATTCCAAACCTATCCTGGACCGCACTGCTCCCATAAACAACAAAAACATGCATTCGACTCAAGGCTTCCACACTGCTCTTTCTTCAGCCTCTTTCTACTTATTGCTTAAAAAAATAAGCATATTATAACTTATCGCATTGCAGGTGCAGTGGCACCAGAGCTCAGAGGTTTGAGGGGAACAATGCACCGCTTTCACCTCCAAAGCAAGTGATGGGATCCTATTATTTGTCTGCATCAGGACCGAAAGCACGCTGCTATTCAATAATGATTATCATCACTCAACTTCATAGCGCTCACTTTAGTAACCTCACTAGGTCTGAAAAATAAACTAATAGCCACTAGATCTACAGGCCGAGAAACTTAATACAAGTTACTATGCACATTCGGTCTCCAATTCACCTTGAAAAAGTAGTTTTTTTTGTAGTTTAGCGATTCGTCTAACCCAGTCCAGCAGTCTTCCAGAGGTTGTGCTGACACAATTGCGCCCAGTTCTGCTGATCTTTCTGTTACTTGTGACAATCTGCACAAGCCTTACCAGCCTTTCAGTAGCCAGTCTGTCATGTGATTGGCCCTAACTTACCTGTACTTGCCTTTCTTAGGTGGTTTGTCATGCGACCATGGAGCTAGTAGTCATGCCAGCGTGCCATTGTTAATGAGGACATGTGATAAATCCAATCCAATCTTTTCACCTTTCGGATTATATCCAGGCCAGTGATTGTATTGTGGATTAGTTGCCCTATATCACATGTGCCACCTGTCAACTAGACTGGGCTTGTTTTGCTGTTCTCCTTTATAAGTGTGGGCTCCGATATCTCAAATTGTGAGAAGCTGTTTGCAAATAAGCCTAAGTGCATTAAAAGCACTTCACATTGGCCCGCTAAGAGGACTGTTTTTCAACCTCGGCCAAACTTTTAGACACAGCCATGCACCCGACAAAATGCAAGTGATGTGATGAGCAAGGCAAGTATGGCCTAAGTAAAGACGAATTACTATGGTTACACACAAATGGCAATATTGAACTTTGTCAATTACAAACTTAGATGCATGGAGTGGTTGGATTTCCTCTCAGCACACACTGAAGGGATCAGAAGGGCTCAGAACCATAGTTTACACTGAAGGGTCAGAGTCATAACCTACCTTGAATGGCTCCAAACCATAACAAACACTGCAGGTGTCAGAACCACAACCTATTCTGAAGGGCTCAGAACCATAACATCCTGAAGGGCTCAGAACCACAACACACACTGTAGGTGTCAGAAACACAACACTTCCTGAAGGGCTCAGAATCATAACTTACACTGAAGGGCTCAGAACCATAACATCCTGAAGGGCTCAGAACCACAACACACCCTGAAGAGCTCAGAATCATAACTTACACTGAAGGGCTCAGAACCATAACATCCTGAAGGGCTCAGAGCCATAACACACCCTGAAGGGCTCAGAAACACAACACTTCCTGAAGGGCTCAGAGCCATAACCTACCTTGAATGGCTCAGAACCATAACACAAACGGAAGATGTCAGAACCATAACACACCCTGAAGGGCTCAGAACCATAACACACAATGAAGAGATCAGAACCACAACACACCCTGAAGGGTTCAAAGCCATGTAACATCATGTGCTCAGGGTTTACAGGTGTGCAGTGTTTCCGCACTCTCAAAGGGGCACTAGCTGGAAAATTATTTTACCTCACATCTGGGTTGAGTAAAACAGTTCAAGCACTCCGCCCTGATAAAATCTTTGTAACTATTGCTTGCCTCAGAAAAATGAAAGGGAGAGCTACTTGCCTTTCAGAGTGACCAGTCTGCTGGAAATCTACTGAGAGGCCTGTCACCGAGAACTACTTTTATGAAACGATATAATATTAAGCATGAAGATGGTAACTTTTGTTGTCAAAACTATTTGAAATGGGAAAAAAGGTTTTACTTTTTGATTTCAATAAAATGTAGGAACAAACGTTTGAACATCAACATGTGGGAAGCATGGAAAAACAATGAGTTTACATTAATGTAAATACAAAAAAGACATGGCAGACAAAACAAATCAAGTTTATCCGTAAATAAAGCATGCATGTGGGTGACATGCGACAATGCTTGAGAGCAGCATGCTTGAGTAATCTGTAGGAAGTCCAAGCCGGAAAGCTGAGGCAAAGATATTGATTGTCGATAGCTTAAGTCTGAACTCTGCAATTTTCAGAAATATACACATACGACTGCTGCAGAACAAATCAATAGTGCAAGATTCAGCATCTGGGTAAAGGCATGTTGAACAAGAAATATCTTGACAAAGAAAAACTCCGACCTACAGTTAATTACTTGTCAGCATATTTCTGTTCTTGATTTAAAAGGAGGCAAAGGATAGTTGGATCTTTTAGTTGGAATGTCGTTCGTAGGGAAAAAGAACAAAGCAAATGTTCTTTAATTAAAATAAAAAATACAGAAAAGGTACATGTTGGCCTTTTACAACGATTACATGAAGCCTCAAATGTCTAGTGGAGGTATGTTTTTATTAAAGCATAATGTAGAGTGCCAATTAAAAATACTGTTTCTCATATTAAGTTTTTAGGCTTACCTAATTGTGCCGTGAGAACAGTTATGAAAACGTTCACAGGGAAACTAACAGGACAACTGAAAGATCCAGGAAAGGTTAAAATCAGATAGCAACCCGCAAGAAGAAATATTTGCAGCATAGTTTAAGTGTAATCTTACCTAGGCTGTTTTTTTCACGAGTTGACATTTTTGCTGGTTACAAGACAGAAGTAACAATTTTTGAAATATTATGTTTAAGATTTCTTTCCTCTACTAAACTAGTGCTGAACTTGAAAGCTTTTCGAGATACCAACCAAAGTGACAACGTAATAGACAGCAGTAATATAGAAGGAGATATCTGGATTAGCCATGAATATAAACAACCTTCTGTGTCTAACTTCCTTCCAGCAACAGGTTCACACTGAATATTACGACCCCTGACCTCTTCACTTCCCTAGTCTAACCCCACCTTCTCCTTTCTACCCACTGTGAGCTCCTCCCCTTCTACCTTCCATTCCCTTTCCCCTTCATCCTCTTCTAATTTCTCTCCTTCCTACTCTCTTCCTCCTTTTATCATCTCCCCACATTTCCACTCTTACTGCACCCACCACTAGAAAAACAAACACAGAGGAGGAAGATAATTAAACACTACTGAAATATAAAACCCTAGCGTACATTCGCACAGGTATGTAGCAGAAACTCACATGGTAGACATCAGCATGTACACAGAGGGCAGGTCACACCACCCTCTCCCAGCCCCCTCAACGCACACCGCTGCAGCCAACACAAAAGATGCACCATCAGTGAGAACAATATAGAAAGGAAGACAATGACGTGCTAATTATAAACACAACTTAAGACGGACCGAACACATTCACTTGTGCAGGTGAAGACCCTGCTCCTCTTTTGAACATCCGTCCTCAAGTCAGCGCAGAGAACTATAACCACGCAAACACAAATCAAAATAGTAAGGACATGAGATGAGGAGAGGGATTAGAGAAGATTGATCTCAGGACTCGACCCACTACATGAGTGCCTGAGCAGCCGACAGTCCACGCACACACACACATGGACAGGTGAAACACACACCTAACCTGTAGCAAACGTCAGGGACATCACAGGATTGGAAGAGATAGGAAAACCTAAATCCCCATTCTATCGTGACTTCCTTTGCTACTGGCTATCCCACAACCAGCAAACATCCATCTGCATACCAAGACAACCACAAGCACCACCATGAGCCCAAGAAATGAATATATAGTTCACTATAAAAAAAGCACAACATAGCACTCATAATACAATAACAGATTCTGTGATTTAGCCATCTCCACTATTTATCTTTATAAGTTTCATGTATAATGAATTGTAGCGATCAAACAACTAATGTTTTCCATCAACAACTACTTAGAATTTCAGAGAACATCATTTGCCAGGTGTTCTGAGATCTTCAATCTAGACCATCTTTTCCACTGCCCTTAATATGGTATCAACATTTCAGACAATAGAGAATAAAGCAACAGCTTACATTTCTGGAAACAAACAACATGCAGAAGGATAAGGCAAAGCTCGTCATAACTGTGAGAACGGGTCAGATGAAATGGAAGAACAGACAATCCAATGAGGTATGCCTCACCACAGAACACAAACACAGCTGTTGTGACCACATTTCTGGCCAGAAAGGAACACATATTCCTAGGTAGAATGCTTGAACTGATTTGTTAGATAATGCAATAATTCACTACTTCTATTTTACAGGTAAGTGCCTCTTAGGAGGTAATCTTAAAGAGAGGTGTGCTGAATACATTAGAGACGTTGAGCATTTTACGATTTACCTGAAGATTACAGAAACATTAAATTACATTTTTTTTAATTGATCAATATTTTACGGTCAAAGCTAATTAAAAGTAATGTAGCGCAATTACAAAACAGAAAGTTAACCAATAAAGCAATGCAAAGGTTTTTCTGCCTATACACAAATAATTCAAAACGTAACTTCTCTCTGACACTGCCTGTGCGGCTCACCTCCAGCACATAAGTTAACTATAGAGCAGTAGGGAAAGAGCCCCAAACACAAAGGATATTACACCCATGTGCACACCAGTTTGGTGACATTGCACACTGTCTGATATTATGAGTGAAGTTATTTTCCTCAACCTCACATGCTTTCGCACAAGTGATACTACAAAATTGTAGTTCTCCCTGTGCACATTTGGAAATAGCAAGTCATATTTAACTAAGAGGTATACAAGAAAGCGCATTTTAGCTTATAGCTCACTTCTCCCTTCTTTTAAAAAATGAAAATCAACACAAGGCAAGGAAATTGTGCTTGGATTGAAGCTTAGAAAACAATTAGTGGTAAGGTCTCCAATGAAGAGAGGAAAAGGATAGACACGGTAGCATAAGTGTGGTGATGGGAAAGTAGGCAGCGTGCGGAAGAGGGCAGAAGGAAGATGGTTATTCTTTGCACTACAGGTAGACTGGATTATTGAAAGTTAAAACATCAATAGCCTTGGTGTTTACAGGTTTCCTGAAGTGTTTAATAAAAAAAATCACAGTTTTTACCACTTAAACGGTTGATTACTGTACCATTCAGTTTGTAAATGGAGGCTTTATTTAGCATTTTCAAATTGTATAATTCTAAAATTTCTATTTCAGGGTTGCTCCTTTAGAATTCAGTTTATGCCACTGAGTGGGTTACAGAAACCATTACCGTTATGTGACTCCTCCTAACCATTTTAAACCCACGATTTATAGGCAAAAGCTGGGGTAGGGAGAGGGTAGAATGGCAGTGACTCTTGAACAGGTAATAAGACATTGTGCAGTGGGCAGGACATTTGGGGTAAGATGTAGGAAACTTTATTGCACTCTCAAACATTCAAATACGATGGGTGTACCTGCAAAAATGTGCCTAGCCCTGAAATGCATTTTAGGAGTCAGCTAAGTGTTACCGACTTTTAAGATGGATGTGCAAATGGATATCGATTTGGTATATGGATGGGGGCATATTTTGGGCATCCATTTCAAATACTGGGGTGGTAACTTGTTGTCAATAGGGAAGCCACCTCCTTTTGCCTCTTCCCCCATTATGAATTGTCTAAAAGGTTACTAGAGGACTAGGCAGCGGTCCAGAAGACTGCTGCCAAATCTCCGAGGAACTTCTCAAAAAAAGAAAACTTTTTCTTAAAAGCAGCGCTGTTTCTTTTAATGAAATGGAGTGGTTTAAAAAAAAATGACTAAGTAAAATAATGAGAAATGGTGGTCTGCTGCCCTTTAAAGCAACCATCCCACTGATGGTGATCAATCGAATTGAATCTTAGTTTGCGCCCTACCTAAAGAATATCAGGTAGGTCTTTGGCAACTCAATCCGAATCCCTTTCTTATGTTGATTTGTAAAGCTCACTAATCACACTAGAGGGTAACCAGACACTGCAAACCAAGTTTTAATTGCAAAATGTTAGGTTGCAAATTGCAACACTGTTTTTTGCGACCAGACCATAAGTACATCTTGCTGTTGGTTGTCTGATAGAAGCAATAAAATGAAAATATAAAATTGAGAGGAAAACTCGCATGAACTCACTTATATAGAATGAAACATATTAGAAGGGAATTATGCTATTTACCTGGGCTTACGATGATGTCTTTATGTCTGAAATAGAGGGAAACAAAACATCATGTAACTCAGCTATTTTTTTCTTTCAATAAAAATCAGCTGGAAAAGATTCATTGAGGTACGAAAGATGGGAATAAAACACTATGCTTCACTCACTCGAACAATCTAACAACTGACAATACTTTGAATGTTCGTATAAATGTCCAATCAATACTTAGCTTAGGCTGTCTTCGCTAAATCGAAACGCACAGTAGAAACAACTTTAAAGCCTCACGACTCATCATTTTTCATAAAGTACACATGGAAAATGTGATACTTTAAAGAAAAGACAAATGAACTTATGCTCATTTATTTGGAATTATGCAACCTGTTCTTGAAATGTTTTTTTTCAATTACGTTCAGTGACTTACAGAAAGGAATGTCTGCACAAAGTCTTTTTTTATTGCTTGGAAAAAAAGTTATACGGCTCTTAAAAAACAACAAAGAGTTTGCAGTATCACAATAAGAGAAGCAGAGAAATTATGAGCCTTTACAAAAAGTAATGTGACAGTGTTAAGTGCTTTAAAAAGAATCAGAAAAAAAACAACCACATTACAAAAGAACAGAAATGAAAAAGACAATTTAGAAAAAGACAACACGTGCCTACACGAAGAATGCATTACAAAAGGCTAAGGGGGTGGGTGGGCAAAGAAGAACTTGTCAATCTTGAAAATGTTGTTTAGACCACACAGTAAATAAAATAGTTTGTGAAATCTTACACATTTCAAATTTACAGAATAACAAATTTACAACTTACTTGTCTGAGTTTTTTAAAACTTTTGATCCCAGTTTCGATGCAGAAACTGCCCGTAGTAGTTTACTGTCTGAGCTGTCCCTTGAGTTGTGTGTCTTATCAACTGTGTTACTTCGCTTGACGCTGAAAAGCAAAAGAGACGCAGAATAAACAAAATGAAACTTTTTGCTGCGGAGATCCCACTGGATGCAAAGGTGGAGGAGCGAGACAGAGAGGCAGCACCAGGACTTCCTTAAAGCAGAGTCAGGAAACGGAAACAAAGGTCAGTTAGAAAGCTGTGGTAGGATGAGCGGATGCTGTTAGACATGGCAAAGCATGGGATCAAGAGATCATGATTTACAAGTAAGCATTCATCCTGGAAAAACATTCGCTCCAGGTTCTAGTTGGGGTTTTTGGGTCTGACACCGACTCAGCAGTCGCAGTGACTTTTTTTGGTGGTGATGAATCTTCAATTAAGTCACCCATATTAAATGCAAATAAAGTGGGCAACATGAATCAAGACAGCCCCAGGGGTATTACAGCAGGAAGGTAGAGTGGTGGTGGCAATGCTACATGGAGTACAACCAGAAGTCATGAGACACATGCCTGAGGCTTGACAAACCACAGTGGGGAAAAAGCCTGGGTGCCCAGTAAGGTCTAGCCGATACTTTCAGCCTTCACAGGGCTGCTCTATGAGGAGGATGTCAGTTGGGTGCTATCTGTATTTTCATTCGAGCATTCATCTTTTATGCAAGTCTTTTTATATTTGTGTGGTTCTGTTTTTAGTCAATCACAATATATTTTCTCTGTAGTCATTGTCAACAATCTCTTCTGGTTCACTTTGCTGTTAAACTATGTGTTCACATGCTAATCGTCTAAAAATGGCTTCTTTCCATTCTTGGGAAGTAACCCTAAGTTAATTAAAATAGTTCATTTAAAACTTCCTGCAGTTGTCCTGGGGCATGCTGTCATCTTGGTGGTTTAAGACTGAGTTTTATAACATTATTGTGTGATTTACAGTTACATTCAGCATGGCCAGCAGCCATAGGCAGATTTCTTCCAATTCGCAAATATGTGGAAATACAAGTCTACGTTCCCACAGACTGATGGTGGAGTCGAAATGTTTTACAACATTTCAAGCATGCATTTCAATTCAGGAGTAATGTCGTCTTGAATGATTGAAGTTTTTGTTAAAAGCCCTGCTTTAAGAGACTAATCCTATCTCGGTTTTCAATTAAATACACATTATTTTAAGCCACCGTCTAATTTTTTTATGTACAAAATGATGAAAGAAAGGCTCAAGCCTGGCATGAAAAGTCTCGCACTGGTTTCTTTGATCTCCCAGGATATTAAAAAGAACTCTCAACAGCACTACATTTCACTGTGTCTTTGTCGGCCCAGAGTACAGCCAGTCCTTAAAGAACAGAGACAGGTCTCATCAGTAAAAATAAACTGTGTAATGTGTGAGTATTTAAAAAAAAAAAAAAAAAAAAAAGAGAAAATCATTGCCCGCCATTTTGTAACAAGTTTTTGCTTGCATGTATATATATGTTCAGCTGAACAAAAGCGCATGCCACTTCAAAGCCAAAGATTAAGTTGGCACAGCTCACAAAGTCCCACATGACAACTGGTTGTGGTAGAATTTAAGGTAACCCCCATCACCAATCTATCTCTTCTTCATAACGAAGGGGGCTTATGCACACTTTTTCACCTATGGCTTTACATTGCTACTGCAAAGTCTACAGCTCCACTCATCCTGTCCAAAACACTTTGTGCGCTACCCCGTTCCATAGGAGGTCTAGAAGGAAAAGTAAGTGGTTGTACATGAAATGTTCATGTCAAGTAATAAAAACAGTATTCAAAGCCAACTTTACTTTAAACACACCAAACAATTAGTATGCAAAAACATCAGGCGCAAACAAGTTTTACACACCAGGCAGGAAGGCTTCCGAGTAAAATCCAGCATACGATTGCGAAAAGCAAGCAGTGAGCTTTTTACGACTGTTAGACATGCACATATTAACAGACGGTCATCAAGCAGCCGAAAAGTAAAGTCTGAATTTAGGGCAAAAAACACATAATTTAGACGCAAGTATGGGTTTTTTGTATTACTAGATAAAAACGTATTTTAAGTATCCTTGTGTAGTAGGAAAATGTTATAACATATTAGTAAAAAAGGGAATGTACTTTAAAATATTTCTTTGCAGTTACACTAGTTAGATATTAATTTGGATGGTGAAGAAATTAAACTCCGAATAATGCCTGAATTGGACTGTTTTGCCTTGGGCTAGACATGACTTTCAATGACGTTGCATCTCTCTTAGAAGTTGAGCAGAGCACAACGATACTGAATCAAGCAAGTGAAGGCTGAGGTTGTCGGTCAAAAAGAGGAAAGGAAAGAACTTCAAATAATGGTTTCCATCATGATGTGCTGGCTGGAAAACTCGCAGGATGACAAAGCTACAAATAAAGCATCAATACAACAGTGCCTTTACAGCCAACATCACTAGATTGCCTACAACTCCCCCTCCCTCTAGAGGTACCTATTCACATAGGAACATTGAGATAAAAGACATTCACTCAGTACTTAAGCTCTGTGGTGAGCCTACACCCCAACTGTATGCGCCAAACAGGACCGTTTTCGTAAGACAGAAACTGGTCTACTAGAAACCGCACTATAGCCATCATTGTTATCCAATTAATTACTTAGCCTAAAAATGTAAAAGAAGAAAAAACGTTTTTTAAATTGGAAGTATCCATGGTTAAAGAAGATAAAATAAAAAGTTAGAGAATCTAAATGGAAAAAGGAGACTCTGGCAAAAGGAATAATGGATACAGAGGCCGGAGCAGGTAGCACAAAGTGTGCAAAAATGATAGACAATTTTTCAAATACTTACAGCAAACTGTGTTGTTGAGAAAAAACAACTTGTAGAAGTATAAAAGAACTTACAAAGAAAAAAGTCCAAATAAGGTGATGTCATGAATTAAGAAGGTAACTCTGTAAAAGATCACTTAGGCTGCTGAATGTATATATTTATTTCTTAATCATGATTTTAACGAGAAATTCATAACCAAAAAAAAGTGTTTCCTTCTGTAGGATCACTCTGTCTTGAGAAGGGGATGCTTACAAGCAAAGCTCTCACCAATCAATTGTAGAGAATCATCATTCAGCCCTAGTGAAGCCCTCTAATGGGGACCGTGGCACATGCGACAAAATAATCTCAGATCACTGTTTATCAACGTCCACCTAGTTTCCATCCAAAGACATATGAAAGAAGCGAGGTTGTGGGCAGAATAGTGCAATTCTGCATAAGTACCAGAATCCTGCCCTTCCTTGTTTCAAGAAACTTTGTTTGTCTCCTTTCTGGGTGTGCAATATTAAACAAGAACATAGATCCCGGGGAAAGACCACAGGTGACTAGCAGCTGGTTGAACTGGTGTTTTTAGGAGGGAGGAAAGGACCATTTGTGGAACTACAAAGATAACCCAAGGAAAACTGGAGCACATAAATGAAGGGAATATCTAGAACATTTCTACATACATAAACAAGCTACTACATCCTCGACTTCACAGTATTATTGAGGTGTTTAGGAAGGCAAGAACCGGGCTTTGAACAAACCGCTAAGATCCAAAGGGAACTAAAATGAGGCAATAGTGGAGAAGTGTGGCTCACTGGTTAGAAGAGGCAGACCCTGAAGCAGAGGTCAGACCCGGGACCAGGGTTCAATTCCCGACGCGGCAGGGTCTTGAGCCCAAAATATCCACGGATTCGATAATTCTCGTTTCGGTGCCTACTCGAATCACGGGTTCACACTCTGCAGCTCTGGGCATTAGCTGCTTAATCTCCACTACGCCCCCCCCCGCGGCGGGATGCCTGGCTTTCACCTTGGGGATGCCCAGTACGGGTATCTCACAGGGAAAAAGCCAGGACGGGTTCCCAAGGCAAGCGCCGAGATGCCTACGGGTAATCGAGCGCTATATAAGAACGCATAATAATAATAATAATAACATGATACATGTACTCAAAGGGGTAAAGGAGGGACTATATACATAGATCGTATTCTTGACATTAATACCAATTACAATAGCAGAAGAAATAAATATTTTCAAACAAATCTGATTTCCTTTTTCGATTAGGAAAGTTTGCTGGACTACTGCTATACACTTGAAATGGTGTACCAGATCATTAAAAGAAATTGCAGGCATTTTCACTTTGTGACAACTACATAGAAATTAGCAAAATATAATTTACAGAGATTCAGAAGACAAAATCCATGGATTTGTTTTGGGCACAAAACAGCACAGAACAAGGGAAAAAGAAACAAGAAAATTGGATCAAAAACTTTACAACGATCCAAAAAGTCTAGAAAGCCAAGGTGGCGAAACACTCGATTTAAAGGCTAAGGCAAGGAGCAACACTAAAGGTCAGTAGTAAAGACGGAGAAGGGCTGGCCATCGTTGAAAGTATAAACAGAAGGATGAAAAGAGTTCAGATTTCAGATTCTTCTGTGACATTCTCCTAAACACTTCAAAGTTAGATTCCATGCAGAAGTTGGCAGAGAGCACGATCCACATCCTCATCAGTAGGCACCCAACCCACATGCAGCCAGCTTGGAAGGTATAGGAAACAAATGGATCTGACCGGACGTGCGCATCTCTCGACTCTAGTAAAATAGTTTTTTGTACTAGATTGTATGAGAGAGAGTCTGGCTGAGGAGGTGTAGAGATGTAGTTCAACTTTATAGCACAAAGTAAAGAGCACATGTACAAATGTGTGCTCAACTTTGATTATGCTAGCAATTAAGAATTAAAGTTCTAGTATAGTCAAGGAAAGATAATAAAATAATTAAAGATCTTGAGGTTTTAGCATAAGAATCAGGACTAAACGAAAATTCTTCAAACAGGACATGGCTAAGGAACAGGACAATAAATGTTCAGAAGGTTACCAACATTCTGACGATTTACGTACTGAGACATCCTTAAATATATAGGGAAATATTTTGCAACAAGAAAATAAGATTTTCAGGTTAGATAAAGGAATACGAAAAGGTTTTTACTCATGACAGGAGGCAGCTGCTCTACCCTAGCAGGTGATTGGAAGCTTACCACTGCAACACATCCAACATAACTTTATTAACAGTGAGCGTTGGAATTTAGGCAAGTCCTGGAAATCAGCAACAGATGGACAAGAAGGGGGTCTCTAATTTAAATTTTCAATGATTCCAAGGGAATAGCCAATCGGCAAAGTGCCTGGGCCCGCGATACTGAAGACGACATTCAGTGTAAATTCCCGATACCAAGAGAGATGCTCGTCATTGCCATCATTTTAGTTGCAAAGTACAAAAGAAATGCCACGTCTAATCATAACCATCCGCAAGAACAAAAACAGTACTATAGAAAGTGCTGTGTGCCTGCTCAAATTGTCCAATGCGTTGAAACAAAAATATTAAAATAACACAATGCTTTAGTATGTGTGACTGCAACAATCAAATGGAAACCTGGGAATATAAAAGTGCAGTGTTGGAGTCAAGTAGAAATTTGAAAGAAGTCCCAAAGGTAAAGATGCAGCCACATCAAGCCCTCTACCTGAATAAGAAAGCAAGGTTTGTAATGATACTAAAGTGTGTCTAAACGCAATATTCATGAGACGTGTAGTGTGATTTATAAGACACTCAAGAATTAGCACAGCAAGTTTAAGGCTAGCTGGGCCAATAAAAGAACATCACGCGACATCACATGACGCTCCAATGTTCTACAACAAGACTGCAACTTCTATGGAACGCCCCAGTTCTAGGTCATTATAAAAAGGGAAATTTGGGGATGGGAGCAATGATGAAAAACTATTGCTAAATGTTTGTAAGATATAAACTACATATTACGCCCAATACAACTCTCATAGAAGCGACTGGATATACAATATCCATTAAGGAGGTTATAATTGATAGCTACTTGCCTCTTGTCTAAGTGTCTGCCTCTTTCACAATGTGCTTGTGACTGTATATTTTAGAACACCATCTCCTTTGTTTTACAAATAATTGGCATACAGCATTTTAAAATAATGTACTACTAAAATGAAAGAGTATATTTTTTTTATTTCAAAAGTTTTTTATTGAGAAGATTTTTAACAGTACAGTAGTGAGGTGGGGGGTTCTTGGCGCCTTCTTGATTACATAAGGTCTACTTGCAAACTTTGCATAGGCAGGTTTTTACTGTAAGTTCTGTAAGACCCCCGGCAAGTGTGAAAGGAGAAGAGCTAACTTATAAAACCTGGCTTTTAACAGAGGGGTAGGTGTAGAGGTTTGGGTGTGTTAGTAACAATAGATGGCGGATCCATCAAACAGTCCAGTTGCCTGCCCAGAGCTACACCACAAGCCCTAACCAGCGTCTCAGGCTTGTTCTTTACCCTCAACTTGAATTCTGTGCTTGCCCCAGTGACTTTTCATAATTGTTTTATCATATTTGCCTCCAATTATTTTACCCATTGTATTGAATATTTCCCATTGTTTCAGTGAAGAATGTGCATGGTATTACGAGAGTCCATATGGACACCATAGGATTAAGGTGACCAGATTTGGTGTATTCGCTGGGACGAGTCAGGGTTTTCACCCTCTGGCCCAGCAAATTTCAGTAAATTTAGCTCATGGTACAGTTTTCAGAGAGAGTCGGTTGAACACAACGGAAGGCACCTTTTCATTTGCTGCAGCCTAGAATCAGTAATCACCCGCTGGCAGAATGTAATTTAGTCACTACAGATGATACAATGTGTAAAAGTTGCATTTAAATATCATTGCTGCCGCATTGTGCGTGCTTTTATGCCGGTGAGCACGGTCAATTAAGTCAATCTGTGCACCTCTCTCTATGCAAAATTGTAGTCCTACCTTCTATGTATGTGAAATATCAAGTTGTTTGAGTCTCAAAATGTGGTCACATTACATAGGTTCAACGCTAATATCCGAGTTTACTCATGGTACAAAGCATGGTGTTGACAATACACCTGGTCTGACACTTTATAAGCAGATATGAGTGAATAGACTATGATGCAGTCTATTTCTGTGACAGTTATAAGATCCATTCTCTGTACACATCGCTTTAAGTACCACATTTATTAGATACTCAATTGCACTAATTATTTACATAATGTGGACAAGGTTTGCCTAGGAGCAAGATCAACATTGGAAAAATCTAAATAAAATGATAAAGTGTGATTACTGTGGGTCTACCATCCATGTGTCTCTGCTCTACTATGTAGTTCCAACATGTAACCCCAATAATACCAGGTTTAAAAAATACGTTTTTAAAAACAGTGTTATGAATTATGGGGGTAGCTCACAAATCCTGTGGGGTGTTAAGATTTCCAGTTGCGTGTTTAAAACAGAAAAAGGAGTAACTAGTGTATTTGTTTGTATGGATGTACAAGTGCAATTTATACCATGGGCTAGACATTTGGCACTGACTGAAAGGCAGACAATGCATGAAGTAAAGATGCTCTTTACTTTTTCGGATGAAGGAAGGGGAAGTTCAAAGGCAGACTAGACTGCCTGATGCATATTATAATGAGCCTTGCATTCTATCAATTCCCACGTAGACAGCCACAGTAGGGCATAAAATGGTGTACACATGGTCATAATGATTAATGTGAAGCAGAGGGTGTGTCACAGTTCTATAAATGCTGCAGACGCTCAAAAAAACTTTGGAGAAGGCCTAAATATGCTCTTTTTGCATAAGCTTTCTATAAAAAAATGAGAACCGTAATAGCCTGACTACTACAGGGGAATATTGAGAACTGGAAGTACTATTTACATTGTTTTTACGTAGAAGAGCCTGGATTTAACTGCATGGGAAGCTAGACAAGCAATGGAAAATGTGAATGCAAGACAAGCAATAGAAAGTATGGCTGCTGTAGGAGGGTATGATTCTAGAAGGTTAGACCATACCTCATTTGGCAGGGAAGTCTCCTGGAGCCCTGAGCAAAACAATCTTAATTTTGTTAGGATTAATCTTCAAACTACTGTGACGCACTCACTGGTCAATAGCACAATGGAACACTGGACAGACTGCTATAACCAGCAGTTGCCCTTGGCAGCAGTTGCGCCATCAGCATAGTTATGGGTCTTTATTATTTTATTTATGTTAGTGGCCTTTTCTTATGGACTCCTTAAGAAAGGGTTTAGAACACTCCCCAATTAGACAGACTAATAGTATCATTACAAGCCTGCCCGGGATCCGCCCTTTGGTGCAGTGAAAACCTTTTGGTTGTAGGAGAATTCCTGCTTTCTGCAGTTTGCTTGTGTGTTTGGAGAGGCTGTGAGGAGGGCTGGGGAGAAGGTGATGCTTGAGTTTGTGTAGTCTGATCATTATCATGAGATTCCTCTTTTTTCTCTTTCGCTCCATGGGGTTTTTCCTTCTTTTTCTCTGTACCACTGCAAAATAAAGTATAAAATGGAAGAAAAGAACAAAGGCAATTAAAAATAATCAAAATAAACCTGAAATGAAGCTGATTAACAGATGATGATAGGAAGGTCGAACATTTAATATTGATTGATAATTAGACAGTGCTTTACCAATTCACTGTTTCTTCATTATAGATTACATTTCTTTATGGGAAGTTACAGAATGCAATACCCTCTAAAATAAAATAATTAACATCAAAATCAACAAAAATTATGGCAACACGTGAAGAGGGTGGCAATGACGCTGCCCGGCTTCCACCCAACGCTGAATTATTAGAAATAAATTGTCAGAAACAGTTGTTGATGGTTATATTTGGTTAATTACTTGAATTCTAATAATCTGGTCAACAATTATTTCAATTTAAAAAAAGTGAAAGGATGATTTCTTTCTTAACTGAGAAAGTTAAAATATTATGCAATATCATTCACATGGAGCAGGTGCAGTCAGGTCGGTTTTTCCCAGTCAATGCTGGGAATCTGAAAACTCAACCCAATACCAAACTATTTTCCGTGAGTGAGACTTATGCACAGCTAATTTTCCAGACTTTGCATGGAAACTATAACTTGAACTAAAAAACATATGATCGAAGTATTTTAGTACAGAGTAATGTCATTTCTGAGTGTAGAATGTTTCCAACCTCACTCATAAGTGACACCTGGTTGGGGAGTAAGAACTGATACCAGAGAGTTTGGGACTAGGAAAATAAAATACAAATCAGATTAACACCCATAAAGCCATGACTAAACAAGTTTCAACATACATGGGCAATGCCTGTCCTGCACTTATCTAAACGTGCTAAATGGTGCACAAAGGACAGGAATTCATAAAAATCTTCAGTTGTCATTTGTCGATTGAGTGAAGAGCTCTAAAGGAAAAATAAATTGAGTGCGCGAAATTATATACATTTCTTAAGTGCATGCAAAGGGGAATTTCTACAATATGTGAATTTTGCACAGTTCGGTTGTGGCAAATCAAATGTTTGCCCAAAATTTGAGCAACTGCCATACAATTAGGTGTGTAAATCACGAAAGTTACAGACACTGCAAGCAAACATCTAGGATTTACTTCAGCCATCCAAAAAGTTGTTAATTTCCCCAATACGGAGTCGTACAACTATGCTTCTTGAGATTTGGAAATTTTCTGTCAATAATGTCTTCTTTCCTTACGTATATAGCAATTGGAAAACAAATTGCATGAAAAGAAACCTTTAACCAAAGGATTAAACAAAAACGTATTTTTCAACAATTTCAGACATTTAAAACAAGCATGATCTAAAAACCATACGGTGCAAACTTAATTAACAAACTGCTGGCTTTTCTAGAAAAATTAAACCTGTATTAAAAACAGTTAGCAGGGCAAAAATTACATCCGTTTTTCCAGTTCTTACTGGTGAAAAGATTGTTACAGGTGCTTTAGAGGTTTGGCTTGGTTCATTATAGCAAGCATTTATTAATTGACAATAAGTATTATAACAAATTGTGTCTAAAAGACAATAACAGTAGATTACACAATAGACATATTGGGTGGTTAACATATCAAGCTATGTAGCAAGTTTTGCTTTGTATTTATTAACACACTGTGCTATTGCTGCTAATCTACAAAGGCAAGTCAAACATTTACGTCTATAACCCATGGAGCTAGCAATTACTTTTTGTCTCATAGGTGTACGAGAAGGTGTGCCCTTCATGGAATGAGAGGCAAGCCGGATAGATGGTGGCAACGGGTAGAGAACCTGGTACAAGGTGGCTCAAGCAAAACCAGAAGCTTCGGGTTGGCATGTTGTAGGATCTAGTTCAAGTATAAACAAGTGCGTGATCAGGTCATGAACCACCCTGGATCAGTGGCTTGGAAATAGCATAATTTATTGCAAATCACCAAACCGGATGAGATTGGTGTGCGCCTGAAAAGGTTGCATAAGGTAAAAAAAAGTGTAGAACCTTGTCCAATGGGGACAAAAATATAGAGGTAGGCCCAATAACAAACTGTGTAGCAGTCCAATTGATACAGTATTATTGAACTTATTAGAGTTTTGGGTGCATCAAAAGGGATAAATGGGCAAATCTTTCAAAGGTTTAGAACTTGATAATTGGTGTGGCAGCAGTGGTTATGACCACATTTTCACTGAGGGGCAGAACAAAACTCCAAGATTCTAGCTAGTTGGGAGATAAGTGATTACAAAGACCTCAGTTTTGGAAGAGTTTATCAACAATATGATTGAAGTAGGGAGTGAAGAGTAAAATATTTTAAAGTATTTTCTATGTAAAGACGGTAAAAGAAAGCAAGTGAAGGGATCGTTATGAGAAAAAAAGGGAGGACCTAGGACTAACCTTCATGGGACACCAACTGATAGTGATCTGGGTGGAAATAACTTGGAATCCCAACAGAAAAAATAGGTGTAAGCAAGGTATGTTAGGAAAGGATTGTACAATAGGGTCAGCAATGTCAAAAGACCCAGACAGATGAGGAAGAATGAAAGGCAAATGGATACTAGTGAAAGCGCAGTTTCTCCTAAATTAAGCCAGACTGAGTAGTTTGTTAGTAGCGAGGCATGTAACAGTTGACAAAAAGGTATATCTTCAGTAAAAGTCGCATGACAGCAGATTTAAAACTTTGTGAATAGTTAATAGATAAGAGGGAATATTAAAATTGAATAGACAGGCAGAGACGAAGAAAAAGTCAGAAGTTTGCGGAGCACACAATGGAATTGCACATTTCAGTAAAGCTACGAGCTCCATAGGAGATGTGGTGGTAAAGTCTAGAAACAAGGCAGATTGTGGTGGATAAGGTAAAGGGGAAGGAAACAGTGCAGGGAGCTGACTAGCAAGGAATACTAGAATAGTGGTGGATCTTGACAAGATAGGCGTGATGCAAAGCTTTTGGCTGAGAGTGAAGAACGTGTTATAGATGAGAATGATTATGTTGTCGCTTGTGCGTGCAAGATGTTGAGCGTGGAGTTGAACTGAGGAAGGTTTCCCTCACGTCCATGCCCTGTACTAAGTAACTGGTAAAAACTATTCACAAGCATGAGGGAAGACTCCAGGCAGAATGTGATCACCTGTTAAAAGACAGAAGGCGATTCCACCAGTATACTAGGAAATATCCCTCCTGCACTCAACTAGCGTTCCAATCAATCAAGAGTCCTTCCCAAAACACATGCATGCAACTTAAAAAGAAAGATGCATGAAAGGGCAGCCCGTATTATTCTTCAGGAATGTAGAGTTTTGGCGTCTTTCACTTGGTGTCAAAACATCATCATAAAAATTCCTAGGTGCAAGACCATAATTGACAATATTTCAACACTTGTACTTCAAAATACAACATTTTCCCTGGTCCGGTTTATATTATTTTTTTCTTAAGTGTTTATGAAATCAAACAACGTTAAAGGACTTCCTTTTGGGGAGGTATCTAAGACATCTTTGCAGGATTCCTCTCTGAATATTTTACAGCCATTACCTTTTAGCAGCAGAAGAAAGCGTATCTTTTTTGGCAACGGAAACTGAGGTACTGTGGGATGGTTTCCTGGAGCCAGCACTTCCGTTGGTGATGCAGGACAAAGAGAATGCTTCTCGAAGAGCCGGCTGACCTATCAGAAGTTCAAAAAACAGAAATTGCAATCGTCAAATACGAAAGAGGCAATTTATCATAAAGCAAACATTTACGGAAACAAAACAATCATAACACCATATTTTAACCCGATTGCTGAAAATGTTTTGCAGTGATGAGGAACTTCATGGAGTGAATTTATTTTTCTTAACAGTTCAGATGTATTGTATAATTATACAAGAGGTTACAGAAAAATACATCAAAATAAAAAAATATATATATCTAAGTAAGAACGCTAAATATTTAAACAGTCTAAAGGTGAGCTCAAGTGGGCCGATAATTGTTAAAGAACAGAAGAGTTATTGTTAACTAACTGGACTTTAGATTTATTAACTCCTAGAGAAATTGTGGAATAAAATTCGTGTGCACTAATAAAACTCTTTGAGTGAGTGAGTGAGTGAGTGAGTGAATCATTTTTAGAGCGCTCTTATGCCGAGGCGTCTTGGCGCTGTAAGACGGAGAGATGGGAAAAAGCAGAGTTAGGGTAGCACAAAGAGCCAGGTCTTCATCTCTTTTCTGAACTTAGCTATGCTCTTTTCGGAGCGCAGTAAATATGGTAAGCTGTTCCAAAGCTTTGGGACTTGATGGGAGAAGGATCTGCCACCCCAACGGACTCTCTTGATCCTAGGGATGTGAAGTAGATTTTGAGAGCTTGATCTAAGTAGGCGTTCAGGAGTATAAGGTAAGAGAAAATTAGAGAGCTGCTTGGAGGTCTGCCCATACAAGGATTTGTGGGCCAGGCACAGGACTTTGAATTGAATTCTTCTCCTAACTGGAAGCCAATGAAGTTCGCCTATTGCTTTAGAGGTAGGGTGTCGTTTGGGGAGATTTAGTAGAATCTGGCCGCCGCATTTTGGATGGACTGGAGTCGGTTAAGCTGTTTTTCGCCGGCACCAATATATAGGGCGTTACAGTAGTCTACCCTGGACAAGATTAGAGCTCCCACAACTGTTTTCCTCAGGGTGAAAGGGATGTAAGGCAAGATCTTTCGGAGGACCTTCAGAGTGAAAAAGCAAGATGACGAGACCTGATTGATTTGGGCTGTGCAAGAGAGGTCATTGTCCATGATGAAACCAAGGTTTCTGACCTTGTTGACTGGGGTGGGACAGAAACCGGCTTCTGGAGGCCACCATGTATCATTCCAAATGGAAGGCTTTTGACCAAATTCAATCACCTCCGTTTTTCCGGCGTTAAGTTTGAGGAAGTGAGAGTTCATCCATGTCTTCACATCTGACAGACAATTCCTAAAGCTGGTGGCAGTGGCTTCTACTGTCTGAGCCAATGAGACCACCAGTTGGGTGTCGTGAGCGTATGAAACTAAGTGTAGGCCATGGGATTTGATTAGTGCGGCTAGTGGTGTGACAAAGATTAAAAAGGGTAGGTGACAAAGCCGACCCCTGGGGGATTCCGCATGGTAGAAAAAACTCCTTGGACATGAGCCCATCCCAGTGGATTTGGTGAGTGCGTGCCTGCAAAAAGGAATGGAGCAGTTTTAGGGCGGTGTGGGAGATGCCCAACGTTATTAGTCTGTTTAACAGGACGTCGTGATTCACGGTGTCACACGCCGCTGTCAGATCTAGTAAAATTAGAACGGCTCTGCCTCCTTTATCCATAGTTTGACAAATGTCCTCAGATGCTACGATCAGAGCAGTTTCAGTTGAGTGACATGCCCTGAAACCATGTTGCGTAGAATCTAGTAGCAGGTTGTTCTCGAGATGTTTTGTTAGCTCTTGATTCATTGCATTTTCCAGGATTTTAGCAGGTAAGGGTAGGAAAGATAGCGGGCGATAATTCTTGGCTTCATTGGGATCGAGGGTCTCCTTTTTTAAGTAAGGGCCTGATGCACGCCTTCTTCCAGCTGCTGGGAAATTGTCCGGAGTTTATTACTGAGTTGAGAAGGGGGTTAAGGCTGAGCTAATGATTTCAGGGATCATATGTAAAACATGGGGGGGACATGGGTCCATCGGCGAGCCAGACTTGGTCTGAAGGAGCAATGTGGCAACTTGGTCACAGCTTAGCTGGGAAAAACTAAGGAATTCCAGAGTTGGTGTCCGTGAAGCTGATTCATAGTGAGCCGTCTCACACGGGGGTAGCGATCGCAGGTCATTATACACCGTCTGAACTTTCTGTTGAAAGAATGTGGCTATGTTTTCTACAAATTCTTGGTGAGGCTGGAAAGTGATTTCTCTGGGGCTTTTGGCTAAATGAGTAATGGTCTTAAACAATTCCCTCGAGGAGTTTGGTGAGTCTTGAATTTTCTTTGTATAGAAAGCCGTCTTAGCTTTCTCGATGGCGAGTTTGTATTCATGAAGGGCAGCCGTGTACTCCTTTCTGGACTGAAGGTTGTAGCCATTTCGCCAGAGTCTCTCGGCCCTCCTGCATTTCAGTTTTATTAGTTTAACCTCAGGAGTGTACCATTGTGAGGTTGCAGAGCGTATCCTAGTTTTTTTAACTTCTTCTGGAGCTAATTTGTCCATTGCTTGTAAGAGCCATGCGTTAAATTTATGGGCTCCATCATCGCTGTCTGTGCTTACTCCGGTATGTACGTCTCTGTTAAGGAAATTTGCTAGGGAAGTGGCTTCTAATTTTTTCAATTTTTTAAATAAACTAAATCTCGCAAGGGCGAATGGATGTGCGATGTCTATGAAAGAAGATAAAATGTCAAACTCTTAAATTATGTTCAACTATCTGCCACTATTTAACAATTTTTTCATTACTGTACATTTTAGAATACAAACACCCTGGTTCTATTTTACAGCTGATCAGCGTATTGTGGACTAACGAATTACAAGATAAGGCACTATATTTTAATGCTTTAACATCTAGACCAGCGATTCTCAACCTATGCTCCTAGGCTCCTGGGTCCGCCACGCCCACTCAGGAGATCTGGGACTGCTTTGACAAATAAATATTGACAGATTAATTAACGAAGAAGCAAAATGCAAAACGGAACATTTTTAAACATTTTGTAAACGGGGAGAAATTTGAAACTGGAGGCTACAAATTAAGTTGCTATCCTCAAATTGATTCATGGGAGCAGTGCAAGTATGTTAAACAGAATTCAATACTTCAGATGGGTGGCCTCAACTGAATTTAGGAAAGCACCAATCTTCCCATTAATTTTATTTTTAATATTTTTGAATTAATTAAAAAATGTCACAATTTGTGTATTTATATGATGAATGTTTGTGTCTGAATTTGTGTGCATAGTTTTGCGAATCAAACATTGAAAATGGTTAGGCTGGGGTCCCCAGCTTGCACTGATGATTAAGTGGGGATCGCCGGATTCCTATAATGATTCAATGGAGTGGGGGTATAGGGGGCAGAAAGGAATGGGGGTCTTTGGATTCAAGTAATAATGAAGTGGGGGTCAACAGGACTCGACGGTGAAGAACCACTGATCTAGAAAATCTTTTTTTTATACATAAACTCTAGTGAACATGCACATTATTGATAATGGTGAGTGGCTACATCTAACCTGTCCCTTTGCCTGCCCAAATCATATGCCTCAAAGGGCGCTGTGGCCCCATTTTGGAGGGGGGGGGATTTTCTTTAGGTCTCGCATACCGGACAGTTCAAGCTGTCTGATTCCGTAAGACCTATTGCCAGTGGTTAATTTGTAAACAAAAACGTGGCAGGACCCTTCTCAGGAGGCCACTGCAGTTTGTACAACCTATTGCCCCTGTAAGCTCTGCCAGTGAAAGTACCAACACTACTACTAATTATCACACTCCTACAAGAGTGACAATTCAGACTATTCCGGGACCTCAAAGCAATAAGAATGCTTCGGTGGCAGAAAGTGGTCATTTTGAATAGTAATGAATTAATAAACAAACTAAATAAACAATTAAATAATTAATAAACAACTGTTGTTGTGCCTAACAAAAAAATTAATGTGTCCTCATGTAACGCAAATGGTGCTATGTAAAGCGCTCTGATATCTGAGTCGGGTCAACTTTGCGCTATATAAAACTCAGTAAAATAAAAAATAAATCTAATTTAGACAGACAGCATCATCATGTGGCAGACTATAATAAGTGCTGATGCGGAAAATTAAGTGCTGGTGCCAAGCACTGAAAACCATTAAGCACTGCCTATTGTAGTGTTACGACTTGCGGTGTAATGGCATGCGTTGTTACAACGCGGTCATTGTAAGGATCGCATTGTAACAACATGCGGAGTGATGGATGCCGGGTCAAGGTTGTTTCCCCTTCGTCAGGGGTTCGCTGTGATGTTAAAAAAACAAATCATCAGTGTTATTGTATGCTTTTATCGCATTTAATTCTAAATTAATGTGAATCTTCAAAAACAACCATAAAATCCACAAAACTTTTACCACCGTACCCATACTCCATGTTGCTTTTTCCCTCATATATATTCCTCTATTCCTCGTGTGCTTCTCCCCTCGCCTCGATTTGCTCTCTCCCTGGTTTACCCTTTTCCCATCTTCTACCACCCTCCTTATTTTTATTTCATCACTCCCATTGCTCTTCCCCACCACAGTACTTTATTTTCTACTTTTATATTTTTTGGGAGCTTTTTGCCAATGCTGTATATCACACGCTGACGGGTGATATACAGGACCACGAAAGCATGTACTGCAAATTTGGAGGGCTGACCAGGAGGCAGGGCATTGCTTTGTTGATTTGATCGCTTCGTTGATTAGACACCTCGGCTAAAATTATGGAGGTCCCTCACCTGTGAGAGAGGTGGTACCACCTCAGTTCGAGGCGGTTTTAGAGACGCTACAGATCCGGGTTTGCGGTAGACGCGACCCGTGAAAGATTCAAGTGTTATTGTTCATTTTCTCTTGTCCTGAGGAGGCCTAGAAGAATCTGCAGGCAGAAACACATCCGCATTAACAACTTTTTGGAAGAGTCCCTATTAAATCAACAAAGAATTGCGTAATAACTATTTTTGACACTGTAGAGCTAAAGGAAAAGAGGTGCCTTTGCTTAAAGTGTTTATTTGAATTACCACTGAGTATCATCTAGAATTAATAGGTGAACCCTAGTTTAAATACTTATGGGATATGGTCAACGAAAATGTCAGTTTACTGTTGTCTGCATTTATAATTCAGTTTATTCATTTTGTTATATGTAATTGTGTAGGTATCTACATTGTCATTTTGTAATGTTTATAGATCGGTCCCACTGTATATGTGTGCCATAAATTATCAGATTAGGGCCCCGATGTAGGTAAATCCCATTTACCGATTTTGAAATACCGAATTTTACCGATTCGGTATTTCAAAATCGGTAATGGGATGTAGGTCCCAACATCTGGATTCGTTACCGAATCCTTAACAATTCTTTAATTACCGATTCGGTAAATACCGAAATCGGTAATGCCCATTCATTCCTATGGGCTTTGAAGCCCATAGGAATGATTAGGCATTACCGATTCGGTATTTACCGAATCGGTAATTAAAGAATTCACAAGGGTGCAGGGGGTGTCACTTTAACACCCTCTAGCACCCCCAAAACGGGCATGTGTGCAATGTGGCACACAGACATGCCCTAAGGGCACGTCTGTCTGTCACATGGCACATGTGTACATGCACAGATGTGCATGTATACAGGAATCGGTTTTTTACCATGGATTTGTATTCCATGGTAAAATACCGATTCTGTAAGCCATGTGCTGATGGAACATAGGCTACCTACATTGCATTTTCGGTAATTTTACCGATTCGTTATCATTACCGAATCGGTACATATTACCGAATCGGTAAATTTACCGATTCGGTAAAATTACCGAAAATGTGCCCCTACATCTCGATAGCCCTTAACCGATCGGAAACGGCCGAAAATCGGTATTTTCGGCCGATTCCGATCGGTAAAGGGCTACCTACATCGGGCCCTAGATTCTTCTTAAGAATAAAAGATTGAAGATAGGGTAATTAAATGTTCCCTATGCTGAAACAAAAATTAGATATTAATTCCTCCGTACCTATCGTACAAGTTACTTACCTTCGGTAACAATGTATCAGATAGAGATGATTCTAGCCGCATATTCCTTAATGTAGAATTATCCCCAGGCGTAAGACTGGACCTGGAAAATTTTCTTTGCCACAGTATCTCTGCGTGCCGGAGGGCAGTACCACAGGACTCTGCCCTGACGTCGTCCGCGAGCGTGATGTCAGCAAGGTCACATAAGCCCCACCCCGGCACGCCTACGTCAGTTTTCTTCACAGAACTTTTCCGCGTCACAATACAGAGCCATCACAAACAAAAACTGTGAGAATATGGGAACAGTGTGCGAAAAAAATCAGATAAACAGAAAGGGAAGAAACGAATGGTGAGGAACGGCACCATTAGGGTGAGTGCCAGGCACTAGGGCACCGAAAGTATAGAAGGGAAGAGTAGAGCACAGCTACTGCGAAGCAACCCTGCAAACAAATACAACAGCCTCCCTGGACAGAACAGCATGAGAAAAACGTCACAACAGACGAAAGAGGCCTGCATCCCCAGCCCATAAACAGTGAGGGACAACAAGGCCAGAACAGAAAAGCAATGACAATTTAAACCCAAAGCAACAGCAGCAAGGAGAGGCACATTCTCTGTAAGGACCTACAGGTCGGGGCACAGCCAAGAGACCCCAACTCAGAGGACTGCAGAGGAGTCAAAAGTTTCAAACAATGAAAAAGGGAGAAGAGCATGAGTAGGCCCCACACTGGAAGACCAGGGTGCAGGGATGCAGAAGCACCCATGAACCCAACAACCAGTCACCAGAAAGGAAGGAGTGAATCAAACAAACAGAACGAGCATCCCACTAGAGAGGAAGTGAAAGAGGGCACTCGCAGAAGGCAAACCCCCCTGGAGGCAGGCGAGTGCAAAAGACCAAGCTGAAGTTACTCGCAGAATGGGGAGGAAGGAATCTGCGACTATAATAGTCTCCACCAGATACATTGTTACCAAAGGTAAGTAACTTGTACATCTGATGGAGGGCAATTACAATGCTGCGATTAGGAATCCTACCAGTGTTAACCTTTACATCAAGATGGTCACCCGGTGGATCCCCATTATGTACCCTTTGTCAAGGGGGTGACCAGAACATCGAGCACCTCCTATTTGTATGCCCTATCTCCAATGTAGTAACAGCACGGTCAAGATATCTAGAGCCCATATACCGCAAATGTAGAATTTTAACAGTAAAGGAACTATTATTGGTGTGTAAACAGCCACCAAATGAATTTGTATGTTATAACTTCTATAAATTTTTAAAATCCTTTTTAACATTATATTAATTTGTAATGAATTTTCTTTTGTAAATTGTTTTATATAATATTTGTGGTCCTCAGTTGAGTACCGAAACAAATAAAAAACTTTTTTTCTTTTCTTTTCTACATCTGATAGATAATACTAGCCAAAGATTCCTTAATGTAGAATAGATACCCTAGCCATACCCAAAGGGGAGGAGGGTCTGCGAGAGAGCCCTACCAGCATGGAAGAACACAGGGCCCCAACAGGGGATGTGTCATTGGGACTGGAAGGAGGGTCCATCTCCCACCAAGCAGAAGGAACGAGGCGAATGAAGGCCACGATACCCCAAGCCCATCCAAGGTACAAGGGACATCTGCCAGAAAGCCCCGGAGAGGCAGACAACGCCAGAGGAGTACAGAGGAAGAAAGAGTCAAACCAAAACTCCAAGAAGAAGAGGTAGACATTGAGGCAGAGCCCTCCACAGGAGAACACACACAGTGAAGGGGACAGCTGAACCAGCCTCAACCTCGAGCCAGCGGACAAGGCAGGGACGGCTCCACAGTCAAGAAAGGAAGGCGGGAGAAGAAAGACGCAGTCTCGGAAGGCTCCAGCAGAACAAGAGGCAGGAGCACAAGGGCACACGCCAAAACCCCTGGCTGCACACCAGAAAGAGCAGGTGTGTGCAGCGGGCAAGTACCATGAAGCCGAGCACCCAAACCAAACCGGGAGCAAGAAGGCGGCAAGACCAGGAAATCCAGAACATCCCCGTAAGACATAAACCGACCCAAGAAAAAAGTGGGACCAGCCAGAAGAGAAGAAATATGTAGGACTGACTAAAGCCCTCAACCAGAGCACAGGAAAATACCAGCACACCGCCGCAGATGGCGTGCCAAAGCTGATCCAGCGATGTAGCAGATACTGAAAATGACAGAGCCTGGAGCAGCGCAAGCTATGCCCAGACAAAGATCAAAGAAACCGCATCAGCGGTATACAGAGACGCCAGGAAAGGCGAGGAACCCACAAAGGGGAGTCCACACCCTCCCAGCTTAGGACAGAGCTATACAATAGCTACCAGTACCCCACTTAGGGTATGACACGTCCCAAAGAAAACATGGGAACCACTGTTAGGGAAAAAGTCCCGCATCAGAGAACAAGAACATAAGGACCTGCGGTTAGAACCACAGACGGCTTAACAATCAGCCAAAAAATACACAATTGCCAGAAAGGCTGTACCAGCAGCCAACAGGAGAGAGGGGGCCAACGTAGGGACCCCAAAGGCACATCAAACCACACAGAACATACAAACGGGCCAATCAAAACACCAGATTCCAGAACAAAGATGGGATAACGCCTCCCATCAAGTCCCGGAGGATCAACAAGCCAAGCTTAAAAATAATGAAGACAAGAAAAACATATAAATTCCAGAAATTACACCCAGCTGTCAAGGAGGAGGACGGAGCCCGGCAAGGAGACGTTGAATGGCGGAGTCCGCGTGGGTGTTAAGCAAAAGAACCCCATCAAAGGCAGGTCAACCAGATGCTCCCTAATAATCTCAGGAAAAACACCATCCCGCAACCAAGCATGGTGAAGGAGGGCCACAGAAGTGGCCATAGCACGGGTGAAAGCATCAGCAACATCCAAGGCCGCATGAAGAATAATCCCAGCCAACTCCCGACCGTCCAACACATGGTGCCGTAGATCAGCGCGAGCACCCTCGTGGGAGACGTGAGACAGAAGGGACTCCACAGTATCCCACAGGCTGGAGGTAGCCCTGGCCAACACACAAAGGGTGTTGAGCGCCCGCAAAGCAGCACTGGAGGAAGCGAAGATGTTACACCCCCATGTTTCCAACCACCGGGCCTCCTGTGACGGAGGAAACACCACCAAAGGCTAGGAAGGAAAAGCAGTTTGCAGAAGAGGGCCCTGAGTAGAAGGGTGGAAGGAAAGGTAGAACGGGTCGTGTGGAGAAGGGCGGGCGGTGTAGGAGCAGCTGAGGCACCCGGATCACCCGTGGCAGGACGCCCCCAAGCCCCCAGAAGAGCCCTGGTGGAGAACTTCCAACAGGTGATCCGTAGGGAATGGGGTGATGGGGTCATTCATCCGCAAAATGCCAGCAGACAAGGAAATAGCCCGAACAAAGGCAACACTGGCCTCCGTAGGACGCCACGGGGGAGAAAGCAATTCCTCCGTGGGCAACAGCTGTAAAGTAAGCCGTCCATCCCCAAGTCCAGCTGGAGAAATAAATGACCAGCCCCTGAATAGTAGGGGATCCACGGATGAGTGGGGAACCTGAGGGGCCCCTGGGACAGACGGAGAAGCCGGCGGAGCAACCAACCGCGAGCTGCGGAAGAGAGGGTCCGAGGGTTGAGGCCGCAGGGACGGCAAGGAGCCCTCCCTAGAAGATGCCGGTGAAAAAGCAACGACGCGGCGTCCCGTCTCCGGAGAAGAAGAGACCAGGAGAGGACCAACCTCTGGATAGGAAGGAACCTCTGGAGACGAGACAAGGACCCGAAGCCGGCACGGCACCGTGGAGTCTGCCACAGGCGCCGGCTCGACGTCGATCTGCGCCGGAGTGGACATCGGTGGCGCAGAGTCGACCTCCACCACAACGTGCTCCTTAGGAGAAATGGGCGGAGCCCGTTTGGCTAAGGAACGGAGCTGAAAAGGCACCGGCTCGACCTCACACGAGGCAGCCGCCTGCTTAGAGGACCGAGAGGGACTCGGGAATGCACCTCAGGCCCCGGCCCCCCCCCCCCCCCCGCGGCACCGCCAGGACCGGGGAGGAAAGCCAAACCTTCAGCGCCGAAAAGGTTCCGGCTCGGTCCCTGGCGAAGCAGACGCCTGCTCAGAGGACCGAGGGGGACTTAGGGGCGAGCCCTGAGTCCCAGCGATCTCCTGCAACACCACAGGGAGCCCAGTAGGGATTTGCGGCGAGGCAGGGACGCTGTGGAGCAAAGAGGAGAGCCCCGCAGGACCGCACCTCGATGACACCACCCTCCTACAACCTGAAGCTGAACCGACTCGGCGGAAGGCAAGGGATCCGCGGATGTCTCAGGAGGTGGAGGAGGGCCCAAAGAAGCATAGGCTTTCATTTGGGCCCTACTCGCCCCGACGCCAGGGAACGGCGGGTAGGGTGGCTACAGGCGAGGGTGCACGTCCCAGGGAAACCCGCTCCCTCTGCCAAACGAGAACCGGGTCTCGGAGACAAGCTGCAGGACCTACCAGCTGGTGAGCGATGTCCTTGGGGCCGTGGCGAAGGGCGATGAAGCAGTCGGAATCGGCGGCTCCTGGCTTTTGAAGTAGGGGACGGATGCTGGAACGACACTGACCTGGACAAGCGGGCTGACAGCAATTTCATCCGGCGCTCCCGCCGGGACATCGGTTTGAGGTTCTGACATGCGTCGCAGTCCGTAGAGTCATGGTGCTCGCCCAAACACCACATATAGATAGGGTGAGGGTCCGTCACTGACATCTGACGCGCACAAGTACACGTCTTAAAGCGAGGCATTCGCACACTGTTCCTCAACGCAAAGCATGAAAAGAAGGCCTGAAAACAGGTCAGGAAAAGATCCGGATCCGCGTTGCACACAAAAAAGAGGAAAACTGACGTTGGCGCGCCGGGGTGGGGCTTATGTGACCTTGCTGACGTCAAGGAGGATGTCAGGGTGGAGTCACGTGGTACCGCCCCCGGCACGCAGAGATGCTGTGGCAAAGAAAAATGTCCGGATCCAGTCTTACGCCTGGGGATAATTCTACTTAAGGAATCTGCGGCTAGAAGTCTCTATCAGATTTTTTTGTACATGACAGTATATCACCAAAAAGCACTGACAAAGCAATTAGGCTCAAAGGAAAGATCTACTGGCTTTGCCAATCCTTGTTTATCTTGAAGTACCAGTGCTCGAACATAAGCTAGCGACAACTCCTAGATATACAGAAAGAGGGTCAATTATGAAGAATGAGTGCAGTTCACCCAAACAGAGGGGCAAGTTAAGCATTTCATAACCCAAGAGCAGAACTTTGATAACAGCTGGGCAACTGTTCTTCCTTTGAGTTTTTAAATGCCTGACACTGATCAACAATAAAGGTCGCCCAAACATATGAGAACTTCGAAACAATAATCAAAAAAGCTAGGTCTATTTGGCATTTAAGCTCATGGTACCTTGCATGCACTCTAAGAAAGAGATGGACCTCTAAAGTTTGTCATCAAAATTTAGTACACAATTGCTATTATAACAGCACAAACTACAATTTAGTTTTTTTCCCTTCAAAATGCACTTTTAATTAGAAGAAGCAATCGTTCTGAGTTTAATGTGCTAATGCATGTCGTCTTATCACATTAGAGCGAGTAACAGGAGGAAGCCAGCAGGAAAGGAGCGAGGGAGCTATAGTTATATTCCCCCATGCTGCTAATTGCATGCCTACAGAGGAAGGATACATCCAAACTGCCAATATCATTAGGTGAGAGGTGAATACTTTACTGAACCGAGCCAAGATGTGATTGATAACACCTGAAGTCAGTGGCTAAAAAAGAATAGCCAAAGAAATCCAATGACTGAATAGGGCAGAACCAAAGCCCCCTCTAGGTATATTGTTAGCAATAGGTCTTTCAAAGCTTAGACCTAAAGCCTGAATCTAGCAATAGTTTCACCGCATTTCTTCAAATTCAATTCAGTAGCAAGGGGACATATAACTCCAATATCTCTTCGGAGTGGAAGATCCTGTATTAAGTTTTGTATACATTAGACACTTCTAAATCTAGGTTTAAATACAAACCCACCCACAGGCAGCTTCCAGACACCACTGAAAGTGCAGGACAATGCACATTTAAAGACCCCGGGTTAGTTATTTTTAAAACAATTAGGCACTCGAATTTGTTTAGTTTAATTGTGTAAACTATCAAAATTTAGTTAAGATTTTTCTCTTCTTTTACATATTTGAAAAGCAATTTTAATTAATAACATTTAACTTAACTTATTTTAGAACTGTAAAATAAAAGTCGTAAGGGACTTTAATCCAAGAGAAAATCTGTGTTCTTTTTCAACTTTAATGTTACAAACATTCAGTTAAAATGTATTTTTAACAGTAAATTAAATATGATTTTTCTTTTACTGGCAAAATAAGTCATACTTGAAACAGTTGTGAGAGTTCATCTACATTGCCGGGTAGAAATACAGGTCATTAACATTTTTGATGGATATTTAACAAGCAAAAAAGTCCACTTCTACATAAGACTTCAATTTGTTTCGCTGCTAAATAATTCCACAATATAAACCTTCAGGGGGAGTCCTTTCTAGCAGAAAATAGTTTTGACCTTCTTGGCCATTTCCGCCACTGCTAGAATCATTGCAGTTTTTTCTTGCTGTCATTTACATTTCTATGGAGGGCTTTTTATGGATGCATAAACATGGATTCTAAAAAAAACTGTCCAGTCATCTATATTTCAAAACCAGGAAGTCCACTTCCGGCCACCATAGGCTGAACACTATAGCAGGCCTAGTAAACGGTGCACAGGGCAGATTGCCATCGCAACTCTCAACAGACCAGTTCACCCCGGCTCTGCCAAATCCACCCCAGTAACCAATTCGAGTACTCCCCTCACACACACTGGTTCACAAACATACCCATTTATCATCGAGGAAAAGCTCCCTTAACTATCCTTCTGTGGCTTCAATGGGGCCTAGAAACGTAGTTCTAGCTATCTGAACCCTGCCCTGGGAGATTTAATAGTGTAAACCGTAAGTGATAGAAGCGTAAGCATTTATTCAATATTTTCCTACAGGGAAGAAAAAAAGGCCTGCTTCTTTTCTGCAAATTTGCACTCCTGTTCAAGTAAAGTCCTTTCTTGCCAAGCAGCTTGACTAGAAACACTGCCACACGAGGCTCAAAGCATTTGTTTCACCTTCCAAAACCTGTGGGTGCAATTAAATATATTTTCCATTTCATCCAGTAGAAACTATACCACACATCTGTCAGCTGAGTCATTCGGTAGAAGAACACGTAAAATACAGAGGAGTTACACACAAAAAGGTTTTATACTCTATATTTACGTGCTTGTTGTCAGAATTCGAAGAGCAAAACTTTCATTGCAAAGACGGAGTCCTCATTTTTGTTCCATGTATTTCCCCCACATACCACGGAAGCTGCGGGCTCTCTCAATATATTGTTTCCTCAGCTTGACATTTGGAAAAACCTAGGCTGCAGCCTGATGAAGAAAACTTTTTGTTCCGGTTTCTTTAAGGTATGTATATAAAGGATTCTAGCAGAAGTAGAAATTAGATATTGAGACTCATCTACCGGGCTCTTGGGGATCATTCACTTATTAAATGATTAGAAATTACAATTGCTCGGCCGCATATTTCTGACTCCCCTATTAAGAGCAAACCAGACATGGCGGACACGATGGAAATGATTTTGAAAAAATTAGGAGACCTCACTGTTATCTCCAAATCCACTAAGGCGAATACTGATGCTATGCAGCTTGAGCTAACGGCCATCAGAGCTGATATACATGACCTAAAATCCGGGCTGAACACAGCGGAACAGCGCATCAGCGACGTGGAGGACCTCGCACGTCAATCAGCTACTAGAATACAGCGCCTTGAAGACACCACTAACACCCTCAGACGCCAACATGCTGAGTTGGAAGACCGCAACAGGCGAGGGAACATTAGAATTTTTGGCATACCCGAAAACGCAGAAAAAGATGCAGACTCTTGCGTGACTTTCCTGGAAGCATGGATCCCCATGATCACCGGCATTGCTTTCCCGCATGGTCTGGAGCTAGATCGTGCGCATAGAATCCCCACATTCACTACTAACCGCGAGAAGGGCCCCAGACCAATGATATGCAAACCACTCAGATATCAGCACGTCGATCTGATCCTACAATACGCAAGGAAGCAGCACTCCATCATTTGGGAAGGTCAGAGGATCATCTTTACACAGGACTACTCCAAGGACACAGTGGAGATTCGCAAGGGGTTCCTGGAAATCCGCGCCAAGCTTAGATCCAAGAGCATACCCTACTCCTTTGCAGGTCCAGCCAAGTTCAAAATCACAATAAACGGCCGCGCAAAATTCTTCACGGACCCGAAAGATCTGGAAAACTACCTGCAAAAGGGCCCACCTCAGGAAATGGACCAATCGAATGGCCCTTCCAACAAAAGGAAGACCACGTGACTATCATGACAAAGTAGAGGTCTATCGGATCTCTATCCTTTCCAGGTCGCACTATTGTGTACTTGTGTACTTATGTACTTGTGTACTTGTACTTGTAGTTTTGTAATAGCTTTGTAATAGTTGCCTTCTCTAGTTGTTTGCTAGTCCGCCCACTCGATAAGTGACGTTTTATTATCTCCTTTGGTTTGCAACAGGGTTGGTGGTTGCTTGCATAATGTCGAGCAGGTTCTACTCTCACACTTAGACTCTATTGCACGACGCAAATAGTCGCTACTAGTTTGTCATTATTGCTATTATATGCTTCTGTGCACATATATTGCCCTTACTACAGGGAGTTCAATCCACTTTAACGATTCAAGTTTTCTTGACGCAACATTTAGCTGGTTCTAACCTTCTTACTGCTTTCGTCTGCACGTTGCAGACAGTCACTCCTGGTTTAATACAGCATATTATTGCGCACAAACACTATCATTACGCACGTATTATTGCTGCAGTAAATATTACCCGCTGCCACACAGTCTGGACATCTAAATCCTCTTACGTTTTGACATTGGAACTAATGAATATCTATTGCTAATGTTTAATAACTCCTGTTTTGCCTAGCTAGGTACTGTCGTCGTACTCCCTACGTACGTATTGGGGGGGGAGGGGGGGAGGGGGGATTGGGAGGGCTTGCATGGGGATTGGGAAAAAGAGAGAGTTTTCAGCAGATAATGATTGTTGGTACTTTATAGCATTGTATATCTTTTTGTGTTATTTTTTGTCCCTTTTTCTGTCTGTTTCATTCCGCTACAACACAAGGACGCTAGTTATATCCCTAGCCATTTCGCTAGCTCTGTCCACTTGTTATTGTATTAGCACACAGGCTCCCACGGGGATGTTTGTCTCATTGTTCTGCCCACCACCAGATCACCACTTAGCGATAACCTTGCCCACTAATGTCTAACACTAAGTCAATAGCGGATGACCTCAACATAGTTTCGTTAAATGTTAAGGGTCTTAACCACCCTGTAAAAAGGAGGAAAGTGTTCGACTACATCGCCAAAACTAAGGGGGATATTATCCTCCTACAGGAAACTAAACTATCGGAAGAGGACACACGTTTCTTAAACGTCCATTGGTCTTCCCATATACTGTCATCCCCTGCACCGCACAAGAAAGGAGGTCTAATTACCCTGATATCAAAGAAGTCAAACATAACACTAGTTTCACACACTCATGATACGGAGGGAAGGGTTCTGGTGGCCCATCTACGCAGGGAAGATGACCCAATACACGTAGTGAACATTTACGGCCCTAACTCAGACGACCCCGGGTTTTGGGACTCCGTTTCCCGCTCGATGGAGCATATCCCTCAGGACGACCTTCTCATTGTGGGAGGCGATTTTAATCTTCCTCTAGACCCCTTACTAGACAGGCAGTCCAAATGCGCTTTTCACCCATCACGCTCACATGAGGCACTCCTGCGGCTATGCGAAAGGTACTGCCTTAAAGACTCATGGCGTCTACAAAACCCTGATGGGAGAGACTTCACCTTTTACTCCACTCCCCACAACTCCTACTCGCGTATTGACTTTATCCTAATATCCTCCACATTTGCACACCTAATCGAGGAAACCGACATCGCCCCTAAACTGATCTCCGATCATGCATGTATCCACACCAAACTTGCAGGCTCCCGCTCAATCAGACCGCCCAGAAGATGGCGTTTCAACGATGAAACGCTAACCAACCCTGACGACAAACTACAGATTACTAAAGCCATTGAAGAGTACTTACTCTTAAATAATGTCCCTGACACAGACCCAAACATCCTCTGGGATGCGCTCAAAGCCACGATCCGTGGAGTTATTATTAATATAAGAACCAGAGCCAACAAAGCGATAAACAAAGAACTGGAGCAATTGGAGCAGGAGATCAGATCACTAGAATCCTTACACAAAACCAATCCTCAAGACTCCAAACCCCTTGACCAACTCATAAAAAAGAAATACGAGTATAATTCCATTGTGAGCAAGAGAGCAGGCGTGTGGATCAACCGCTTCAAAGCCTTGAAGCTGTGTGAGGGAAACACAGCCGGGAAGCTGTTGGCCTCCTACCTTAAACACAAGCAGAAACTAACAACCATATCCTCTATAAGAGATCCCGCTAATAATACGCACACCAACCAGTCCAAGATTCTTGATACCTTTAAGCAATTTTACGAAGAATTATACAGGAATGATAAGCCCCTGGACCCACAGACATGTATAGAGTACCTAAAGGCCCTAGACCTCCCCAGACTCTCAGAGATAGACGAATTAAATCTAGGGTCCCCCATCAGCATCACAGAAATCTCGACGGCCATAAAAACACTCAAAAGCAACAAAGCCCCGGGCCCTGATGGCTTCTCTGCCTCTTTCTACAAAGCCTTTGACAGCCAACTCTCCCCGACACTCCAAACCGTGTTCAACTCCACCGCCACCAGTGGGAGTATCTCTCCCTCGATGAGTGAAGCCACAATAATTGTTATACCCAAGGAAGGGAAAGATCCCCTCCAGACAAAAAATTACCGCCCCATTTCACTCATAAATATTGACTGCAAGATCTATGCCAAGATCTTAGCAACTAGACTAAACGCCGTACTGCCCAAATTGATAAGTCCGTCACAAGTAGGATTTTTGAAACACAGGATGTCGAATGACAACACCAGACTCCTATGCCACATACTTGAAAAAGCGAAAAACTGCAAAATGCCGATGGTTGCAATAACCCTAGATGCTGAGAAAGCATTCGACAAAGTCTCATGGCCATTTCTTCAGCATTGTATGGGCGCATTCAATCTGGGTAACTCTTTCATTAAAATGGTGATGGCCTTATACTCCGCCCCCTCTGCCCGTATATCTATTAATGGAACACTCTCTGACCCGTTCCGCCTATTCCAAGGAACTAGACAGGGTTGCCCACTTTCACCGGCTCTATTTCTGCTGGCTCTTGAGCCACTACTCACCGACATCAAGAAAAATGAGGACATCGCAGGTGTCACATTCGGAAACACTCAGATAAAACTAGCGGCATATGCCGACGACATCTTAATAGCCACAGAACACCCAACCCTATCAATTAAGGGGCTTATGTCCTCCATCAGTAAGTACTCGGCATTGTCCGGCTATAAGTTAAACAAGCACAAATCCGAAGTTAAACCCCTTAATGTACATACTACCAAAGAGGTCCTTGGAAATTCAGGTCTAGCCTGGCAACCGGATGTCATTAAGTACCTAGGAATAGAATTCACCGACAACATACTAAGTACACTCAAGCACAATGAATCGACCACACTAGCGAAAATTAAAAGAATCTTGGATGGTTGGTCGCCGCGATTCATTACATGGTGGGGTCGGATAGAGACGATAAAAATGATGATCTCCCCATTGGTCAATTACCTGAGCTCGATGCTTCCCCTAACGCTCTCTAACGATTTCCACTCAAAACTGGATAAGGTAATTACCTCCTTCCTCTGGCAGGGAAAAAAAGCCAGGATCAGCATGAAAAAGCTACGACTAGATAAATCCTTGGGTGGCGTCAATCTGGCCGACTTTAGACTATACCAGACCGCCTTCCTGGCCAGGCAAGGTGCGATCTGGCTCACACCACAGCCTGATTACACACCTGTGTGGTTACACATCGAAAAATCCCTAGTGGAAGGCCTTGACCCCTCCTCCCTCCTTACCATCAAAGTGCGTCCCGATATCGACTCTAATATCATATTTAAAAACACTAAGAACTCCCTCCTCCATATAAGTAAATCTCTACCCCATCAATTTCGCAATTCAAAGTGGGAATCTCTATGGCGGAATAACGCTATAACATACAAAGGTAAACCGCTGTATAATCCTTCTTGGATCAGGAAGGGAATACACTTCCCTCACCACCTCTACGAGGGCCAAACACCACTCACATTCAAGGAATTACAGGATAGATTTCAACTCGAGAACATGGACTTCTACTATTTTCTACAAGTTAAGGTGGCCCTAACCAAAGCAAACTTGGGCAACACATCCCCCTCACTCCCTGGCCTTTTATCCACCCTTAATAGACTTGGCCACCAGGTATCCAGAATGTACAAAATGATCAAACCACAGACATCTAACCTGGTCTCTGCATTACAATCCTATTGGGAAGCATTTTCCTCCACTCCCACATCTGATAACGAGTGGGCCAGAATTTGGGAATCGACCACAAGACACAAAATTAGCCCAACTCTATCCCAAACTAAATTCTGGCTCTTACACAAAGCCTTTTGGACCCCCAGGAGACTTTTTCTGCACAACATCAAAGACAATGACTCCTGCTGGAACTGTTTGGAAGCGGGAGGAGACCTTGAACATCTAATATTTAAATGCCCCCGGGTTGCCACATACTGGGACAGGATATTTGACTTTGTTAACAAAGCCCTGCACGTTTCTCTCCCGAGAGAATTTGCTACTCTAGTTATGGGTTCTTCCAAAGCTGTCACTTTAAATGAAAATGACAAAGCCCTACTTGATCTTTTACTGACGGCGGCGGTTAAAGTCATAACGTCCAACTGGAAAAATACAGCCAAAGCCTCCTTCCCCCATTGGCTCAACTGGGTTTCTAACCTCAGGGGTGCCGATACCATTGCACTTGCCTCTCACCCATGGCGCCCACAACACAGGAAATTATGGGTCTCACTTGACGCTCACTTTGATCTCTTCAAACCTCCGTGAGACACCTAAAACTTTGTTGTGGCAAGCAACTTCTCAATATGTCATTTGATGGTTGTGATTCACCCTGCTGTGCTATATGACCGATCTATCTGCCGGCTGACATATCCCTTCGTGTTGTACGGACTTGATGCTTAATTGCCATTTTCTTTATTTACCTGTTTACTTTTTTTCCCCCCGCATGTTATGTTTACTCCATATTATGTTACTTCACCGCTTCTCGATTTATTATGTACTTGTACCATGGACTTTATCTGCTATTATTTGTTCTGTTCATATCACTACCAAACTCTCTCAATAAAAAATTTTGTGAAATAAAAAAAAAAAGAAATTACAATTGCTCCATTTTTCTTTGAAAACACTAACTGATGATTTTCTGGTACTTATAGGATCCTTATAAAACAGTTGCTCGATGGCAAGTCATGTTGCACATTTCGTATAAAAAGAAACCAAGTTTAAGATTTATGGAAGATCTTAGAGGCAGCTATGCTCTAGGTGCCACGTGAATATTGGCCTGACTTATTGGCCATTATCTAGATGATAGGACGAAAATTTATGAAACTGGAAATAGGACCGGAAAACTACTAGCACGATTAAAAGGTATAGGGATGCTACTAGGTGGGTGGGATGATAATGTCAAGGGACAAAAGATAACCAACAATGTCGAGAAGTTATATTAATTAAAATATTTCTATGAAATGCTCTGGTGCATTCACCGACAGACCACAGATTTGGAGCTACAGACTTTTTTTTTCGGAAGACTGCCCATGCCCACAATATTAGATACAGATAGACAGTTGATGAAACCACAGACTATAGCTTAGTGATGGTGCTGGCATGTTATTATAACCGATCTGAGCTTACAGAATCCAATGGGGTGTGAATATTAAGCTGTGATATTTTTGTATGATCACCAAGTATTTTTCTCAGTAATATAGGAGTGTTCCAGGAATTAATGATACAGGGGAGACCACTTTTCATTTAGTTTGGGACGCACTCAAAGCTGTCACTAAAGGTTATGGAGAATGAACCTGCTTGTATTCTTCTTGATGATAATCGCTTAGAGCACAATACTTTATATCCTGGAATAACAAAGCTGATTTGGACGCGTTGGTTGGTGCGAAGATCCAATTTAATCAATCCACCACAGAGAAAGCACTCGGCCTCAACTTGAGAAAAATTATCGATATAGAGGTAGAAATAAAACTGGCACTATATTAGCGTATTATTTGAAATGTAGGAGAGAAAAATCCTTCATCAAATCAATCGCTAATGAAGCCAGCACCCATCTGTTTCGTTACTTGAAATTACTACCTGCTTCTTGGACTTTTATCAAAAACTCTACACCCCTATATCTCAGTTGTCAGAAGAGTTTCTTCGGTTATGCTTCTCTCACTCGAGCATGCAGAAGCCTTCTCACACATTGATTTGGCTCCACTTGAGCTACCATTACAACTGGAAGAATCGTTCTCAGCAGTTAAACATCTCCCAACGGGTAAGGCACCCAGTCCGGACGAGTTCCTTCACAATTTTTCAAAATTACTGCTGCCTAAACTACTCACTTTACTTAACCATTTTCTCTTACACAATAATTTCTCAGTCTCTTTTACGGACGCAATGATTCGTCTCAATCTAAAAACAAAAGACCAGGATCTTTCTCAATACAGAAACTATCACCCTACATCACTAATTAACACAGACTGTAAGATTTTTGGCAAAGCAATATTCCTTAGATTCAATTATCTTATGCCCAATCTAGTGGATATTGAACAATCAGGTTTTGTTAAAAATAGAAACATAACTGATAACATGTGTGCTCTTCTGAATATAAGGAAAAAGGCCCCCACACTCAAACATTCCTTTGCAGCAATAGCTCTGGATGCTGAGAAACATTCAATAGAGTATATTGGAAATTCCTTCAACAATTTCTTCGCTGGCATGGGTTTGATTAAAAATTCTTCCAACTTGTCTCATTACTCTATTCTTCTCCCTGTTCATCTGTCTTGATCAATGGAATACAATCTCCCTACTTTCCTCTTAAGAAAGGCACGCAGCAAGGATGCCCTCTATCACCCTTGCTATTTATTCTTGCTCTAAAACCCTTTCTTTATAGACAAAAACATTCTTCAGCTTAAAAACATTCACATTAAATTCACATCATATGCAGATTGCTTAGGGGCTTATTATGATGGCGGGCGGACATAAGTCCACCCGCCATCATCACAGTGATGGGACCAACCGCCAGACGTGCGGTGGTTCCACAGGCCCAGTTAGGATGCGCCCACCAGTATGGCGGGCGCATCCTGTCCCTTTACCATTGTGGACGTTGCTGCTGGCTGCAGCACCGTCCGCAATGGTAAAAGGGCATGCACAGCATTTCTCTGCACCACGCAGTGCCTGCCACTTGGTGCAGGGAACTGCAGGGGGGGTACACCATGGGTACCCACCCAGTGCACCACCCCACCCCCAAGGGGGCCCGCAATGGGCCCCCAAAGCAAATCCCCACCAGCCGCTCCATGGCGGCATCACCGCCATGGAAAGGCCCATCAATCACCCACATCCTAATATGGCAGGCGGTGCCTGCTAGGCACCGCCACCATATCAGGCGGCGGACAGACTTTGAGTCCGCTGCGATACCCTCGGCCATCATAATATGGCGGGGGTATTATTCATCACGATGGCGTAATGATCGTCACCGCCGTCAGCGATCGTTACGTCATCGTAATGAGGCCCTTACTTCTTAAAATTTCGAAATCAGAAACCTCCCGTCCAAATTGCTTTGAAGAACAAAGGGCATACTCTGAGGTGCCTGTGTATAAACTCAATATAGAAACATCTGAAGCAAGGCCTTTAAAATAAGTTTTGTTACAAATCCTCATTCACTGGAAAGAGCCTCTCTTGGAACACAGATGGAGAAGTGGAGAAGTGTGGTTCAATGGTTAGAGCGGCAGACCCTGAGGTCTGGCTCGGGACCAGGGTTTAGTTGGGCTCAATTTCCTCTGACCTGATAATTCTCGCCTCGTGCCTATTCTAATCATGGGTCCCACTCTGCAACTCTGGGCAATAGCTTGCTTAATCTCCACAACGGCCCCAACAGCGCTGGGATGCCTTGCTTCACCTTGGGGGTGCCCAGGAGTGGCCATTTCACGGGGAAAAGCCAGGAAGGGTTCCACAGCGGTATGTGTACAGCGCCAAGAAACCCCCATGGGGTATAAGTGGGCTTTACAAGTACCAATTCATTTCATTTCACAGATAAGATAAAATGTTTGGAAATCTTATATCAGAATAATATCGGAGAATCACTGGATTCCCTTCTTTTCTAGAATCACTGCACTAATATAGGGGGGTCACCATTATTTTTATCATGGTGGGGCTGACTCAACACAATTAAAATGATGATTCTTCGTATCATTAATTTTTACCTCATGATGTTACCCATTAAAATTACTGTGAAATACTTCAAAGCCATCAATAGCTTCTATCTAGATTTCTCTGGAATGGTAATACAATTTCCTTACTACGGCTGTAGCTACCAATGTCTTCAGGCGGAGTAAACTTCTGAGACTTTCTCTGTTTTCATATTGCCTTCTGTATCAAGCAATGCTGAGGTTTTTTCTCTGATTCCCCAGAAATTTGATTCCAAATTGTGGTTCTTGTTGGAGCTGGACATGATTTCTCCTTTTTCTCACTCACACATTCTTCGTGTCTCAAACTCCTACATTTTGGTTCCCCTCCATTATATCCCACTCTTGTCACATTTTCAAACCGTATCTAACAACCCATTTATCTCATTACCAACAATTTGTTCAGGGTCCCATCTGGTATAACAAATGGCCCTTGGACAGTAGAAAAAAGCTTTTTTGGCATCATTGGTTCAATCAAGGTTTAATTATAATTTCTCATTTACAACAACATAATATCCAAATTCTTCCTTTTGAGACCCTTTCCTTCTCATTTAATCTTGCCCTTAAGTGCCAGAAACAATATCAGTTATTGGCACTACTGCTAACCTCTACACTTGGTTCCTTCACATCGTCTACTACACAAGATCAGTTTTCACAGAACTCTCCTACTTTCATCACCAAGTCATCTAAAGCAGCATCAATCTACAAAGGACAGAGACCACCCACAACAGAGACTAAAATCCAAAATTGAACTTACATGGGAATCCGACTTACACATTCACTTGGCCTATACCCTCCTGAGATAAAATATGAGGGGGAAAAAAATCACACTACTACACGTCAAGCCAATCTTACTCAAACACTATACTATTTTTATAATCAACTCTTTTTACCCCCACATCCCTTTTCAAACTAAAATTGCTCAAACAAGACACCTGCTGGCGCTGTACGGCTAAATCAGGAACTTACCTACACGTGTGTTTTCTATGCTCCAAATTATCTCAATTCTGGGTGCATATCTGGACAAGAATAAGAAACATCACTGGCATTCGCATAAAATTCTCTATAGTTGCTTTGTTTCTAGGTAGTTTAAATAATTTTTGGTCTCATGATAAAATGTATGGCAAGTTGGTGGACCTTTTAACCGTGATTGGTTTACAGGTGGTTACCTCTAATTGGAAATACACAGAAAGCATTACACTCGAACAATGGTGGAACTTGGTATATCATAGCCATCGACTAGATAGATATAATCTAAATTCTATCTCTTTACGTGTCAAGTGTGAAACATTGTGGGAACCACTCACCACATATTTGACATCACTTGTTAAAAACTCAGCCTAAGTTATTAATGTTTCATTATATTGTTCTTGTATTGTTATTTTGTACAACTGTCACGCTGCTTTTACGAGCTTTTACTACTGATATGATAAATGTTTGAAGAAGATTCTTTATTAAATATTTATTCTTCTTTCTTTGTCCTTTCTTCTTACCATTATTTACCTCTCCTTTCTCTCTTTTCTCCTTAATACTTCTTGCTATTGCTTACTGAGTTTGCATTTAGTCGAGAATTGCATTGAGACAAGCATTGTAAATTTTTTGTTCACTACAGGTTACTGCATATTAGAGTGCTTGCTTTCTTTGTAAAACATTACATAATTACTGGATTGTTTTATGTTTTTACTATAATTTTTGTATACTTTTCTGTCTTCTCAATAAAATCTATTAAACTTTTTTTTAAAAGACAAATTTAAAATGAAATAATCAACTGGTCCACACAATTGTGAAAGTCACTCAGTAAAACCACAGCAATCTCCTATTTTATCAATCCCTAGGAGTTTCATGATACAGTGCAATTCAACAACAACAAGCATTGGCAAAGCCAATAGTCCTCGCCAATTCCCACTCTATTGGCATTGTCAAAGTTAAAGTATTTTAACCATGTTGTACAGCACCACATCTGCTGTTCAGCATGGCTAAAAGTCAAAGAACAAAGCACTATGACGTGGCCCGCAACGGCCAAGTCAGCACCATTTTTGTGTGCCAGGAGGGAGGGACAATAAGCTTAACATGGGATTGGTGGGTAAGGGGAAAGAGGGAGGCAAAGAGCCTGTGCATGTGCAGTCTAGCTGAGACCTAAGACTGAATGAATCCTATTTTAATGTCAATTTTGTTTTGCAGTTTTCTAAAGTGCAAACTCGACCCAAAGATATTGGAGTGCTTTCCCTGAGCACAAGTTACATTACACAAGGACAAATTATTTTTTGGTATGCACAGTGAGATTAGATGATTTGCCCAGAATCACAGGATGTTGATCCGATGCCAAGACTCGAACCTAATTCCCCAGCACCAAAGTCAGTAGTGTTGGCCGTTACGACAAACCCTCTCTGAATTAATGCTATCGGGCTAGAAATGGGAAAGAAGCAATAGGGAGGGGCGGGTGGGAAAGGGGAAAGAAGCAACAGGGAGTTTGGGAAAGAAGCAACAGGGATGGGGCGGGTGGGAGGGGGGAAAGAAGCAACAGGGATGGGGCGGGTGGGAGGGGGGAAAGAAGCAACAGGGATGGGGCGGGTGGGAGGGAGGGGGGAAAGAAGCGACAGGGATGGGGCGGGTGGGAGGGAGGGGGGAAAGAAGCGACAGGGATGGGGCGGGTGGGAGGGAGGGGGGAAAGAAGCGACAGGGATGGGGCGGGTGGGAGGGGGAAAAGAAGCGACAGGGATGGGGCGGGTGGGAGGGGGAAAAGAAGCGACAGGGATGGGGCGGGTGGGAGGGGGAAAAGAAGCGACAGGGATGGGGCGGGTGGGAGGGGGAAAAGAAGCGACAGGGATGGGGCGGGTGGGAGGGGGAAAAGAAGCGACAGGGATGGGGCGGGTGGGAGGAGAGAAAGAAGCGACAGGGATGGGGCAGGTGGGAGGAGAGAAAGAAGCGACAAGGATGGGGCAGGTGGGAGGGGAGAAAGAAGCGACAGGGATGGGGCGGGTGGGAGGAGGGAAGAAGCGACAGGGATGGGGCGGGTGGGAGGGGGAAGAAGCGACAGGAATGGGGTGGGTGGGAGGGGGGGAAGAAGCGACAGGAATGGGGCGGGTGGGAGGGGGGAAGAAGCGACAGGGATGGGGCGGGTGGGAGGGGGGGAAGAAGCGACAGGGATGGGGCGGGTGGGAGGGGGGGAAGAAGCGACAGGGATGGGGCGGGTGGGAGGGGGGGAAGAAGCGACAGGGATGGGGCGGGTGGGAGGGGGGGAAGAAGCGACAGGGATGGGGCGGGTGGGAGGGGGGGAAGAAGCGACAGGGATGGGGCGGGTGGGAGGGGGGAAAGAAGCGACAGGGATGGGGCGGGTGGGAGGGGCTAAAGAAGCAACAGGGATGGGGCGGGTGGGAGGGGGAAGAAACGACAGGGATGGGGCGGGTGGGAGGGGGGAAGAAACAACAGGGATGGGGTGGGAGGGGGGAAAGAAACGACAGGGATGGGGCGGGTGGGAGGGGGGAAAGAAGCGACAGGGATGGGGCGGGTGGGAGGGGGGAAAGAAACTACAGGGACGGGGAGGGTGGGAGGGGGAAAGAAGGGATAGGGCGGGTGGGACGGGGAAAGAAGCGACAGGGATGGGGAGGTTGGAAGGGGGATAGTAGTGACAGGGGGAAAGAAGTGACAGGGATGGGGCTGGAGGGAGGGGGAAAGAAGTGACAGGGATGGGGCGGGTGGGAGCGGGGAAAGAAGCGACAGGGATGGGGCGGGTGGGAGGGAGGAAAGAAGCGACAGGGATGTTGGGAAAGAAGCAACAGGGACGGGGCGGGTGGGAGGGGGGAAAGAAGTGCCAGGGATGGGGCGGGTGGGAGGGGGAAGAGGCGACAGGGGTGGGGCAGGTGGGAGGGGGGAAGAGGCGACAGGGGTGGGGCGGGTGGGAGGGGGGAAGAGGCGACGTGGATGGGGCGGGTGGGAGGGGGTAAAGAAGCAACAGGGATGGGTGGGTGGGAGGGGGTAAAGAAGCAACAGGGATGGGGCGGGTGGGAGGGGGTAAAGAAGCAACAGGGATGGGGCGGGTGGGAGGGGGTAAAGAAGCAACAGGGATGGGGCGGGTGGGAGGGGGTAAAGAAGCAACAGGGATGGGGCGGGTGGGAGGGGGTAAAGAAGCAACAGGGATGGGGCGGGTGGGAGGGGGTAAAGAAGCAACAGGGATGGGGCGGGTGGGAGGGGGTAAAGAAGCAACAGGGATGGGGCGGGTGGGAGGGGGTAAAGAAGCAACAGGGATGGGGCGGGTGGGAGGGGGTAAGGAAGAAACAGGGATGGGGCGGGTGGGCGGGGGTAAGGAAGAAACAGGGATGGGGCGGGTGGGCGGGGGTAAGGAAGAGACAGGGATGGGGCGGGTGGGCGGGGGTAAAGAAGCGACAGGGATGGGGCGGGTGGCCGGGGGTAAAGAAGCGACAGGGATGGGGCGGGTGGCCGGGGGTAAAGAAGCGACAGGGATGGGGCGGGTGGGCGGGGGTAAAGAAGCGACAGGGATGGGGCGGGTGGGCGGGGGTAAAGAAGCGACAGGGATGGGGCTGGTGGGCGGGGGTAAAGAAGCGACAGGGATGGGGCGGGTGGGCGGGGGTAAAGAAGCGACAGGGATGGGGTGGGTGGGCGGGGGTAAAGAAGCGACAGGGATGGGGCGGGTGGGCGGGGGTAAAGAAGCGACAGGGATGGGGCGGGTGGGCGGGGGTAAAGAAGCGACAGGGATGGGGCGGGTGGGCGGGGGTAAAGAAGCGACAGGGATGGGGCGGGCGGGGGTAAAGAAACGACAGGGATGGGGCGGGTGAGTGGGGGTAAAGATGCGACAGGGATGGGGCGGGTGTAAAGATGCGACAGGGATGGGGCGGGTGTAAAGATGCGACAGGGATGGGGCGGGTGTAAAGATGCGACAGGGATGGGGCGGGTGGGCGGGGGTAAAGAAGCGACTGGGATGGGGCGGGGGTAAAGAAGCGACAGGGATGGGGCGGGTGGGCGGGGGTAAAGAAGCGACAGGGATGGGGCGGGTGGGGGGGGGGTAAAGAAGCGACAGGGATGGGGCGGGTGGGCGGGGGTAATGAAGCGACAGGGATGGGGCGGGTGGGCGGGGGTAATGAAGCGACAGGGATGGGGCGGGTGGGCGGGGGTAAAGAAGCGACAGGGATGGGGCGGGTGGGCGGGGGTAAAGAAGCGACAGGGATGGGGCGGGTGGGCGGGGTAAAGAAGCGACAGGGATGGGGCGGGTGGGCGGGGTAAAGAAGCGACCGGGATGGGGTGGGTGGGCGGGGGAAAGAAGCAACAGGGATGGGGCGGGTGGGAGGGGGGAAAGAAGCAACAGGGATGGGGCAGGTGGGAGGGGGGAAGAAGCAACAGGGATGGGGCGGGTGGGAGGGGGGAAGAAGCAACAGGGATGGGGCGGGTGGGAGGGGGGAAAGAAGCAACAGGGATGGGGCGGGTGGGGGGGAAAGAAGCGACGGGGATGGGGGTGGGAGGGGGGAAAGAAGCGACGGGGATGGGGGGTGGGAGGGGGGAAGAAGCGACAGGGAAGGGGCGGGGGAGGGGGAAGAAGCGACAGGGATGGGGCGGGTGGGAGGGGGGGAAGAAGCGACAGGGATGGGGCGGGTGGGAGGGGGGGGAAGAAGCGACAGGGAAGGGGCGGGTGGGAGGGGGGAAGAAGCGACAGGGATGGGGCGGGTGGGAGGGGGGAAGAAGCGACAGGGATGGGGTGGGTGGGGGGAAAAGCGACAGGGATGGGGCGGGTGGGTGGGGGAAAGAAGCGACAGGGATGGGGCGGGTGGGAGGGGGAAAGAAGCGACAGGGATGGGGCGGGTGGGAGGGGGAAGAAGCGACAGGGATGGGGCGGGTGGGAGGGGGGAAGAAGCGACAGGGATGGGGCGGGTGGGAGGGGGAAAGAAGCGACAGGGATGGGGCGGGTGGGAGGGGGTAAAGAAGCAACAGGGATGGGGCGGGTGGGAGTGGGGAAGAAACAACAGGGATGGGGCGGGTGGGAGTGGGGAAGAAACAACAGGGATGGGGCGGGTGGGAGGGGGGAAGAAACAACAGGGATGGGGCGGGTGGGAGGGGGGAAGAAACGACAGGGATGGGGCGGGTGAGAGGGGGGAAGAAACGACAGGGATGGGGCGGGTGGGAGGGGGGAAGAAACGACAGGGATGGGGCGGGTGGGAGGGGGGAAGAAACGACAGGGATGGGGCGGGTGGGAGGGGGGAAGAAACGACAGGGATGGGGCGGGTGGGAGGGGGGAAGAAACGACAAGGATGGGGCAGGTGGGAGGGGGGAAGAAACGACAGGGATGGGGCGGGTGGGAGGGGGGAAGAAACGACAGGGATGGGGCGGGTGGGAGGGGGGAAGAAACAACAGGGGCGGGTGGGAGGGGGGAAGAAACAACAGGGATGGGGCGGGTGGGAGGGGGAAGAAACAACAGGGATGGGGCGGGTGGGAGGGGGGAAGAAACAACAGGGATGGGGCGGGTGGGAGGGGGGAAGAAACAACAGGGATGGGGCGGGTGGGAGGGGGGAAGAAACAACAGGGATGGGGCGGGTGGGAGGGGGGAAAGAAGTGACAGGGATGGGGTGGGTGGGAGGGGGGAAAGAAGCAACAGGGATGGGGCGGGTGGGAGGGGGGAAAGAAACTACAGGGACGGGGAGGGTGAAAGAAGGGATAGGGCGGGTGGGACGGGGAAAGAAGCGACAGGGATGGGGAGGTTGGAAGGGGGATAGTAGCGACAGGGGGAAAGAAGTGACAGGGATGGGGCTGGAGGGAGAGGGAAAGAAGTGACAGGGATGGGGCGGGTGGGACGGGGGAAAGAAGCGACAGGGATGGGGTGGGAGGGAGGAAAGAAGCGACAGGGATGTTGGGAAAGAAGCAACAGGGACGGGGCGGGTGGGAGGGGGGAAAGAAGCGCCAGGGATGGGGCGTGTGGGAGGGGGAAGAGGAGACAGGGATCGGGTGGGAGGGGGGAAGAGGCGACAGGGAAGGGGCGGGTGGGGGGAAGAGGCGACAGGGAAGGGGCGGGCGGGAGGGGGAAGAGGCGACAGGGAAGGGGCGGGCGGGAGGTGGAAGAGGCGACAGAGATGGGGCGGGCGGGAGGGGAAAGAAGCAACAGGGATGGGGAAAGAAGCAACAGGGATTGGGCGGGTGGGAGGGGGAAAGAAGCGACAGGGATGGGGCGGGTGGGAGGGGGAAAGAAGCGACAGGGATGGGGCGGGTGGGAGGGGGAAAGAAGCGACAGGGATGGGGCGGGTGGGAGGGGGGAAAGAAGCGACAGGGATGGGGCGGGTGGGAGGGGGGAAAGAAGCGACAGGGATGGGGCGGGTGGGAGGGGGAAGAAGCAACAGAGATGGGGCGGGTGGGAGGGGGTAAAGAAGCAACAGGGATGGGGCGGGTGGGAGGGGGTAAAGAAGCAACAGGGATGGGGCGGGTGGGAGGGGGTAAAGAAGCAACAGGGATGGGGCGGGTGGGAGGGGGTAAAGAAGCAACAGGGATGGGGCGGGTGGGAGGGGGTAAAGAAGCAACAGGGATGGGGCGGGTGGGAGGGGGTAAAGAAGCAACAGGGATGGGGCGGGTGGGAGGGGGTAAAGAAGCAACAGGGATGGGGCGGGTGGGAGGGGGTAAAGAAGCAACAGGGATGGGGCGGGTGGGAGGGGGTAAAGAAGCAACAGGGATGGGGCGGGTGGGAGGGGGTAAAGAAGCAACAGGGATGGGGCGGGTGGGGGGGGTAAAGAAGCAACAGGGATGGGGCGGGTGGGGGGGGTAAAGAAGCAACAGGGATGGGGCGGGTGGGAGGGCGTAAAGAAGCAACAGGGATGGGGCGGGTGGGAGGGCGTAAAGAAGCAACAGGGATGGGGCGGGTGGGAGGGGGTAAAGAAGCAACAGGGATGGGGCGGGTGGGAGGGGGTAAAGAAGCAACAGGGATGGGGCGGGTGGGAGGGGGTAAAGAAGCAACAGGGATGGGGCGGGTGGGAGGGGGTAAAGAAGCAACAGGGATGGGGCGGGTGGGAGGGGGTAAAGAAGCAACAGGGATGGGGCGGGTGGGAGGGGGTAAAGAAGCAACAGGGATGGGGCGGGTGGGAGGGGGTAAAGAAGCAACAGGGATGGGGCGGGTGGGAGGGGGTAAAGAAGCAACAGGGATGGGGCGGGTGGGAGGGGGTAAAGAAGCAACAGGGATGGGATAAAGAAGCAACAGGGATGGGATAAAGAAGCAACAGGGATGGGATAAAGAAGCAACAGGGATGGGATAAAGAAGCAACAGGGATGGGATAAAGAAGCAACAGGGATGGGATAAAGAAGCAACAGGGATGGGGCGGGTGGGAGGGGATAAAGAAGCAACAGGGATGGGGCGGGTGGGAGGGGGTAAAGAAGCAACAGGGATGGGGCGGGTGGGAGGGGGTAAAGAAGCAACAGGGATGGGGCGGGTGGGAGGGGGTAAAGAAGCAACAGGGATGGGGCGGGTGGGAGGGGGTAAAGAAGCAACAGGGATGGGGCGGGTGGGAGGGGGTAAAGAAGCAACAGGGATGGGGCGGGTGGGAGGGGGTAAAGAAGCAACAGGGATGGGGCGGGTGGGAGGGGGTAAAGAAGCAACAGGGATGGGGCGGGTGGGAGGGGGTAAAGAAGCAACAGGGATGGGGCGGGTGGGAGGGGGTAAAGAAGCAACAGGGATGGGGCGGGTGGGCGGGGGTAAAGAAGCAACAGGGATGGGGCGGGTGGGCGGGGGTAAAGAAGCAACAGGGATGGGGCGGGTGGGCGGGGGTAAAGAAGCAACAGGGATGGGGCGGGTGGGCGGGGGTAAAGAAGCAACAGGGATCGGGTGGGCGGGGGTAAAGAAGCAACAGGGATGGGGCGGGTGGGCGGGGGTAAAGAAGCAACAGGGATGGGGCGGGGGTAAAGAAGCGACAGGGATGGGGCGGGTGGGCGGGGGTAAAGAAGCGACAGGGATGGGGCGGGTAGGGGGGGGTTAAGAAGCGACAGGGATGGGGCGGGTGGGCGGGGGTAAAGAAGCGACAGGGATGGGGCGGGGGTAAAGAAGCGACAGGGATGGGGCGGGTGGGAGGGGGTAAAGAAGCGACAGGGATGGGGCGGGTGGGCGGGGGTAAAGAAGCGACAGGGATGGGGCGGGTGGGCGGGGGTAAAGAAGCGACAGGGATGGGGCGGGTGGGCGGGGGTAAAGAAGCGACAGGGATGGGGCGGGTGGGCGGGGGTAAAGAAGCGACAGGGATGGGGCGGGTGGGCGGGGGTAAAGAAGCGACAGGGATGGGACAGGTGGGCGGGGGAAAGAAGCAACAGGGATGGGGCGGGTGGGCGGGGGAATGAAGCAACAGGGATGGGGCGGGTGGGCGGGGGAAAGAAGCGACAGGGATGGGGCGGGTGGGCGGGGGAAAGAAGCGACAGGGATGGGGCGGGTGGGCGGGGGAAAGAAGCGACAGGGATGGGGCGGGTGGGCGGGGGAAAGAAGCGACAGGGATGGGGGTGGGAGGGGGGAAAGAAGCGACGGGGATGGGGCGGGTGGGAGGGGGGAAGAAGCGACAGGGATGGGGCGGGTGGGTGGGGGGAAGAAGCGACAGGGATGGGGCGGGTGGGTGGTGGGAAAAGCGACAGGGATGGGGCGGGTGGGTGGGGGAAAGAAGCGACAGGGATGGGGCGGGTGGGAGGGGGAAGAAGCGACAGGGATGGGGCGGGTGGGAGGGGGAAAGAAGCGACAGGGATGGGGCGGGTGGGAGGGGGTAAAGAAGCAACAGGGATGGGGCGGGTGGGAGGGGGAAGAAACAACAGGGATGGGGCGGGTGGGAGTGGGGAAGAAACAACAGGGATGGGGCGGGTGGGAGGGGGGAAGAAACAACAGGGATGGGGCGGGTGGGAGGGGGGAAGAAACGACAGGGATGGGGCGGGTGAGAGGGGGGAATTAACGACAGGGATGGTGCGGGTGGGAGGGGGGAAGAAACGACAGGGATGGGGCGGGTGGGAGGGGGGAAGAAACGACAGGGATGGGGCGGGTGGGAGGGGGGAAGAAACGACAGGGATGGGGCGGGTGGGAGGGGGATGAAACGACAGGGATGGGGCGGGTGGGAGGGGGGAAGAAACGACAGGGATGGGGCGGGTGGGAGGGGGGAAGAAACAACAGGGGCGGGTGGGAGGGGGGAAGAAACAACAGGGATGGGGCGGGTGGGAGGGGGGAAGAAACAACAGGGATGGGGCGGGTGGGAGGGGGGAAGAAACAACAGGGATGGGGCGGGTGGGAGGGGGGAAAGAAGTGACAGGGATGGGGTGGGTGGGAGGGGGGAAAGAAGCAACAGGGATGGGGCGGGTGGGAGGGGGGAAAGAAACTACAGGGACGGGGAGGGTGAAAGAAGGGATAGGGCGGGTGGGACGGGGAAAGAAGCGACAGGGATGGGGAGGTTGGAAGGGGGATAGTAGCGACAGGGGGAAAGAAGTGACAGGGATGGGGCTGGAGGGAGGGGGAAAGAAGTGACAGGGATGGGGCGGGTGGGACGGGGGAAAGAAGCGACAGGGATGGGGTGGGAGGGAGGAAAGAAGCGACAGGGATGTTGGGAAAGAAGCAACAGGGACGGGGTGGGTGGGAGGGGGGAAAGAAGCGCAAGGGATGGGGCGGGTGGGAGGGGGAAGAGGAGACAGGGATCGGGTGGGAGGGGGGAAGAGGCGACAGGGAAGGGGCGGGTGGGGGGAAGAGGCGACAGGGAAGGGGCGGGCGGGAGGGGGAAAAGGCGACAGGGAAGGGGCGGGCGGGAGGGGGGAGAGGCGACAGATGGGGCGGGCGGGAGGGGAAAGAAGCAACAGGGATGGGGAAAGAAGCAACAGGGATTGGGCGGGTGGGAGGGGGAAAGAAGCAACAGGGATTGGGCGGGTGGGAGGGGGAAAGAAGCGACAGGGATGGGGCGGGTGGGAGGGGGAAAGAAGCGACAGGGATGGGGCGGGTGGGAGGGGGAAAGAAGCGACAGGGATGGGGCGGGTGGGAGGGGGGAAAGAAGCGACAGGGATGGGGCGGGTGGGAGGGGGGAAAGAAGCGACAGGGATGGGGCGGGTGGGAGGGGGAAGAAGCAACAGAGATGGGGCGGGTGGGAGGGGGGGAAGAAGCAACAGAGATGGGGCGGGTGGGAGGGGGTAAAGGAGCAACAGGGATGGGGCGGGTGGGAGGGGGTAAAGAAGCAACAGGGATGGGGCGGGTGGGAGGGGGTAAAGAAGCAACAGGGATGGGGCGGGTGGGAGGGGGTAAAGAAGCAACAGGGATGGGGCGGGTGGGAGGGGGTAAAGAAGCAACAGGGATGGGGCGGGTGGGAGGGGGTAAAGAAGCAACAGGGATGGGGCGGGTGGGAGGGGGTAAAGAAGCAACAGGGATGGGGCGGGTGGGAGGGGGTAAAGAAGCAACAGGGATGGGGCGGGTGGGAGGGGGTAAAGAAGCAACAGGGATGGGGCGGGTGGGAGGGGGTAAAGAAGCAACAGGGATGGGGCGGGTGGGAGAGGGTAAAGAAGCAACAGGGATGGGGCGGGTGGGAGGGGGTAAAGAAGCAACAGGGATGGGGCGGGTGGGAGGGGGTAAAGAAGCAACAGGGATGGGGCGGGTGGGAGGGGGTAAAGAAGCAACAGGGATGGGGCGGGTGGGAGGGGGTAAAGAAGCAACAGGGATGGGGCGGGTGGGAGGGGGTAAAGAAGCAACAGGGATGGGGCGGGTGGGAGGGGGTAAAAAAGCAACAGGGATGGGGCGGGTGGGAGGGGGTAAAAAAGCAACAGGGATGGGGCGGGTGGGAGGGGGTAAAGAAGCAACAGGGATGGGGCGGGTGGGAGGGGGTAAAGAAGCAACAGGGATGGGGCGGGTGGGAGGGGGTAAAGAAGCAACAGGGATGGGGCGGGTGGGAGGGGGTAAAGAAGCAACAGGGATGGGGCGGGTGGGAGGGGGTAAAGAAGCAACAGGGATGGGGCGGGTGGGGGGGTAAAGAAGCAACAGGGATGGGGCGGGTGGGGGGGGTAAAGAAGCAACAGGGATGGGGCGGGTGGGAGGGGGTAAAGAAGCAACAGGGATGGGGCGGGTGGGAGGGGGTAAAGAAGCAACAGGGATGGGGCGGGTGGGAGGGGGTAAAGAAGCAACAGGGATGGGGCGGGTGGGAGGGGGTAAAGAAGCAACAGGGATGGGGCGGGTGGGAGGGGGTAAAGAAGCAACAGGGATGGGGCGGGTGGGAGGGGGTAAAGAAGCAACAGGGATGGGGCGGGTGGGAGGGGGTAAAGAAGCAACAGGGATGGGGCGGGTGGGAGGGGGTAAAGAAGCAACAGGGATGGGGCGGGTGGGAGGGGGTAAAGAAGCAACAGGGATGGGGCGGGTGGGAGGGGGTAAAGAAGCAACAGGGATGGGGCGGGTGGGCGGGGGTAAAGAAGCAACAGGGATGGGGCGGGTGGGCGGGGGTAAAGAAGCAACAGGGATGGGGCGGGTGGGCGGGGGTAAAGAAGCAACAGGGATGGGGCGGGTGGGCGGGGGTAAAGAAGCAACAGGGATCGGGTGGGCGGGGGTAAAGAAGCAACAGGGATGGGGCGGGTGGGCGGGGGTAAAGAAGCAACAGGGATGGGGCGGGGGTAAAGAAGCGACAGGGATGGGGCGGGTGGGCGGGGGTAAAGAAGCGACAGGGATGGGGCGGGTGGGCGGGGGTAAAGAAGCGACAGGGATGGGGCGGGTGGGCGGGGGTAAAGAAGCGACAGGGATGGGGCGGGGGTAAAGAAGCGACAGGGATGGGGCGGGTGGGAGGGGGTAAAGAAGCGACAGGGATGGGGCGGGTGGGCGGGGGTAAAGAAGCGACAGGGATGGGGCGGGTGGGCGGGGGTAAAGAAGCGACAGGGATGGGGCGGGTGGGCGGGGGTAAAGAAGCGACAGGGATGGGGCGGGTGGGCGGGGGTAAAGAAGCGACAGGGATGGGACAGGTGGGCGGGGGAAAGAAGCAACAGGGATGGGGCGGGTGGGCGGGGGAATGAAGCAACAGGGATGGGGCGGGTGGGCGGGGGAATGAAGCAACAGGGATGGGGCGGGTGGGCGGGGGAAAGAAGCGACAGGGATGGGGCGGGTGGGCGGGGGAAAGAAGCGACAGGGATGGGGCGGGTGGGCGGGGGAAAGAAGCGACAGGGATGGGGCGGGTGGGCGGGGGAAAGAAGCGACAGGGATGGGGGTGGGAGGGGGGAAAGAAGCGACGGGGATGGGGCGGGTGGGAGGGGGGAAGAAGCGACAGGGATGGGGCGGGTGGGTGGGGGGAAGAAGCGACAGGGATGGGGCAGGTGGGTGGTGGGAAAAGCGACAGGGATGGGGCGGGTGGGTGGGGGAAAGAAGCGACAGGGATGGGGCGGGTGGGAGGGGGAAGAAGCGACAGGGATGGGGCGGGTGGGAGGGGGAAGAAGCGACAGGGATGGGGCGGGTGGGAGGGGGAAAGAAGTGACAGGGATGGGGCGGGTGGGAGGGGGTAAAGAAGCAACAGGGATGGGGCGGGTGGGAGGGGGAAGAAACAACAGGGATGGGGCGGGTGGGAGTGGGGAAGAAACAACAGGGATGGGGCGGGTGGGAGGGGGGAAGAAACAACAGGGATGGGGCGGGTGGGAGGGGGGAAGAAACGACAGGGATGGGGCGGGTGAGAGGGGGGAAGAAACGACAGGGATGGGGCGGGTGGGAGGGGGGAAGAAACGACAGGGATGGGGCGGGTGGGAGGGGGGAAGAAACGACAGGGATGGGGCGGGTGGGAGGGGGAAGAAACGACAGGGATGGGGCGGGTGGGAGGGGGAAGAAACGACAGGGATGGGGCGGGTGGGAGGGGGGAAGAAACGACAGGGATGGGGCGGGTGGGAGGGGGGAAGAAACAACAGGGGCGGGTGGGAGGGGGGAAGAAACAACAGGGATGGGGCGGGTGGGAGGGGGGAAGAAACAACAGGGATGGGGCGGGTGGGAGGGGGGAAGAAACAACAGGGATGGGGCGGGTGGGAGGGGGGAAAGAAGTGACAGGGATGGGGTGGGTGGGAGGGGGGAAAGAAGCAACAGGGATGGGGCGGGTGGGAGGGGGGAAAGAAACTACAGGGACGGGGAGGGTGAAAGAAGGGATAGGGCGGGTGGGACGGGGAAAGAAGCGACAGGGATGGGGAGGTTGGAAGGGGGATAGTAGCGACAGGGGGAAAGAAGTGACAGGGATGGGGCTGGAGGGAGGGGGAAAGAAGTGACAGGGATGGGGCGGGTGGGACGGGGGAAAGAAGCGACAGGGATGGGGTGGGAGGGAGGAAAGAAGCGACAGGGATGTTGGGAAAGAAGCAACAGGGACGGGGTGGGTGGGAGGGGGGAAAGAAGCGCAAGGGATGGGGCGGGTGGGAGGGGGAAGAGGAGACAGGGATCGGGTGGGAGGGGGGAAGAGGCGACAGGGAAGGGGCGGGTGGGGGGAAGAGGCGACAGGGAAGGGGCGGGCGGGAGGGGGAAAAGGCGACAGGGAAGGGGCGGGCGGGAGGGGGGAGAGGCGACAGATGGGGCGGGCGGGAGGGGAAAGAAGCAACAGGGATGGGGAAAGAAGCAACAGGGATTGGGCGGGTGGGAGGGGGAAAGAAGCAACAGGGATTGGGCGGGTGGGAGGGGGAAAGAAGCGACAGGGATGGGGCGGGTGGGAGGGGGAAAGAAGCGACAGGGATGGGGCGGGTGGGAGGGGGAAAGAAGCGACAGGGATGGGGCGGGTGGGAGGGGGGAAAGAAGCGACAGGGATGGGGCGGGTGGGAGGGGGGAAAGAAGCGACAGGGATGGGGCGGGTGGGAGGGGGAAGAAGCAACAGAGATGGGGCGGGTGGGAGGGGGTAAAGAAGCAACAGGGATGGGGCGGGTGGGAGGGGGTAAAGAAGCAACAGGGATGGGGCGGGTGGGAGGGGGTAAAGAAGCAACAGGGATGGGGCGGGTGGGAGGGGGTAAAGAAGCAACAGGGATGGGGCGGGTGGGAGGGGGTAAAGAAGCAACAGGGATGGGGTGGGTGGGAGGGGGTAAAGAAGCAACAGGGATGGGGCGGGTGGGAGGGGGAAAAGAAGCAACAGGGATGGGGCGGGTGGGAGGGGGTAAAGAAGCAACAGGGATGGGGCGGGTGGGAGGGGGTAAAGAAGCAACAGGGATGGGGCGGGTGGGAGAGGGTAAAGAAGCAACAGGGATGGGGCGGGTGGGAGGGGGTAAAGAAGCAACAGGGATGGGGCGGGTGGGAGGGGGTAAAGAAGCAACAGGGATGGGGCGGGTGGGAGGGGGTAAAGAAGCAACAGGGATGGGGCGGGTGGGAGGGGGTAAAGAAGCAACAGGGATGGGGCGGGTGGGAGGGGGTAAAGAAGCAACAGGGATGGGGCGGGTGGGAGGGGGTAAAAAAGCAACAGGGATGGGGCGGGTGGGAGGGGGTAAAAAAGCAACAGGGATGGGGCGGGTGGGAGGGGGTAAAAAAGCAACAGGGATGGGGCGGGTGGGAGGGGGTAAAGAAGCAACAGGGATGGGGCGGGTGGGAGGGGGTAAAGAAGCAACAGGGATGGGGCGGGTGGGAGGGGGTAAAGAAGCAACAGGGATGGGGCGGGTGGGAGGGGGTAAAGAAGCAACAGGGATGGGGCGGGTGGGGGGGTAAAGAAGCAACAGGGATGGGGCGGGTGGGAGGGGGTAAAGAAGCAACAGGGATGGGGCGGGTGGGAGGGGGTAAAGAAGCAACAGGGATGGGGCGGGTGGGAGGGGGTAAAGAAGCAACAGGGATGGGGCGGGTGGGAGGGGGTAAAGAAGCAACAGGGATGGGGCGGGTGGGAGGGGGTAAAGAAGCAACAGGGATGGGGCGGGTGGGAGGGGGTAAAGAAGCAACAGGGATGGGGCGGGTGGGAGGGGGTAAAGAAGCAACAGGGATGGGGCGGGTGGGAGGGGGTAAAGAAGCAACAGGGATGGGGCGGGTGGGAGGGGGTAAAGACGCAACAGGGATGGGATAAAGAAGCAACAGGGATGGGATAAAGAAGCAACAGGGATGGGATAAAGAAGCAACAGGGATGGGATAAAGAAGCAACAGGGATGGGGCGGGTGGGAGGGGATAAAGAAGCAACAGGGATGGGGCGGGTGGGAGGGGATAAAGAAGCAACAGGGATGGGGCGGGTGGGAGGGGATAAAGAAGCAACAGGGATGGGGCGGGTGGGAGGGGATAAAGAAGCAACAGGGATGGGGCGGGTGGGAGGGGATAAAGAAGCAACAGGGATGGGGCGGGTGGGAGGGGGTAAAGAAGCAACAGGGATGGGGCGGGTGGGAGGGGGTAAAGAAGCAACAGGGATGGGGCGGTTGGGAGGGGGTAAAGAAGCAACAGGGATGGGGCGGGTGGGAGGGGGTAAAGAAGCAACAGGGATGGGGCGGGTGGGCGGGGGTAAAGAAGCAACAGGGATGGGGCGGGTGGGCGGGGGTAAAGAAGCAACAGGGATGGGGCGGGTGGGCGGGGGTAAAGAAGCAACAGGGATGGGGCGGGGGTAAAGAAGCAACAGGGATGGGGCGGGGGTAAAGAAGCGACAGGGATGGGGCGGGTGGGCGGGGGTAAAGAAGCAACAGGGATGGGGCGGGTGGGAGGGGGTAAAGAAGCAACAGGGATGGGGCGGGTGGGAGGGGGTAAAGAAGCAACAGGGATGGGGCGGGTGGGAGGGGGTAAAGAAGCAACAGGGATGGGGCGGGTGGGAGGGGGTAAAGAAGCAACAGGGATGGGGCGGGTGGGAGGGGGTAAAGAAGCAACAGGGATGGGGCGGGTGGGAGGGGGTAAAGAAGCAACAGGGATGGGGCGGGTGGGAGGGGGTAAAGAAGCAACAGGGATGGGGCGGGTGGGAGGGGGTAAAGAAGCAACAGGGATGGGGCGGGTGGGAGGGGGTAAAGAAGCAACAGGGATGGGGCGGGTGGGGGGGGGGTAAAGAAGCAACAGGGATGGGGCGGGTGGGAGGGGGTAAAGAAGCAACAGGGATGGGGCGGGTGGGAGGGGGTAAAGAAGCAACAGGGATGGGGCGGGTGGGAGGGGGTAAAGAAGCAACAGGGATGGGGCGGGTGGGAGGGGGTAAAGAAGCAACAGGGATGGGATAAAGAAGCAACAGGGATGGGATAAAGAAGCAACAGGGATGGGATAAAGAAGCAACAGGGATGGGGCGGGTGGGAGGGGATAAAGAAGCAACAGGGATGGGGCGGGTGGGAGGGAATAAAGTAGCAACAGGGATGGGGCGGGTGGGAGGGGATAAAGAAGCAACAGGGATGGGGCGGGTGGGAGGGGATAAAGAAGCAACAGGGATGGGGCGGGTGGGAGGGGATAAAGAAGCAACAGGGATGGGGCGGGTGGGAGGGGGTAAAGAAGCAACAGGGATGGGGCGGGTGGGAGGGGGTAAAGAAGCAACAGGGATGGGGCGGGTGGGAGGGGGTAAAGAAGCAACAGGGATGGGGCGGGTGGGAGGGGGTAAAGAAGCAACAGGGATGGGGCGGGTGGGAGGGGGTAAAGAAGCAACAGGGATGGGGCGGGTGGGAGGGGGTAAAGAAGCAACAGGGATGGGGCGGGTGGGAGGGGGTAAAGAAGCAACAGGGATGGGGCGGGTGGGAGGGGGTAAAGAAGCAACAGGGATGGGGCGGGTGGGAGGGGGTAAAGAAGCAACAGGGATGGGGCGGATGGGAGGGGGTAAAGAAGCAACAGGGATGGGGCGGGCGGGTGGGCGGGGGTAAAGAAGCAACAGGGATGGGGCGGGTGGGCGGGGGTAAAGAAGCAACAGGGATGGGGCGGGTGGGCGGGGGTAAAGAAGCAACAGGGATGGGGCGGGTGGGCGGGGGTAAAGAAGCAACAGGGATGGGGCGGGTGGGCGGGGGTAAAGAAGCAACAGGGATGGGGCGGGGGTAAAGAAGCGACAGGGATGGGGCGGGTGGGCGGGGGTAAAGAAGCGACAGGGATGGGGCGGGTGGGCGGGGGTAAAGAAGCGACAGGGATGGGGCGGGGGTAAAGAAGCGACAGGGATGGGGCGGGTGGGCAGGGGTAAAGAAGCGACAGGGATGGGGCGGGTGGGCGGGGGTAAAGAAGCGACAGGGATGGGGCGGGTGGGCGGGGGTAAAGAAGCGACAGGGATGGGACGGGTGGGCGGGGGAAAGAAGCGACAGGGATGGGGCGGGTGGGCGGGGGAAAGAAGCGACAGGGATGGGGCGGGTGGGCGGGGGAAAGAAGCGACAGGGATGGGGCGGGTGGGCGGGGGAAAGAAGCGACAGGGATGGGGCGGGTGGGCGGGGGAAAGAAGCGACAGGGATGGGGCGGGTGGGCGGGGGAAAGAAGCGACAGGGATGGGGCGGGTGGGAGGGGGGAAAGAAGCGACAGGGAAGGGGCGGGTGGGAGGGGGGAAAGAAGCGACAGGGAAGGGGCGGGTGGGAGGGGGGAAAGAAGCGACAGGGAAGGGGCGGGTGGGAGGGGGAAAGAAGCGACAGGGAAGGGGCGGGTGGGAGGGGGAAAGAAGTGACAGGGAAGGGGCGGGTGGGAGGGGGGAAGAAGCGACAGGGATGGGGCGGGTGGGAGGGGGGAAGAAGCGACAGGGATGGGGCGGGTGGGAGGGGGGAAGAAGCGACAGGGATGGGGCGGGTGGGAGGGGGGAAGAAGCGACAGGGATGGGGCGGGCGGGAGGGGGGGGAAGAAGCGACAGGGATGGGGCGGGTGGGAGGGGGGAAAGAAGCGACAGGGATGGAGGGTGGGAGGGGGGAAAGAAGCGACAGGGATGGGGGGTGGGAGGGGGGAAAGAAGCGACCAGGATGGAGCGGTGGGAGGGGGAAATAAGCGACAGGGATGGGGCGGTGGGAGGGGGAAAGAAGCGACAGGGGGGGGCAGGTGGGAGGGAGAAAGAAGCAATAGGGATGGGGCAGGTGGGAGGGAGAAAGAAGCAATAGGGATGGGGCGGGTGAGAGGGGGAAAGAAGCAACAGGGAAGGGGCGGGTTGGAGGGGGAAAGAAGAAACAGGGATGGGGTGGGTGGGAGGGAGGGGGAAAGAAGCAACCGGGATTGAAAGAAGCATTTGTCACTATTACAAGGACTATCTCTCCTATAGGGTAACAAGGGGATTGCCTTAAAATACCTTTTAATTGTAATTCCCCATTAGGAGCATATAGAGACTTGGAGTTTGGAATCTCTGAACTCACAATTTAAAAATACATCTTTTGGTGAAGCTGGTTTTTTAAATTGAGTGTTTGAAAATGCCACTTTTACTAAGTGCCAATTTTCTTGCTTAACCATCCTGTGTCTGTCTGTAGAATATACATCTGGGTTAGGATGCCAGTTGGTCTCTTGAGCATTCACTCTAGAAAGTCACACAAAGGGAGCAGAGGTGAGCCTTGCATAACCTGAAGGGCCAATGGGCCTTCCTGAGCTAGAGTGGTAGGAGGAGTTGTCACTGACTCCTGAATAAGGCTGTGCCTGTCCTCACACAAAGCTGTCTCCAACCCCTACCCCTGCAGTGTGCCCTAGAGCCACAAAGGCAGGGTCTTGGTACTACAAAGTAGTTCCTTTGAAGTTTGCCTACTTCAATGGTAGAAGTACTGGAGCGGTTACACCATAACTTCAGAACACTTCTGGATTATAGAACATTTTACTATGAAAAGCTGGATGCTGTAGGAGGGACCAACACTCTACCTGGTCCTTTGCTGTCCTGGCCTGCTGCTTGCTGCTTCTGTTCCGGGAGTGAAAGGACTGGACTTTGCTTTCTGTATCCTGCTTCCAAGGTTCTCCAAGGTCTTGAGTGTTCTTAAGTCATCTCAGGTCCATCAAAGGTTTCACCTAAAAGGGCCTGGGCTCTTCTGCTAGGGGCCAAGTGGTGCCAAATCCAGCTCCTGAGCCTTGGAAGTAGAATCTGGTTATCTAAGAAGAAAATATACGCACCAGCACCCAGTGCCTGTTTTATCGACGCATCGCGACCCAAGGTCGCCGCAGTGCAGCCGAAGAATAGATGCATTGCGGTCTAAAAATTGCCGCAGTGGGAGTCCTGAGCTCCGTGTCATCGATGTCCGAGGCACCCACTCAAATTTGGACGCATCCGCTTCTTACGGCTGTGGAAACGACAGACTTTTGGTGCATCGTCTGTGTATTTCGATTCTTCAACACCGCACCACAGGATGGAACTGAGGCTGTGTGTCTGGACCCAAACGCATCACCTCTCCTACTAGCAAGGAATTGACGCATCACCTCCCCTGTTTAGCAGTAAGGAACCAACGCATCACCTTCTCTGCCAGTACGGAATTAAAGCATCACCTCCTTTGCATAGTAAGAAACTGAGGCATCACTGTTTTTTTCCAGCACCTCACCTCACCTCCCCTGCAGCCAGCATCATCATTGTTTTGACGCATAACAACTACATTGTGCTAAAACAGCAGCATCCATTGATTTCTATGTCTTTGAAAAGTTATATCTTTTCTTGTGTATGTTGAATTTTTGTTGTTTTGGCCTTGTTTTATTCAAGTAAATGCGGGCTATTTTTTTTTAACTGGTTTGGACTTCTTTTGTAGTGTTTTTACTGTGTTACTGTGTGTGTATGTACAAATGTTTCACACAATGCCTCGGAGATAAGCCTGACTGCTTGGGCCAAGCTACCACGGCAGTGAGCATGGATTATCTTAGCTGTGTGATACCTTCACCATGACTAGAGTGAGGGCCCCTACTTGGACAAGGTGCATATCGACTGCCAAATAGAGACCCCATTTCCAACAATTCATAACATATTGTTCCTGAGGAAGTCTATAGAGGTGAAACACGTGTAGTCTAGAGCAGTGGTTCCCATACTTTTTAAAACAATGACCACTTGTTAGAACAACAAACATTTGTGACCTACCTTCCTTTAATGGACAGAAGGGGCGATTTTTTAATGTCCTCAAAAAGGGGAACAGGGACAGTACCCTTTGTTATAGACCTATTTCCCTGTTAGACTCCGAGGTTAAAGTGGTCGGGAGGATATTGTTGGGAAGGTTATCGGCTTGGGCTCTTGACAACATCTTGTTGCAGGCCCAATATGGCTTTTACTCTGGTCGCTCTACAACTGACCAATGTCTTAATCTTTTCCTGATAACGAACAAATACACGGTAGCCCGCCAGGGTACCATATTTTTGGCTTTCATGGATCTGTCATCCGCATTCGACTGTGTGAACAGAGGCAAACTATGGCATATCCTCTCTATCTTAGGGGTGGATAGTGTGATAGTCTCCTTTATATACGACCTTCATTGAGATACCAAGGCGGATGTGCGTTACTCGACCGGCCTGCATGTATCACGCTTGTTCCCAGTTAGGGGTGGTGTCCGCCAGGGTTGCATCTTGGTTCTGTTTCGGTTCAATCTTTATATTAATAACTTAGAAAAACCACTCATGGAGACCAAGGAAGACTTCCCCCAGGTAGGACGGCAGGGTCTCCCGGTCCTGCTATACGCAGACGACGCCGTCCTGATGGAAAGGACCGAGAGGGTCTACAAACCCTTCAATCCACAATTGCACAGTTCATGGGAGACCTGGATTTGATGATTAACAACTCCAAATCATACATCATGCAAGTGGGGGCACAGCCCAGCAGACCATACACCTTTATGGTAGGGCTTAACCCGATCCCTAAGACGTCCTTATTTTCCTACCTGGGGGTGCTCTGGGATGACAAAATTAAATGGTGACCCCAATTTACACGCAAAAGTAATGACATTAACAGGGAGACCGCAGCAATTTTGTATTTTGCCTCAAGACTGAGGAAAAGACTAGTGGGGGGCCTTCTTGAGCTGTATAGGGCTAAGTGTATGTCAAAGGCCCACTACAGCAGTGAAATCTGGGGATATGCTCACACAAATGGCATTCAAATTGCGGAAAACAAATTCATGCCACAACTGCCATCAGTTCCCCAGGGCACCCCCACTTTTCTAGCCCAAGAGGAGCTAGGAATGCCCCACATCACTGATCTGATAGCTTTTCGCCCATTGTCCCCCTGGCTAAAAATGTGGGCCAAGGAGGGGAATTCGTTAAATAAAGCAATTCTTAAAGATAGCCTGGCACTGAAACATGCTCCTAGGATACCATGGCTCAAACACATAGAGAGTATGCTTGTGAGCCTGGGAAGAAGAGATCTTTTTTCTAAGCTGAAACAAAGCGAAAGTAAGACTTAGCCCTCCTTAAGAAGGTGCTTATCACACGCAGACCATGGCAAGGGAGGAGCGGGAGCTTGCGAAGCCCAGCGCACAACGCTTTGTCATATTAAGGACCTCAGTGAATGGTAGCTGTAACGACTGGGGTTCGCAAACTCTTATGACCGATTCCTCCTGACCAGGATCCGGATTGATCTCTTATCTTCTCCTCGCCCAGCCTAGGGGTATGAGTTAAGGGCAATCTCTTTCGTCCTGCGTCTGCAATGGTACATCTCCACAGGACATGGTTCACTTCACGATGGTTTGCCCATTTTATGATACCACCCAGAAAATCCTTCTTAATCCCCATCTTGAAAAAGGCGAATTTTAGACAAGTTCGGCCTGATTTTATATTTCTTCAGATGTTGACGGGTAATACAGTTTTTTATGTGTTCAACTTTTTTAAATCTTCCATTAGGCTTAGGGTGAGTTGTAACTAACGCCCTTGTATCTCGTCTCTATCTCCGGTTTCATGCATCTTATCTTGCAAATTGTCCATTGAACCAATTAGGGTTTTAACGTATTATCCTGTTTTTATTTATCTTTTTTGTGGGAGTATATGTTTGTCTTAGGAGACTGGATTACTTGTTGCAATAAGTATGTTCAATATTATTTGTCGAGATGCTAATATTGGGTCAGGTCTGCATATACTGTATTATAGTTTAACCTGTATTTGATATTGTGTTTTTATGATTTTTTGCATGAAACAGAATAAAGATATATTTGATTTGGTTGTAACTAAACCTTTGAGTGATAGCGCATTGTCATTTACAGAATGCTCATTTTCCATCTAAGTAGGCACTAATTTTGTACAGATGTACAGTTTTATTGACAGAACAATATAGCAAACAATTGATAAGGTGTGGAGATTGTTTTCTGTAAATATGTATCATTTGTGAATTACCAAGTATCTTGATTTGTTTTGATCCTGTTAAAATCGATTTCCAGTACCCTTCAGAATTACAAAAACGTTACTTTATCTTTGCTTTCCCAAATGCTGAATGCCTACAGTTCATTTAAAGGTATTTACATTTTGTTGTGCGTGGCAAAAATGACACCCCACAGCCTTCCCTTAGACATTCCCTAGACTCCAGCACGATTGTCACATCATTCACTTTAGACTCTTCTCACTTTGCAGTCAGAGAAGGAAAGTAGTTAAAACACCAATCTTTCAGAAATGTATTAGAAGACATATCCTGACATTTGACCTTCTTTGAAGCACCTACAGGGAAATGTGACAGAATTTAAACAAATCTTTATTTCTTGCTCCCACTTTCCCAGACCAACCAAAAATCATCTCCACCCATCAGTGGGTCGCGATCCACAGGTTGGGAACCCCTAGGCTGGAGTGGAAATTCAAGAATAAAAAGAAAACGGATGAGCAACATTGATTGGAACTTTGACTTAAAGGTGATCGAGGGACCTATGATTTCTTGTGATGTGTTCTGTCAGTGGAGTATAAGGTGGTCACTCCTCCCTTCTTGGAGCACAGGTTTAAAAGGGGCAATGGAACTTTCTAAACTTGTACTAATGAAAAATGAGCACCTGTAGAAATGTCCTACTCATCTAATTTATTAAGATGGTGAAGGGATAGGATGGGGAAAATGTTATTGTGCAGGCACAAAACAGCATTACAAACAAAAATGCAAGGCTGGAAAAAAGAATGGAAACGGTGCTCAAAAAGGAGATACAGAAACTGAGGTCGAAGGTGAATTAAAGAAAAGCAAAAATGGAGGCAAGGGATGATCGTTTGTGAACAAGCAATCAAGTTTATTGGTAAGTTTGTTAAAATACTTGTATACAAAAATTTTCATTTATAGAATCCCCCAAAAATATGCAGTAACAAATATATCATTTATATCACAATAGAAAATCGAATTATAGTGGTTTAAAACACCCACCAAATTGAAGGCGCCAAACAAATCCTTGTGAAGGGGGAAAAAATAAATAAATAAATCGCCAACACGATTTATGGTCTCAATAAAATGGACTATTATATAAAGTACTCAAAAAAGAAAAACTAAAGCCATATCAGCGCCCCTTTTAACCTTTGAGGGGAAAACAGAGTTAATGAGATTTTCCTCTCTCAAATTAAATTAATTAAAGTGAGGATTGCAGAGAAATAAACAAAATAATCTTAAATGAATTGTTCACTAAGAAGATGATACAATGTGTTGGATTTGTTAGCCTCATGTATGTCATTTATTGAGAAAATGGGAAGGTTATGAATAACCAGCGACACCAGACTTTCTTGTCATTAAACTCAAGTAGACTCAAGTTTCAACAATTGAATGAACAATGTAATCGACAAGGAGAGCACCATCATGAAGGAGGCTTTGTAACGTAAAGAAGGCTGCAATAAGAATCGCACCTTAGAACTTTGTGATCAATTCAGAAGCCAACATGCCCAGAAAACTGAACTCCCTTTAAAATAATTTCTGTTAATATCACCCCATTGTATCTTTGAAATACTACTTTCAATAAAAAGTTAAAAAAATAAAATAAAAACTTTGAAATGTGGGCATTAGGTCGTTGACAGAAACAGCACAATTCTATTGGATAACAGGCTCCTTTGCAGTGAAGTTGCTTATTGGGTGGTGATGCATATCCAAAGTCTAGTAGGTAAGTACACAACAACCCATATTTCCCTGGGGCACGAAGTGATGGGGAGTACCTCTGCATACACCTCCAGCTGCACATTACAATCTCCCAGCTAATCCGTTCATGTGGGTATATAACCCCACCCTGTGCACAGCCATCCAACACTTAACAAGTAATAGTGCTACGACTAAGTTTGCTTAATCGAGCGGGCAGGTATTTAACATGTCCGAATTGCATATCTCTGGGTCCAGATTAATTGGGTCCTTATTGTCACTTCCTTGGTTAAAGTATCCAAATAGCTCAAGATCTGAGGACATGACCACACCAAATGTAAACATCAGCCGTTCAACATCTGGAGCTATCTCAGGGTCACTTAGATGGCTAGCAAGCAAATGGAGTGGAGAATAGTATACTCTACAAAGAAATGTAAAACGTATAATGCACAGTCTGCTATTAGGCTACAGTGCACCAGTTTGCTTGCAACAGTAAACCCTCTCCACTCCAGAGAGCTGACCAGATTTACCTCTTATTTGCATTTGTCCCTTGCACTAAGTTTATGAATCTGAGCAACTGATTCTAAAGAGCTATATAAGCATGTGATTAAGCCCTTGGTGGTTTCAACTGTAAGGTGGAGAGAAACAGTTTTAAAATAAGGGGAGTTCCTGGGGGGAAAATATCAAATTCTGCCCTGCAGGCTATATGCAATCCGTAACATAAGAAGATTTATAAGAGTACACTCTGCACCTCTATCTAAATCCGACATTAAAATGAATCCCGCCCAGACGTTGCAAATAGATCACCAAATTCGTTTAGTTTCAATTTGCGCATTGATCTTCGCTGGACGGATTGAGCGCAAGGTGGTATTGGAGCGCCAACCTCGCATTCTTGCTCAAGCCTGCACTGTGCATTTTACCAAGTATCAATTTCCCTCCGATTTGTTGTAGACTGAAGATGATGTAGTAATACCTGTAAGGGAACCAGAGCCAAATTATCTTTATCAATAGTTACATGTGGAGGCAGGAGATGGGTGGCTCCAGAACTGAACAAAGGGTGTCTGTGTGCACAAATACTATAGCTACAAATCTAGGATCTGTGTATCGTGAAAACCATTGTTTGGGTATTGTCACAGAGATGTTGGTGAATGGGGGAATTTACGCAAAATAATCATCTTCATTAATGTAATTCTCCCCACCAGGGAGAGTGGCAAGGATATCCAGTGATTAGTCTGACTTTATCAATGCTAGTGCCATAATATGCCTGTATAACCATTTTGTATCTTGGTTACGCCGCACACATATTTAATGGAGTCCGTGTTCCATTGAAGCGGATATTCCAAGTGTTTAAGGGGAATATAAGAGACTCATCCAAATACACTAATAACCCTGATCGGGCTCAGAATTTTATATTTTCATGTATGATTAGATCCAGGTTATCCTTAGGGTTATAGATATAAAATACCATATCATCGGCATACAGTGATATGAATAATTACCTAACGGTGAGGTTCAAAGCATATTGCGTGTTGCTTCAGCTTACATGCATGCAGTAAAGATTACTTTCTGCTCCAGTTAAGAAACAGTATCGGAAAAGCTAAACTGCTTTCAATTCTTCTAGGACCCAGTTCACAAAGGCTTTTGCCGACAGATGGAAATTTGCTCCCAAATGTTTTTAGCACATTTTCGTCTTTTTGGAGATTTAAAAGAATCCCAAGTACACTCCATAAAAAATATACAACAGGCACAGATGGATTTCTGCAGTATTCCAATGCACAAAATTACACATGGAGAAGTTCGATCTAAAGCACATTTCTGCCTTCGTGCATTTGCACATTTATTTATTTTTTGCTGCACGTGGATTTTTTTTACCCTATGTGGAAACCACTGATAAGACAGTTACCCCACCTTTCCTTGCTGGAAACAGTCCAGTATCAAAGAGATTACACACATTTGCGGACATTGGAGGAGAGTAATTGCAAAATAATGGCTGTATCTACAAACCTAGGGTCTGTGATTGTTAACTTGGTTTTACAGGACTGCCTGCCCGGACGACCAGAATCCTGCATTTGCAAGGAAGCAGTTGCACAGTAATAAATACTGCTGTCAAAGAGATAAAAAAAATAACAAAAATGATGCAAACTAACTCGCAAATCTGTTTCAAAACTCCATATAGCTACAGGGCAAAACTGTTTGGAAGGGTGACAAAGGCATCCTTTGCGCAATGCAAGTCTATTTAATTTGGATTCCAAATTATATGATCCATCTTCCAACATGCCCCTAAAAGCAAACGTTAATAACTAGGTGACTGAAGTTGCTAAATCAATCCTTCCGCTAAATCGATAGGCCGTCCTCCCAATGCAGAGGGAAAGAGAGCAATAGTTGCAAAATACAGAACAGATTTAGTAGAACGGCGCAGGGAAGCATTCCTTCATCTTTTACTTGTGTTGCCTCTTAAAGCCATTTCCATCTGCCCTGAAAAGTATGGACATAAAAAAGAAAGAACGGAATGTGGCTTCTGTGGAAGGGACGAAGCTAAATAAGTAATAATTCAAGAGCCACTGGGTTAGCAACTATTAGTTACTATTCCATCCAAAACAACATGCTCTAGAATCTAGACTCAAGGGAAGATTTCAAAACACAGAACCCGCAGTGAGGAGGCAGCTAATTTAAGAATCCTAGCAGATGGCCAGGGTTAGGTTTCTCTCAAACTTACCAAACCCAGCAATCACCCTAGAACTAGTATCACACACATACTTCTTGAAAACATCAAGGGAAGTCACCTTGAGCATTATCCCCAGAGGGACGGCAAACTGCAAAACCACTGGTGCTGCCTTGCTGACTGCTTCTACATGGAGCACAAAGCATTCAAGTACTATTCTGAAAAGAGTAGTATTCCGATACAGAAGTAACAACACAGCTGGAAATAACGGATTCCAGAGGTTTTACTGCTGTTTAAAACAAATATGTAAGCGAGACAGAGCATTTACAGGCCCAGGTAAAACCAGAGAGCCCTCCAGAGAATTAAATTAAGTAGAATCAGAAGGGTTCTGGGTTGCAATTTTTTTATTAATTACATTCTTTATTAATTTTAAAAGTAGTAATCCAGGTACACAACAAAAGTCGTGGATAATAGTTTCAGTATGAAAAACAGAACATTAAAACGACTATTATTCCAACTGTACAAAATCTGTACCATGTTACACCAAGCGTGCAACCAGCAACTATAAACAAAACATGAAACACAGAAATGCAGATTCAATCGAGAGACATGAAACATTTGTGTGCTGTAACTGTAAAAAGTAGAAAACCAAGATTGCCTGCTTCTTATGAAAATCGAAAAGGACCTTTACAAGAAAAAGACGTAGGACAATCTTACCCCAATGGGATACCGTTTAGGCTTCACTAGAGGTGGAATATAAAAGTACACAAATCTTCATTGACAGTGCAACCAGGCCAAGAATGTATATTAGCTTCCTTTTTGAGCGCTAGGTGGGAGAGCCTTAATTTCTCTTGAGCTGAAATGTAATTATTGGCTTTCTAACAAACTGTGACATCTTTATGTGACTTGGAAGAAGTTCAGGTGCCCAAGTCAGATCCTCATCAGCAATAACCACAAAGTGGAATTAAAACAGCCATTTTACATTCTCTCGCCACTTCTGCTAAGACCCATCACTGACAGAAATTGTTCCCCAAATACCTGGCCTCAAAAATCATTGTAGGAAACTAGAGTGGAAGGAAGCACAGATTAACTTTGCCTCGCTGAGTAAGAAAGCATCTCCAAGGAGAAATGTATGTTTTCATTAGGTTACAGAAGTCAAAGATATGTATAGACTAAATGGCCCTCGGACCAATTTCTCATTTTTAGCTGCCAATCACAGGCACCGTTGTTTTTCATCATGTAACAAAATAAACAAACACATCCACATAAAATCTGTAATTAGATTGATTAGTGTAAAGTGGCCCAGCTCAGATTGTGCCCTACAGTCAATCTTATCGGCTACACAGTCTTGGGAAGAACTAGTTTGATTAACTAAAGTGATCTAAATAAGAATTATGCAAAACTGGACTAATAAACCAAAAAGGTCGAAAATAAATGTTACATATATTGGTGTTAGGAGAGAAGGGAGCGTAGGTGAGACATGAGAATAATATTTATGGTTCATGATAGAGCTCGAGAGCACTATTTCTTGTAATTTCTCAAAGCCAGAAGAAAAACAATTCTTGAAAAACCATACAACGTATATGTTTCTTTTCCATTAAAGCATTGCATTCCATATCTACTCTGATGGTTCAGCTCCGCTCAAAATGTCGTTTCTCTGAGGTGCAGTGATTTCCCTACATTGAGCTTTTATGCATATATATTTCTAGCATTTGTAAGAACCCATCACCTTTTCTACTGAACAGTTACCCTGTTTGCCACAAACTTTATGCTGACAGGGAGCAACCGGAGAGCGACCCCCTAAAGAAGTAATTCACATTAGTTGAAATAACAGTTTCCTTCTCACACGATTAGACAATAAATACCATGTCACGTGTCAACTAATAATGTAAACAGTTTGAGAAATGTCTTCCTGCTGGGTGAAAGCACAGTAGATGTGAAAGGAGACGCCGCGTATGGTGACGAAGATTACAGCCACACTTGTCAGACAGAACAGTGCTAAAATATATTGCATGGAGGGCGGACTGCATCTGTGTTCTGTTCCTTTTCATAGAATGAGATATGGCTGGTCCCAAAGCAAAGCGAATTACTGCATTCAGAGGAAATAAAAAAACAAGAGTGAAAAACCACAAAGGAAGTTCCAAATTCTAAAAGGAATATTAATCGTTCACAGAACATGTCAGGGAGGGACTCGAAGTTTAAACCAACTGCCCAGCAAAAGGTAGGATTTTTTTTATTGCAACTTCTTTTTGTACTGCTGTCACGTCAGGAAAGCATATATAGTATGCAGATTTTAAGAGTAGGATACTTCCTCTTTCAGGGAGGAATGGGAAAGTAATATAAAACGATTAGAAGCGCAAAGGTAGGAAAATATGTTGATGTGTGTAGTCTTCAAGTAACAGTAATTCATCTCCTAATAAGAGCAAACACTCGCATATAATACGCTTCTGAAATACTCTGCAAAACAACCACTTTATCATGCTTTGCTATATATGCCTAATTTTTTACTCTGAATAGAAGTGTGGTTTGGCATTTTTTTTTTAATTATACAAGCTTGAAACAGGTTAAGGAAAAAAGATAACCAACCGCAAAAGACTACGAGAAGCAGGACGGCATAAGGATGGAGGGGGTTAAATTAAAGAAGGCAAAATGTCGGCCTACCAGAATTTAAACAAAACATAAATGAACCGGCAGAAATGAGCTGTAATATCTGTACTGTCTGGAATAAAGAGGACTTCAGAAAGCATAGACATATATGAACTGGAACACTGATACACAATGGAGGCAAAGCTTTATTTTTTTTATTATTAAAAACACACACTTTACTTGAACTACGCCTTTAAACTACAAACAAATCAGATTTCGTTTTACGATACAACTTTCATAAACGAAAAAAGCTTGAGAGGTCGGTAAGGAGACAGAAGCAGCATCACTCCAACGTTTGGATTCTCTTAAAAGAACCTAGTTTGAACAAATAAAGAGAGTGGCATAATGGAAAAATTACAACTACATTAAATTTAGACGCAGCTTCCACTCCATTTTTTATTTGAGGTTTCTAATAACCATGATAGTTTTTGCAGTAGAAATAACCAAGAATAATGTCTTGAGGGGATGAAAAGAGGCAAAGCGAAAGACAGAATCTCTTTGGCCAAAGTGTTATGTATGCTGTCGTGCTCCCCAGCTTCGCATTCCCTGAATGTCCAGGGGTGATAATGTTTGGGCTTCATTATGTTTTGCAGGGAGTAGGGCTGGACCTACCTTCTCATGGTGGGGCTTTTGGGATGAGACAATGTGGAAAAGTAAATTCTGCCATGTTCTGTGTCCCTACGCGTCCTCCATCATATGTTATGTGTGCATGATTAATATGCATATGTATTCCCCATGTTCGATTATAAGACGCAATTACAGTTGTGTCCATCTCTAGTATGTCTATTTCCAGTTCCCGTGAATACTACGAATATCAGGCCTATGTAAAGTTACGTTGCCACGTTTCTCAGTGTGCACGTTATTTCATTATAAAGTTCCCGTTTCTAGGCCTCAAAAGGGCCTGGACACCAGATTCAGCTTCTGTCTCCTGAGCCCTCGCTGAGGAGCGATACAGCCCCCACCTGTATCCCTGACCCTTCACTTACTTCCTGTCTCACAGTGCCCGGCTCAGCCTGGTTCTGCCTCTGAGTCTGCCAAGAGTATGTTATGATTCTAGTTATCAGTCCAGCCCTCCTTCTCTGCATTCCTAAGCTACTGAACCGCATCAATAGTTTCCGTCATAGTCTAGCCTTTACGTCTCCATGTTAGAGAAATACTGCATTTAATGGTCATTTAATATTCTTCATCACGCACTACATGTAGAATAATGCATGCTCCAGTCTTAGAGTCTGTTAGCCTTTCCCCTCCTGACTTCTAGTTTATATCAACATGTTCTCTAAACATCAGATACTAGATACTGTTTAGGTACATGTCGCCCTGACTCTCCAGACTTCAGTCTCTGCTCCTAGCACAGAGTTCGTAGCCCCCAGCTTCTCCTAGTAACACGTCATTGCCAGTTTGCGCGCACCATCAGGTTAGAGGTCCCGGCTCCTTAGGTAGCCCCTCCATGTTTCCGCCCCATTCATGACATATTCTGTTACGTTTGCATCACATGTCTATGTATACGCCTCTTGTTACACCTACTTTCACCCTTATCTTTTGCGACTGCTACGCGTCACACCCTTTGCTCCACCCACTGCTCCGCCTATCATATGTACTGTAATGCAACTGTTTTACTATATATACTTGTGTATTGTTATTAAAAGCTAGCGCGCTCATCCCAGATCCAGCCCCGGCAGCTGCCGGGCCCTGCCATCCTATTCCTATGCAGGTTGTCCTGTTCCTGTCCTTTATGCTGTAATAAACCTGCAAAACTCCTACTACCTCGAATCTTGACTCTTATTTATTGAGCTATCTGTTATTCATTTATCCATTCAAAAATAGAGGTATTATTTATTTATTTACCACATAATGGCGCCCGAACAGGGACTTGCCCTTTCCCCACGCGTCGGTGAAGCCACGCCGGCCCCCTGACCCTCTGCAGTCGTGACGGAACTCTTCTGCGCACCGGCAGATATTTCTGCTTTAAGTATCCCTCAGGCCCACGGAGGAGACGGAGGAGGCGGTCCAGCATCCAGACGAGACGGTGGAGGAACGCGGCGAGTCCCGACCAGAGCCCAAGCCGAGAGTCCAAGGTCCGAGGTATCCGGAGGCCCACCCGTAACAGAAGTCCGAAGTTCGTCCGTCCGGCGTCGAAGCAGTCCAGTCCAGTCCGAGGCCTTCCGTTCTTGCTGCCCGGTGAGTACCGTTGCTGGGGTAGTATCTAGACAGGGTCAATCTAAATTGTCTCTGGTCCGATGGGTCTGGGTACGCAGATCTGAAACGAAGTGTTCACCTAGGTGGGTACGGGTCTTGATGCGTCCCTTTATGGGACCGGTATGTTCCGTGCTGTTTCAGCAGCGCATCCAGTAATTCTAGTCTGTTCCGTTCTCGAGAAATTCATGTGTTTCTGTTCTCAGTGTTCCAGGTAGTATTCTGTCCGAACTGTTGCTTCATAATGTTATTCAATGTATTTTCAATGTCGTGGTATGCCTGAATTGTTTTCTCAATTGTTATTGTTCCTCGTGTATTGTATTGTGTTCAGATACAAGTTTGCAATGTCCCTCTTTTCGAGATTACGTCAGTTAAAAACTAGAAAGGGTCTGCTAGAAGAAGCAGTTCCTGTTCCGCCTAGGGACAGTCCAGGTCATTTCATGTATCAGAAGCATGGCATAAGCGCCATATTATATCTAGATTTATGGGTAGAGTATACCAAAGAGTTAGAGGAAAAGTATAGATGGCCCGTATCAGGTACGTGGGATGCCGAGTGCATCATGAGAGTAGAAGAAGCATTATGGAAAAAGAAAGCCAGACAGTCACAGAAAGATGCCATCGAGTTATGGCACAAAGAATCTCATAAAAGAACCGAAAAAGAAATCAGAAAGTCAGAACTAAGTAGAGAATCCTTAGAGCGAGCACAAGAAAAAGAATTAATCGAGATAGGTGAACGAGTTAAAACCGAACAGTCAGACAGACAGAGGAACGCCCTCATTAAGGGTATGTATCCTCTTCTTGCCGAGGGCTTGCCAAAAGCGACCCCGGAGGCATCCAGTAATTTTCCGCCACCATTAGTTCCGACCAAGCTATGTCACAAACCGACCGCAGCTGATATATTCATTTCGTCCTATTTGGACGACACAGTCCCGGAATATGCAAATCCCGCTCCGCCAGTCCCTGTAAATCAGGCACTTCCCGCTCCTCCAGACACAGGAGTACCTGTTACGGTACCCCCGATCCAGCCCGCCATACAAGTCCAGCCTGCATTTCCATTTCCCACTCTGCCAGGACGAAGAGCATCAGTAGACGACTCTAGTTTAGGGGCCGCAGGAGGAGGTCCTGTAGGAACCCCGCCGCCACACAAACGTTTAACGTTAGCCGAATTACATGCACAAGCGTCACAGCGTACGCCCAGATATCAGTCTGTTGCAGAAATAAGAAAAGCCCTTAACGAATGTGGCTATGATCCAGTCCCAGGCGAGGATAATATGGTTTTATATTCATTACGCGTGAGAAAGGTGACCGAGTATCTAGTCACCCTACCCGATATGAAAGAGGATCTAGACAGAATATATCGTTTCATCCGTACAGGGGATGATCCAGAAAGTATTAGTGAAGTCATGTCTCAAAGGAAAGTTGAGATCCAGCTCATGATATTAAAGTTTCTGATTAATTGTCTAATAAGGGAACAAGATTATCCGACCAAAGATCGAGCCGAAATGAAAGTCCTGACAAAGTGGAGTGATAATATAGCCGAGGGTAAGCACAAGACTATCAGTAGTATAGAGAGTATGTACAAGAAAATTCGTAAGGAAATAATAAGGATACACGAACAACGCAAAGAAACACGAGTAAGCAAGAAAGACAGTAACTCTGATACTGAAGAGGTAGAGGACGAGAATCCCGCCAGAATAGCGTATGTAGGAAAATCTAGATTTCCAGATCGCCATTTACGCCTAGAACACAAGTCAACTTTCCATCACCCGGCACCAGAACAAGGTTCTCTAGAACAAGTATTTCAAGCTACCGACCACATTCTGAAATCACGAATCGGTTATAGTGAGTTAAGTACTATGCATGAACAAGAACTAGTCCGATCAGCAGTCCGATGGATTACTGATTCTACCACTTTTCCAGACGAAATAGTGGCACAAATGTTTCTGAAACTGCCCCCAGCCGAGCAACGACTGGCGGGTATGTACATGATTCAGCACCTCATTACATTGTATGAGGGTCAACATTCTGATCCAGGTCCGTTGCATGATGTCCTGAACGAGTTACTCCAGTATAAATGGAAAGGTTTAGGTACCGATTTAATTAGTGTCATTCTAGAACAGCGCCACAAATATAGTATGTTTTTGAACCCGCATTTTGTTCATGTCTCACCCCCAGAAAGTAAACCCTTTTACATAGACAGACAGAATCCGTTACGAGAAGTGCATCCAGTTAAGACAGAGGGTGGTGAAATGCAACGAGTGTTTGTTTACACCCCTATCACAAAGATGGAACTCCTAGAGATGAAAAAATTAATTCCCTGTCATGATAAAGATCCAGCAGGGTTCCACCGAGAATTAAAAGACATGCTCCGTATGGGAGAATACACGTATCCAGATATTATTAAAATGTTAAAGGTCCTGTTGCCCGCAGGGGTATATGAGAAACTCAAGGAAAAAGAATGGGAGGTGGGAGAGAAAAAGATCGATTGGGCAGTTCTAGAAGCTGAAGATAAGGCACGAGTACCAGGTACCGGTCTTGGAGACAAATGTAAAGAATTACCTGAACTGTTAATACAAGTTTTGCCCAGACTATTAGCAACTAAAAAGGAAGACTGGGATGCAATCTCAGCCTGTAAACAGAAACAAGACGAAGACACTAGTGATTTTTATTCTAGATTTGAAAAATGTTTTATTATAAACAGTGGCCTCAAGACGAGTAGCGAGTCATACCCTCATCTTTTTGTTACTAAACTAGTCGAGAATTCAAGTCCACAAGTTAAAAACCGAGTTTTGAAAGTCGAAAGTACCTGGCAAGCTAATACCCAGTCCCAGATGTTACAAATGCTTCAATATCACCAGAATAGAATCAGAGAAGAACAAGATCACGAGAGAAAACGTATGAAAGACACGAAAATGAAAGTACTAGTTGCACAATCTGTCCCACAAGACAGTCAGAAGAGGGGTCCGAATCAAGCCAGTCATCCTGCAGCTCCCGTTAAAGGAAACTGCAATTATTGTAAACAGCCAGGTCATTTTATAAACGAGTGTGCAGTTCTGAAACACAACATAGCTACCGGTAAGACTAAAGAAAGACCACGTCCGCCTAGACAAGAGCAAGTTTCACAGACTTCTCAGCCACAGAATGCACAACAGACAGTTACTGTACCGCAGCCCATCGCTGCAACACAGCATGTTACACAGCAGATGTACCAGTATGCACAGTCAGAGTATCCAGAGTATCAGCCATATTCATGAAACAGCCTAGAGAGGGAGGTAGGCTTGCCTCTCATCGAGATACCTGTAGATCAAGAAGGTCCCTATGTTCACAGTCAAGTACTAGGGAAAGACAGAAAGTTTCTGATTGATACAGGGGCAAGTAGGACCACAATTAGTCACGCCGAAGTTCCAGGGGCTCCGCTCTCAGGCTCTAGAAATGTTTCCCTTGGATTTTCAGGAAAGCCTATTGTAAATCAAATATCAAAGCCAGTTACTCTAGAAGTAGGTCCATTGTCCCGCACTACTGATCTGTTACTTACTAAGTCATGTCCAGAAAATCTATTAGGCATTAAAACACTGAAAGAATTAGGTGCAGTTATATGCTGTTCCCCAGAGGGAATACGATTGTTCCTTCGTGACTTCAAGGGTCACTATGTATTACGAGATTTTGATCCAAGATTGTCCAATGTTCCGCAGCATCTATGGGCGCGAGGTCCAACTGATGTTGGCTATATGCAAATCACACCCCATCGTGTGACTCTCAAGCCAGGTGTAGTGTTACCACGAATCAGACAGTACAGATTGCCACCTGAGGCTGTAGCAGCCTTATCCAAAATTATTGACGAGCTCATCGCTCAAGGAGTAGTGGTAGAAACTGACTCCAATGTATGTAATTCTCCGATCATTCCTGTCATGAAACGTACTGATCCAAATGCACCTCCAGTATATCGATTAGTGATTGACCTTCGAGAGCTTAATAAATGCATTATTCCCCAGTACCCAGTTGTCCCAGATATCTCTTCCCTATTGACAGCCATTGATTCCGAAGCCACATTTTTCACTGTCATAGATCTCAAGAACGCGTTTTTCAGTGTCCCCATTCATCCAGACAGCCAGTTTCTTTTCGGATTTTGTTTAAATGGAAGGAGCTATATGTTCACACGCGCTCCTCAAGGTTTCACAGAAAGTCCTAGTATTTACAGTCAAGCACTCAAGAGACAACTAGACAACATTCACATGCCAACTGACACTGCCCTGCTCCAGTATGTCGATGATCTACTGATCACAGCCCGTTCTGAACGTGCTTGCGAGCAAGCATCACTTACAGTCTTGTATTTCCTAGCCGAGATGGGGCACAAGGTGTCCCCTTCTAAGCTTCAATTCTGTGTCCAGCAAGTGGTCTACTTAGGACACTTACTGTCCAAGAGGGGTAGGCGTTGACACCAGATCGTATCCAGTTAATAGCGAGTCTTCCTCAGCCCAAGACCCAGAAGGAGGTACGTGCTTTTATCGGCCTTACTTCTTATTGCAGACAATGGATTCCTCAGTATGCATTTCTAGCCAAGCCACTGATACAGTTAACGACACAGGAGGCAGCCGTATCGACTGTCCTCCCTTGGACATCTGAACATACACTTAGTTTTAATGAATTAAAGAAAGCCCTATGCCAAGCTCCAGTTCTAGCTACACCGAACTACAGTAAGCCTTTTACACTTTTCGTCACTGAACGTGAAGGTACAGCATTATCTGTTCTCACACAAGATCAAGCAGGACAATACAAGCCCTGTGCTTATTTTTCGAGCACATTAGATCCTGTAGCCCAGGCTCTGCCTGCGTGCCTCAAGTCAGTTGCAGCCACAGCACTAGCTATCAGACAAAGTGATTCCATAGTGTTAGGACACTCCCTGACAGTACAAGTTCCACACTCCGTGGAAGTTCTTTTAAACCGAACACAAACTCAGCACTTGACAATTGCACGTTTAACAGGTTATGAATTGACACTGTTTCAGCCACACATAGAAATCAGACGCTGCAACGTCCTAAATCCTGCCACACTGTTACCGTCAGTTAATCCAAATCCTGCCACACACGACTGTGTGGAAGTAGTTAACATCATGACAAAGCCAAGACAAGATCTGACAGATATTCCATTACCAGATCCCGACCTGACACTTTATGTGGATGGTTCATGCATGAGAACTAGTACAGGAGAACTAGTCGCCGCGTATGCAGTGACTACTGACACTGAAGTTATTGAAACACACCGTATTGACACCCTGTCTGCTCAAGCAGCAGAGCTAGTTGCTCTGACGCAAGCCTGCATACACGCTAAGAACCTGAAGGTTAATGTTTACACAGATTCACGTTACGCATTTGGAGTCGTACACGACTTTGGAGTGCTCTGGCAGGAGAGAGGTTTCATGACTTCTCATGGAACCAAGATTCAGCATGGTCTCCTTATTCAGGCTCTGTTAGATGCTATACATTTACCGACATCCATTGCTATCATGAAGTGCAAAGCACATACGAAAGTTACTGACATTATTTCCCAGGGTAATGATCTAGCAGATCGCACAGCCAAGCTTACAGCACAGACACCAGACATTCCAGTTAATAAGACACCGACACACACTCTAGATCCGACTACATGTATGACAGTTAAGGACCCCACTCAAGATGTCATAGATATCCAGTTACATGCTACTCCCGATGAAATCAAGAAATGGTCCGAACAAGGAGGGGTCCAGACAGATCAGGGATGGTTAACGAAGGGTAGAGCCACATGGTTTCTCCCCGACTCTATGGTTCAAGTCATTATTAATACCGCACATAGTCCAGCACATTTAGGAGAAAAAGCTATGTTAGACAGTATCCAGAACATTTGGTTCAACAAGCATTTACGAGCTGCAGCCAAGCAAAAAGTCCGTACCTGTATGATATGTTGTCAGTTTAATCCAGGTAAAAGTGTCCCGGTGGAACAAGGTGGATTCCAGCCCCCTGACCACCCTTTTGAAGTCCTCCAAATGGATTACATTCAGATGGAGCGATGTCGAGGTTTCAAGTATGTCCTTGTAGTAGTATGCGCTTTGTCCAGGTGGACAGAAGCATATCCAGTCCCAGATTACACAGCCACGACTACTGCCAAGCAGTTGGTTCGTGAGTTCTTCCCCCGTTATGGACTCCCAAGAGTCGTATATTCTGACAACGGCCAGCCATTCTCACCTGAGTTGATGAAGCATGTTTCCCTTCTGTTAGGGTACCAATGGAAGTTCCATTGTGTACGCCATCCTGAAGCAGCCGGTCTCGTAGAGAGACATAATCAGACCCTGAAAATCCGCATTGCAAAAGTTTGTCAAGAGAAAGGTGTGGACTGGCTAATAGCTCTGCCAGTCGCCCTGTTCTATATGCGCATGGTCGCACATTCCAGATCAGGTCTGTCCCCGTACGAGGTCGTATTCGGCCGCCCCCCTAACATGTGGGGTACACCTAGACCCCGAAGTATTACCGATGTTTCAAGTAATATGCTGACAGATTACCTAGCTTCCTTGATGTCTGCCCTCAACTCTTGTCGTTCACAGGTTGCCGCCGCATTTCCAGACAATACCGAGGTGGCACCGCATGAAATCGTTCCCGGATCCATGGTCCTAGTGCGAAATTTCGATCGTTCAAGTCCGCTGGAGCCTCGCTGGAAGGAGCCCCGACAGGTCCTCCTGGCCACCCGTACAGCCGTGAAGTTGGAGGGACGCAAAGGCTGGGTGCATCTTTCGCATATCAAAAAGTTTTATGGATTGAAACCAGTTTCAAAGAACATTTCCGAGGATTTAAAGGACTGCCAAAGTACTATTCTTAAGGACTGTCCCGCAAAAGACACTGTTACTGAACCCTCCCTGTTAGAGACAACTCCGCAACAGGAGTATAAGAAAAAGTTAAGGTCTAGTAAAATAAGTCAGCCAGTTTGATTGTCTAAGTCCTCCCCTAGGTGAAACGGTTAGACCGGTTTCTGACATGTATAAAATAGACCCCCATAGTGAGAGAGTTAGTCAAAACTCAATCCGATGTATCGTTTTTCTAAGTTTCATATTATTTCTCAGCATTATGATTTCCTGCACCAGCTATGCATTTTATCTGTATTTTCCCGTTTCTCATGTAAATAAGTCTTCTAATGTTACAGTAGAGCACACGTTTAGTGATCTGCCTCCTCATGAACTCTTACCGCCTCGCTATGCGTAACAATTCTTTTATCCGCATGTTACATTACTCACACCAGACCAGCAATGCCACTAATTGTTGGGTGTGTGGTCGACTCCCCCTTTCCAGACACCGAAGGGAGTTCTGCCACTCTTTCCTTATCCATTTTCACATAATGGTTCGTGTGGAGCATGGTCCACGTTAACATCATCCTCAACAGATATGTCTTTCCTTAACAGTACATGTTTTCCAGACAAGCAAGGTCTTCCCCACAGAACAGGGTTAGATCTAGAAAACGAAGTTTACAATTTAGGTAATTATTCTTCGAATTTTATGGTCCTGAATGTTCAGTCTGATTCTACTCCAGACTTACCTGCTATTTCAGTACTACCAGTCAAAGGTGAATTATGTGTCCGAAATAATGGTTCCGTACATGTAGGACACAGTGATTGTACTACTATTGTCAAGTATAGTGACAGTGGGAAATCTATTTTCAAAGCTTCACGTCATTCTTATTTTGTTTGTGGCCAAACCGCATATGTTCGTCTGCCCCTCGAGTGGGAGGGAACCTGTTACATTGCCTTCCTACTGCCACCTGTTTTCCTAGCCCCACCTGATTATCATAGAAACACACATCTAGTACACATTAGACATAGAAGGGAGATCGAGTCCCCGATTGTCGATTATACTGAAACTGCTCTAGAACAGTATACAGATTTCAATAGAGGTTTCTTCTTCTTTATAGGACCTATCCAGAATAGTAAGCTAATTCGTAGGTTAACCAGAACCCTTGAAGCTGTAGTAAATGAGACTGCCTCTGCTCTAGGTAACTTAACCGAAGAGCAATCTGCTATGAGATTTGTCGTTTTGCAAAATCGTCTCGTCCTTGACGTCATACTGGCCGATAGGGGCGGGGCATGTAGAGTCATCGGATCTAGTTGCTGCATTTTCATTCCAAATAACGCGCCGTCTGTTTATTCAGCTATAACCAGACTCCATAAAATTGCCCATCTGTTACACCAAGATCCAGGCACCTGGACATGGTCCGCTTGGTTCTGGAATATAATTTCCGCCTGGGGATGGAAAGTCTTGTCCTTTCTAGGTATTGCAGTAGCGATCATATTCAGTTGCTGCCTCTGTATACAATGTGGCCCTGCGATTTGCGGCATTTGTGCTACCTCTTGTATTCCTAGTCCCAAGCCCCGTTCTAAATCCCGTTCCAAGAAAATTCGAGACGAGCAAATGATACTGTATGAAATGATAGATGGTATCATGAATATTGATGTTTCCTGATGGAAACGTAGTGACAAGGAGGGAATGTGGAAAAGTAAATTCTGCCATGTTCTGTGTCCCTACGCGTCCTCCATCATATGTTTTGTGTGCATGATTAATATGCATTTGTATTCCCCATGTTCGATTAAAAGACGCAATTACAGTTGTGTCCATCTCTAGTATGTCTATTTCCAGTTCCCGTGAATACTACGAATATCAGGCCTATGTAAAGTTACGTTGCCACGTTTCTCAGTGTGCACGTTATTTCATTATAAAGTTCCCGTTTCTAGGCCTCAAAAGGGCCTGGACACCAGATTCAGCTTCTGTCTCCTGAGCCCTCGCTGAGGAGCGATACAGCCCCCACCTGTATCCCTGACCCTTCACTTACTTCCTGTCTCACAGTGCCCGGCTCAGCCTGGTTCTGCCTCTGAGTCTGCCAAGAGTATGTTATGATTCTAGTTATCAGTTCAGCCCTCCTTCTCTGTATTCCTAAGCTACTGAACCGCATCAATAGTTTCCGTCATAGTCTAGCCTTTACGTCTCCATGTTAGAGAAATACTGCATTTAATGGTCATTTAATATTCTTCATCACGCACTACATGTAGAATAATGCATGCTCCAGTCTTAGAGTCTGTTAGCCTTTCCCCTCCTGACTTCTAGTTTATATCAACATGTTCTCTAAACATCAGATACTAGATACTGTTTAGGTACATGTCGCCCTGACTCTCCAGACTTCAGTCTCTGCTCCTAGCACAGAGTTCGTAGCCCCCAGCTTCTCCTAGTAACACGTCATTGCCAGTTTGCGCGCACCATCAGGTTAGAGGTCCCGGCTCCTTAGGTAGCCCCTCCATGTTTCCGCCCCATTCATGACATATTCTGTTACGTTTGCATCACATGTCTATGTATACGCCTCTTGTTACACCTACTTTCACCCTTATCTTTTGCGACTGCTACGCGTCACACCCTTTGCTCCACCCACTGCTCCGCCTATCATATGTACTGTAATGCAACTGTTTTACTATATATACTTGTGTATTGTTATTAAAAGCTAGCGCGCTCATCCCAGATCCAGCCCCGGCAGCTGCCGGGCCCTGCCATCCTATTCCTATGCAGGTTGTCCTGTTCCTGTCCTTTATGCTGTAATAAACCTGCAAAACTCCTACTACCTCGAATCTTGACTCTTATTTATTGAGCTATCTGTTATTCATTTATCCATTCAAAAATAGAGGTATTATTTATTTATTTACCACAACACGCCACCTTGAGGGGGCTTCCCAGCCTTTTCTCCTGAAAAGAAACTCCGACAGGCTATGAGAGAAGACTTGTGACTTTTATTTCCATATACACGGTGCCGTAATCAGTGACAATCACCGGTGTTAAGGGATCACCAATAAAAGTCATATTTACAGATATACTTGGTGGAAACACCATAGTTGCAGACCAGAGGCCCAAGGAGACCGTGTGAGATGGGAGTGGTGCACCAGGACTTCCTGTGAGACCAGTGCTGTCAGGGGGCCTCAGCGCCTGGAGTGGTACCAGACTGCCCCAGAGAGGAGCTTCACTGAAGAAGAATGGACAGAGAATGCCATTTTGTGGTGGTGACAGCTGGATCCCCTGCACTGATGACAAAGTTTTGGTGCCACTACCTTAAGCATATCGTGAGTTTTATCCAGTTGTTATAAGACCTCCCATCACGTTTAATATGTTGCTCAGAGAAAATAAACAAAACAGCATGAACAAAAAGAGTCCTTTCTTGGCACTAGGTAATAATTCGGAGAGTTCAGAGGCTACTAGTCTGGCATATGATGGCAGGCCTTATGACAGATGACAATGTATACGTACCTCAAACCAAGAATTTAATCCTAGTCAAAATTTACCAGGTAATAATAAAGAATACCTCATCCTACGAGTGTGAATACATTGTAAATAAATGTATTAAGATACCTAAAAGGCACTTGTTGATTTTCAAAGTAAAATGTTAAGTACTAGTTCTTACTCCTGGATTGCATTTATGTAAAGTATTAATAATATATTATTTGAATATTATAGTCTATTGAGCAGCATTTAGAGTGATCCGAGCCCCCTGTCCTTTCTGTTTAACTCACATCACCAGTCCCAAACCTCAATCTGACATAGACACTAGGCTGATCATTGGCAGCATGTACATGGCATTACATGAAATAGGCCAAAATGCTCAGAAGCATGAATTCTAGCAGGGCCAAGAGCTCGTTATGAGGGTTATGTCCAAAGAAATGGTTAGTTATTGCTCTCTGGCATGATTAATATGTAAGAGACACATCCTTACACTAGTGATATTATTTTGCTACTCAATGCCATTCTATTGATAGGAGTTTGAAGAGTTATGTGGCCCTGTCAAATTTGTGTAAATAGTTCTCTCAAACGGTCTAAAGCGGAGGATTCAGACTTACTATGTCTTAGATAACGGGTTATGGCCAAAATACCGGTGCGGGAAGGAGTAACAGGAATAGGATGCCACTTCTTTGTGGCAAGTGTCTGTTTTAGCTTCTGCCAACTTAAACGGAAGCAGTTAGTCTGCATAAATACAGACTCCTGAAAATGATTCACCCAGTCTTAGAAGGTTATATTTTAATATTTTGTTTCCAGGACTTATAAAATGGTTAAAACTTGAGCAGACCTTCATTCATCCAGTGTGGCTTCTTCAAGCCTACCTCCACTCTAAACAACAGCTTGATCCTGGCCAATTTTGCAATTCATACTGTCAATAAAAAATAATTGTCCCCAACACTGTGCCTTCTTAAACTGTGACCTAACATTTGACCAAATGAATAGTGACTTGCCGTAAACGAAGCCGGTTAGCTGGGGAATACCTGTGACCTTGTACACCAATGTACAAATACTATTTTGTTTTAAAATGCTTGGGGCTGGGATGCTGTCAAGAATTAGGAAAATGAACGGTGTGTGCCATGTAGGTATGAATCAGACAGCAATGTTTACTGGTTCCACTACTACTTCATTTGTATATATCCAGTCTATCAAGCAAAACTATCCCGGAAAAGATGTTCTCTCCCAGGTAAGCAAAGAAGGATTCACTTGACACTTGTGTATAACAACTGTCTTGGTTAGGTGCCACCATGTTGCAGGGTTTCTGTACTCACACAGAACTGTGCACAGAGGAGTGGAACCTTGGCAAATTAGGGTGTCCCAAAACTTACCTTAGCAATCAACTCACCCCTTACCGAGCTAGCTACAGTGTCTCATTGGACATATCAAACACCCAATGTTTAGACAAACCAGAACATGAACTTACAGTACCTCAGGGTACGTGGGACTCATGAACACTCTTTCGTTATATTATCATTACAAACCAGAACATGGAGTAAAGAAGACACATGTGCATTTGAAATGTTTATTTACTAATGCCGTCTTCTCAGGCGCAGTATCTTAGATAATACAAGTATACTTATTATCAGTATCAAAATTATCAGCATAGTTACTAAGACATAAAAAGCGAATGGTGACAGCATGTTAACATGCTGTAATGAATAAGAGTTAACAACACTTATATCTCACCCTCCCTAACACATATATTATATTATTAGCTAAGAAGGTCTCTTTGGGTTGTTTTAGGGCGGGCCCATACCTTAGTGTCCTAGCATGAAGGAATCACATCAGCATACACCAGCTCTCTCTGCATGTGCATCGCATCAAGTGTGTTAACGATTCTCATGCAAAGCAATATCAATCCCGCCTCAAGCCCAAGTTGGCAAAGGCTGCACTTGTGTTATGACTATGAAAGCGTGGAGATCAGACCTCATAACAATTCCATATCGTGTTGCTCCAGAAACTTCAGCACTCTCCGTGCAGACATGGTTTATTAAACAAGACTGATATCAGAGCAATAACATATTATTCTCACATACACCACGGCAAACCACTAGGTTGAAAGCTAAGTCAACAATTAAGGGTCGTGTGCAGAAGTTGCAAGAAAGGAAAAATGGCGTTTAAATCTCAAATGTACCCATGCTAACTTAACACGATATAAGGATATATAGGAGCTATACAACACCCCCCCATGATCCGAGAACGGACTAAATAAGGTAACAGAAGTGCCATCACATGAGAGCAGAATCCATTTATAAACGAGCATGAATAAAGATTCAAATATAAAAACTAATGCTAAAAAAATAGCCCACAAATATAATGTGGCTCAAGCCAATAGGCAAGCAAAAATAAAATGTCTTGACCAAAAGTCAATAAAATCAAGGAAATGCTATCAATCAGCATGTCAATTTGAGGCAGTGTCTATGATAAGACCGTATATGAAAAGTAAGCTGCAACAGCCTCCAGGAGGAAGTCACTGTCCTCATCAGAAAACAGTTCAGCCATCCAATTTAAAAGATGAAAGGAACATACGTGATCTTCCAGCACCGGATCCTCTATAACCATCAGAGGACAGCTCGGTGGGTTCTCAAGAAAACTTAGTTCCAAGAAATTTTGCGCTGCCGACAACACATCCCAGGGACCCATTAGTCCATGTGCCACCGCCAAGGCCATAATCCTTTCGTCAGAACAAACCAACTCGTGAGCAATGATAGGACTCATCAGTTGATCAAAATCGACGTCAGAAGATGCTGGTCCGCAGAGACACAAATCAATGGCCCAAAGGAAATCACAGGTCAGACAGCGAAATACAGGCTGGACACAGGTGAAATAGGAGAACCGAAAAGATAATCCAAACGCCGTGCTTAGAGTCGCCAACGGCAGTGTGCCATAGTAATCAAGCATGCGGTTGCGAAACCGCGTCAGTAGTAGCTGTGCGTGGTCTTGCACAGGAAGGGCATCCATATTTAAAAAGGCAGAAAACCACCAATGCGCCAGCCGCTAATGCAAGCAAAAACGGGAACCCTCCAAATAAGGATGAAAAAATAGAATGGAAGAAGGCAGGGATGACTCCAAATATCTTCTCAAAGGAAGTCACGAGACCACCGCTAACAACTTTAAAAAAATGTGCTAGGCCCGTTGTGGAGGATGCGTTAAAGATAGAACGGACCATGGCTCCGAAATGCAAAGGCAAATCAGTGTTTAATAGAGCCTGAACCTCCGTACGGGTGTTAGCAATGTGAAGCACGAAAGTTTCACGGGCCGAGCTCAAGGCCACCTCTTTCTGGGACAATAGAGCTCTTATTCTAGCCATGCCGCTGAATTCTGCTCCCAAGGTCGGTATCTGTGGCCAAATGGAAGACTCCCTATGTTCACGTGTGGGAGGATAAAGAACATTTCTGCAGCAAATAACTCGCTCACTAACCGTTACTATGAAAGCTATACCTTTAATTAAACCACAGCAGTTTTCATTATTGAGCATTAAATAACTACCATTCTCTAACAATTTAAACGTGGGGATGATAGCAGGAACTGGCGTGCCCTGTAAAACGCAAGCCATATTCGGTCGGTCCTTGTTACATGAACCGTGTAACTGTATGTGTCTGCACATTAAAGAATGATCCGGCGTCTCAGTACACTCATCCCCTGTTAGATAAACCTCTTGTTCATCCTTGAAACATCTGTATGTGTATGGGAGTGACCAGACTTCATGAAGAAAACCGCTACCTAAGGGTTCAAAACGACCTATTGGCACATACTTCATACAATTTGAAAACTTATATAAAGCAAAAGGCAGCGTTATTAAACCGTGGATAAGCCACGTAGCAGCAGTGGCTTCTGCCACAGAAAAAGGTAAAGATTCCAACCTTTCAATATGGAGCATAGAAAAGGAAGCATCACGCATTGAAAGCAAGCGTTGTTTGTCTGTCAAATTAAACGGTGCAAATAAAGAGGAAACGTTCATGTATCCCCAGGGAACTTTACCCATTTTCAGAGTCTGAAGTGTCCATGCAAACTGCATGATCGAACGTAATTGATTTTGACCATGGTATAATACAGATACTTCATCATGCACAATATCAACAACAGACGACACAATATTATCTAATGTGTAAATTCTAGAGGAAAGCACGTTAATGCTATTGTCAACAACTGCAAGAACTTTCTCAAGATTTGCCTGATCAATAGCTCTAAGGCGTGAAGCAGCCTCAATCTGTGAGAGTTTCCAAATTTCATTGTAAACACCATATAACCACCTTTTCGACCTGCCACTAGCTGGGCCTTTAATGAAATCATTCAAATCCACGTCTGCATTCAGTTTGGAAAGGTGATACTTAACCGCAGGTAATGTTGAATGTTTCAGCCAAGCTTGACATAACTTTCCCACAGAGTAAGAGGTGACTGTATGACTCAAATCAAAACGGGGATCCGATCTAACAGTCTTAAAACCGTCAGTTATATTTAAAAATCTTTTTTGGCAAGAATCAGCACTACGGTGCCAAAGCAGCCAACCCTTGGGATTCATACTGGAAATGTTAAAGGAGGAATTCAGAAGCAGAGCCTGTATATCTCTAATGGACAATTTAGTAAAATTACTCCAATCCTCATATTCCTCCAACTCTGGGAAAGACGGGGTGTTTAACCTTTTAGATGTAGCCAATCCAAAGCATGTGGTCTGGGAAATGGTTTCATTTAAAAACCACATATGATTTGGGATGAGACATGCACGGTGCAAAGCCTCAGTGCCTCGTACCTGCCAGGCCCTTGAACCCCAAACTGATTTAAGGTCTATGGTTTCCTTCCATAACTCATAGCCCCCAGTAACTAATTGATCTAGGAAGGCCTTCGAGTACAACAATTTTGTATCGGTGAGTCTAACCTTGGACAGTGGCTGTTTGCGAAATTTAAAATAAAAGGACTCGGGATTGGACTGGTTAAAGTCAGTGAAATAAGTATACTTTTTAAGAAACGTTTCTGAACTCCCTTGTGTAGGAGCTGGGCAATGTTCCCACTGAGTAAAATTAACCGCATCCCTTCGGGAAGATGTCTTGTGTAAGAAGTGATTGCCATAATGTTGGTAACAGAACAATTCACCATAATTAGCAGATTCTAAATATAAATCCTCAGCATCAAAAGCAGCATAGTATTTCAAATCAGAAAACAAACTTTCCACAGCATTAACATCCCAATCATCAGAACGAATGTTTTGTTTTACCACATCCCCCATATTAACTCTCAGTACATTAGGAACATTAACGACTTCCGTTGGACCATGAATCTGAAAACGAACTGCATCCCACGCGATTCCATCCAGAACAGGCCATGCTGTGATGTTAACCAAAGTCAAGTCTCTTTTTAATCTGTGTGTAGAATGTGAAGAGGAAAGTGGGGCCAATGTTCCATTTAAATGAGTAATGCAAGTTCTCTCCTCGACATAGTGTCCATTCATAATCCGAAAAAAATAAAACACAAAACCAATTGACATAAAAAGGTAAACCGAAAAAAGGACCAGCCAAATGTATATCCAAGGAGGTATCAAAAAATGTTTTTTAAACAGGCTAGCATATACTGCAATTTTAGAGGGTTTTTGCGAGGCAAGGGAAGCAGAGTCAAATGAAAATCTGGATTCCGTGGCTAAACGAGCTTGCAGGTCAGGCATGGACAAATCAGTGGGGTATGTATAGTCTGTCTCATCAAGGTTAGTTCCTGGTAAATTATTCAATAATGGACTGGAAACAGCAGGTAATTCGATGGCCACCGCAGGTTCATTATTAGAAGCAGTGGGCATAATTGAATTTCTCACAATGGAAGGACAGGAAACAGCCGGTGTCATGCTAAGAAGAATCGGCCACTCTGTGTATCTTGACATTGTCAATAGAAATAAACCTGTTTTCCTTACGACCTGGAAGTGGTGGTAAAATGACTGTTCTTGTGCCCTTCACTCCAAGCACTGGGACTGGAGCTCGATAAGAGGGACCAAACTCTTTCTTGTTGTCGATCTTCTCTCGAACCAGTTCGCCAACTTGGGGTAGCCAGCCAACTACCGGGATCTGCAACGCATCATCCGATGTGGAGGGCAAATGTTCCTTTGCAAGAGTGTCTCTGGTCTATTGTAGATTCTGTAAAACATTGCAATGTTCATCTGCGTCAAAGGAAGTGGCGCGAACCACTGAGTCTAGACCGTCAAGGTCAGGGACGAACATCTTGATGCCAAAGAGCATTTCGTATGGGGTCCGCCCACCCAGAGACCTTCTAGGGAGATTATTAAGAGCACGCTGCACGCCATAGAGGTGAGCCAGCCAGTTTCTGCCAGTGCCTATAACTCGGGCTGTCAAAGATTGCTTTAAATCACGGTTCATTCGTTCAACTACACTATTACCCTCAGGTCTGTAGGGTGACGAAAACTTGACTTGGACCCCCATCGAAGTCATGGCATCCTTATACGCCTTAGAGGCGAAAGCCGGACCCTGATCCGAATGGAAGGTACCACAGGCAAAAATCCCTATAAAGATACGCAAATCTCTAATGACAGTCCGTGAATCAGCGCTGCGATGTGGCCAAACCCACACAAAGCGTGTGCATGAGTCAACTGCTACTAAGATGTATTTATACGCAGTATCAGATGAAAATGGACCGCAGTGATCTAAATAAACACAGCCTAGCGGTTTATTAGAAATGTACAACTGAGTCTGAGGCGGACGCGTAGCAGTTGAAGGTTTAATCTGCTGGCATATGTCACAAAGAAGGACATAATCACGCGTCTGTTTGTACAGTCCCCGCCACCAGAAACGTAATTGTAATTGAGTTACAGTGGCCGAGACGCCCGCATGCGCAGACGCCACACCTTCATGAGCCGCTGTAATCAAGTCTGCTCTGCGATCCGAGTTGGGAATCAGCCGTTCCCCAACATCAGGAATTGTCACAAAAGGAACCTTTTCGGGACTTAAGTGGTATTTATACTTCGAAGGGAATCCCGAAGGATGTTTACTTCCCTTCTCAGAGGAAGCAATCGCTGCCAAGATGTCGCTATCAATCTTGGTTTTAGACCTAGTAACTGCTGCAACTAAGTATGTAGATACTGCTGATTTCGCCGCTTCATCAGCAAGCGAGTTGCCAACAGCGTGAACTCCTACGCGCTGATGACCGAGAGTATGAATCACATAAACGAGTGGCAACATAGCCTTAAGCTCTGCCACTCGAACCCAGATCATTTTATGTTTTATTGTGCTACCCTTGGAATCATGAAAATCATTTTGAATCCAAAAGAACAAGTTTTCATTGTAAGACTGGACACAGTAGTAAGAATCACTTACAATTAGAGTAGTAACACTTGGATCTGCGTACTCCAAAGCTAGTAAGAGAGCACGAAGCTCTGCCAATTGCGCGGTGCAATCGCCCAGGGGCAACGTGTGTACCTCCCTGGAAATGAACTCATCATTCAACATAGCACCGACCACAATGGCGCATGCGGAAACGTAGGCATGTTTAGAGCCATGCGCAACCTGCGCTGACCCATCAGTGTAAATGATGCAATGGAAGTCCTCCAAAGGTCGCATCGCCAGAGGAGCAGGGTGAACGAATTCATACTGCAAGTACTCCTGCGACCGTAAGGAAGCGTCAAAAATAAACATGACATCCGTGGATGACAATGACGCAGCCCACTGAATCCACCGAGGGTGCAAAGCCTTTGAATTTGGTACACTGGCTTTCGTGACTGCCTCCAAATGAGGACAGGGTGTTACCACTAGCATGCGTTTCCCCTGTGACAGAGCTCGTTCCTTTAGAATAGCCATCTGTACAGCAGTTAAAACCTTTTCTATGGTGGGAAACCGCATCTCAGCCGAGGTGTACAAGTGTGACTTGTAAGCAATAGGTACTGTGTCACCTTCATTAAAAGTGAGGTAGGTGAAACCCACCGTCCCAGGAATTATTCTTATTACCAGGTTGGTGTGGTTATCACGAGTCAGTAAATATTTAGAAGCGAGCAGATCAGCCTGCAAGGATTGCAAAATGGCTGAATGCTCAGGCAGCCAGCATGATTTTGAGAAAGTTGGTTGTATCAAAGCATACAAAGGCTTGATACGCTGGGCATATTCCGGAATGTAAGTTCTGCCGAAATTCCAAAAGCCCAGTAAAGATTGTAATTTTTTCAGTGTTGTTGGAGCGCGCAATTGTGCGCACTTCTCTAAGAAGTGAGGAGCTAAACCTCTACCTTCATTGTTGAGCTCATAGCCCAAAAACAACACTGTGTGTTCAGCAATGTGCGATTTTGCAAAGTTAAATTTGTAACCCATGTCTGCGAAGTTGCAAACAACAGAATTTACACGACACAGATGCTCCCAAATATCGTCGTCTGTGAGATATATGTCATCCACATACGAAAAAGCATCAGGGTCGAGTGCCTCCAGAATAGAGACAATTCGAGCGGTAAATACACCAGGACTATTCTTGTAGCCCATTGGAAGACGCCGGAATTGCTTTTGGACTCCAGCGCTTGTAAAACTGGTCCATTGGGAGCTAAAGCTGTCCAATCTGTGGGCATAAAAACCATTGGATATGTCAAGCGTTGTCTTGAAACGCTTACGCACGAGACTATCCACTAGGGCAGAGCCGTGGGTATTCTGTACAGCACAGTTACGGCAATGCGAGTTTAAATGCCGGTAATCCAAAACCAAACGATATGATCCGTCAGGTTTATTCACAGTAAAAAGGGGATTATTCATCGGTGACACACACGTTTCAATAACTCCCTGATATTCCAATTGTTCAAGGATTTCCGCGACGGAAGATTTTGCTTCACGCCGAATGGGATATTGAGGTTGAGGCTGAGGCTGAGACCGCAACGGAATTTCGTGGCAAGGCGACAATTTATCCCAACCACATTGGTTACGGTACAGAGCCGGCGCGAGAGCCCGAGCCCACTCTTCTGCAAAATGCTGCGCATGCTCTTTCGAGACAGTGTTCGCGAAACTGGGTAGGATTACCTCCTCCCCTCGCGGCGCCGCGAGCACAAAAGGTGGGGGCCAGTCAGCCTCCGAAAGTAAAATATCATATGTAGAAGACAGATTCTCCCAAAATACACCTTTAACGGTACGCTGTATGTCACCTTCAATTAACAGGACAATTTCATATAGTCTTTCAGGGGGAGCAAGTCTCGTATCCGCTGTTTCTATCACAACGTAGACATCAGTCGCTGTCACCCTCAGTAGTGGACGCAGCGCCTCTCTGACTATGGTTATCTCCGCCGCGCTGTCCAGCAAGGTCAGAGCCCACGTCAGATTCCGAAGCCGCGTTCTCACTATCTGTGGCATATCGATGCGCTGTTAAGGCTGCGACTTTCTTTTTCGCAAACTGCGGACGCCTAGGCGTAGAATCCTCCTGCTTACTGCGCCGTCCGTCTGGCGGGACTGGCCACGTCCTTGTTGGCCACCACGTCCACGTCCACCCCCTCCTCCTCCACCGGTCTTCTGGGCCGATGTGTCCTGAAAGGAACGAGGAGAGCGTTGATCAGAACCCTGAAAACGATCAGGCGATTTAATCATCGCGCGGTCGCGCAAATCATAAACTTTTTCGGGTGGCGCAGGAGCTTGTATTGCAGGAAAAGGACCCTGAGTCTGCGTAGTCTGCTTCCCCTGTGTCTGTTTTTTAGGCCAATTCTGTTTCTTGGACTTGGGCTGGGCATCTGTCACTGCAGATTGTCCCTGTGGTTGTTTTTTCTCCTTCACTGGAAAATATTTCAGACCTCTACTTGTGCGGCCAATCGTTTTATAAGCGGCCACCACAATCTTTGCTAACTGGCGGGGTTTGTCGGCATCGGGCAGAGCCGCCAAAGCATTCGACACCTGAAAGTTAACTGCATCTCCTTTAACATTGGAGAGAATGAGATCACTTACAATCTCAAAAGAACCACACAGGCGCATACCCAATTCAACCGCTGCCTCTGGACCGTGATCATTCTGAACACGTCTAACGATTTCAGGCAGGGCAGTCATAGACGGGGTGCCGAAGCACCTTGTATAAACTGCCGCAAATGTTTTTCCCCAGCTGTCACAGTCAGCAAGTTCAGGAGTAATATCCTTCGGTAGAGTAATCGTCAACATTCTATGTTTATCAGCAGGAGTAGAATTCGGAAAAACCGCCTCCAGTTGATCAAACTTCTCTGCTAGCCAGAATGGGAAGTCATCGTTGTCAACAGGACGCGCACCAAAAACCGAATTTACCATCACTGGATTGAGACGCATTCCGCCTCGTTCCATGGGAGCGGCCGCACCCCCCTGGGGACCACCAGGAAGATGTCGACCGATGTATTGCACTAAAGCACGAATCACGGAAATGGAAACTACATGTAGCCTGCGAATTTCTGCCAGGGTACAAGCCCCGTGATTCGGGCGCGGGGTAAAGCCACCCAACGCAGGCCAATTAGTACCTGGAATTGAGAGTGGACCTAACCTCGCACGGGACAAAAAGTGGGGGAGGGCGCCATCAAACCAAACTCGATGCTGCCAATGATCAATAGGTATTTCCAATGCCCTGTATGGCGTATATTCAGCCGGGACATCCGAGGCGGTGTAGGAGTGGAACAAACCAGAATTAGCGTCCACAGCCGGAAACGTAACCCAAGAGTAAAACAACTCGTAAGGAAACGCCGGATCTGCACTTACCACGAAAATCACAGCCATCCCATCTACTGGGACCTGGTACGCCTGAAGATGGTTGCGTACCGCTACGCGACTATGCTGTGCAATAGCCACCGCTGCCGCCATCACAGATTTGGAAACAAGAAAACACAAAGAATACTTTGTAGCACAACTGGGTAGTAATTCAAAGAAACCGTTTAAGTAAGAATCAAGCTTGAATAAAGACCTATTTCAAAAAATAGGTAGGTTTCACCAACACCCCGTTTTCCGGAAACGGACGTGAAGGGGTTAAGGCATGAACGATAAACTACTCGAGTGTCATGATATAAGACCACCGAAACCGTTGGGCGCCATGTTGCAGGGTTTCTGTACTCACACAGAACTGTGCACAGAGGAGTGGAACCTTGGCAAATTAGGGTGTCCCAAAACTTACCTTAGCAATCAACTCACCCCTTACCGAGCTAGCTACAGTGTCTCATTGGACATATCAAACACCCAATGTTTAGACAAACCAGAACATGAACTTACAGTACCTCAGGGTACGTGGGACTCATGAACACTCTTTCGTTATATTATCATTACAAACCAGAACATGGAGTAAAGAAGACACATGTGCATTTGAAATGTTTATTTACTAATGCCGTCTTCTCAGGCGCAGTATCTTAGATAATACAAGTACACTTATTATCAGTATCAAAATTATCAGCATAGTTACTAAGACATAAAAAGCGAATGGTGACAGCATGTTAACATGCTGTAATGAATAAGAGTTCACAACACTTATATCTCACCCTCCCTAACACATATATTATATTATTAGCTAAGAAGGTCTCTTTGGGTTGTTTTAGGGCGGGCCCATACCTTAGTGTCCTAGCATGAAGGAATCACATCAGCATACACCAGCTCTCTCTGCATGTGCACCGCATCAAGTGTGTTAACGATTCTCATGCAAAGCAATATCAATCCCGCCTCAAGCCCAAGTTGGCAAAGGCTGCACTTGTGTTATGACTATGAAAGCGTGGAGATCAGACCTCATAACAATTCCATATCGTGTTGCTCCAGAAACTTCAGCACTCTCCGTGCAGACATGGTTTATTAAACAAGACTGATATCAGAGCAATAACATATTATTCTCACATACACCACGGCAAACCACTAGGTTGAAAGCTAAGTCAACAATTAAGGGTCGTGTGCAGAAGTTGCAAGAAAGGAAAAATGGCGTTTAAATCTCAAATGTACCCATGCTAACTTAACACGATATAAGGATATATAGGAGCTATACAACAACCATTAGTGCTGAAATGCCACTTTGAAGCTGATCACACCAATGTGAAGGTAGAAAAATATCTGAAAGACTTCTCCCTCCAATTAGTTTTTTTCTGTGGTTTAAAAAACGAATGGTTTTGGGTGTGCTTTTCTTGAACTTGTGAAAATCAGAACTGTTGGTAGTGAGCTACTATTCTGGAGGGCACCTGGAGCACAGCGTCCAAACAGATTTCTTTTGACAGCAATTACAAAGTAGGTATGCCCTCATCTGCTTCTCATCGGGATCTAGTTGTACAATGTGGATGCTTCACTTCGCCTACTGGATCCAACCTTGAAAGAAGCTTCAGTTGGCACTTGCCAGGGCCACAATTTGATCAATTCCGCACTTAAACTGGTTCTGCTCGAGAGACGTAGTTTTAGTTGACACCAACAATGGTTAATTAAATATACAGTGTGGGAGAAAGAACATAAAAAAAGGATTATGACAATATATTTAACAGCATCAAAAATAGTTTTAAAAAAATATTTTACTGCAACCAAATTTCTTACAAACCGATAATTCTTTCTACTTATCTGACCTTACAGGAGTAATCTTGGACAGAGGCTTGTTACAAAAATCCCAGAACTTTATGGAGGGACTACTACCATGTGGAATTAGAATGTACACTCACTTAAAGAAAGTGAAGTCCAATAAATTGTGCTTCATCATTTAAGGTGTTCCAGCTTTTACTAAACTACAAGTGGTACTGCAGGTTCTAAATCACGACTACCGTGCTCGATTAGTTACAAGAGGCAGCTATAGTACCACGCTAACAAGCATTTTTTGTTGAAGGAGAAAAGCTTAGAGGTTTAGAAATTAGTTCCTGTACAGTGAACTGAACATCTAGCCACATGAGCAAGAGGAGAAAGTTGGGAAATATAGAAAGAGTGCACAACACCTTATGGAGGACTAGAATCAACAATATTAGGAGTGCAACCCATGACCACATTTTTGGTACCACAAGTTCAACACACACCTCCCAGAGCTGCTGCATTGGGATTCAACTCCAATTGCACCAGACTTTTCTCATTAACTAGAAATGAATTCCACAGGGGTCTTTTTCTATTTGTTCAAAGTTGGTTTAAATGGAGTGGGGTTCTCTCACTCAGCAATGAGACGAAAGGGAGACCATGACATTTCTGGGTGAGAGGTCAATGAAAGCCATGTCTTAGTAGACATTGGCATGACAATACCACTTTGTTCAATATCTGCATGCCCATGACCATCCGCCCAACTACAGAAGCCTCTGCCCAGTCTCACGCGAGTACAGACAGAGAAGGAAAAGAGACCCAGGCCCGAATTTGGGAGAGGGCAGTACTCTACAGGAAAAGACTAATGCGAGTCCGGTTCCACAAAGTCTCTGACTAGTGTAGCAAGGAAGCCACGGGCCCTGTGCAAGCAAAGAAAATGACCCCTTTAACTCCTGTTGGGGTCGTAAATAACCTTAATTCTCAGGGTTCAATGAACCCTGGTTCCACTGTAGCAATGGTACCTAAGCCCCTGAAATCACTACAAATAAAGTAACACCGGCTTCAAGACGTTTTAATACTATAATCATATTTCCCAGAGCATACATTGTTGGAAAAAACTAAAAGTTATACTGAATTTAAAAAGTCTACGTTTCAGTGATCTGAAAACAATACGATGAAAGAGCTAAACGTGGTTTAATGGTCAGACGAGAGATTTAGCAACCAGACAGTGAGGTTTCAGTATACAGGGCAGTATATAAACAGCAAAACAAATCAGTGTAAACCTCTAAGCTTAAAACACCAGGCAACAGAGTGTACAGTAACTAAAGGCTACATACCACTGGCCTGCTAATTTGGTGCTTACTAAAAAACCTTCAAGTGGCCCGGAAATGCTTTCTAGTTTTGAGAGGTTATTACCAGGTCAGGTTAGAAGGATAAGGGAGAAATATTACCAGTCTGCATGATGACCAGAGCCAACGGAATTATGTGTCAGGGGAGGATCTTATTATGCAGACGGGTTGACTAAATTATGCTGTATGAAAAGTCAAATTATGGGCCTTTATGTGGCACATCTTGTTGGAATTTCATATCACTATTTTGTCATTTTTCCTCATGTAAACAGTCTTACAAAAGGTTTCACCTTTATTAGTATCGACACACGTGGCAGTGTTTTCAGGAACTTTAAGCTGGAATCACAAATGGTCAGTTGGAAAAGTTGGACATTTGCTCCCGAGTAATTATCACATTCATACATGCTCCTCCAAACACAAAATTCAAGCCATTAAACATCTTTGAATCCAGTCTGGGATTTCACATTCTCAAGGTGCTCAGTCTATGCAATTGAGTTCTACTAACGCGTGCAAAACGATTTGTGAGCTGGAAAGGGCGGGGAAGGGGAGGAATGAGAAGCAGCCGCATGTTTCTATTTCTTTCTAGGAATAGCCTGAGGACCCATGTAGCTTTTGTAGATACACGCTCAGAAAATGGCAATATCGGAATAGGGCAAATATGAGAACCTGAGTTAAAAAATGAACAGACAAGCCCACCCCCCAAAGTCTGCAAACTCTGTTCCTTCCTCATGTCAATCCAGGCACCAATTGTTCAACAACGGAACTTCTCTGAAATGAAAATGAGAATTTCCTATGAACCTCCAGGACCAACTAGTCAGCGCAGAGTCTGAGGGACAGAGGCAGAAGGGGTGGTTGGATGGGTCAGCTTAGAAGTGGTATGTGACCGTTATTTTCTATCTTTTCAGTTCAGTTATCACCTTTCACCATTAACGGAGGTAAAGGAAGGCGTACGTCTGCTATGTAGCATCTTACTACAGCTAACAGTAAAGACATAGTACAAAATATCGCTACACAGAAAACAATATGCTAGGCTTATGTAATTCCCCACATTACATGTGTAGTGTCCACAAAATCCTCAAAGCCAGATGGGACTTGGGTCCTTTAGAGAATGAACTGTGCACACAAACATTGAGACCAACATTTCTTTGGCCTACATTATCAGGCTTCAAAACATGTTGAACTGGAGCCAAATGCTGCTACAGTCGCTGCTTTGCAAGATAGTTTACCACTGCATGAAATGTTACACAAGATTTGGACAGATTACTGGGCAAACTTTCCAATAGCCCGACTGCAACTTTGATTCTTCTAAAATCACGTGCATGGGTTTGAACCCAGCAGCGTCCCGTGGGCCATTTAAACGAGCTGTGACACTCCAGGATAAAATATGCTTGTGAACAGGATTATCCATTGCCAAAGACATATGTAAGGAACTTAGCTCAAAGAAGGCAGAATTACTTTTTTTGGTCATTCACCAAACGGGCTCATAGAAAAATAATGTTTTTGGCTTGTGTGTGAAGAGTTTAGCTGTTCCAGGCTTTTCTCTTTTATAAGGAGTACAGCACTCAAAGCTTCACTATAATATCTCTCTTCATTCTGATCTTGAATTAAATATTTTACACACCAAAGATCATTTCCAATAAATCAATCTGTGCTTCACGATGAACCGGGCTCTTTAAACATCTGCACAAATGCAAGTTTTTAAATCTATTGTTCGCCTCCCCTGACTACTAGTTGTATATTTCTACGGTTGGTGTTAAAACGACAATGTACAAAAAAATGAATGAAATTGAATCTAGAACAGAAGCACAGGCCGCCAACACATGATCGAGTGCTTCCAATATTCATTGTCGAGGTGACAGGATCAAGGGTTTAAGGCGGCGAATGCTCACCTGACTAAGCGCGCGCCGATTTGCTTTGACCAATGAGGTATGTGCTGTTGAATTTGCTGGTATTCTACTATTGTCTGTCTGACTGGATCATGCAGGCGCATAAGTGTGCTCTGAAGGTACAGTCTCGTATTACAAGAGCGCATACTTCAAGGCCCAGGAGGCCTTAATGGTTTTTCCAGAAACCAGCTGCAAAAGGACTTGTCCTGCTGACGCCTCGTGTATGAAATCTGTCTGGCAACTTTTGTACAGGTAGTCTGACAGGTAATGCATGCTGGGACAGGTGCTGTTTCGGATAGTCTGAGGCTGTGGCCACGCTTCAATGCTCTCACGGATGGGACCACTGTAGAAGTGACTACACGCAGCATTCCACACAACACGTCCAAAATACCTTTCAAAAAAGAATTTAAAGCAAGGGCAGAAAATCATTATTTGACTGAATAGCAGTGTGAAACTAACGTTGTTTGATATGGTCATATTTCTGTTTGGCTTACTTTAACGTGTAAAATCTCCCTACATGAAAGAAGAAATGTTTGCAAATTATACCATTCTAGAAATACAATTTCAAAATAGCCTGCCAACATAATAGCCAAATACCTGCCTAAAGGGTATAAACCATATATGCTGACTAGAGTACTTGGCGACCCTGTTCCTTCTCTTTTCTTCTCTATGGCACTTGCTACTAATTACGGTGATTTTCAACTGAAGTGTCTCTTCTATGTCGATGCTGCTTTCTATCCAGGGGAAAATTCTTTGTATCAATTGTGTTTTTTTCAGTGAAATGGGGCTGAACAACCATATGAGACAGATCCGGTTTGCCAAATAGGCAAAGTAGGCACCAGCCTATGGGCCCCACTCCTTTTTGGGGCCCCGTGACAACAGATCAAAATAATTTTGATTTGTTTGTGAAAGAAAATTACAATCAAACTTTCCTGAATTGTTTCCAAAAGACATAAAAAAATTAATCAACTCAAAGAAACGAAAACTTTACATTAAAGACTCTAATACAGTATTAATGTAATGTAGTGGTTTATTAAAATTGTAGGTTGGTAAAATTCAAGACGTATTAGGAGAGAATTTGCGTGGAGGAGGATCCCAAAATTTCGACTGCCTAGGTGCCTCCACAGGGTATAATCCGGCACAGATTAGAGAAAGAGAAGCCAGTTCATAAGAGCAGTGAGGGTCAACCCCACAGTGGTTAATAATAGCCTAAGCAAGCTAGTGTTATGGTGGCCACCTCACTGCTGGCCATTATGGACACGGTTTCCTATCTTGGACTTTCAGTGTAAAATCACTGCTATCAGAAATGACAATACAACTTTTTCAAAGGAAGCAAATCAAGACTGCAACGCCCAGTATGCCTTATGTTATGCACACAAATGTCCAGGAGTGTCCTCCCCCGCCATGGAGGTTAATACTTGTTTACTAGTAACAATGGGTTTCTGCAGTGGGGAACTTGGCATCTGCTCGTTCTGCATGTGTCTGACTAAGAGTGTGGGAGTGTCCTTATTTAAAGGGGAACACCAGCCTTCATTTTGTGGCTTCACTACTACAGGCCCAAAAAACCCTGGTGCTATATTTGTTTTGTTTTTACTTATGAAGACCATCATGAAGATACAAACTTTTAACATATTATTCGGTCTACTGTGCTGCTGCGACCATCTTTTTTTGCAGGACATCTTGGATAACATTTCAGAGGCCACCGCAGATATTAGTCCTACCAACGTATATATTCTGCACTGCAGCTCTATGCAAACCTACTTATTCACTACATCTTCTCTTTTCATGTGAATCATATTCTAAAACTCTGCAGTGATTTATACCGTGATTCTCAGTGGAAAACTATTTCCACCTTCTTGAAATCAGTCTCCACTTCTTAAAACCTACTCGTCGCCCGGGGATGAAACGTAATACGGGGCATTAGCTTTCTCTTTTAAAGCAAAACTACCTAATACTCTAAGGAACAAACATCTTGCTAATAAATGTAAAAGCAAACAATTAGACCACTGATATGCCACTGTGTTAGGGACACATCAGAAAATGAGCAGGCGGACAGACATCACTGGTGTAAACCTATCAGTGAGAACACACGTATTCATTTTAAATAAAGGCAAAACAATAGAAAAACTATTGATTTTGTGGTTGGTTAAATAGAAAGATGGCTTCAGAGTAACAATGCATGCTTGTTTTACACCTAGCCCTTTAAAAATACATGCAAGTCTAAATCCTTGGGTTAGCAAAAAAAAAAAAATCCGGCTCTTTAGACTACACGGTACAATGCCATTTCTGCCTTGAATACAATGCCTATCCATGCAGGGAAGCCTTATTGAAATTACTGCTATGGCCTCTGGCAAAGGCTTCAAAGAATACCCATCTTCTGTCATAGGGTCCTGAACATAAAGAATCGTGCTATTTATTTATTTTATTTTGAAAGTTTTATATAGCGCGGACAAGATCCTTGCAGATATCAGAGCGCTTTACAAAGAGAAGTACATGAGGGAGCATGGTTAACAGATAAATCAATAGGTCAATTAATACAAATAGGTGGCAACTAAGCCCAACATGACATGAGTACAAAATGGTACAAATAGGTGGCTACAAAGCCAAACATGTGAGTAATAAGACAGTTCATACAAATAATCAAAAGGGTCAAACATGTAGTATAGATCGGTGCAGAGTACTAACAGTGGTCAAGATAATAGTTCAGGTGTATTTAGCCATGAGGATAGCTTTTACTTCATTTTTAAAGAGTGTGGTGGAAGAGATAAGCCTGGTTTCGGGCGGGAGAGAGTTCCAGATCCTAGGCGCCATTCCCGAGAAGGAGCGCTTATATGTTTTTTCCTTCCGGAATCTTCGAGGTTTCAACAGAAGATTGTTTGTGCCTCTGGTGTTTCTAGCTCCTCCAAAGATTGTCAGTTTCTGAGCGAGGTATCCGGGTGAGTTTAGATGTACCGCCTTGTGTGTCATGCAGGCGATTTTCAGATGTATTCTAGCTTCAAATGGCAGCCAATTCAGGGATTTCAAGTCAGGGGTAATATGGGAGTGTTTTTTTGACCCAGTGATGAGTCTCGCTGCAGCGTTTAGAGAAGCTCTTAGGGGTGCGGTTGTAGTTAGGGGGAGTCCACAGAGGGCGATGCTGCCGTATTCAATTCGAGGGATGACTAGTGCTTGTACTGCGGTTTGGAAGTCTTTGGCTGGGAGGTAGGGTTTAAGTTTCCTCCGAGTGTTGATCTGGAAGTTTGCTCCCTTTGTTGCCTTGCTGATATGTTGCTGCATGTTCAAATTGGTGTCGAGTGTTATGCCTAGGGATTTTGCTGAGTCCACGATGGTGGGTTGGACATTGAGTGCGGTTAGGTCTTTAAGCCAAATTTGAGTGGTGGAGACCTTCGCTGGAGGTGAGATCAGAAGGAACTCTGTTTTCAGTGCATTGAGTTTGAGATGATTATCTGCCAGCCAGGATTGGGTGCATCTGATCGTTGAGTTCAGGAGCAAGATGTCCTTGGGGGACTGTAATTTGAGATAAAGTTGGGTATCATCTGCGTACATGTGAAAGTGTACATTGGATGCTTGTAGCAAGGTGGTGAGCGGTTCCATGACTAGGTTGAACAGAGTTGGGGATAGAGAGGATCCTTGGGGGACACCTAGCGTTACGGGTATTGGCGAAGACATCAGGTTGTTGCTCTTGAATTTCTGCGACCTGTTGTGAAGAAAGGAGGTGAACCACTTGAGAACAGTTCCAGATAAGCCCATTCTTGTGTTTAGGAGCTCAAGTAGATTCTCATGTTTAACGGTATCAAATGCTGAGGAGAGATCAAGGAGGATGAGGAGGCAGGTGTCGTTTTGGTCTAGCATTTTATGAGAACCAGACGCGGCAGCCAGGAAATCTTAACGCCAACTCCCAGTGCACACAAGATCTAGCATCAGTTTGTTTTGGAAGATAATTCTGTTCGCACCAGTTAGGAGATGCTGTATTTATGGTTAATGGCAGTCCCCCAAATGCAAGGCAGAAATAGCGTCTCATTTCAGCTGGCCAATTTCTGAAACTCATTCCTTCGGGTATGCGTTCAAGAATCCCACGAACTACAAATGTGTCGGTTTCAAGTCTGTATGCAAACCAAATCACCTCTGAACCTGAAGACCAAATGTGTTATGTTGTGTAAAATCCCACACCAATGCACCATCAAATTCATTAGCTCTCTCTGGAGCAGATATAACTGCAGCCAAATGAATGCAATGTTTTCAAAACGTTAACTCTCTAGCTTTTCTATAAAGATATCATAGAACACGCCTGCACTATTAGAAAACCTGAACTGAGAGGAAGGAGAAGAAAGCAGGGATTGCAGAGGAAAGACAGTGCTGCTGGGTGAGACAGAAGGCATGTTGAACAACCATGTCTGAGGGAAGACAGCAAAACAAACACTAGGAACTTATGAGAGGCGAGTAAAGTCTGAAATGACTGTACCTACAAAATACTTGCAGTAATCCACAAGGTCCTATTCTCAAGGGCATCTCTACACCAAAGGTTTGAGGTGTGCAACTACCTTCATTGAAAAGTGAAATTGCACCTTCCCGGGTAAAAGAATGTGAATTTGCTCTGTTAAATTCACTTGCTAACACTAAATAATTCTGACAGTACTACTGAATTTTCACTTGGACAAATCTGCACTGGGGCGGGTGGGATTATCAGGGTTTCCGATGTGGGAACATGTGTAAAAGGTAGACCTGGGAATTAAATTCTGCTCCACTTGCAGAGTTTTTTGCGCTTCGCGTAACTAACGGCGTTCCGAAAAACTCGCAGAGTACAGTTTTTCCTCGCTCGCTAACATTAATTTGGCGAGTGCGAGCAAGGAAAATCTTACTCCAGACCACCTACCAGCGAGATTTCGCACGTTGATAAACCTTCCGTTCGCGATGGGGAAGGTGCCGTTCAAGTAGAACATCTACACGAGCAGCAGAAAGAAAACGCACCCTCTTGCGCTGCAAATGGTACAGTTTGTGCAGATTTTTCAGCATGGGACAAACACCTGGTGCTCAAAATCAGCATGAATGGTGCGACCTAACGCACTTTGCGGCTTGCGGAACTCCGAGTAGCGCAGCTGAGTTTTTTTTGGTCGCTCCGCAAACTCCACCCAGGCCTAGTAAAAGGTGCAGATTTCCCACAAACAGTTTATGGGTATTCACAAACCATTTGCAAGTAATTTTGCTCCCTGGAAACAGCTGTATAATTATTCCTGAAGAGGTCAAAAGTAAATGCTTAGGGAGGGAACATCCCTAATATTTAAGTATGCAAAAGTAGTCTTTTGTAGGAAATATATTATATTCTCCATTGGCAAACTGTTTATGAGTGAAAAGGTATGCATACATTCAATGAGAAAATATTTGCACATGGAAGCACACCTGGAACTATGCAAGTAAATTCCTGATTATTTTGTGTGAGAGGCCTGGGTGTACATGAACACAGAAAAACCTAGCATGTACATAGAAGGTGGAGTGCCAATAGACTGAAAGAACACGCAGTCGGCCTGCAGTATAAACAAAAAGACTCAACTGGAGAGAGAGGAACATCAGTGTGGCAACTCAAAGCTTGTGGTCAACAGTCTAGGACAGTAAATAAACTGCAGGAGAGGCTTTAACAGCCTACCCTACAACAAATACCCACCGGCATACAAACACACCCATCCCCAGAACAAGCACATGCAAAAACACACAATTCTTATCTGCTTCCTTGCTTTCTTTCTACTCCCGACTGTGGTCGAGGCCGTGTTTGTGAAAACAGTCATAATGAGTGAGAAGTTTCCGGATAACTGCTTCCGGAAATGCACTGGGTTTTAAGGGTCATGTAAGTACACTTGTGCCACTGTATCAATGCTGATCAATGAGCACACTACTGCTACTTTTTCGGCAAAAGTGGTTGTATATCGAAGGCAATGAGAATATCCGCCACAAAAAAAGGATCCGGAAATCTTGAGCAGAAATACAAAAATCACTGCAGCCACAAGAACTCTCTTCTTCTTAACTATTAAACGAAAAATCGACTTCCAAATCCTTTGCCTGGTACACAAATCACAGAACAGAACAGACACTGGCTACCTCTACAAATTATTCATTCCATATCACTCAACTAGGGGCCAGATAATACATTGTGTCCCAGGGATGCAATGGGCATGTGCACCCACGGGGCACAATAGATTTATAAAAGGGGGCACACATACTTACTTGTATGTCCCCTTCTGTAATACTGATAGCGCAGGCAAACTTATTTGCGTCAGCGCTATCATAAGCGGGCATTCCCTCATTTGTGTGGGGTCGTGGCCCATGCAAATAAGGTAATCACTTTGCCGCTGCGCCTGTGCTATATTATGGACATGCGCAGAGGAAAACATACCTTTAGGAGGCGCATTGAAAGTGCGCTACAAAAATGTAGTGCAACGAAATAGACTATTTTATTTCAAGATTTGTTTTCCTCAATGCAAGACAGGCTCCTGGACTCTGGCACTAACCACTGGAGATTCGATCAAGCCCTTGCCTACACGCTAATCATGCGCATGAGGGCTAATTAATTCCTCCAGTGTTTCCTGGAGGTCTTAAATGCCACTTGGGCTTACATTCAGTTCCCTCCAACTGGAAATTGTACCCAAAATGCCATGGTCTTCAGTTGGCATATCCTATCAAGCTGGAGGATTCAGCAATATTCCCTCAGTATGGTTCCTGGATATCAATCTTATCCCTGTTGCTGTACAGATATGCCTATACCAACTGCGCTTTCTTCACCCAGGCAAGGTCCAAGAACACTTCCTGGGTGTTTGAGTTATATTGTTCATCTGGTGCTTCATACACCTGGTGAGGCTGTGAAGCATTCATTCCCAGTGCCTTCTGCTTCATGAGCACCCTTCACAGTGCAAGGCTGCAGTAGGAGTAGTTTCTGTCCTGTAACTCCAGTTCTGTAGTAGGGGTATCTCTGTTATAGTCATAATCTAGTGAATAGTCCCGCCCATGTGCGTGGACCCCGGAGCAATCAAAAATAATCTCTTACAGTGTCAAAAAATGCAGAAAATGCATAGACACTTAAGAGAGAATTTAAAGACAGATAATGCAGCCAAAAGGCTACACTGTCCAGTACTTCAACTAGAAATTCCACCATAAAATCCACAAAACAGCAAAGCCTGTACAGATTTCCCTTGCTTAACAGCAAAATCCCTCAGGAATGATAGAGAGAAGAACCTGGACAGACAAGCCCCATAGGCTGCCATTATGTGGCTTAATTAGGATACTGCGCCTTTAAGGAACCTTCCAGAACCTTCTCTCAGTATCCCAGAATGCATAGCAGGTCCAACTTAGCCTCAGTTCTTTTCGAAGGCGTAGAAAACGCCAGACCTGTAGCATTATGATCATGAACAACACTCCACCGGGGAGGCGGGAGGGCGCTTATGACTATAACAGAGATACCCCTACTACAGAACTGGAGTTACAGGACAGAAACTACTCCTTCTGTAGTAGGGGATCTCTGTGTATAGTCATAATCTAGTGAATAGAATGGCAAGCCCATCCCCACACCAAGCGGCGGTGGAGAGTAAAATAACGCCACTACTGTGCGAACAGATTCCGCAGCGAAGCCTGCCCAACCTGAGCGTCTGCCCTGGCATCAGAGTCCAGGCAGTAATGCTTAGCAAAGGTATGGACCGACTTCCAAGTGGCCGCCTTGCAGATCTCTGCAATGGGAACATTACGGAGCATAGCTGTCGTAGCAGCCTTGCCCCTGGTGGAATGAGCCTTAGGTTTGCCCCCTAAGGTCTTATTAGCTTTGCAGTAACACAACTGAATGCAGGACACAATCCACCTAGAGATGGACTGTTTAGAGGTAGCAAGACCCGTCCTGACTGAGCCATAATTGATGAACAATTGGTCTGACCTACGAATATCTTTAGTCTTATCAAGATAAAACTTCAGCACCCTCCGCACATCCAGGGAATGTAAAGACCTTTCCGCCGGAGAGGAAGGGTTCTGAAAGAACGTAGGCAAAGTGATAGTCTGATTGATATGAAAATCAGAAACAACCTTGGGAAGAAACTTAGGGTGAGTACGCATAACAACTTTAGCATTATGAAATACAGTATAAGGTTCTTGGCAACACAATGCCTGAATCTCACTCACCCTGCGGGCCGATGTAATGGCCACGAGGAACGCCGCCTTCCAGGACAGGTGCTGCAACGAAGCCTTATGAATGGGTTCAAAAGGCTCCTTCATCAACCTGGACAGCACCACATTCAAGTCCCATGAAGGCGAAGGAAGCCTGACAGGAGGGAACACTTTCTTCAAGCCTTCCAAAAAATCTTTGATCACAGGGATCTGGAAAAAGGAAGTCTGTGAAGGTCCTTTCCTGTAGGCAGTCAAAGCAGCCAGATGAACCTTAATGGAATGGACATTAAGGCCCGACTGCGCCAGATGAAGCAGATATGGAAGGATGACATCCTCCTTGCATGACGTAGGGTCATAGTTCTTAGACTTGCACCAGATGCAAAACCTCTTCCACTTGTAAGCATAGGAAGTCCTAGTGGAAGGTCGCTTAGCCTCCTTCAGTATGCCCATACAATCCTCTGGGAGATTCAGATGGCCATATTGTACTATTTCAGGAGCCATGCCGCCAAACTCAAAGACGAGAGGTTGGGGTGCACCATCCGCCCCCCGAACTTCGTGAGAAGGTCCGGCCTGCACGGCAGCTTCATGTGAGGAAGGAGAGATCGGTGAAGTAGGTCCGTGAACCACCACTGTCTGGGCCATTCCGGGGCAATCAGAATCATCCTCGCCCTGGAGTGAGACAACTTGATGAGAACCGCCGGAATCAGGGGAATTGGTGGAAAAGCGTACAGAAAGCTGTTCGACCAGTTGATCCATAACGCGTTCCCCAGCGTCCCTGGCTGGTAGTACCTGGAGGCGAAGCCTCGGCATTTGCTGTTTTCGGCGGTGGCGAACAGATCTACGTCTGGAGTACCCCACCTTGCGAAGACTTCTCCCAGTACTTCGTCGTTTATGACCCATTCGTGGTTTTCCTGCACGATTCTGCTCAGTTCGTCTGCCTGAACATTCTGCACACCTGGCAGATGGGTGGCCGTAATCGACAGTCCTCGAGCCAGAAGCCAGTGCCAGATCGCCTGCGCCTCCTGCGACAGAGTGCGCGATCTCGAGCCCCCCTGCTTGTTGAGGTAATACATCGTCGTCGTGTTGTCCGTCTGAACAAGCAGAGAGTTGGTCTGAAAGGACGGATGAAAGGCCTTCAGTGCCAAGTGAACAGCTCTCAGTTCCAGGAAATTGATGTGGTACGTGGACTCCGTCGGGGACCACGTCCCTTGAATTTGCAGGTCTCCGGAATGCGCCCCCCAACCTTGGAGAGACGCATCCGTCACGATGGTCTGCGTGGGAATGTCCTTGTGGAAGGGAACGCCTCTGAGGAGATTCTCCTTCGAGCACCACCACTTCAGAGACTGAAGAGCATGTAGAGACAGTCGTATCCTGTCGTCCCAAGAACCTCTCCTCTGGTCCCACTGATCCTCCAAGCACTCCTGCAGAGGTCTCATCTGTAGCCGTGCGTGAGGAGTGAGAAATATGCAAGAGGCCATCGATCCCAGTAGAGAAGACACCGTCCTCACAGTCGTAGACGGAGTTTTCATGAGAGCCTGAGCCTTCCGAACGAGTGATAAACGTCGCTCTTCCGAAGGAGACACGCTTGCTGACAGCGTATTGATGGAGGCCCCCAAGTACTGGATGCACTGCACCGGAATCGGGACCGACTTGGACATGTTGATGTGCAACCCCAGCTTGTTCAAGAGAACGCACGTCTTCTGGAAGTGTGCTTGAGCTTCCGAGAAGGAGGAGGCTTTGATCAACCAATCGTCCAGGTACGGGTAGACAAACACCTTGTTCTTCCTCAGGTGCGCCGCTACCACTGCCATACATTTTAAGAATGTCCTGGGTGCAGACTTCAGTCCGAAGGGTAGCACCGTGTACTGATAGTGATCGGTGCCGACTTGAAAGCGCAGAAATTTTCTGTGTTTGCATGCAATGGGCACGTGGAAGTATGCGTCCTGTAGATCTATGGCACACATCCAGTCTCCTCGTTGCAGCTGAGGGTAGATCTGATGCAACGACAGCATGCGAAACTTTTCTCTGCGAATCCACTTGTTTGCCTGCCGCAAATCCAGAATGGGCCTGAACTCGTTTTTGTCCTTCTTGCGGACAAGAAAGAACAGAGAGTACAGACCTCTTCCTCTTTGAGACAGAGGTACGTCTTCGATCGCCCTTTACCTTAGCAGAACGTCCGCCTCCGCCTGAAGCTCGTGCAGTGGATACTGCGAGCTGACGGGAGGAATCGATGGAGGAGGGCTGGTGAAACGTAGACTGTATCCATTGCAAACAATATTCAGCACCCACTTGTCCTGAGTAATTTTTCTCCACTCTGCCAGAAAAAATTGAACGCTTCCCCCCACCGGAGCGGGTAACGGACGAGGGGGAAGTAACAGCTCAGGGACGGGACCCGGCCGGGCCCTTGGTCGCGGTAGAGGACTGTTGACGACCTCTACCACCCTGTCGCTTCTGGAAGGGCCGCCTGTACTGCTGCTGCTGCTGCTGCTGTTGATGTTGTCCAGCAGACTGCCCCCTTCCACGACCCTGCGACCCAAACCGACGTTGGTCCTGTCGGAAGGGTTTCTTTTCCTTGGGCTTCTCCAAGCCCACTGCCGTCAGGGTCTCCGCTTCGGCCTTCATCCTGGCCATCTCATCATCCGCGTGTTTCCCGAAGAGGGTATCTCCGGAAAACGGGAGATTCGCCACGCGTTGCTGTGCTTCCGGTTTCAATGACGTCAACCTGAGCCAAGCATGGCGTCTCTGGTGAATCCCGTGGCAATATCCGTGCGCGGACAGCAATGATATGTCCGCTGCGGCGCCGATGGCCTGATTAGAGACCAGCATCCCCTCCTTGACGATCTCCACAAAGTCCTCCTTGCGGTCTCGAGGGACGAGGTCTGCGAACTGCTCCATCGAGTCCCACAGGGACCGGTCGTAACGTCCCAGCAAAGCCGAGTCACTGGCGGCCTTCATGGACGAGGCGGATGTCCCACACGCCTTGCGACCAGCAGAATCGATCCACCGGCTCTCCTTGTCCGGAGGCACCGTGGACGCAGGGGAGGTGGCATGAAGCTTCCGAGCAGCAGTCACGATGACTGAATCCGGTACCGGGTCCTTCCTCAAGAAGGCTGGGTCTGAGTCCGGAGCCCTGTACTTTTTTAGGATCCTGGAAGGCACAGATTTCACCGTTGCCGGCGTCAGGAATAGCTGTTCGGCGGGCTCAAGGAGCCCCGGCACCAGAGGTAACAGGGGGCGAGACAAGTGCCTTTTGTGTAAAGTCTCAAATATCACCGAGGTAGAAGCCGTAGGTGCTTCAACCTCAATGCCCAACTTCGCCGCACCACGCAGGAGAACCTCCTGAAATGTGCTTATATCGTCTATCGGAGACACCCTAGTCTCCGGCGAATCGGACAGCGTGGGCGAGTAGGAACGGGTCCCAGATGGAGAACGTGACCTGGACCGACGTCTCTTGTGATGACGCCTGGATCGTGAGGAAGATCCACGGCCACTCCTTGATCTGTCCCGTCTCCCCGAGCGAGACCTCGACCTCTTGGGCCTCGGACGCTCCTTCGGCCTCCCAGGGTCAGGAGCTCTAGGCTTCTTAGGAGTCTTCTTCGGAGGCGTCGGAAACTTAGGCATCGACACCGCCCTCGGTGGGATCGGGGGTGAAGGAGCAACCGGACGCGGGTCCCGCGGAGCCGGCTTCGGAGGCGGGGTAGGGGCCTTCGGAGGAGGACCCTTCGGCACAGCAGGCCGCGGAGGAGGTGTAGACGGCTTCATCGGAGTATCCACCCCGGAATGCGCCGGTCCCGGCGAGCCACCATCTCTTCCAGAGCGTGGGGAGCCCCCCACAGTCCTGGGCCTGTCCTTAGGACCTCCAGACGTTGAAGACCGGTGTCCAGACGACGACCGATGTCCTCTCGACGTCGAACGGTCCTTCGGCGTCGACCGAATCACACTTCTCGACGTCGAACCGTGTCTCCGTCTCGACGTCGACCCCGACCAGATCGACGAGCCACGAAACCTCGACGACGGGCGATGGTGCCTCGACGGCGACCTCGACCTCTTCGCCGGCCTCGACGTCGACTTCTTGGATCGCTTCGACGTCGACCCTTTGGACCTTCTCGACGTCGACCTCTCTGACCTTCTCGACGTCGATCTCCTTGACCGTCTCGACGTCGGTCTTTTGGAATGCTTCGACGTCGACCTCTTCGGCGCCGGAGACGCCTTCCGTCTCGACGGCGACCTCGACGACGAGGATCCCCTCGACGACGATGTCCTCGACGGCGACCGGCGGTGTCGCCTCGACGGCGAGCGCCGACGCCGGGCCCTCCGATGTCGACCACTCGACGCCGACAGCGACGACGAGGATATCGACACCGGCTTCGACGGCGGCCGGAACACGTTCCTCGACGTCGACGGGCGACGTTTTCTCGACCCAGAGCCCTGGGGAGACCTGGAACTGGCCGTTGACCGTCCCCTCGACGTCGTGGTCAGCGCAACTGACCCAGACGGAGACCTTGGGCGAGGGCTGGTCTTCCTGCCCCTGGGGAGCCCCCCAGAGGCCTCAGCATGGGTAGAAGGAGCCCCTCCTGACCCACCTCGTGCCTTCAACTTTCTCTCCTCAAGTCCCTGAAGCCTGATTTTCTTCCTCTCCTTCAGGGTTCTTCCAGAGAAGCTTCTGCAGATCACACACTCCTCAGGAATGTGGGAAGAGGGAAGGCAGAGAATACAGACCTCATGGGAGTCTGACCTGGCCTTCTTTCTTGAGCACTCAGGGCATTTATCGAATAATGCAGGCATTATGGACAAACAAAGAGTGCAGAAACACAGAAAGAAAGTCACCAAAGTACTTTAAAAGTACCAAAATTCGAAATCAGTGTAAAACACCAACAAAAACCCTTGAAAAGGGAGAGCTCAATGCTCCAGGGTCCTGCTTGCAGGAGCCGGAAAAAAGAACTGAGGCTAAGTTGGACCTGCTATGCATTCTGGGATACTGAGAGACGGTTCTGGAAGGTTCCTTAAAGGCGCAGTATCCTAATTAAGCCACATAATGGCAGCCTATGGGGCTTGTCTGTCCAGGTTCTTCTCTCTATCATTCCTGAGGGATTTTGCTGTTAAGCAAGGGAAATCTGTACAGGCTTTGCTGTTTTGTGGATTTTATGGTGGAATTTCTAGTTGAAGTACTGGACAGTGTAGCCTTTTGGCTGCATTATCTGTCTTTAAATTCTCTCTTAAGTGTCTATGCATTTTCTGCATTTTTTGACACTGTAAGAGATTATTTTTGATTGCTCCGGGGTCCACGCACATGGGCGGGACTATTCACTAGATTATGACTATACACAGAGATCCCCTACTACAGAAATGTTGTTTGCAGTTTAGCCAGCACCAACATGTACAGTGGGTGTTAAAGACGTGGAATAGGTATGGGGCTTTGAATGCACAGGGTGGTGTGAAGAGTGAGAGAACAAATGCAATTGCACATGCAGATACCACGGACAAAATCAAGGGGAGAGCTGATGTGTATCAGAGGCGTTCACAAGGGTCTGTGAAGTTTACCCGGGAGCCCAACCCATTGGAAACACAGTGGCATCACCATGTGAACAGTATATGCTGCCCACAACCATACCACGAGCAGTGTTAAGCCCATGGGGAGCATTCTCTACTTACGAGTGAAGGGATCCAACCTCTGAGGAGAAATGTTTTGATTACTAAAAACAGTACTACTCGGAGTTTACCTAGGAGTGAAAAAGGCAAAGGATGTGCTAGTTACATGACTGCAGTAGGTACAGAGTTGACCTAGTAACTTTACAGGCTTATTTAGAGGATGGCTGTAGAGGTCAAGGTAACCGGGGAATAATTAGGTCACTCAACGAAGAAATAAACTATCAGACATGAGGACAGGTATAAACTCTCACTGTGGGATTGGACACCCGCTGTGCCAGATTGGGGCGATTTCATCCCCTCAGGAGTTACTGGCAGCCAATTAATTATTTACCCTGTTATCGGCATAGACTCATTCTTTGCATCGCTGCTATGGGTCTTTCCTTTAATGAGCAGGATGTGCTACTGCCATTGTAACGGCTGAAACTACGCATCCGGGCATAGTTTTGAGTGTCATTCGCATGATGCTTATGTTTTGTCTGAGAGCGGGAGGCGGAACTGCCTAGCACGGAGACAGCCTTGCAGCTGGAGCACTGTGCAGCTAAGCTGAAGCTTACAAGAGGCTCTTAACATGCTAGAGCGGCAGAAAATATGTCAATAGTCTGAGAATGGAAGTCCATTGGTCTGGGCAGGTATGGGCCAGGATGTTATCGAATCATGACATTTTTTAGAGTTCAAACTTCTCTTTTGTAACAACTACAATCACCATTTGATGTTTTAATGCATGCGAGTCACGTCTGGGGCTTTTTTTGCAGGGAGAATGTGTTTCATGAAACAGCTCTGCTTTTTAAATAAATTATGTTTTCCAGTGTACATCTCCATAGAAATGGATTACTTCCACCCTACATATCGATTTTAGTGCCTAAACAATATGTAAATATATAAATAACTCGGACCACCAGAATAAATTAAATATATATTTAGAGTGCCAAAAGACTAACTGGAGGGTGTAATAGGAATGTGGGCACCCTCAAGATGAGGTTTTGCATTTCTTAAAGCAACCATGAATACATTACAATGTTAAAGGTCATAACTCCAGCAAATGTAACACAGCAAACTGTAATTTCCAGCATTTTAAACGCATTGCGCCTTCAAATTATTTTCCCGTTAAAAAATATCATTAAATACGAAGACCTGAATACAATTCTTTAAATGAAAACATTTGTAGACCGTTTAATGAAATTTATTTATTTATTTATTTTGCGATTTCTAAAGCGCCTGGTGACCCGTAGGCATCCCCGCGCTGTAAATCTGAGAAGACCAGGAGAGGGGCAGAGGGAGGGAATTATTTGGGAAACAGAAGAGTTTTGAGTTTCTTACGGAACAGAGTGTGCGAGGGTTCCAGACGTAGACTGCGAGGGAGTGAGTTCCAACCTATGGAGGCTTTGACCGCAAAGCGACGACCGCCGGTGCGAGCCTTCCTGAATTTTGGTACAGTAGCCAGATGTTCGGCGTCAGAGCGGAGGGATCTGGGGGCTTTATAAGGGGTGACCATGTGTCTCAGAGCGGCAGGGCCAACTCCATTGATAAGCTTGTGGGTGGTGCACAGGGCTTTGAACTCTACTCTATGGCGGACAGGGAGCCAGTGTAGGGCTTTGAGGGCAGGCTTGGCTGAAACTCTAATTGAATAATTTAATTAAGAAACAAAATTATATTTGTATTTAAAATCCAGATCAGTAAAAGCTCCTCAGAAATAAAATGAATGGCACAAAGTGAAAGCACACACCAGAAAATAAAATCAATGGCACAAAGTAAAATGTTAACCTAGACATTCGTAATAAACAACAAAGCTAAACTTGTGCTGAACACTATGCATGTATTCGCCCTCCCTTCTTGTCCCTTCATATCTCTGTTTCTGGTGGTACCGGGTGTTAAGGAGTACATGAAGGTCTCGGAGGGATGACAGAAGGGGTGTGATTGTTAGTTTCCTGGGTGGGAGGGTCTGGTTGGGGTTTCTGAGGGCTTTACTGAGAGGGCCCAAAACCTGCACAGGGTGGGTTGCGGGGATCTGAGGTGTAAATGGTCTCTGGTGGCTGGAGAGGTGCCTCAGCGGACTCTGAAGAGTAGGAAACCCCAAAGAGAGGATGTTGGGAGTCCTTACTTTGCTTTCTCGCATTATGCAGTGTCAGACTGATCTAAAATGTTTTGCCAGTGGTGATTTTCCATCTCGAGCATGGGCCTGCATATAGTGCATCAACCACTTCTTACCACACAAGCATGGCGGCGTGGAGTATGACGCAACGGAAAACAGAAACTACTGCAACGAAAAACAATCCAGAATGTAACCACCTTGAGACGGCAGCAGGCGTGGATGCACATACCTTTATTAGGTGTCGTTTTCCGCACAGTGGCTACCTGATCCTCAGAGATGGCGAGGCGCCGCAGCACGTCGGCCAGCGCCGCCTTGAGCACGGTGATCTCGTCCTCCTGCTGCTGCACGCGCAGCTCCAGGGCGGAGAGACGGTCCTGGACGTCGGAGGTGCTCGCAGCCGAGATGCTGTCATCTAGTTCATGAAAATAATAAAAGAAATTAGTAACTATCTAGGTAATGCAAAGTCATGTGAAGACTGGGTTTAGTTGAAATAAGACATTAAATAACACTAAGAAAGGCATCAGGTACAGGGCGTCAACAGGCGCGAGCAGGGCACTCTGAAGTATTAAGTCAAGTGCAGATAAGACCTTTGCCACATGTCTTGAAATTTATAATTGCCCTTGTAAAGCAATCCAAAAAGGACAATTAAAAAAACAAAAAGCATTTATTATTAAAAATTGGTACATATCTTAACTTCTTGCCTGTAACCGCAATGGAGGCTCGTAGAAAAGAAGTGACAGCCTGTAAAGGACCAGGGGATTGTGTTGCACCAACGTGGCTGCTCAGATGTCTTTAACTACCTTAAGTGTTGCATTAGCGTTGCTGCAGAGCGGTGTATGTCCTGAAATAAACCACATCACCTGTGGACACTTTGATTCATTGTGTAAAGAACTTATATCAAATGTGCTGCGAACAAACCCCAAAAATGCATTTGGCCGGATGGAAATGGGTTCGGATTGAAAAAGTGGCCCGGCCAAGCCTCGCCGCCTTCAGCGGTGGATGGAGAACTGCCTGTTCTGCAGATTCTCTGCACTTTGCTGGCTCAAGGACTTTTTTTGTGGTCAACTAAAATAGCACATAAACCTTTTCAAAAGCTCCACTCATTTTTAATCAATCAAATAAATCCAGCGAGACGAAGACTATTCAAGGCCCAAAGCTCCCATCAGGACCAGGCAGCAGACAGGCAGTGTGCATTGTCCCTCAGAGGCTCTTAGCAGGAACTGATTAAAGTCATAAACATTATAAGAGGGCGCTTCCACCCACACAGATCTATTTTAAAAGACATGTGCACTTCCTACTGTGCTGCAAGATCTGGGGTTCATAAGGAGAATATCCCATAAAGACATCCGGAAACTTTAGGGGCACATAAGCTAGTCCCCATAACAATATGTGAAAATTGCGAAAATGTAGGTTACAGTCCTATCATTAAGAGTTGTTGTAAAGAACAGAAGGGTGCAGGATTTTTCTACTTACTATGTCTTAGTTCTTTCATCTATTGCACACAGAGCGGGTGATGGTGCAGTAACAACTGCTCGTTAGATCTCATTATTAATGTGGTGGTGATTTTAGGCTTATCTTTTATCGAGGAAGAGTGTAACGGGGAATAAATGGAAGATACATGTTAGAATAATCAAGAGATTGAGTGACACCCGGGAATTACAAATGAACAACTTGTACCTTTAGAATTGACTGAAAGAACCACAGAGCGCTCCGTTTCAACAATGAAAATCCCAGATGCTATTAAATGGGGTATCCGCATCTGCTAACACGTACCATACACGCAACCCAATATAGTATGTTTCAAATGTGTAAGACCTAAAACTCAAAAGGCATCCATGACAACCCCTGTGATCCAGAGTACAGTGAAGAATGGGCCTGTCAATCTTTTAGTTTCCTAAGAAATGGAAGCCTGCATGCATATTCTGAAACAACCTGGGGCATTCTCTAAATGTATCGGTGTGCCTGGTCTTTACCAGGAAATGAGCGCAATACAACCATCTTCATATGAAATCCTACCACCGCCAAGCTTCAGACCCATACTCGCGTGTTTCAAGTCTTGCTAAAAAAGAAGCAAACAATACATATAAATGTCGATTAATATCTTGCTCTCAGCTCGTATTAAAATGCACCAACACAAGTCCTCCAACCACATTTTTATGCAGCCAGCTTTAGGGAAATCCAACTCTACACATAGCCACACATTCATACATTTTATTCCCCTCCATTTCTGACTTTGCTTCCAGAGAAGAGTGAAACTCTCCTGTTTACAGGTCATAGCTGCTATAATTCTTTCAAGTGGAACTGAGCATGTAATCTCCTCCCAGTTTTAAGCAGTATATAAAGTTGACAAATTTAGCAAAAGGCATTTTTATTCTTGCCTGACTTTTTAAATTCTTCCTGCATCCAATCTCTTGGATTTATTGCTACTCCGTGGCGGTTTCCCCAGACCCTTTCAACAGCGTAGTGATCAGCAAGTTGCAACTCATGCCTGGCTATCCTATCCCCAGCATTTATCCCCTAAATTACTACATACATTGCAGTTACATCACAGTTCTATTCATACCCTGCAATGACCCTTATAACCTAGCCGACATGTTTAATGTAAGCATACTCGCATCGTAACTACAGTTGTGGTCTGGTTCCCAAGGTTTCCCAGCGTTCTGCTGTCTTCACAATCATTAAACTGGCCCTATCGGTCTCTCCCCCCAGGTTGAGTTTGTTGGTAGTGTTTGCCTTCGTCTATGGTAAGGCTTTCATGCTTACATTTACCAAGTGACCTTCAGACTGTGCTTAAGAGAAAAAGGTACCTGAACTCTGAGCCTTTCTTCTGTTCTCCTGAACAAGGTAGAGAACACCACAGCAATGTATTTCTATAAATACTAGAGGAGGAAAAGGGCCACCTGAGATTACGAAAAGGTTAATAGTTCTTGAGTACTCGTCGAGCTTTGCTTATTGCAGTATTGAACATATGGACACATCTGTTGAGCAGGCAAATATGCGCCTGAATGGACTTGGTGAGAGCAAGACACTCAGTGGGTAGCCTTTTCTAGTCTTAGAGTTGTAGGGATCTGTACTGGTTTGATTCCATATAAGAGAGCTATCTCACTGGTAAGCATAATTGAGGGTAAAGCGGAGACTTAGTGGTAATTTACTGTGTTATTTGATTTAAGTGGTCAACTGACCTCAAAGTTCTCCTCCTTCAAAGACACTTCTAATTTTAATTCACACCCTCTCTATTATCTGAAGAAAGACCTTCCATTATAGTGAATCCTTTTCGCCATGACCTTGGAAGTGCCTTCCCTGTGTGTTCTGCCATTTATTGCAGTATTATCCTTCTACCTGTGTTTGGTACTCTTTTGTACTCAGGTTGTATTGAGCTGTTATGTTTGTTCTAGTTGATTCAATGACCATTAGATTCCCAATGTTAGACTAATGTTCTGATTTGTTACCTTTGCCTCAAATTGTAAAGCGCTTTGATATCCTTCGGGATCAAGTTCGCGCTATATAAAACGTTATAAATAAATAAAGGTATGTACGATACTCATAGTTTAGGCATGTGCGTGCATACATACATACATACATATATTCCCCAAATAATGCTCAGAATTAAATGCGCCAGGTGAATCAATCTTAATTCTCATTCTAAATCAGAAAGCACACAGTTCTACTACCAACCATGATAGGATTTAAAATTACTGTTGTCCTACCTTGTGCCTCCCTTCCGCTGTTAGCCAACAGGTAACAGCCAATCATTTAGGTTTAGAATAGTAAAAGGAGTTCTTAAGCAAGACACACCACAGGCACAAAGAGGGAAGGAGCAGCCCAAAACAGACAGCACTGTCGGCAATAAGTTAAGCCTCTCACACATTCACAGAATGAACATTGCATAGACAGCAATAATCCAAACTTTCCTCATGCGCAGACAGGTACACCACAGTTAGCAGTGTTTAGAGTCCCTTTCCATACAAATAAATATTTGCACATCAGGGATGGCAGCATACCAGCCCTCCTCACAGACACAGAACAGTTGCATCACCTGCAACAGCAATGCAGGCTCCCCAAAGCAGCACAAGTGCAAAGCTTCACCTTGAAACATCACCCCAGCACCAGAAGACGAGGCGGGAGAAGGCCACCCACCCATGAGTGGTGAGGGACAAGCAAGAGCATGGAAAGAGGAGGAAGGGGAGACTGCCCAGGGGTAAGCAGGGGAGGGGGCTAGGAGGAAAAAAGGAACGGACCAGACCTGTAGGGTGAGGTTGAAAGAGTGACCGGTGTGACATGTTAGTTGAAAAACTGCTGGGGAGGTGGCGAGAGCAAAAGCAGCAAGAACGAGAACATGCAGGGGGAAGGAACAAGAAAGAGCCAGGTTGACACGGTGGGCGACAACAGGGTCATAATTTCACACAGAGTGTAGGTATGGTCTATTCTGGTGCAGGATTCGTAGCACTGTGATAGGAATTTGCAAATCGAAGACAGCACACAACAGGCAAACACACAAAACACTCAGCCTGATGCAACAGAACTGGAACCCATAACAAGTATTCTAGTGATGTCCACTGCAACAGTAGCTCTTTTGGCCATCATCCCAGGAGGTCTGTGGTAGTAAGTGATGCTGACAGCAACTTGCATAATGGAGGTGAAGGCGGCAGCCACCAGGAGACCAACAGATAGAGGCTACAGCTGGGAGATCTCATCAGAATTGGAGCATAAGGTGAGATTTGACCCCCAAACACATCATGCATCCCGCCAAACCCCACTTGATTGTCCTAGACAAAGAAGGACCATAAGGGGCCACTGAATCTTTCTGGAAAAAACCCTACACCAAACAAACAATAATGAACATTGCTGCACTGAAGCCAATCAAAGGAAATATGCTTTGGCTGAGCAGGGTAGTTCTCTAGACCCCTTATGCTACTGACCAGTCATCACACATTCAAACATAGTAGGGCAAACACAATTCTATAATAGCTTAACTTCTCATACCATTACAGTTTAGGGTTAGTCATTCAGGAAGCCAGGTGATAGGAAGCATTAATAAGCCACTAATGGGCATCACTCATTACGTTCAACTATGATTTCTGAACCTTTCAACAGTTAACGCTGAGTGAGTTCACTACCTGTAACAACGAGGTACTGGATTAGGAACTACACCCGGTTTGCAGCGGTGCGCCACTTCATGCGCCTGAAGACTGCAGCATGAAGAGAATCCCTCGCTGAGACAATGAAATACTATTGCCACAGCTTCTAAAGTCAAGGAAGCATTTTCACTGTTCACCCCTTTGATGCTCATGACGAGCTCAGCTCGTCATGAGGTATACCTCTAAGATGCTCATGACGAGCTGAGCTCCTCATGACCACATCCATTAACATTATGGCCCAGCACAGCAGAGGGATCTCTCAAGTAGTCAAGGTCGTTCGCTACGGTGGAGTTCCACGCCTCCACATAGCACCTGAGCGCCGTGCTGCTGCCCCTCCCCCACACAGGGTCTGCGATGGTGGAAGGTGTCCGTGTTCCGTAGCGGAGAGCGGAGAGAAAGCGGCGTTTGAGGCTTTCTTTTTCTTGATGCCCGAGTCAATTTTGGTGTCGACATGTAGGAAATAACTGATGGCAGCCTCTCGATTCAAGGATTTGACCGATTTATGGTCTCACGGAATAGCAGTGCAACACTGAGAGGATCACGCCGTTTTTTTTTTTTTGAAGTGAAGTGGAGAATGGCGGCTTTGAAGTGAACACTTCTTTATCCGTCAAAAAATTGCCCCCAAGCATTCTGAGGTGAGCCTGCATCGGTGGAAAAGCGTGGAGGGAGCAGAGGAGACACGGTGTGTTTTGTATTAGCGGCTATCAGCTGGCAATCCTCCTTTGGGCACTTCAAGGAGAGCTATCGTTTTGGGGAAAGCAACAGTGGTGTGATAGCAGATGGTAATCACCCGGCGGTGTTTTTTTTTTGTTAAACGGCCTGACTCGAATAGCGGAGTAAGGCTTATCAAGGCTGATAACACCACGCCACCTTCCTGAGGAAAAGTACGACGGCTCTCATTCAATATTCAACATTCTGAGGGCAGACAGCATTTAAAACACGTAAGACTGTTAAAGACTGTTAAAAACTGTTAAAGGCTGTTAAGACTGGTAAATTCCGTGGAATACAAAGGGAGCAGAGAAGACACGCTGCGCTTGTGTTAGCAGTCAGCAGTGGGTGGGCTTCTTCAAATACTTTAAAGGGGAATAATCGTTTCGGAAAAGAAGTTTTCGTTATTGAAATTTTCTAAAAACAGGAGCAGAGGAGCAGTGGAGTTATATTATCCGGGTGGATAAAGGTGTGTTAAAAAAAACAACACATTTTTGTTCTCAAAGAAGACAGTGGTTAAAGGTTGTTCCTGCTGAGTGTCCGTCTGTCTGTACTTTATAGAACACTCTCTTAAAACAAAAAACAAAAAAAAAGAATTCGGCAAGACTCTGCACTATCTTGTAATAGCTTTAACCCAAGAAAGACTGAGTCACTGTTGGTATGGGTAAAATACTAAATGCGCGCAGAGCTAAGCAGCGCCGACAGCAGGCAAAAGAGGCTGAGGCTGAGGCTATGGCTAAGTTAACAGATGGAGGCAATATAAAGGAGGTGGATTCAGCGCATTCATCCGACTGCTCAGAGACGGAGGATCAATTAACAGAAGATCTAGTTCATTTGAGTATAGGGGACAAAGTTGTCGGGCTTCTTAATGGAGATAAGTCCGATACTCTTTCCTCTCTTCAGCCCCCACAACTACAACTACAACCACCCCCTCCGTCCAAACAATTTCCTCTGTTTGTAAAAAAAACTCTTCCTCTCATGCATACTAATCTGACGTCGGAAACCTTTTCTAATGTGACAATAACCCAGGATCACTGTCACGTTATGCAGATTGACTAACCTGGTTTGTTCAAATACAGCGGGAGCGATGTTGAAGCTAGTTTCTCTCCTCCCTAGATGTGTACCACAAGCGAATCTTTAGCTGAACATCACTTGAGAGGACACCATCCAGGGAAGGGGAAAAAATGGAGAAATAAAATAGAAAAAGGCTGGCAGCCATAAACCATCCACAGGGCTTGACAATAGGAGATACACCTCGCCTACGTCGGGGTACAGGTTCCTGTATGGAGACACAAAATACACAGGATTCACTCTCTGTCTCATATACAAGGCCACCTCTACTATCTATACTTGAGTACTCAATATGCTTACATGTCAAGGCTCCAGCAAGCACTCCAACACATCAGGGCAAAAGTAGGAAAAAATAAAGTAAACAACAAAAAATAGTAGGGAACTGCCCATGAACCCTAAACGGAAAAAGACTTACAGAGTCTCTGTGGATTACCCATAGTCAACGTAAACGCTACTTATCTGAAGCGTAGTGTGTTCTCTGTAAGTGCAACTCGACCAACCCCTGGTCAGCTGCAAGGTTCCTTGTGAAGAAAACCCGGTCCGAGCTACTCAACAGCTCAATGGAAAAACAAAAGAGTTCAGCAAAATCCAAAATCAGGAAGTAGCGGATAAAACAAATCAAAAGTACACTCCACACGCTAGTCCGCCACTAGCTTTAGTTCCAAGGAAAACGGAATAGTAAGCGAGGAAAAAGGGGAGCTGGATTCAAGTCATCCACTCACCCTATAGTCATATCATAACAGCGCGGCTCCCAAAGCGGCTCCAAAGCGGCTCCCAGCGTGGTTCTTAGAGCGGGTCACAGCGCGGCTCCCAGCTCGGTTCTTAGAGCGGCTCCCAGCGCTATTCCAGAGCGCGGCGCTCGATAAGTCAACAGTTTGCCGACCCCCTGCAGATCCAAAGGAGCCGGAATTCACGAAGCAAGGAAAAAGCGCCTAACAAGGTTCCCAGGACAGAATAGTGGCTAAACACAGGTGACAAGCACCGAGGGCTTCCACACAGACATAGTTATAGATGTTGTGAAGGACAGAGCAGAAGAAAGGGAAAACAGACTAACCACCAAGCATTCTGGGACCTGTAGTTTCCCCATAGGCTCCTAAGTTGTGACAATCACTCGGTGTCTACAAAAGACACTAGTCTAGCTGTTAGCACCCCTAAAAATCTAGCTCCACCTGTACAACTTGATTCAGCAGTACTCTCTCCTGCTTCTGCATCTGCATTTTCTTCTGATCTAAAGCAAATAACAGTTGATTCACCGGATTCTGCTGCTCTAGGAAAAGAGAATGTAATGAGTACAGTATCCCTATTTCCATCTATATCTGATAAAAAATCCGGTTCCGGAGGCAGCAGGTTCTACAGCCCCTCTATTAGAGATGGATACGGAAACAGAAGGGGAAATGAAGATGTCCGTAAAAGATATGCTTAACCTAATATTAGATGAACTAAGAGAGATAAAGAGATCACAAAATCTGGAGCGGTCAGCAATTCATCAGAGGTTAGACAAAATGGACAAAATCGAAGAGCTAGTGTCTACATTTCCTGCTCTTCTAACTGAGGCAGAGGAAAGGATCTCCTCTCTTGAGGATCAGATGATTGCAGTTAAGAAAGAATCTGGAGATGTATCCAAAACATCTATGGCCCTTGAGAATAAGCTGGATGATTTGGAGAACTACAACAGAAGATCTAACCTACGCATTGTGGGGGTCCCCGAAGGAATTGAGGGGTCAGATATGCTTCAAAGGGTTTCATCATTTCTCCAACAGGGGGTGATACCGGAGCACAAAGGGGATTTAACTATTACTAGAGCTCATCGAGTTCCTGCACATCTCCCCTCAAACTCCACACTACCTCGGACTATCCTCATTAACTTCGCAGATGTTAGAGTTAAGGAGCAAATCCTTTCCAGAGCAATCCGTCAGAGACAGTTTCCGGTGAATGCCACAGTGAAATGCTGGATTTTCTCCGATATGTCTGCAGTGGCAGCAAGACGTAGGAAAGAATTTGTTAAAATTCTCCATCTCTTTAAAGCCCATGGGGCTCAAGCAATGATTGCTCAGCAATCAAAACTTAGAGTGCTCTTTAAAGGCAAATTCTATATGCTATCGGACGTGGAGGCAGCACAGGAGTTATTACACGGGATACAAAATGGCTAAGTTCGGTCATAAGACAGACTATCTACATGTGATAATTGGATTTTTGTTTTAACCATTTATTCTTTCCACCTGATGATTTATGTTATACACTATGGTGGGGTGGGGTAGGGTAGGGCAGGAAGGTCGAAGGGGTGTGTCAACACGACACCTCCAATGGAAGGGAGAGGTTCCTGTGGCGGCGTGGGAGGGGGGAGGTAGAGCGAGGAGGGTGCCACAGGTGGAAGAAGGGGGAGGGGGAGGGCTGTGGGGGGGGGGGGGAATAGAAAAAAAATGCAGTTCTTGGCAAAATTCAGTTTTTTTATTCTTTGGGTATGTTTGCTGAAGATAAAAGCTGATATCGTGATGTATATAGTACAAAGTGTAGTCTGCTGGGTTAAAAAAAGGAGTATGATATGCAAAGAGGGAGTAATCATATCAATTTGAGTAAACACTATTAGAATGGTTAAAAATGGTATAAATGGTTAAAAAGGGTATAAAAAATTGTTTCTTTTAATGTGAACGGTTTAAATAATAAAAATAAAATGCGGGCAATAGAGAAATGGGTCTTGACTGAAAATCCCGCAGTCATTCTTCTTCAAGAGACACACATCCCTCTCTCGAAAGCTGACAATTTTTCTATGTTTAAAGGGTGGGCCTCGTACCGGGGGTTCTCATTCTTTTCAGAGTCACAGAGGGGAGTTGCACTTTTTATTAATAAGAATAAGGAGATAGAGATCTTGCAATCAAAGGCAGGGAGCCGGGGTCGATGATGGTGTTGGGCAACATGTAAATTCAAGAACAGGCCTTCCCCGATCACATTCGTAAGCTTTTATGCACCAGTTAATGATAATTCGGAAATTTATGAGGAAATGTTTCAGTCTCTTTTGATGGTTGGAGGAGATATAGTGATTGGAGGGGATTTTAATATACTAATGGACCTTAATCTAGACTCCAGTACGGGTGGTAAAAAACAATCAAAACCTAAAGCATTTAAGACAATCTCGAATAACGTAAGGACTTTAGATCTTGTTGACCCGTGGCGATCTATGAATCCCCATAAAAGAGAGTATTCTTGCTGGTCGGGAAGACATAGGTCATTTTCCCGCATCGATTTTTTGCTGATTTCCTCAAAATTCAAGAATAACCATCAAAGAATACTACATAACGGTTTCTCAGACCATGCAATGTTAATATTAGAATTAATGTTCGAGGAGAGTATTAACGTTGTAAAGCGTTGGGTGTTTAATAAATCATACCTGACTGATGCAACTTGGGTGACCCTCTTGAAAAATGAAATAAATGACTTTATTGAGTGAAATTTGGGGACCGCCCCTATTCATGTGGTATGGGATTCACTTAAGGCGTTCATACGGGGGATCGCTATTGGAAGGGATGTGCGGGAGTCAGTTGCTTTTAGGGATAAAAAGAATTTATTCCAGCAGAATATCCAGGATTTGGTAGAGCAAATGTACCACAATCCATCTGTCACGCTACATAATCAATTAAATGCTGCAAAACGCGAGTTGAGTTTACACTATTTTGAGAAAAGTGAAGAAATCTTCTGCAGACAAGCCCAAAAAACATACGAACACAGTCATTTTTCGGGGAAATTTTTGGCATGGCAGGTCAAAGAACAAGCGGCAGCTAATTTAATTCGATCTCTTAAATCTCCAATTAATAATATTGATACCTCAGATGCAGCAGAGATAGGACAGATTATGTTGTCTCATTACGAGAAAATTTATACTTCATACCATACTACGGATCAAAATAGATGAAACAATTTTTTAGACAAGCACAATGTACCCACTCTTTCTCATTTGGATCAAGTGGCAATGTCATTTTCGTTTTCGGCAGATGAACTAAAAGCTGCAGTCAAAAGTCTGCCACATGGCAAGGCATGTGGACCAGACGGTTTTCCTGCAGAAATTTTTTGTTATATTCCTCACATCCCTTTCTAAATTATTACTTTTATTATCCAATTCTATGCTGGAAGGTGGCCCAATTCCATCATCATTTTATGATGGGACTGTGGTTAGTTTCCTGAAAAAAGGGAAGGAAGCAAATGACCCTAATTCTTATAGACCCATTACTCTGTTAAATGCGGACTATAAAATCATCACTAAATTACTCTCATTAAGTTTTAATTATATTTCTCAGCAACTGATACATTCAGATCAAAATGGCTTTATTGCAGGTAGGCAACTCATTACCAACACTCATTATTTGGTAGAGGCCTTAGATTATTTTGAAACATGTAAGGTGCCGGCTTTAGTTGTTCTTTTAGATGCAGAAAAGGCTTTTGATTTGGTGGTCTGGGATACACTTTTCTTTATTTTACAATTTTTTGGAATCCCCTTAAAAATTATCACTTTAGTTAAAAATCTGTATCAAGGAGCAAAAGCTCATGTGCTTATTAACAAATCTATGGTGGGCTCAATTTCAGTCCAAAGAGGGACAAGGCAGGGATGCCCTTTGTCCCCTGTCCTTTTTGCCTTTTTCATAGAGCCTCTGGCTGTGGCAATCAGGAATTCTATAGATATTTCACCACCTATGGCCTCCATGGATAAAATCAAATTATATGCAGATGATATAATGCTTCTCCTTAAACCTGAGATGCATTCGCAAGCACGGGCTCTCTCTGTTTTTGCAGAATTTGAAGCACTTGGAGGGTATCGAATTAATAAGAGGAAAACCGAGATTTTAATTTGTGGTAGTACAACTCCCGAACTACACCCGGATTTTCAAAACTGTATTAATAATAGACCCAAAAGATATCTGGGCGTCTATTTTACGCCGCTTGTAAGCGAATTGTATTTTTTGAATTTCGAACCCTTAATAAAAAAAGTTTGCGACATGTTTTTACGATGGAATACCCTACCCTTGTCCATTCTTGGTCGTGTGGCATTAATTAAAATGTCGGTACTTCCCCTATTCAATTTTCTGTTTTCCACTATTCCATGTTCATTACCGGGCTCTTTCTTTTCAAAAATTGAATCTATGTTCTCAGCCTTTGTTTGGGCTAAAAAGACACCTCGAATCGCCATTAATACTCTATATGAAGAAACAGTACAAGGAGGTCTCGGTCTCCCAAACCTTCGAGATTACTATTTTGCTTATTTCGCCCAGTATCTTTCGAGATTTAAATATCCTATGTCGAGTAAGGTATTATTTTTAAACCTTTTCTTTGAAATAATTTGTAAAGACGCCAAAATCCCTTCGCCATTGTCCATACCCAAATCTCCTAAACTAGTCAGATATAAGGTCTTGAATTGTTTTTTTTTTTAAAACGAGACGCCATGCTGAAGAGATATTCTCTTTCTCTCATTAGTTTAAAAACTCCATTTAGTGATGCTATTTTAGGCCTTGGTATAAAAATGGGGCCAGAAATTATACAAAATTGGGTCAGATCGGGGTTTACTTCACTAGTGAATTTTGTAGAAAATGAAGCTTGGTTAACTCCTAACGAGATGCTTTCCCTAACTGGGGGAAATTTTCTTCTTATGGGTTCATATAATTTACTAGATAAAGTTTTTGCTCAAACAGACATAACACAGATTAGCCATGCCTCAGATCTATCCAACGACCTTTTTTGGTCTTCACTATTTATGAAACCAGGAAAATGGAGAAGAAGTTTAGCACAGAGTAGAGAGGAGGATCTTGAGCACTAAAGCATCTAAAAAATGGCAGAAACATGAAAGTCTTAACCTCACAGTCAATATGTGGAAAACATTAAATAAGTTTGATTTTTCGGTATTGAGAGGCGCTAACTGGAGGCGAATGCTGTTTTTTAGTAAATGGCTGCTATATTATACACCTGCAGTCATTTCTAGAATATTCAGTAATACGTCGTTCACTTGTTTTAGATGTTCTCGACCAGATCAGGCTAATTGGTCCCATATAGTAGCCTACTGCCCCCGGATAGGGGCCTTTTGGAAGAGCATTTTTTCTTTGCTTACACTTTATTTGCATTGTACGATTATTAACTATGAAAGACTGATTATATTTCGTGTTGATCTAGACCTTAATCTGGCCGAGTCACTGGCAAAACTGGTGTATATTATAGTTGCGGTGGATAGATCTCTGATTCTTAAGTATTGGAAGTCAGATGTAGTTCCATCTATAGATGAATGGTATGAGAAAATGGAAAAGTGAATTTATTTTTGCACAAAGGATTGGGGGACTGTGCAAATTTGAAAAAATATGGGGGGCGTATTTTTATTAAATTTCTATGTATGTTTTCGATGTGAAATTTCCCCCTTCAGGCTTTATTCTTTCTCGAGATAATGTAATATTATATTATTTGTTCTTCAGCTTATCATTCTGTCTTATGGATCCTCTGTAATGTATGTCATGAATGGATTGCCAAGAACTGAATAAAAACAGTCAAGTAGCCAAGGTGTTAAGAAAAATGTAAATCTATTGAGAAAAAACAGCAGACACATGTAGAAATAAGTGTGTAATACTACTGAGGTGCAAAGTGTATTTTACAGTGTCTGAGGCAGAACGGTCCCACTCCAGTACCCGGCTCCAAGTAGCAGAAGTTAACAAGAGTTCCAAACAGTTTGTGTGTAATCCTGGTACAAGAAAAAATACCTGCCCCAAGACGGCAAGGGAGGGCAACAGCATCCCGAAAGGGTGCTCCAGGCTAATGGTGAAGCTCCTGAAACGCTACGATGAAATGGCAAAGGAGGCACATAGCAGTCATCTGGTTCATAGATTTTAATTGCCGTCCTTCAGCAGCAGACTTCTTCACAAACACAACAAGCATTTGCAATGCACTCTGTCTCGCCTTTGGGACCTTATCTATATATATATTTAGGTATGCAGCACATTAGGCTGGGTGCTGAAACATCTACTGTTCTTTAACATGGAGGGAAAGTAAGCACCAAACTGAGTGACACGCCATGTATGGGAACACATGGAGAGAAATATTGTCTTTCAGTGGGAAATGGTATAGTCCAAAGCTCTTTTTTTAAAATAAAATCAGGGCCTTCGGTGGTCGTATCACTGAAAATACAAGATTTGAAAAAAATATTGTCCACGGGTGCTCGTGGAAGACAATTTCTATGGACTGGAATCTAGAGAATGCTAAAGTGATTTTGGTATTTTACTGACCTCTGCTGGTCGTTTTCTATCCAGAAATTTAAACAGAGGCAGTTGCCAGAAAAAGAAGAAAAAGAAAGTCTCTCGGCAGAAAGCAATTCTGGTATTTTACTGACCTCTGCTGGTCGTTTTCTATCAGGACAGTTGAACAGAAAAGTCTCTGGGTGGAAGCAGACAAGCCCTAGGGCTGATCTCCAGAGCCCACATAGTACATACACATAACTATATAATAAGTATATACAAGAGGTCTCGAATGCTCGACCTAAAAAGCGCTGGTGGAGGGAAAGAGTTTTTTAAAAAGATTTATTATGAGACTCTGAAAAGGTGGAAGTTGATATGGAGTAGGTCTGGGTCTATAAATATATTTGAACGGAAAACAGAAAAAGAACGCTTTGCGATTGACACCAGCTAGCTAGCAGGTGGGGTCCATAGAGGTATGTGGATAACCCAAACTTGGATCACTTCAGCACAGAAGCAGCACGGACCTGAATAATCACAGGGTGAATGAGCAGGTATTTCAGCGAAAAAGTTGAATTCCCACTCTGAATGAATGAATAAAATGCTACTTGTAAAGCGCAAACAGCTGCTTCGAAGGAAGCATCCTGGCACTGTCCACGTCACACATAGGGAAAAGGCAGACCGCCTTAATAAGGGAAATGCCATCTCCCTCCTCTCTGCAGGAAATGAAGGAACGATGGATTCTTTGAATTAATCCGTGCTTTTATCACAGTCTAAGTCAGAGGCTCATTTCCTGCAATCCGCGGGGTCCTGGTGGTCCGTGAAACCTACTCAGGGCGTCTGTGATGGTTTAAAAATGCAATAATATTAGCAAATTATTGAAGCATGTAAAGAAGCAAGAAATGAGAAGGAAGTTGAAACTAGAGGCTAAAATTACGTGGATATCCTTATTCTGATTTGTGGGAGGAGGGCAAGTACACGGGAACAAAAAGATTTTGCATTAGATGCAAAAACAACAATGTAATATTCTAGAATGCAGCATACTGCATCATCTTTTAGAATTATTTTTTTTATATAAAATATCCACCTTCTCATTAAAAATAAATGTTAGATTTGTCTATATTTGTGAATTAAAATATTTCATTATTTGTGTGCTGTATACTTGTATCTGTCTTTTTATGTATTCTTTTGAGTTTCAAATCATTGAAATTGCTTAGGCTTGATGCCCGATTCTCTGTAATGACTCAGTGGGGGTTCCCAGAGTCCAGTACTGCTTCAGTGGGACCAGAGTCCAGTACTGCTTCAGTGGGAATAGACAAAGGTCAAGTGGTCCAGAGCCGCTAGTCTAAGTTTAGCATGTACTGCACAAGCAAGCAGTCTTTACTACTTAACAGTACTCTCAACTTTTCATTTTGCAAATGTTCATTACTAATTTTCCACTATAGAGATGAACAATGTGGACAGTCCCAGAAGAGTTTCGGTGAATCTATTCTGCCTAACTATTTGTATAAGGTGAAGGGGAGGTAACTTTGAGGGGAGTAATTCATTTTAGGATGCTTTCAAAAGTCATATCTGTTTCACTACAGACATCTGTGGAACCATCTGCAAAGCGCCAGACTAGTTGGGGGATGCAAGTTCTTCTCTGCAATCGTTACTGCCTTGAGGCCTGATCCAAACATGCATTGCTAATTTGATAATTTGGAATTCTCGACATTATATATATATATATATATATACACACACACACACACATATATATATATAATGTGAATTTTCTCGTAATGTTGTGCATCTTTGTATAAATTACGACAAGGGTGAGAAGGGCTGCACTATATAGTGTAGAATTATTTATCATTTGCTGTCTGATTATATGTTTATATGCACATGTAATTTTGAAAGCGCAAGTACTGTGTTGGATTATGGTTTTCAACTCCAAGATGGCGCTCACGTTTCCCTTCATTCCCTTTCTTTCTCCCATTTCACCACACGGCATGTCCGTTGTTTATTGTTATTATTCTTTGACCCGGATGTACTTATAGTGCTCGCCTCTGTCGGTTCGGTAAACTTAGACAAAGGTTCCTACCGAAACGCGTCAGTTTGCTGGAGTTCTAAATAAATAATTTAAAGTACCTCCGTGAGTGCTTTCCTTCTTCTGCGGGAGACACGCTTTTTGGAGGTGGAGCAGTACCTGATTTGCGAGTGCACCCTCGCAACGGAAGCACCCGCCTGGGAGTGCGGCGCCCTGGTGTTTTTTGAAGCTGTAATATATATATATATATATATATATATACACTTTTTTTGCCTTTTTCATTGGTAAAATACTACTGGTTGTCTGTTTAGGCAGTACCGCCATGGGTCCATCTTCCAATTGTCAAACTTAATTCTCAATACTTCTGCCATTGATTATAATTGCGTTATATAGATCTTACTGCACCAGACTCAAGACATCAAACACAACAACATTGCATCTCTCCATACCATATTCCATAATACCACTCAAGACTGCTCAACACGGACTAAAAGCAAACATCACACTATGTCACAGAAATCACTACATAATAGCAAATCAGACAAGACAATATCCAAGCATGGCATGACAATACCAGAGCACACCCTCTGTTAAACCCCACAAGGTCTTACACCATCCAATGGAGCATATTAAATAACCACACCAAAACACTAACATACAAATTGAAATAAAATATATCCAAAGATACCACACTATACAACTCCCCACCAGATCCTACACTAACACCGTTCCCTCATCGAATTACACTGCAACACCCCGTCAGACCTCACCCCAATTTTCTCCAACGCAAGCTTCCACATCATCTGGTCACCCCATTTCGGGGTCTCCAACCAGTAGCTAGTGAGCTACTGTTGTAGTGTAGTTCCTATCATCCCAATAGGCTCTGCGCATTGGAATAATACCTACAGCAGTAAAGGCCTAGGCCAGACGTTAACTAGGTCTACTACTGTCGATACTAGACTTAAAGTTTTGGGTTTGCCAGCTTAGCTCAGAGTTCACTAGAAACTTTCTCGAATGTTCAAGGAGGACTTAACTTCCCTGATTAGACAAGAAGGGATTTCGTTTCTGACAACCATAGAACATGACAACTTTGCTCTCCCCTAATCAAGAGTAAATCTCGAGAGTCGTGTGAACAAAAGGCAATTTATTTTACTCAGTCAGTACGTGCATTCTTAGTCTCATCAGAATGTAGAGAAAAGGAAGAGACGGGCGTGTTCAATAAAAAGGTGTTATTTATTGATCAGTCTCTTTTCTCATACAAGAGAAATGGATCGATATTATTGCAATACTTATAGCTAAGTAAAGTGCATACATTAAAAGCAATAGTATAAAATAATACTGTAAAAACATTGATATGGTTTCTAAGCCATAAGATGTTTTAAAATGAATAAAATATATTACATACACATATACATTTGACTAAACGTGCTCAACTGGTGTTTCTAGATACGCCTACCCCGTGTACCTGACCTAAGTCTAATACGAGGGCGGGAATAGAAAGTTACAGTTTAAGTTAAGTTTGTTTTTGCCAAGTGAATAACTAAAGAATTCTCTGTGAGGGGTTATTCAGTTCTGTACCTGGAAGTTAGGATGAATGAGGGATGGTATCTCTCTCTCTGGTCTCGATATTCCAGGCTGCCTGCGAGGGCTACCCAGAAACGCCGGTGCTGGATTCTTCTCAGCAGGAGAAAGCAGCGCGTCTCTCAGCGCGTCAGGAAGGCGGGGCTGCTGCCAGCGGGGTCTGCTCTGCTCTTGGCTTCGGCAAGTATGGCTGCTCCGTCTCGTCACCACGCGTGTGTTTGCATAGGGCAAGATCGGTAATATTTATACCTTTAAGGTGCCGAGATTGACGTAAGGATGGACATAGATACGTCAATAAGGATGTCATACGACTTGCTCGTTAGCACATTCTTTTACTGAAGTTCTCGGTGAAATCAAAACAATGGCCGCAGGGTTTTGCCCAGGTTGTCATAGGTTTGATTTGTTATGAGAACTCCGTATGCCTTATCAGGGGCTGGAGGAATATCGCTTGTCTAATTAGATCGCAAGCGTTATGACCTAATCAGATAACACGTTCCTGTGCCTTAGTGTGACTGCGTCAGATAACGGTATCTGCATCATGGGGGTTTTCTGCCTCATGGGCTGACTGCTAGTTAACTTGTTGGTTTGTTTAACTAGAATAGGGTCACGAATAGGGGGATCGATTCAGAACCTATAGGAATACATGACACCCACTCCACGCTAACTATGGACATATTTACTAATCTAGGCATAGTATAACATAGTACAACATACTATAGAGTAGTGTGTATACCTTACCACCCCAAAATACATAAATGCATTTTGAAATTCTTCAAATATACGGAAAATTTGCAGACATATATATTGTATGCACTCAAGCTATGGAATAATGCTAAAGTAATCACGCATTTGTATACATTATTGCTTATTTGGTATATGAGAATTACACATGAAATGGTTTCTTAAATACAGAAAAAAGTTTCGAGACCATTCCATCACAGAATAAAATATTAGTGAACATACCAGCGGGCAGCTAAAGTCTATAAAGTATCTAAAAATAGAAATCTTAGTTCTTTAGGAATAGTTTCTTACTTTAAGCAGAAGATAAGTGTCCCGAAAAACCGAAAAAATTAATTGGGGCTTCTGAAAGAGTTGCTGTCCGTGAACCGGAGTGAAAAATAGTTCATTTGACTTTATTATTTAAAGTTGAAGGCCGAATTCAGGGAACGCCGTGTGCGAGCTTGCTCAAAAGTCTCTATTTCTGTTCGGGTGAGAACATCATATCATTTAGGCTTTCGAAAAAACTGTCAACAGCTTCCTGGGAAAGTTCTACTAACTCGGAAAGAGGTGTAATCATGCATTCTTGTGCATGATTGTCTCCATTGACATTCTGATTCGCATTGCTGACAGAAGGTCGTACCTGTTCGATGCTGCTTTCATCTTGAACTTCACTACCCATCAATCGTAGTGGTGAAGCTTCCACGAATGCCGTCATCAGGATTGGTAGCCTTTGAGGGCAGCACAAAGCATGAACCTTGATCGGGCTCAACAATGTTTCTGCATCCATCGGCGCATCCGATTGTAGCGTCAGACATGTGTCTAACACGCATTCTTCTCCGCATAGCAGACACCTCAATACAGGTAAAACACATCTTTGCCATATTGGTCGACATGATAGAAACCAAGTCATGTTCAGGTCTCTAAGCCGGGAGAGTCCCAGGATTTTTGATATCCGGTCCCGGTATCCAATGGCTAGGATTGTTTCTTCTCTTGTCGCCAGAGTTTTGTCTGTGACATGGGTTGCCATAACGAAAAATAAGGACTAAGAATAGGATTCCTGCAATTAGTCCCAGGATCAGGGGAAGTCCGCCAAAAATCGAATGGACGAAATCTGGAAAAATACCCAGTATGGCTTTGAATGGTGTTAATGCCATTGAAAATACTGTCTTAAATACCTTTGAGACCCCATTGGTATCAGAAATATTTAAGATTTCATTCAGGATTTCCGCGAAATGTACGGGGGAATTAGTTGATAATAATGTATGTATCTCTGCAGTCGTCCTTGCGACTTGTAGATCATACGTTTCTTTTGATGACGAGAGCCTGGTAGGCGTCTGAAGAAGCACTGTTTTCATTCTGCTTAAAGTACCTATTCGAATAGAAATAATTTTCAAATCGGGCCATGCCCTTTCCTCCCTGTCTGGGAAGGAGCTGGGGAACAACGAGCGTCCACAGCACTTGACCTTCGCAGTGGTAGTTACTAGATAAGGAGTCCCGGGCATAAGACTACAACATCTGCGGTCTACAATTAGAATGTAACTCCCATTATAGAGTCTTTGAAAGAATGGTTCTATTTCTGTTGCAGGTGCGCCTTGCTGGTGACATGAAAGGTTGTATGAATTCCCTTCACAGGCTCCATGCAAACTAATTCCGTTACACAGAAGTGTGCCACTTAGTGACATCGCACAATTGTTGCCACTAAGAAACACTTTCTGTCCTTTATTACTGACACATGCATGTGAATAGGGCAGGTTCCATGTTGTTTTAAGGTACCCCTTTCCCAATTTCTCGTACATGCCAGCCTGTATATATTTTTGGCAGTATTGAAACCTGAAGGTTGAGATTGGAATATTTATTATCCCATGTATAATCCATTCACTGACAGGTCGTTCTGACATTGTCACTGGTAATCTTTCGAGTTTTTCAATGCTCAAGATTGTATAATCAGCACCCTTTTGTGCCATACTGATTTGTCTATCAGTAAGGTTAAAGATTTGGAATAATGACGTTGTGTTGATTAGACGCCAAGGCACATAGCCTGAACGCAGATTTTGTAACGTCCAGCCAAGCTGTACAATAGAACGCAATTGTGACTGACCGTGTTGTAATAACAGTAAGTCCTGCGATAATATGTCGATTGCTGAAGACACAATGCTGTCCAAAGAAAAAATTCTGGAGGACAGAGTCATTAACCCATTGTCCACTACAGAAAGTGGTTTTTCCAAATTAATACGGTCAATTTCCCGTATTCTCTCTGCTGTTTCAATTTGAGTAACCTTCCAGGCCTCATTGTATGCTGCATATACAGAGGCTGCTATGAAACGCTTTTGACGCTGTTTGCGTGGTCCCATAGTGAAATCACGCAAGTCAGCACCATCAGTAAGTAAAGTTAGGTGTTGCTTAATTTCTGCCAGTGTGGAAGTTTGTAGCCATTGAAGGCATAATTTGCCCACACTGTAGGTGGTTATTATCCCTGGGTGATGTCTTTGAGGATATCTAGGGTCTGGCCTGGTCATTTTGAACCCCTGTGTTTTGTTCAGGAATCTGTCTTGACAGTTATTAGTATCTGTGGGCCAGATCAACCACTGTTTCCAATCAGGATGTGTTCTGTTTTGGTTTAATATATGGTTTACGTCTATCTCTTCATCTGTGTCAGAGTTATTGCTAAACATTGTTGGCTTTGGAATAGACGGTTTATTTAAATCTTTGATTTTGGCTAAGCCAAGACAGGTGGTCTGTTGAACAGTGTCATTTAAAAATATCATTTGTTCTGGGATCATGCAGGCTCTAAACAAAGCTTCTATACCCTGTACTTGCCAATCTTTTGTACCCCAAACACTTTTCAATTCAACATTTTTGTCCCAATAATCAAATCCAAAGGTATTAATTTTTTCAAAGAATGAGTCTGAATATAACAATTTTGTGTTGGTTATCATGGTCTTGGTCCCTGTCTTATTTGATAATTTAAAATAAAATGCTTCAGCATTACTTGTGCTAAAACCTGAAAAATATGAATATTTGTCGTAAACGGTTCTTGAGCTCCCTTTTGGAGGTGTTGCACAATGTTCCCATTGATTATAGTTTAAAACATTTCTAGGTTGTGCAGATCTATGTAAAAAATGGTTACCATAGTGGTTATAACAGTACATACTATCATAATTGGTAGAACCCTGCAAATAATCATGTTTGGTAAATTTAGCAGACATTACTAAATCAGACATCATAATATTAATGCTTTCGAAGTGCCAATCATCAGCAAATGAGTTTGGTTTTACAAAGTCACTCAAGGAGATCTTAATTTGGTGTGGATATTTCAGGATCTCGACCGGACCATAAATTTCATAGTCAGTGTTGTCCCAGGCTACCCCACCAGGTATCGGATTGGCTGTGAAGTTGGCTGAAGAGAGTTCTCTTTTCTCGACGTGTGAAGATGTGAGTGGTTTGAGGATCAAGTTGATTTTCTGACTTGCTGTGTCCATTTTTGCATATTTTCCCTCAATAAAGCGTCCCAATGTTAGTATCATGATGAGCCAAAGTATGAGGATAAATGCACCAAAACCCACCCAAAATTCAATCCATGGAGAAATCAGATATGTTTCTTTCAGTTGTTTCAAAAGTTCTTTGGCTTTATCTTTAAAGGTTTTTGATGATTGCTGTGTCTTTGATTCACTGAAGCCTTCAGAGGAATCATCGAAGTTTATGAAGTAGCCAGATGCTGTTCTGTCAATTGTTCCAATTGCTTCAGGATTATTGTTTCTTGCATTTTCACTTGGTACTTCATTATAGATTGGTGTGTCTCTGCTAAATGTTTTTATTTGGGTTTTCAGAGGTCTGAGTTCTATTGCATTGTTGCATAGTCCTTGTTGTTCTTCTGTAGGCGTTTCGAATGTGATGAGCCTCTTCGTTAGGACCTCTGTACTGGTAGCAAACCTTGGTGTTCTGCTACTTATTGGGAGTCCACTTGGCCTACTGTTTGTTTTCGGCCACATGTTGTGGTTTTACCAGGTCGATGGATACAACTCGGTTCTCCTTTTTACCAGCAAGTGGCGGTAGTACAACTGATCTTGTCCCGTTGACAGACAAGACAGGAACTGCTTTTCTGTAAGAAGGCCCAAATTCCTTCTTTACCGCGATCTTCTCCCTGACTAGATCCCCGACTTTAGGAATCCAGACAGGTCTTGCTGGGACAGGTGGTGGTTCTTCAGTGGTTGTTGGCTGTTGTTTCAACTTTATGTTGCTCAGGTCTTTTCTTGTTTTGTTGAAGTCCTGCAAAATAGCCAAACGGTCTTTGATATCAAAGCTTTTTTCTTTCACCACTGAAGTCTGACTGTCAAGGTCAGAGATAATCATCCTAGTTCCGAATAATAATTCGTACGGACTGAATCCCTTCAGAGAATTTCTTGGCAAGTTATTGAGACTACGTTGGACACTTATTAGATGTTTGACCCACCCAGCTCCCGTACCTAATATCCTTTCCGTTATAGATTGCTTTATGCCTTGGTTTTTTCTTTACACCATCCCGTACCCTCAGGAAGGAAGTGAGAAGATTCCCGCTGGGCTATGCTCATTTGGCCATGTTTCCCCCCATGCTTGAGGGCTAGAGTGGAGACAATGGTCAAACATAGCATGCTCTTAGCGTATATGCCATTTAGACTCGCAAATCTTTGTATAACAGTCCGTACGTCAGCCGAGTGCTGGTGATCTACATTATAAGTGGAACTAGCCTGTATAAGGTAATCGCAACCCTTCCTTTTTACTCCTGCTTTTTCCTGGAGTAAACCGACGAGGTATTAAACTGTTTCTCTCCCCACTGCGATCTCTGTTGCAGTTTGGGCAGTTTTTTACAAACATGGTGTGACGCAGGCTCATGCCTGGCCACCAGTACCGCGATTGTAATTCTTCCAGAGAATCTTTTAGTTTGAGGTGTCTGAGACCCTCGCCCATATGTGCGTCTGCGATTAACAAGTTTCTCCTGTCCATGTTTGGAATCACTCTATCCCCCACTCCAGGGATTCGAGCAAAAGGGACGGAGTTTGCATCGATTATGTATGTATAATTGAGTGGATAGTTGATCGGTAACGCTGAGCAGTCGCCTTTTGATGACGTTTTCACTGCCAGCACTGTTTCACCGTCAATGTATTTTAATGTACGCTTTTTTCGATCTACGGGAGCCGTTAAGGTTGCTGCCGCTGTGGCTGTTTCAGCCAATGAATTCCCTGCAACGTGAACGCCATCACGCTGATGACTCAGTGAGTGTGTCACGTGAGTCTTTGGTAGTTCTTTTTGTAAAAGAGCTATTTGTTCCCAGAGCAGTTTCTGCTTTATTGGTGCATCTGTGTCATCTTTGTAACCGTTTTGAATCCATGTCTGCAAATCCTTGTTATATGATTTGACGCAGTAATATGAATCTGACACTATAAGTGTCGGGAATTCGCGATCCGCATTATCTAGCGCCATTTTTAATGCTATTATTTCTGTTTGTTGTTCAGAATTAGTTTCTACTGAGTGTGTTTTTGTTAATAGAGGTTTTAGTTTGCCTCCGCGCCACACTTCTTTTGTAATCCCACATGTGGGGTTGTATGCTTGTTCTCCCCAAACGGGAGGTTGAGCATGTCCGTCTGTATAAATTACACAGGCGTAATGTCGTAAAGGCAGAATATCGATTGGCAGAGGATATGTTTCTTCATATTCTAGATTTTAGAAAATTGTCAACCAGGCTATACTTGATAATTCATATCCTACGTACAAGACTGTTAGATGGGCAATTCTGGATTTTTTAAAATTGAATTTGTAACCCTCTGCTGCGAACCCAAGTATTATGGTGTTCACTCTCTTCAAGTGAGTTTCCAAGTCATCATCTGTTAAGTAAATGTCATCGACATAAGATAATGCTTCATCATCATATAGTTGTAGTAATTCTGTTACTCTCGCTGAGAATACCCCCGGGCTGTTCTTGTACCCCTGGGCTAACCGACAGAATTGTTTTTGAGTGCCATTTATTGAGAATGCAGTTAAATATCTGCTCTCTGGTGCTATGTTTTGACAAAAGAATCCATTAGAGATGTCCAAGGTTGTTTTGTATTTTTTGCGCACTATGTTATTCATTAGTGCAGCACTGTGTGAGTTTTGCACTGCAAAGTTTTGCAACATGTGTTAAGGTGTCGGTAATCCAAAACTAGACGATATGAATTGTCTGGTTTGGAGACCGGAAACAAAGGGTTGTTCATTTGTGAGGTGCAAGTTTCAATCACCCCCTGGTATTCTAGCTGATCTAGTATTTCATTTACCTGTTTTTTAGCTTCTTGCTTAATTGGGTACTGCCTTTGTGCAGTTGGTTGTGATTTTAACTGGATTTTGTGAGGAGGAGAGTCCTCATCCCATCCTACATGATTTTTATATAAGGCAGGAGCTAGAGCCACTGCCCATTTTCTGGCAAGTGTGTATTTTTTATGAATTGGAATTTGATTTGAGAAGGCAGGCATAATTACTTCTTCGCCATGAGGGCACTCCCTGACAAACTCTGGTGGCCAGTCTTTTTCAGCTAGAAGGATATCATAGCCCTTGGAGAGATTATCCCAAAATAGTCCCCTTATTTTCCTAGTCTTATCCCCCTCTATACGCAATGTTATTTCGTATATTTTGTGAGGTTTGCTAACTCTGGTGTCCGCAGTTTCCACTTGAAGATATTCATTCGTGTCCACTGTCTCCAGATGATTCATAAGGACTTTGCGAGCTATGCTCACTTCTGCTGCACTGTCTAGCATTGTCTGAGCCCACTCTCCGTTTTTCAGTTGTGTCCTCAGTATTCTCGGCATTGTTAACTACCTTGATACTGGCTACCTTCTTTTTTGGAAATTGTAATTTCTTTTTTAGTTGAGCATGTTCCTTGTCTTTGGACTTGGCGTGCTCTTCTCTTTGTTCTGATCGTCCTCTTCTTTCCGATTTCTGCGAGGAAGTCTGAAAAGATTGAGAGGGACGTGTATCAATGTCTTGATATCTATCAGGCTTTTTTATATTATCCCTATTTCTAAGGTTATATCTTTTCCCAGAGGGGTCACTCTGGGGTGACCTGTGTCTTTGGTTCGGAGATTTCTCTCTTCGCCTAGGAGACCTTCCTCTGGACTGGAATTTCTTTTCTTTAGGATTGGATTGTTTGTTTCCATCCCAGTTCTTTTTTGGTGAATTATTATTAAAAAATATTTTTTCTGGACTTTCAGTCAGTTGTGGTTTTACTGGTATTCCACCTAAACTATCTCTACCTAGTTCCTCATAGGATTTTTCTATGATTCTGGCAATTTCAGCTGGTTGGTCTGCTATATCTGTCTCTTTTAACCTCTGGCGGATCGCCACGTTTGCTGCTTCTCCCTTTATGTTGGCTAATAATATAGCCGAGACCTGCTTGAAGTCTTTTAGTCATTTCATACCAAGAGTTAAAGCGGGTTCAGGTCCATATTCATCTTGAATTTGTTTTAGCACATCTGGTATTACCGAAATGGATGGAACACCGTGCGTTTTTGTGTAGATGGAAGCAAAGACTGTACCCCAAGTGTCACAGTCCTCAATGTGTGGTGCGATTCCCATTGGAAGGCAGATAGTCAGAATCCTGTGCTTTTCTAGCGGGGTGGTGTCAGGAAACACCGCCTCTATTTGGGTGATTTTTTGCGCTAGCCAGAATGGTATTTGTTCCCGTTTAGCCGGTACTTTACCTAGGCAGGATTGGATGTTCTGTGGTGTAATTTTATTTGTGTTCCCCTGGTGAGGGGTCAGCTGTGGAAGTTTAATCGCTGGCTGAATTGTTGATGTCCGCATCACATACTGAACTAATTGTCTATGAATTTTTATTAATTGTTTTAGCTGTGTTAACAGCTCTGCTGCAGTCATCCCATTGATGTCTGGATGTGGTGTGTATCCGGCTAGGACCGGCCACGTTGCTCCTGGTCTACCTAAAGGACCCAGCCTGGTGATGTGATTGTTATGTTTTAGGGCGCCATCAAATAAGAGCAAATGCTCTTGAAATTTGAGTGGTACTTCCACCTCCTCGAAAGGAGTGTACTCATTAGGAGGTTCCTCTATTTTGTAATAGTGGAAGTACTTTGTTACAGCATTTGCTGCTGGAAAATGTATCCATGAATAGTATACCCCTGTCTGCCGATATTCGTGTGCCTCAATTACGAATATGACTGTGCCACCTCTAGGTGTCAGTCCATTTTCTATAAGTTTCAGGGTTATAGATCTCCTTTTGATGACCGGGATGAGTATTATATCCCCGTCCGCATCTAGTGCTGCAGCATCAGCCGCTGCGAGTTCAGCTGCTAATCTAACTGCCTCTCTTTCTTCTTCATTGTCTGACATTTTACTGTCCTGAAGGTTATTTCTTTTGTTTGCAGATCAGGTTTCTTATGGAAACAAAGATTAGATGCACAATATTTTGGAACAGTGTATCCTTCAACGTTGACTATACCAAGACCCATACATAGGAGTTCCCTCCTGCGAGGTCTGGCGGATATAACCTTTCACCCACTCCAGACGTCTTTGGAGTATTTGGGAAAAGGGGTCTGAGTGAGAAAGCACGACTGAGTTACTCTAAATGTCTTACGTTAGTTTTATCGCCCTTTCCAAACGCGTTGGGCGCCATGTAGTGTAGTTCCTATCATCCCAATAGGCTCTGCGCATTGGAATAATACCTACAGCAGTAAAGGCCTAGGCCAGACGTTAACTAGGTCTACTACTGTCGATACTAGACTTAAAGTTTTGGGTTTGCCAGCTTAGCTCAGAGTTCACTAGAAACTTTCTCGAATGTTCAAGGAGGACTTAACTTCCCTGATTAGACAAGAAGGGATTTCGTTTCTGACAACCATAGAACATGACAACTTTGCTCTCCCCTAATCAAGAGTAAATCTCGAGAGTCGTGTGAACAAAAGGCAATTTATTTTACTCAGTCAGTACGTGCATTCTTAGTCTCATCAGAATGTAGAGAAAAGGAAGAGACGGGCGTGTTCAATAAAAAGGTGTTATTTATTGATCAGTCTCTTTTCTCATACAAGAGAAATGGATCGATATTATTGCAATACTTATAGCTAAGTAAAGTGCATACATTAAAAGCAATAGTATAAAATAATACTGTAAAAACATTGATATGGTTTCTAAGCCATAAGATGTTTTAAAATGAATAAAATATATTACATACACATATACATTTGACTAAACGTGCTCAACTGGTGTTTCTAGATACGCCTACCCCGTGTACCTGACCTAAGTCTAATACGAGGGCGGGAATAGAAAGTTACAGTTTAAGTTAAGTTTGTTTTTGCCAAGTGAATAACTAAAGAATTCTCTGTGAGGGGTTATTCAGTTCTGTACCTGGAAGTTAGGATGAATGAGGGATGGTATCTCTCTCTCTGGTCTCGATATTCCAGGCTGCCTGCGAGGGCTACCCAGAAACGCTGGTGCTGGATTCTCGGCAGGAGAAAGCAGCGCGTCTCTCAGCGCGTCAGGAAGGCGGGGCTGCTGCCAGCGGGGTCTGCTCTGCTCTTGGCTTCGGCAAGTATGGCTGCTCCGTCTCGTCACCACGCGTGTGTTTGCATAGGGCAAGATCGGTAATATTTATACCTTTAAGGTGCCGAGATTGACGTAAGGATGGACATAGATACGTCAATAAGGATGTCATACGACTTGCTCGTTAGCACATTCTTTTACTGAAGTTCTCGGTGAAATCAAAACAATGGCCGCAGGGTTTTGCCCAGGTTGTCATAGGTTTGATTTGTTATGAGAACTCCGTATGCCTTATCAGGGGCTGGAGGAATATCGCTTGTCTAATTAGATCGCAAGCGTTATGACCTAATCAGATAACACGTTCCTGTGCCGTAGTGTGACTGCGTCAGATAACGGTATCTGCATCATGGGGGTTTTCTGCCTCATGGGCTGACTGCTAGTTAACTTGTTGGTTTGTTTAACTAGAATAGGGTCAGGAATAGGGGGATCGATTCAGAACCTATAGGAATACATGACACTGTAGCTCTCCAGCTACTTGGGAGTAGCTCACCTGTGAGCAACCAAACTTAAACAATTAGGAAGCTTTTGCTTGGTTGGATTATTATATATATTGAAAAAATTAATATTATACAACACTAATAATATTAGTAGCTCTCAATGCAGTTCATTGAACATAAGTAGCTCTCATTGCATAAAAGGCTGGAGACCAATATAAACACAATTTTCAACATAAATATGTCAGCCATTCCACACTAGCTCACAATGCACCATGTCCACCACACTATAAATACTTCATTGCAGCACCACACCAGGATTGTCAACTAAAGTAGTCAGGTGTCTCACTCAGCAAGACCAGAATGAACATGTGCACCTAATGTGTACTCCACACAACGTTAGTAGGAACGCCACCAAAGAGTACAAGGACCTGGAGCACAAATAGAAAATCCCACAAGCAAACCACGGGCTCTAAACACATCCATCCTCTGTGATCTCTGATTGCACTGACAGTAACTCTTCTGTACCCCATTGAGATATCAATGGAACAACCCATAACCAGACGTTGCGAGCTAGGAGTGTGATCAGGAACACAATAACAGCAGCAGTGCAACATGATTAACCAGGAAGTTGAGACAATCTAAGCACAAAATACACACTATAGAGGTTTTCAAAGTACACATTTACGCTCCAGGTAGTAACACAAACACCTGTTACGATTAATAGGCATTAAATAAATTCCCAGAGTTTTGGCACCATCCTGTCTGGGCCATCACTTCTCCAGGCCTACAAACGCCAATGGGCCATTAAAAACAATGAACACTGCACTCTAATTAGAAACACCACTAACTTCAAATACGTATACAATTAAACCGATAAACATAATATCTATCAAGCGGATATTTTAAAATTATCTGCTTCTGTAGACAAACTAACTTCCACCACTATGGATCTATTGTATAGAACTTGTTAAGAAAACACCGCGAGCTGCTTTTAGCAGTCTCATTCCACAATGTATTTCGCTTACAAATATGTCAAAAACTCAGTGTGCCAGTTTTAAGAGACCCTGTTTGTTGACAATGCAAGGAATGTGTTCCCTTTGTCTGAGGTTGGAAAAATAATGTTGCCAAATATGTGGACAGACATCTGCTTCCAATAATTTGTAGAAAGTCCATCACTCGTTGAGATTTGCTGCAGAACAGAAAGTACTATTGCAAGTTAGACATTGCAATAAAATACTTGAAAAATTTCCCGGCAGTAGTAGCAGGGCTGAATCATTCTTCTCCAAATGTATTATTAATCTTTAATCGTTGATTATTAAAACATTCAAAATATTGTAGAACCAAACCTGACCTCCGGACCGCAGAGTCCTCACATTATAAGCCTGGACATTTTTTCTTTCAGTGTGTGGTAGATCCACACTTGAAGTGCACTGCCCGAAACAGAGCATCTCTAGTGCAAGTGAAGCATGAGTGAGAGAGATTACATATATTAATATATTTTCAGCTAGATATTGTTCCATCCATAAGCAGTATTTGTTTTCACCCCAGGTGCTACAGCCATTACAATAATACACAATGTAATATAATATGTATTCATTGATGCCAATCTTATACCACGGTCTGTGGAGGCGTAGCTCTAATAATAACTAAGTTCAAAAGCAAACCGTTCAAGCATTGGGCTCTATGTTAAAGAGGAATAGCTGTGCAGTTGGCCAAAGTAGTGAGCGATAAGCAGTGAGTCAGAGGCGAGAATAATGTATAAATACCTCATCTGCCATGTGCTTTCGATGGGATTGAATAGTCAAGCATTAATAAGAAAATGTAAATCACAGTAACAGGCTAATAGATGAAGATGACTGGCTCAAACCCCTGTAAGTAAGTATATTATCCGTATAATTTTAGTAAAATTAAAAGGTCTTTGCTAAACTTAGATCTAATAAGCATTGTTAAAGACAATAGATTTCGCCTTTGTGACCTATTTGCATGGACAATGGTCTTTAGCAATGCTGTAGAGTATCCCTTATGCTGGCCAGCTTAGCTAAAAAAAAAATAACCCAAAAAAGAATGTGTGCATTGTCGCGAGCGTTTGTGTCATTTTGCAGGCAGTACAAAAGGACAAGGGTGCTTTATTTTTATTTATTGATTTAATTATCGATCCGAGTTGGCTCAGCAACTAAGTTTATAAAAAGTAGGTAAAAAGCATTTTTTTTTAAATTTAAAGAGCAGCATGGGTCTATTCGTCTGGAGGCAGGGAATGACAGTCTTCAGCTATTTAAATCAGTGGTTTGATTTGCACGCATGCTGATTATAAGTTAATCGCCTCTTTGGCATGCGTTTCTGCAGTAAAGGTTAAGTGGAAAATAATTCCACTGCACCTCCCCCATAAAAGAAGCATAATCTTTAGCTACAATGTGTGAATATGTTCCGGAGATGCAATAGCATTTTAAATTAGAAGAAAACTGCTGTATCATGTTTGCCTTCTCCTGGTGCAAAGTCTTGACTTCGCTAATTGACCGCAGTGCCTGTGGAATTTCTGGCTCATGGACACCGCGTTGAAAGGCAGAACCATCGTCCAGATTATGTTCTTCGATCAGCTCCATATCATAAAATATAAAAATCATGATAGAAACAAGGGCGCTGAAAGCGGATCCCTTCCTGGGGCCTTCTGTTTATACTCTATCTCGGTAGGAGGATTCAGGTATGGTTCAAATGATCAAGTATCTGAAGCCCACAAGGCAGAGAGAGAACCAACTACTGCTCTTTCCCCCATCATTAATATGTCTGTGTCCTCGTGCTAAAAAAACATCAATTTATTCCACTGGCCAAAGGAGGATCACGAGTGAATCTGCGACAAAGAAAACTGCGAAATCCAAGTCACAGGGAAGTAACATTTTCCATCTGGAGCACGCGTCTGTTGTAGATTCACATGCAATGCACAGACTGTAAACCAGTACCCTCCTTAACATGGCGGAAGGGGCGAAGTGGAAGGGCGAGCGTAAACGAGGTTTTCAGAACTATTTGGTGAAATAAGGTCTCTCTCTGGCACATCTATCAACAAAATAATGTTTGTGTATGTACAGGACCATGTAGCAGGCTTACAAATGTCAACTATGGCTAAGTTTCCTGAAAATGCCATTGGTGCCATTTTTTGCCTTAGAATGTGGGTGAGTATTGCACGATGAATACGACTGACGTGTGCAAAAGACATGTATGAAGCGTGCAATACATATAGCTGAGCCAGTCTCTGACATCGCCTCAGGCAATCTTCTTAACATCTGGAATGTAAAAGAACACACTGCTGTCTTCAGGGTGTTAATGAAAAGCTATTGTTCTGTTTGGTTAACAGAGAAATGGAACACAATTTTTGGCCAACTGTATGCAGTGTCTCTCACTCGTGTATGCCACAGGGAAAGTAGTGGCTCTTACACTTAGAATGGCATCTTCCTGTAGTCATTCTGTCCTACAGTCGTCGTTTTTCACATGTTTGCATCAGAGATTACCTTCTTGAGGGGAATCTTGATCTGTTCCTATACAGGGATCGTGGTGTTGAACGTTTACACATGAAACACCAGGGAGGTCGTTTTTTCTACACCACCTGTTGCAATGGCCATAGTGCACATGCTTACATCGGAAATGTTAGTGTTGTCAGCCTTCTGCCGAGTTCTACTCGGTTAATATACAGGGAATGTAGCTGCACAAATGTTTACTTCTGCCATTTTCTGTGGCCATCTCTGCAGCACCATTCGCCTGTTGTGCAAGGATTGCAGTGCTGCACGTGTGCATCTGAAATGTTAGTATAGTTAACGTTCTGAAGTTCTGCTCTGCTATTATGCATGACTTGTGGCTTTCCCTTTTTTCACATATGGAATTTATGTGCAGTCATTTTCTCAGCATTTAGGTTACTGTACAACGATTGCGTTGCCGCACATATTTACATCTGGGTTGTTAGTGTCCTGTTCCTGCACAGAGTTCACTTTGATTTCTGTACACATATTGTGGTTTTGCAAAAGTTACATCTGAATTCTGGTGTGGATACCTCTGCCGATAGCTCTTCTCGGTTACTATGCATGGACTGGGGTGTTATACACACACACACACATCTAATGTTCGTGGCATCTACTTTCACATCTCCATTTGTTGGTGTGCACGGATTGTGGTGTTGCACTTGGTCAAATCTGAAATCCTGTTGTGGCCTTTCTGCAGCCAGTTCTAACCTGTTACATACTGTAGAGGGATTGTGGTGTTGTACATAAATACATTTTGCTTAATGTTTTTCGACATTTCACAGCAGCACAAGTCCAGAAAAAACCAGCAAAACAATCCAGCCACCCTTATGCGCGTTCTACCACTATTTTCTGCCATGTTGCACAGCATCAGGGTCACTGCAGTGCAACTTGTCTAAATAATTTGACAAAGCTAACCTATTATACCTATTGGCTTTGCCAATGCTTGCTCAGATTATTTTGCCAGCGCTAGAGCCCCTCACCAACACATTTGTGATGCAATATAATCCCACATGCAGTCAAAGGGAAGTCGAAGGAAACACCAAAAAAGCTGCTAGAATAAAATGAGACTAAAATACTTTTGTGGGCTGATCCAAGATGCGTCTGGCAACGTTTCAAGCCAACTGCTGAATTATCAAGAACAAAATAAGCTAATTTCTGAAGGCGCCTGACCTAGAGGCTCTTAAAAAAAAATAAGTATAGAATACCATATGTTCGCCGTGCCTGGCACAAATCCATATAGATCAAACCTTAAAAAAAAAAGTCTAAAGAAAAAAAAAAAACCTGCAGTCCTCAGGACTCTCAACTGGATTGGAATGCAAAGCATACAGCCCTGCAATATATGTATGTTGCAAACGCAGTACTCGCTGCCAACATGTGTTAATTGTCTGCCTCTGGAACTTAAAGTTCTAAAACAAAATATCTCGAGCACGATGAACGGGGTAGTGTCTTAGGATTTTGTTTTCTTTGTGTTCCCTTTTCAGGCAGCAGCGATTAAAAGTAGTATGTGAATGATGCAAGTTCAAGGCATATTGCGATTTCAAATAACTGTAAAATATACTTTTTGCCAGTCAGGAGAAGTGAATACCAAAGGACACTTCGCATGGTTAAAATTCTTTGCAGTCCTCCCAATACTCTTAAATCAAATCAGTGTAGGAGCCAGTCTTTAAAAGTAGTATTTTACCATAAGTGGGCAATAAATGTAGCCATAGTCAACAACGTGACACAATTAACTCTTAATTAGCATTAAAAATGGAGCGATGATACTGGCACAAAAACAACAAATTTCTTTACGGCTTTTGCATACTTCTCACTCACACTTTGGGGGAACAAGTGAATGTGTTGTAAGTAACCACTGCAAAACCTTGAGTTCGACCTCAATCACGTATTATATATGCAACCTAGTTTTCAGATTATTCATGACTATTTTTTTAATTGCTTTGTATTTGCTTCAAATGTTCTATTTCTTCTTTAATAAATTGGTTCCCAAATTAAATAAATATGATTTCTGTATTAAAACCTCAAACTGAATGAAAAGGTACTGTAATTAGCCCACCTTCTTGCAGCTCACAGATGTGCAATATCGGTGTGCGGCCACCACAGCCCTTAATGCTTCACACCGGGTGATGAAAACACCACAGGGAAGGTCCAAGCCGGGGGCCAGTTTTAGTATTTATTCTCCATACATTTAGTTACATGTAAGGTGAAACCAAACTGCTACCGGGGCGTTATTACAAACCTGCCCTGTACTACCGCTTGGCGGCAATGATTATAGCTGAAGTTGTTAAAATTATTTGATTACATTTCAAGCAGCTAGACTTTGTCATAAATAATAGTTCTTTGGTCAACAGCAAGCATAAGGTTACTGTGAATGCATGCAATAAATACAGAGAGAATGAAAAGTGGTTTGTGGTTAACTGGGTGCATTCTGTACAGTATTAGTCATGAAATGTGAACCCCACAGTTATCAGCGCGAGTCCACAACACAATTACAGAGGCCACAGGGACTAGAAGTATTTAGTACAAGAGGGCAATAATCTACAAAGAGCCATCAGAAACAATAGTTCAAGTCACTAGATAAAAAAAAACAGGGAACATTCTTTCTCTAAATAGTTACCTTTCATTCGTGCAAACGTTTCACATGTCTGTTCTGAACTTTTGGCACGCATCAGCCGACCATGGCCCACTATTGAACAGCCATGTGCTACAGACTCTTCCAGTCAGTACTTACACAAGCAAAGGCTATTATATGAGGACATTAGCAGAGTCACAGACTATAACATGGAAAATCGCTTCTCCCAAGCCAGGGGTCATGCAGTGAAGAGGAAGAGAACACTGAATATCAGAGGTTTACCGGTTTCCATCTCTTCACCCACCCCAACCTCCATTGTGCATGGGAAAGTATGGCAAACTTCACAAATAAACCCTTTGCCCAAATATTCGAGCACCGGAATTAGAATGGCTAACCACCCTCTCCTGGAATATTGGGGGTATTTTTAAGCTGCTTCCCTGAATTTAGGCGGAAGCACAGAAATGCTGCCACTATCTGAGGCATGGACAGACATAGGAAGTCAAAGAGTTACATCACCTGCAATATAAGTTTGTTCAATTAACTCTCAGGATATTCTTTTTCTGCCCTTTGAAAACAAAAGTCTTGGTACTAAATTCTAACTCAAGCAAGTACAACTTTGTTGATTATTAACCAAAATAGTTCTAGTTGGGTACAGAGTCCACCAGGCCCCAAGATGGCCACGATATTGGAGAGCTCCTGATAAGCACTCCACTTCTCCAGGCAGCCAGGTACCGTATGCATTCCTGGTCCCCGGGGACTGTAGCAGCTAAGAGCAGAGATAATGCTCTGACCCCTACTCCACACCCTGTGCACCACTTCTGGCACTGAAATATGTGCCTGGAGACCCAAGTTCCTTAGCAACACAATCTCCCAGTCCCGGGGCACGTACCTATGAGGGCACCAGTGAGTACCCTATTATCGAAGGGGTGAGGTGGTAGCGTGATCACAAAGAAGGAGAAAAAAATCAAAAACCAGCAGTACCCGGACAGAGAAGCCTTTTAGCAGAGTGATGCGCTCCATGGGGGATGAAGGCCCAAGGCCAGTTGCAGGTGGAGTGACGACAATAAGGTTGGCTTGGAGCTCACTGGTGGTAGCAACAAATACCAGGGCCTGCCGTGTGGAGCCACACTTTAGGGGCAGCTACGCTAAACCATGGTGACAAACTTAAAAAGAACAATTGATGGACAGATTGCAGAACAATGTCATACATTCACCCCAACGCAGAAATTTGGGCCTAAATCCAACGTTTTTTTGCTCCCATGCCATTCCAGTTTGAACCCATCCATATGCAAATCAGTCTTGACCCTACGCCCAATGGGAACAGTCCAGCCCGAACTGCCAGGCCAGGTCCTCCCTAGTCTGGAAACAAGCATCTTATGACCGGTTTCGGGGTTTCACCCCTCATCAGCCAGGATAGCATGACTCCAGTGGCATGAAGAACACTGTTTTACTATGATAGACAGGAAGAAGAAAGTAATCAATAGGACTTATTTAAATGTCGACAGTCTCACAGTGAAACGGCCAGGAGAGGAATACCCTGCAGAGGCCAGAGGTAGAAGGGACAGAGCACTGCTAAATCACAGATTTGCACTCTGACAGACCAAGTTTTGCAGGTAGTAGAGACAAAGCTAAAGAGCCAAGCAGAAAAGATGGAGGGGTTTGAGAAAACCCAGGTGGAGGTGGGCACCCGCCTTCAAAATGGTATGACCCTAATACCCCCAGACGACCTGAGAGCAACACAGATCCCAGGGATGAGGTCGGTGGGACAGTTGTGATGGAGTTACGATCAGCTGAACTAAAGACATTATCATGAGGGAAGCAATAAAGAAAAGAGTTAGTCTTCTATGGAGACTACTTAATCCTTTTCCCACACCGGAGTCGTGCAACTCTAGGGTCTCACAGGGTTCTCCCCACCCTAAAGAAGGACTTGAATGCCTAAATATATAGGCCTCACACACATCCAGTGAGACAGAGGGTGGAAAACTGAGGGAAGAACTATTCATTTATACAAGTGGAGGCTGTGAAAATATATCTTTTTGGCCATTGGGGATTTGGGGAATGGAGATTTGGGCGTTTCAAAAAGAATAAACTGATTAGAGGACAATTTGTGGAATATTTGTGGAAAATTGTTGAGTTACACCATGGGGAACTAAGTGGAATTCAAATATAACATTTCTATGTGCTTGTAAATCATGATCTCTGCTTTATTCTTCTTTTCTCTCACCACTTGCTTAGCATCTAATTTTTTCTTTTGCTGTGAGATTCAGCAGTTTGTGAAGTTGTTTCAATGAAAATAGGCAAACAATTGATAATGCTGCAATTCATGTCCATCAGTAAAATATACAAGAGTTACACAAACTATTAAGTTCACAAACTTAATAGTAACCAATACCCAAAAAAAAACTTTATTTTTTTTTAATTCAAGCCATTGATTATTTTCCAATTAATGAGATAAAAGCAGCAGTCATTTTGAAAGACGCTGAAAAAGCCTTCGATTTAGTTCACTTGGATATTTTGTTTTCCATTTTGTTGAGATTTAGATTTCCTCGGAGCTTCATCAATCTTTTACGGAAACGATATGACGAGGGGGAAGCAAAAATAGTAATAAACTCATGTGGCAGGGTCAGTAGAGATTCGGCGGGAACTCGCCAAGTGAGCCCTATGTCTCCAGTCTTATTTGCATTATATATCGAACTGCTAGCTTCACAGATACAACAGGAGCCACAAATTAGAGCACCGGTGCATGGGGCACCAAAACGTATGCTATTTGCTGACGACCTAATTTTGTATTTGGCAGCAGAAATACAGAACATCACCAGAACTTTCAATAAAATGAAAACTTTTTTGAACCTGTGGGCTTGTATAGGGTCTTCAATTTTATTCGATTGTTTAAAGACTAAGGTCTAAATAAACAGAGTTCCTCCTCCTCCTGTGGGCTTTAGGATAAATCACACGAAGTTGGAAATTCTGCTGTTCAATTGCTCTGATTAGGTCCTTCCAATGGACTTGCGAACACAGGTCTGTAGATCTGCTCCAATCAGATATCTGGGAGTTTTTATGTTGCACGACTTCTCGCATCTTTTTTGATTTAATGATGTATCGACACTTGCCACAGTCAAAAATATTTTAAATAGCTGCCAATCGTTACCACTTTCCATTATAGGGAGAACCGCATGAATTAAAATGATGATACTTCCTCTTTACTTTTCTTTTTTCAAATGTGATAATCAAAGTCCCCCAAAACTATTCTCTTGAGATCAATCAGATGTGGAGTACATTTTTATGAGCTCGCAAGAAACCTCGTATCAAATTAGAAACCTTGCAACTGTCTTACAGAGGATGGTGGTCTTGGTTTGCGACATATTAAAAAATACTTTCAATCCGCTTTCATGGATTGGTGCGGACGTGCAGTCGTTCCTCAGAGACAAGAAGGCGATTTTCTCTGCGGCGAATACTAGCAAAAAACAATATTTTGGCACCATTTATAAAAATCCAAAAGCTGCCCAAACTGAATAGATATCAGGTCCTGCATATAATTCTTCATAGATTTGCTCAGATGAAGGAAGCATACTGGTTTTTATCCACTTCACCCAGCTATCTGGATGAAAAAATGCGACAGATTAGGTGTTCAGTTGGGTGAACGGAATATAAGTAGCTGGGAAAAAGCTGGGGTTCAACAGCTGATGGACCTGTTGATAGGGGGTGAATGAAAACATGGAACCAACTAAAATCAGGTAGACCAGAGCTCCCGTCCTCGTTATTCTTTTCCTTTATCCAACTACATAATTTAGTAGGGAAGCTACAACTCCCAAATGGTACGCTGGCAATAATAATTAGCCAAGCATTTTATGTGAGAGGGACAACAGAGGTAGGGAATTGGTACCAGATACTTCAACAACAACTTTATTAGCAGATAATTCCAAGCACCCTTCAAATGTTACAGGACTTCACAGATTGCAGAATAGATACCCTGTTATGTAAAACATATAATGAATGGTCATTTAAAGCCATCAGAAGGGCCAACATTCCACGCATGGCTTTTGCAAATGGCAGCTCTTTTACACCCCAGGTCATTAAAAATATGTTTCCATCACGGTGCTTTAGACGTTGCCACCAAAGAGGAGATTAGATGCATATTTGCTTTACTTGCCCAATTTTAATCAGAATTTTAGAACAAGGTTTTTCAGCGGTTAAATAGAAAATTGCAGATATTGATAGTCCAAACCGTTTGGCCGCTTTGTTCGGAATAGCCAGTGGTAAATTTCACAATGCGACAAATACAGTTTGTATCTATTGCATCTTTAGTGGGTAAGTCACTTATTCTTCAAAAATGGAAAATGAACAAATCACCTTTTTTTGCCATTGGGAACATAAGTTTAACACAGGGAAAAACGTTACTGGGGGGGGTGGGGGGGGGAGATTAGGGACCGTTCTTAGTTAAGAGAGATAACGGGCATTTGGTTGGCTTTAGACTCTAGCGCAATACTTCGAATTTGTAAACTGAATTTTAAACTTTAATGGAAACACTATTTACGTATTATACCAAGGAGTAGCCGGGTCTTAAAACGTAGTGAGATGATTGCACCTAGAAATCATAAAGGAAATTTATTTTTCTTAGCTTTGGGGAGATGTTTAATATGAATTATAGTAATATTTAAGGTTTTTATCACAATGATGAAATTATGTTGATAAAATGTTATTTTAGCTATTGTCATGTTGTACCTTCTACCAGTGATACTTATAAATAAAGAAATTAAAAAAAATTTAAGACTGCCTCGCCCTTCACAACCTCAGTAGGTACCAATAAATTAAATGACGTCAGTCATTTTATGACGCGTTGCAGGACTTTAAAAAAAAGTTAATATAAACAGGATATCCTGAACGTTTATTACAAATGGCAATGTTGGATTACATCTGCACGCCGCGTCACCCCATAAAGTAGTATGGAGGGGTTTAACCAACCTTTGCTTCTCAGATGGACACTGAAAACTGCAGAAAATGTACACGAAATTCTCAATATATCGACCTCAAATGCTACAGTAAACAAGCAAACGACCACAATCCCGAATCCAAAGTAAAGAAGCAGCTACATCTCATAGAACCTGGGTTGCAGTTTTTTTTATTCTTATAACGAGTATGTAAGCCACCCTAACACCTAAATTCTGTAAATGCTGATGTTCTTTCTGGAGGGGAGAATAACTTGCGTAGTTTGTTGTTGCATAAATACAGCAAAATTACACAAGTGTATGCTGAATTACACAAGGAGATAAACCCTGCAAATAACCCGGTTTCCAAAGCCTTAAATGCACCCTCCCGTCCTAAATGGACAATGAAGCATTTTGCAGTTACAAAATTGCACTAAAAGCAGCAGAACAGGAACAGCAGCGGCTAATGCTCAAGGAATGTTCCTGTGCTCTTGGGTAGCCATTTTTGGTCAAAATTACACGAACAGGCATAATCTCGCAATTTTATGTCACATGAACATGAAATTACCAAAATTACTCAGATGACTCCGGCGTAATTAAAATGTTACCCAGGCCCAACATTCAGCTGGCTTAATCGTGTAATTTTCAGTAAAATGTTGTGTCATATGAACATGAAATACAGAAATTACTCAGATCACTCCGGTGTTATTAAAATGCTGATTTGGCCCAATAATTTCTGTTCACACACACCATGCCCATTGCCTGGATTGAAGTATTTTTATATCTCCTATGAAAATGTATCTAAATCTTCTATATTATGCGGATGGTCATTAAAGGGCTACTGTCAAGAGTAAAGCAGCAAATCTATAGTTTTCCCCTTTACATTCCTAGAACGTTAATGTATGTTTCCTATCACTAGGGGCTCTCTGTTATCCAGAGTCACTGTTGTGATTCATCCACGGTTCTCAGGGGCTGGGTCAGACAAAAATCTGCCCCTTCAAAAGAGGTTATTTCAGAGCTGCAGTCCACTTACAAGACATATGTTGGATCCTAGAAACCACAGGCCTACTTTATTTGACTTAAAAGTTAAATAAGTGCAATGTACATTATAGTTCAGGCCGCATTTGCTTAAGAGATATAATAAAACAACAGCCCAAGTGAAAGTAACATGCCCGACGGGCAGTTTTAATGTATTAAAAATTATGGCAATAGTATACTTTAATGGGGAAACTTTTCTGAATCCCAACATGTTGAACGAACAGACCAAATTAGTTTGAGTTACCTCTACTGAGGCACGACAATGGTCTTTGTTAAGTGTATGCAGCAGTAGACAGCCAAATTATGCTTGCAATATTGTTGACTAAATTCTGCAGCCGGAAACCAAATTGCTTACCTCTGGTAAAACTTTTTCTGCTGTAACCGCATATTTCTCACCTTAGAATGCTCCCCAGGCAGCAGACTGAGCCCATAAACCTTTAACTGACCTCTTGGAGTCGCCGTGTGGCTCCACGTTGATACTATATTGCCTATGAAGTGGCAGAGTAGAGTCAAACATAGGCACCACACCTGTAGAATGGCCTTCTCGAAAACTTTAATCTGCCTCTGCGTTGCCAATGGTCTTGGAAACTCTGGTACATCAGGATCAACTGAGGAATTAGCTAAACAACCGAGGTCTCACAGGCTGATGGCCTTGCACCTTTTCTTTACATTGGGAGTGGCAGGATGGGGTTGAGTCACCCATTGCTTTTTACGTCTTGCCTAGGCAGCGCTTGCACTGCCTCTTCGAATACATGCTGTATTCAGGATATGGGCATAAAGCTCCGCCCACTTTCCACCCATGTTTTAACTGGCTTCTGTCCCTGTCATTTGTAAATGGTGGCCTTAGTACCGCTTTGTCTCTTCTTGTAACCTCCCATGAGGACACCCCCTGTTACATGTGTTGTTACTCCCTAGGTTTTAATCACAGCTTCAAGGCACTATTTTCTTTAAAAAAAAGCTTCAGGCAAGACACACACTTGGTCCTAAGCTAGGCTGGCAGAGGTTACTTCGCTCACTAGAATTTTCTCACATGCGAGACTATCCATAAATGTCCCTCCATCAGCTCTACACAGAGTACAACCTAATCCAAAATGAGTGTAATAATTATTTTGTAACAATTCAAAGCTACTAATTGTATATATGGACTTGTATATATGGACTTGGCTATTTGAATGTACTAATAGTACTGTCTTGCATTCAATGCATTATGGGTAGGGTGGATTTACCATATCTTCTGGAGGATGCAGTCCCATAAATGACCAAAAAAGGTCCACAGTGCTGGTGCCTTGCTCACTAAGGACCTCTAGGAGCAGTTTGCAGTACTGCACCTAGACATGCAGTGCTGGTACCTTGCTCAATAGGCCAATACCTCGAACTATCAGTAATGCGAGACCTATTGCATTGCAAATTCTTGTTTATGTTTGCACTTGGACTTCCATTTTGACTTAGTGGAGGACTTTGAGCTCAACACTGACCACACACTTCTTAAAGCGAACTTACACAGATGTCGCAACATCTCATATTCGGTGGTGTACAGCTTCACCCTCTAGTCCCAGATCGCCTTTGGGTACATGAGAGCATATGTATTCAAAGACTTTGAGTAGCTGCCCATGCCCAAACACCTAAGACACACCTCATGCAGGTCCGTGCCAGACATAGGTTTCCTGCAGTCATGGCATCGCTTGAAACTTGCAGTTTTGAGGGACATTGTTCCCTAATACATTGGAATTCATTTGCATAAGTAATCGGAAGGCTAACAACAACGGGAGCGAAGCTCCGGAGATGCGCAAGTAGGAGCTAAAAGAAAGGAATGGGCATCAGTGAGCAGGGTGGCGCTTGCATGTGGATATGCTCCATCACTTCCGGGGTGGAATGGAGCCAACACGAAGCTATAGAGCACCACCTAGCGACGCATGGTAGCAATAATAAGAAAGCTTTTTGAATCAAGTCTGGTGCTTGCAGAGTATTCTAAAGTGATGAACTTGTGGTTAGAAATACCATCAGAAAAGGCACAATATGTGGCAACATGTGGCACATTCTGTAGCAGTACTATTTCGCTGCTTTGTCGTTTCAACACACAATAGTGTCCAGGCAGAGATTTCACCTCTCTATTACTAGTTTAATACTAGAGAACAGCAACCACATCTGCTGTATTATAAGTGCAATATATCCTTTGGCAGGTGTAATACGACGGATGGGATATCTTTCCAGTTTGCCACGCATATCCCGTCGACCGAAATATAAATCAGGCCCTAACTGTCCCTAAACAGACTCTATTTTTTACAAAACTGTATGTACAGTAAAGTTGAGGGGGTAAAAAAACTTTCCAGCTCTCAAAGATTTCATTTTTGTTTGACCTGCGAAAGAGCCTCTGACTAGTTCTGCAATTCACAAGCGGTCACTAGATACGTTTGAAAATATTCACCAAATTTTAACTTCTGTGCTATATTTTCAGAGCTGTTAGGGAAAATTGATACTTTCATCACGCTGAAAGCCATCTGGTGTCTGTGCAAAGACTTATCCTGTCAGACAGCCACTGAAAAACTGAAATAGACCCAGGAAAATGATTGCTTTTTCGCAATCCTGTCTCTTTTCTGTGGTATGAACTTTTGCAATCACAAGACCGCCAAGAAAGGAAAATGTGTTTCTAATCTTAAAAACGCTTTTTCATCTGTTAGAATACTGGTCTTTACTGTACTTTTATTCCTAACACCCTTTGCTCCTACTGAACCCTTCATGTACCGCCTACTACTCACATGGACAAATCCAAACGTATCTAAATAAAATTAATGCATGTGATATCCGACTGGGAGTACATTCTTTCAGGCAGGTCTTAATTTGTGCCGGTGGTTTCCGGTGCCCAACACTGGCACTTCATTGTCAACACCGGCTCTTGAGACAGTCTGCCACATGATGGCGCAGTCTGTCTAATTTAGAGATATACGTTAAAAATGATTAATACCGGTCGCCCAAGCCATTCTTATTGCTTTGGGGGACTTGAAAAGTCTAAATTGTCACACTTGGAGGTTGTGATGGTTAGTAGCAGTGTTGGCAGCTTCCTGACAAGGGCCCTGGCACTTATTTTGTTACAAATTAAGCACTGCTTTCGGGACTTGACTCATGGTGGCGAGCAGTCAAACACTTTTCACGAAGGTAGTTGGTGAGGTGGGGGCAGAAGTTTCGGCACAAGAGATCGGACCTCAACAGTCAACCAACAGATGCAACAACGCATTGTACAGGCCTGTGCTTATCTTTAAGTTAAAAGTTAAATCTCTCCGCAAAATTAAAGGACACAAAATAAAATTAGAATTCTCAATTATAGGACTGTAATCCTCAGAGCTATCGTCAGTGAGACACTATGCCCCTTCAGTACACTTGGCCTGCTACAGATCATCCTAATGTCAACAGCCTCCAGTTTACATCATGGGTATAGGCATGGATTAGGCAAAGGTGTAGTTTACTCAAAAGTACCACATCTAGATGTGCAAATCAGTTCAAATAGTTTTCGCCAATCTGAGCTTACATCCGACGTACATCATGATTCTTCTGCCCACTAGGTCTTGTTCTACGCATGGCTAGACCCTGTTACCTGCGTCACTGTCGCATTTCTGGTGGTGGTAGCTCTTGTACTGTGCAGCCTGCAAAGGAGTCCTCACTAAGAACTTGACCACTGGGCGTTATCGTTGTGGCATGCTCACACAGCTGCACTTGCCTTTGGCAGTAGTCTTCTCTCAGGCTGGGACCAAATAGGTGCTTGACTTGGGCAGGTGGGGTCTCCAGGCCAGTCTTCAGAAGGTGGTGGTCGTCAAACATTGCAGAGTCTGGGTCATTCAGCTCTTCCGATTCAGGCTTTGTCAGCAGAAGAACCAGCAGATAAGCAGGGGTACAAATGACACAGCAATGCTGGTACTTCAAAGTATTGGTGTAGTCCTCAGCAAAAATCAACAGAAACTCCTCATTAAAACAGCAGTAACTCCTCGCTTCGCTCCTTTTTATTTGTTCCCCACTTCAGAAACACATTGAACTTCTCCTACCAGGCCATGAACACTCCTTTCCACTATCAACAGGCAGGCAGGCTTCTAGGCAGACCGTCGGCTCCTCCTGTAGAAGTTGTTAGATTTATATAGCGCAGCTTATCCCCGTGAGGGTATCCAGGCGCTGTCCATGGGCACAGGGAGAGTGATTTGCCCAGAATCACGGGATGTTGAGAAGACACAAAGATTTGAACCCAGATCCTCAGCTCTTGAGTCAGCAGCTCTGGCCGCAGCACCACATCCTCTCCCTGCCTCTAAACTTCCTTACAGTGAAAAAATAAACTTCAGCCCCACCCCTCATACATACAACAGGCCAAAAGAAAGTGCTCAGGAAGAACTAATGAGCAGCGCTCTGCCTCCAAGCACCTTTCTGAATTTCTATGGGCAGTCCGGTTTCCACAGTCCCTCAATGCAGTATCTGGGTGCCCATCCTCCAGCCACATGAATGAAGTCAATACGCTCCCAAGCGCTTCCTTACACATTCACTTCCCTCTTGGGAAGCAGTTCCACTCTCCATCTAATGCCATGCTAAACCAGAGACAGTCTGAAATGGTTTCCGCTGGTCCCAGTACTTAAACTCCCACCACACCCAGAGTCCTACTACCGTTCATGTGTTACACATTCACTGCACACACACTCGCTCAACACACATGGAATATCAGGAAAAGGACTCGGGGAGAGGGTGGTCACATAAAGCAGAACTTTAGAGCAGTCAGTAGACCGTACTCTCTCCAGATATAAAGGTCTGGTTATACTACAGATTCACAAAAACGTATTATGCTGCCGCCACCACTTGAAGGGACCTCTGAGGAATGGACTGTAGTCTTGTACCTGCTCTGAGGGCATCGCTGGTGCTCACCTCCAGGACAGACAACAGGTTCTGAGCCTCACATTAACAGGAATGGGCCAAAGACCCTATGTGCATGCTACATTAGCATGGTGCCAGAACCAAACAAAGTCAGGATACTAGTTTCACATGTAGTCTGGAATTTAGGACAGGTGTAAACATTTACCTTCCTGGGAACATCCTCGTTCCACCAAAGTATATCCTTCACTTTTGTCTCATTCACCCTTACTATCTGACCGATCTCGAAACTTTGATCCCGGATACATTCATAATGGAACTACATATTTATTAGTTGGCTATGCAATCAAGCATATGAGAGTGGCAGCACTTAGAACCGTAAAAAAAAAAAAAACATGCGGGTAGTGACTGCTGACCAGAATAAATGATGAAAAAGTTGTCACATTATTCACAGTTAGGTAAAATTGGTTGCAGTTCATGACCATATAAACCCTAAATGAATTATCATTAAGTGATGTGCTGTTATTTTTAATGTAGGGGTGAGATGTGTGTAATACTAGCTCTCAGGATGGATATTTAGATTCTAAAAAATGTCAGGAAAACAAACTCATTTACCATTAAAACATTCCTGAAGCGCTCTACCATTCCATTGACTTCTTGTTGGTCCAGAGCCAAAGGTGCCCATAAATAAGGTTCTAATCTACCTTGCCTGGGTGCACTACCATCCACAGGCTTTTCAAAGTAATAATGGAAATGCTTGTTATGATATAGATTGCCCTTTTATAAGTATATCCATATTTGCCAGAACGAGTTCTCCAGCATAGGCCGAAAATATGTTTTTTTTGTAAGAGGGGAAGCCAACATACGAATTCAGCTTCCTTGTTGCAATACACTAGACGGCTTCTCTTCCCCACAGCACAGATGACAATTGTTTCCTATGCAAAAGCAATAGGAAAAGGATACATCACAATCATACAGCGAGAAAAAATGGTCACTGGCTGATCCGTAAACAAAGAAAACTCAACCTGTAAAAAAACATTTCTACTTTACTTCAAGGTCTCGAACAGGTACATCTCAGCTATAACAGACACAAGTGTAATCAGGGAAGCACTACATAATGTTTGTAAACTGTAAGCGGACCATAGGCTATGCGTTCACCAGACCATAGGGTCGAAGCAACTTACAAACAGAGTAAGAGGAAGCTGCAAGGCCAGGATTACAGGGAAAAGAAGAAATTGTCAGTTGTGGCACTGAGTGACGCATACTCTGTAATAACAGAAACTAAAGCGCAGTGCAGCCCTACTACCACTGCCTATGCATGCACTCCTAATCTAATCTAGAATCACCCTTGGTCTTCAAAGAGACAGTTGTAATACAGCCATTTAATAGCAGCCTCTTCATCCCTATCACAAGTAGCTCTGATCCTATGAGTGTTTCCATGTGGGCACCAACAGCTCAGGTTTGGCATTTTCACCGACCCAGGTAACATGTCTGCCCTTAGTTCCAAATCATAATTAAATAATGAGTAAAAAAGGAAACCTCCGACGATGTGGAAGACCTGCTCGCCAGGTGACTGGTCTCCTATGAAACAGGTTCTTCAAAGCTACAACTTCCGTACAGAATTTCAAGTGGTCTTCAGCCATTCAAAGCAAACAGGTGAGAAGCAGATTTATTTGACACAGTAATGACTTACAATGGGAGACAAATGCTTAAGCATCCTTTACTACAGCATGGAGAATGCACCCCGTGGGCAGTAATCCATCACTTTATCTCACATGTGAAACTGTAAGAGAGGAAAGGCAATAAACATTTCAGTCCATGCAGCCTAAGGGAGAAGTTTGGCCAGAGAGCACAGGACTTCCATGCAGGCATTAATATAAAAGAGTCTTCTGATGTTTGGCAAAATGCCTCTACAAAAGATTATCAGAGCTGCATCCCTGTTTGGATTCAACAGTCATGCACACGAGGTGGCATGATACTACAGAAGCACTAACTCAATAACAATGTCACTGTTCGACCTGTCAGCCTTAGGGGTGGTCTCCCCCCAAACGTTTTGCCTTACTCCACCATTTTTGCTGATTTCGTTTTTGTTGGCCCTTAGGACTCTATGTGCTTTACTTACCCCTGCTAACCAGTGCTAAAGTTTGAGTGTTTTCTCCTTCAAATATGGTAAAATTGGCTAACACCCAATTGCCACATTTAATTTACTTGTAAGTCCTTAGTAAAGTGGTACAACACGTACCTGGGCCCTGTAAATTAAATGCTACTAGGGGGCATGCACTACTTAATGTGACAACCCCATAAGCTGCTAAAATTAATAATTGAGTGAATATAATTACTTCAACGTGCTTAGGTGCAGACAACTCTTTTCAAATATCCTATATTAACTACACACATTTTAATATTATTCCAAAGGAAGCATTTGTGTCCTTTGTACATCTTCAGTGGAAGGCAAGGTTTTCAGTTCCACCATATATACCAACAATGAGGGTGGAGGGCAGATGGCAGCAGTGAAGCTGGAGGTACAATGGTGCACCAGAGCTGCTTCTACGAAGTGCAAGGACAGAAAGGGACCTAAAGCACTGATCACGCTTAGAGCTGTGGTTAACAGGAACCAGGGGGAATGGCATAGCAAGATGACGCCACGTGGAACCCGAGTCGGCCATGGAGTAAGCTAACCTCGGCTTTTCAAGATAGGTGACGAGGAACGCGGTGGAGGAGGATGAGGCAATGAGAAGTGTGGGTTGCTCAATCCCTCCTCCACACTGCACCAAATGTTGCAATAGATGATATTTTGTGAGCAAAGTGTAGGACCCACAAGGCGTCTCTGGGTGCCTATCTCTAAGAAAGCACGAATAGGAATTGTTCCCACACTGATAAGAACCAAGCTAAACAGAAAACACAGGGCTGCTTTAGTCTGCAGTCCTCACTCGGAGGCAAGGAGCGAAAGTAAAGTACGTATGCACATAGAGTTGTGGGTCTCAAATTACTACTTTAGTGTGTTAGAGAAGGAATCAGCGTGTGCAATATGCACGGCAATGCAAATAAAAGCAAAGGCTGGATTAACACACATTTACCGCCATGTCGGCCATGACAAGCAAGTCCAAAACCTTTCAGAATACAGAAGTGTGGAATATATTCCTCTTGTCGTTGTATTATTCCGAAGTGAACACACTGATCTACGAACAAATGGGAAATTCGATTGTATACAGGGTAGACATGCCATCAAACGGCCCTTTAATCTGACGCAGCAGAAATTAAATGAAAATTGAATACATGTACAATCCCAAACCCTCACTCCAGTAAGAAAAAACTGTGAAACTAAAAAGGATGACAGAGTGAAAATATTATAGCTGGACAATGCAATCCACAGCCCTTCTACATTGATATGAGTCCGTGTATGTGACACTGCAGAGTACACACATCTGTGCTTTTGGCACACTGGCTGGCATAAAGCAGAGGGTGATAATGTTACCGTGAGTTAAAATAGTGGAGAAGAGACATCAATGGACCTCAACCTAGTGTGTCAGAATTCTTTAGACATTAACAAAGGTCTTTAGATCTGGCTCGTGCAGCAGAGGTCCAAAAGTGCCATTGCCTGGCAGATGTTCAAAGCAGTCATTGACCCCAATCCATTCCCTTTTCAAATACATTGTATGTAAATGAATCTCATGTTGATATCCTGACAATGTGGCATGGGTCGGCCTCTCCTACGAAAAACCTGCATTAAATATTACTCCCAAGCTAACAAAATCACGAAATACTGCAGGTGTCGTTCAAATAAGCTTAGTTTTGCCCAACCCATCCCGCCCACAGATCTATGAAGGGCATCTCCCTCGTCCAACTACCACTCCCTTGCTTTTTCCCAGTAAATGACTAAATCAGCAAACAATCCGCTTCCATAAGTGTATTTGTTGCATTGCACACCTGCTGTCCTATCACCAGCCCAACAGTCAAATGCACCATTGGGCAGCTGCTAGGGAGGGAAGGGCAGTAAAAAAGAGGCAGAAAAACAAGCCAGCTGCAATGGGTACAACTTTAGATTATATGCTACAAGTCTACTGATGGGTAGGAGTGTAGAGGAACTTAATACTATGAAAAAGTGTACAATTATTCCAATTCAACCTGCCTTGGATATAGAAGTGCTAAAATACGATTGGACAAAAAAGCCTTCAAGCAGAAACAGACAAGAGAGGACAGGGGACATCTTGAGTTTTTGAGAGACAATAGAAAGCTTTGTGAATATTTGCTCCTGCAATTATGGTAAAGAAAGGAAGACCAATGAAACAAGGTGAATACGATCTGAATAGATTCCTGAGCATCTGACACTGCCAGGTAGCTGATGACAAGGGTTCTGGATAAACTGATGAAATATAAATATGCTAGTCACAAAAAAATAGAATAAGACAATAAGAATGCAACTTAGTCTCACCCTCCAGGATCCTTCATATGCAAGGCAAAGTCTGCAGTGCAAGGCAAATATACTATGCATTATACAGTCTTTGAAAAACCAAATAATGCACATCTAATGCATAATCACAGGGCTACCTGAGATCACAAAGGAAATCTATGATGAAAGCGACTTGCGTCTAATCTCGGATAATGGTAACAATTTGATGTTTTTTTCAACATAGTTCCTAATACCACACACTACTACTGGGTAAAAGCTCTGTAAACATAAGTGTTCTTGTTATCCGATTTAACAGTATTTAATTTATTGGACTCGGAGAGCAGCAGAGCGGAATGAGCATTCAGGCCGTTAGCTGCACGCTGCCTACTTCATCAGTGACCGTTCAACTCACTGAGCAACCTGGTAGGCTTGTACTATGTTCACACCAAATACTGATGATCTACCTGCTTCAGCGTGCTTGTATGCAGCCTTGGAAACACTCCTTCTTTAATGCACGGTCACAATTGCAGACATTAAATAAGCTTAATGATGCATTAACAATAAGCCCACCCGTTATCCGTGTGTAAACCTTGGCCAAATGGGATGAGCAAGATATCCAGCTCGAAACCATGGAACATAAACATGTATATTCAAAAGAAGAATAACTTTTTTTTTAGGTCCATAAAAAAAAGATTTAACTACTCAGCAAAAATACATATTCCCTTAGGTACATGGCGTATGGTTTCAGAAACAGAAAGTCAAGGCAGAATACTTAATATTAAGCGACTTGACCAAGAGAGATTGTTTCACACAACAGACTTGTAAACAAGTTGCAGAGTTAAGAGATAGAAGGAAGGCTGGTTGAGCGTGTTGGAACAAGCCACGTAATAGGTTAAGACTTTGTGTACTGAATTCACTTCAAAGAATGGTGGGGTGGTCAGTGGTTTGGCAAGATACTCTTCACCACACTTTTAGGTCTGGTGTTAACCAAACAGGTTTGATAATACTAAAATGATATGCATAAAATACTTATAGTGGCTTTCTGCTTGCCCACTTCATCCACTGTGTGTTGCTGTGCAATATATATTTTTCTTACCCCCATTACAGCATGGGCTAAAGGGTAAGCCCACCTCAGCCATTGGCTAACATCCCAGTCACACACAACGTAGTTCCCTTAGCTGCCAGGCACTACTATGATGAGTGCTTTTAGAAACCAAAAATATATTTGATCTTTTAATCAATGTTTTAACTTTATGAGGGTTCGACCGCTTCCCCAAAAATAAGGTTTTGTAAAAAAAAATGGCAAAACAGGCATTGACAAACTCAAATGGCAGGTAGCGAACACCAGACCCATTGGCTTGCCAATGCTGGTTTTCTAATGATAAACCGGTGACTTTTTGTGGCTTACCTAAGTGGAGGGTTGCCAAGATCTTGCAGAGTTGAAAAAGTACTGCAAGTGAAAAAGAGAGTTCGCAGGAGTCATGTGGTTAAGTACATAGCAGCCAAGAGATTGACAGTTTTGACGATTACAAAGCGAAAGGGATTTTGAGGTGATCATATTGGTGTATTTTACAATAACCTGAAGTGACCGTGTCATAGGCAAAACAGAAGACCGTGTGGATGTGTATAGAAAATCCTTTTGTGTTTGTTTGTTATTCATTAAAAATATAAGTCTCCCTCTAGTGGGTTTTCTACTGCAGAAGACATTCAAGGCAAGCAAACACGCTGTAGCACCTTATCAAAAAAAGTAATTGCATTTTAGAATTATTCTTTACATTTCTTATTTAAACTACGTCTTTTGTGTACTTTCACAATCTTTTTTCGTATAGAGCGAAGGCCCTGAAATGCAATCTTATAACATTAACACCAAAACAATAACCAAAGAAAGGAGCACTGGCAAACAAATCATCAGGCTGTGCCTTTTGACCTACTGGCTTCAGCATAATTACAGCATCAGCACATAAAGAAATTGAAAATGGCATGATTAAATGTCATGACGCTATGCCCAGCAAGCATGACAGCATAATCTGCCCCCATTTTTTTTACATCAACAGTTCTAAAGCTGGAACCTACCACTTACAGCAATAAATAAAAAAAAAAGGCCACCCAGTCACCATTTTTGCGCTTTTATGTTAATCCTTAGTGTTATGCGCCACGGTTGCTGCTTCAAGCGTTAGTATAGTAAGTCAAGCTTTTAACCTTACCCCAGATGTCGCTTTGATTAAGTAGGCATTGGTCCACCGCCCCCCTTCATTAATGAATCAATCAATCATGCATTTATAAAGCGTGCTACATACCCGTGAGGGTCTCAAGGCGCTCGGGGGGGGGGGGGGACGCTACTGATCGAAGAGGCAAGTCTTGAGAAGTCTTCTGCAGGTCCTGGGTCTGTCGTAGGCTGGTAGGGAAGGTGGGAGAAGGATCTGCCGCCGGTGGTGGTTTTCCGGATACGAGGAACTGTGGCGAGGGCGAGGTTGGCCAAGCGGAGGCTGCGGGTGGGGGTGTGGAAGCTGAGTCGGTCATTGAGGTATGTGGGTCCGGTGTTGTGTAGTGTTTGTTGTTCTCTGATGTGAGCACCAACCGGTGATCTGAAGGCTCCACCAATTCTTTGCACTTTCCCCAGCAAGAAGTTCAGGTGCCATAAAAAATTTTTTGTCTTATGCTGTGCACCTAGTCATAATCTTGGTTTCTCACTGCCATTGATCCACAGGCTTACCTCCTCCCTCCTACTTTGCTTTCATCAGCCAGGAAACAGCTACCAGAGAGTTCACATCCCAGATCCTACTTCAACCAATTGCTGGATGTAAAACAGAAATCACAGTAAATCCCGGGAGACGTTTTTCTACTGCATGCCTTGTCTGTAGCACAAGGATTTACATGGAAAAAGCCTTTGACTGGGAAACCAAGCAGAGGATAAAGTGTTTAAAGAGTCTACGATAAGAGCAACCTTTACCGTTCTATAGTCAAAACTATAGAAAGGGTGTAGCCAAATGTGGCAGAGATTCCCTGCTTGCCTCGGGTCACTAAAGACGTCAAACACAGGGGAACAGACAGGAGCCTACAACACAGAGTCCATCATTCCACAATTTTGATCAGGTTTCTTTATCCAGACCAATGGGAAGCAGAGGGTCGCTGCTGTACTCGGAATAGCTCTCATTCCATCAGGAGTACTGTAATGAACAGAGGCTTCTAGGTGGAGAGCGGAGAGCAGCGTCATTACAAGGCGGGCAAGAATAGCAACCCGCAAACTTAATATACGTTAGGTAACTTGCCTTACTAAATATATGCCATCTTGTTTTCTAGGTTCTGTTCTGCATCCTCGATTAGGTGAATTTCTGAAATAAGTTCTAGCTTTTTAGCTTGGGTTCACTGACATTGGTCGTCAAAGTATGATAGAGACTATAATATAACTAATACGACTAAAATGCTGCTGAAATAATGGATTTTTTTTGTTGCTACCGGTTATCAAGTGCGTTTAACAGTAGGAAACAGCAGATTTTGTTTTTTAGAAACGTGCATGTTCCTAAAGGACCGAAATACATTAAAAGGTAAAAGTACAGGCGAAACGCTGACAAGACACTGGCCGTGGTGTCTTTCTACTGACAACATAGAATGTTTTGACAGACAGGTTGGGTCTATAATTAACGGGTAGTGCAGCTTTTAAACTGGGAGGCTCTGGCCTAACTTAGGGGAGGGAGGAGTTAAATCAAAATGCACGGTCACAATGTTTATATATTTAGTATTCAGCAGGTGACTTGGAAAGCATCACCTGCAACAGAAACGGGTATACAGTGACAAGTCTGCAGATGGGCTTGCTTGGACTTGTAAATACTAATAGTAATCCCCTCATGCTGAAATTTATGACCTCAACCCCACGGTTGAAAGGTCTCCACCACAGTCCAGGTGAAGGTATGATTTTCGTAACATGACTGCTTACGGCTTCCTTAAAATAAAATGTATAGTGGGCTTTAGCGCCACCCAAAGGAGTACCACTCCTCCACCTTTTGCTGTTTGGTGTGTCATTCTGTTTCCTGTGGAGTACCTTCACTAAAATGCATGCGGGAATATTAGCATCTCAAAAGTACACTGAATAAACACCCATTAAATGTATAGGCAGCAACCATTAATATGTACAGCAGACTTTTTAAAACTGTTGTAGTAAGAGCCAGGGTTGGTTCCTCCTAAAGGGCGGTGGAGCTCGCCCGCCTGCTGTAAGCACAACAGGTAAAGACAAATATATAGAAATGGAATGTCAATGCCATTTCACTTAACCCCAAAGTGTGAAGGCAGGGGGCGGGGCTGAATCCTGCGTCTGAAGGGTGACAGCTCCCCTGCCAGTGCGCATGTCGGATTGGCCGGCTGTCTTGCAATGGGCCAGTCCTCCATGCACACTGCAGACCCAGCAATCCCAGCGTTGTGTAACAGCCGGGGGATTAGTGGCACAGGCCCCCAGCCTCAAAATGAGCACTAGTTTAGCCTGCTCCAACCAATCCTGGAGCTGCTCTCATGCTGAAGACAGCAGGAGAGCATCTACAGGATTGGTTGGATTTGTATTTCATGATACAGGAAGGAAGTTCTTCCCTTTTCTGCTCGATCCCGCCGGGAAAAAAGAGATGGGAGCCGGTGCGCCGCAATTATGAGGAGTTTTGCGCATCGCACCCCACCATATTGTTATACTGTTAGCCGCTACTGGTCAGAGCTAAAGAAATAAGCCAGACCCATTGGCTCTGCCAGTGCTTGTTTTTTAAATGACCCGTGAAAGTTCCCGCCAAATGAATCTGGTGTCTTTGTGCCAGCGCAGATCTGTCCATGGAACCGGCAAGTGGGGTACGGGTTCTCAAACACAAGTAAAGCGCACTCAATGGCTGCAAAGAGGCACTTGCTTGATAAATGGCTGTTTGTTGGTAATTCCTCTGCACGTTCAAGAGTTCAAAGAAACAGGACAAGCAGCCATTACTCGTTTCCGCATTTTGTCAAGGAGTAAAAAGTTGTACCTTTCTAACCGACGAAACATTGTTACAAAGAATACAAAGAAACTGTTCCGAAATTTTTTACGCTGGTAGCCACCTTCCCTGCGTAATCTTTTCCTTTCTTCACAGACAATCTGAGTCAAGGGAGAGTTCAGGACGATATTGCACAGACAAGAAGTGAAGGGGTGTTTTTCAGTTGTGTGGTGGGGTGTAGGGGCAGAAGAGCCGAGCCTCTGTTTTGCCCCCACGGCATCCTCCCTTCACACATCCATGAGCTAATGGAGTGATTTTGAGCATCTTCAAATTATCAAGTTCAAGTTAAAATTTGTATAGCGCACTACTCACCCAGAGGGTCTCAAGGCGCTTGAGGGAGGGGGGGTTCGTTACTTATCAAATATCCAAGTTTTGAGTTGTTTTCTGAAAGAGAGGTGGTTCTGTGTAAGGCGGAGGTGGGTGGGGAGAGAATTCCAGGTTTTGGCCGCTAAGTAGGAGAAAGATCTTCCTCCCATGGTGGATCTTCGGATGCGTGGAATCGCTGCGAGGGCTTGATTGGACGATCGTAGTTTGCGGGTGGGGGTGTAAAAGGTCAGGCGTGTGTTGAGGTATTTGGGTCCTAGGTCGTAGAGGGCTTTGTGTGCGTGGGTGAGGAGACGGAACGTTATTCTCTTGTTGACGGGGAGCCAGTGAAGGTCTTTCAGGTGACCGGATATGTGATTGTGGCGGGGGATGTCTAGGATGAGTCGGGCGGAGGCGTTCTGAATGCGTTGGAGTTTTTTCTGTAATTTGGTTGTGGTTCCGGCGTAGAGGGTGTTTCCGTAGTCCAGTCGGCTTGTGACAAGTGCTTGGGTGACCGTCTTTCTTGTTTCGGTGGGGATCCATCGGAAGATCTTTTTGAGCATACGTAAGATGTTAAAGCATGATGATGAGATGGCGTTGACTTGTCTGGTCATCGAGAGGGAGGAGTCCAGGATGAATCCCAGGTTGCGAGCATGGTCCGTTGGTATGGGTGCGCTGCCCAGGGCCGGTGGCCACCATGAGTCATCCCAAGCAGAGGGGGATGATCCTAGGATGAGGACTTCCGTCTTGTCTGAATTCAGTTTTAAACGGCTGTTCTTCATCCACTCGGCTACGTCTTTCATCCCTTCGTGTAGGTTGGTTTTGGCGGTGTTTGGGTCTTTGGTGAGGGAGAGGATCAGCTGGGTGTTGTCTGCGTAGGAAATGATGTTGAGGTTGTGTTGGCGCGTGATGGATGCGATGGGGCTCATGTAGACGTTGAAGAGGGTGGGGCTGAGCGATGATCCTTGTGGTACGCCGCAGATGACTTCGGTGGCCTCTGATTTGAAAGGGGGGAGGCGGACCCTCTGGGTTCTTCCGGCGAGGAACGAGATGATCCAGTCCAATGCTTTTCCTTGTATCCCGACGTTGCTGAGGCGTTGTACAAGCGTGCTATGACAGACCGTGTCGAACGCTGCGGAGAGGTCCAGTAGGATGAGGGCAGCTGTTTCCCCGTTGTCAAGTAGTGTTCGAATGTCGTCTGTGGCTGTGATGAGGGCGGTCTCGGTGCTGTGTTTGGCTCGGAAGCCGGACTGTGAAGGGTCGAGGGATCCGTTAGACTCTAGGAAGGCAGCGAGCTGACTGTTGACGGTCTTCTCAATGACTTTGGCAGGGAATGGGAGGAGCGAAATGGGGCGATAGTTCTTAAGTTCGGTGGGGTCTGCTGTGGGTTTCTTCAGGAGGGCACTGAGTTCGGCATGTTTCCAGCTTTCCGGGAAGGTAGCGGTGTTGAGGGAGCAGTTGATGATATCCCGGAGATGGGGTGCGATGATGGAGTCGGCTTTGTTGAAGATGTGGTGGGGGCATGGGTCGGTTGGCGATCCGGAGTGGATGGAGTTCATTAAGCGGATGGTGTCTTCAGTGCTGATTGGGTTCCAGGCGCAAAGGTTGGTGGTGGGGGGGTTCAGTTCGGTGGTAGGGGGGGTGGACTGGTCGCCGAAGCTGTTATGTATGTCAGCGATTTTGCTGTGGAAGAACGAGGCGAGAGAGTCGCAGAGGACTTGAGAGGGAGTGATGTCGTTGGTGCCGGCGCTGGGATTGGTAAGCTCTTTGACGATGCTGAAGAGTTCCTTGCTGTTGTGGGCGTTGTTGTCGAGTCGATCTTTAAATGCTGATTTCTTGGTGGATCGAGTCAGCTGGTGGTGTTTGCGGGTGGCGTTCTTGAGGGCGGTCATATTGTCTGTGGTTGGGTTTTTTCGCCAGGCTTTCTCGAGGGTGCGGCAGTTCTTTTTGGAGTTCTTAAGGTCGTCATTGAACGAGGGGGCTTTTTTGCCACCTGGCTTGTTTTGATGGTTTTTCAAGGGTGCTAATTCGTCAGCGCTGTGGGTGATCCATTGTGTGAGGTTGATGGCTGCTTGATGTGGGTCCGATGATTTGGCGGGAGGGTTTTGGTATAGCGATGTGGTGAGCTGGTCGGTGGTAATTTTGTTCCAGTTTCTGCGGGGGACTTGTTGTGGGTGGCGGTGGGTCGTGATCTTTCTGTAGTTCAAGTGGACGCAGCTGTGGTCCGTCCAATGGAGTCCTGTGGTGTGATTGAAGGAGATGTGCTTGCTGGAGGAGAAGATTGGGTCGAGCGTGTGTCCGGCGTAGTGGGTGGGGGTGTTTACCAGTTGTTTGAGTCCGAGATTGCCGAGGTTGTCCAGAAGGGTGGTGGCGTTACTGTCGTTGTTCTTTTCCAGGTGGAAGTTGAGGTCTCCTAGGAGAATGTAGTCCTCGGAGGGAAGGGCGTGTGGGCTGATGAAGTCAGTGATGTCTTCGCTGAATTGTGTGCGGGGTCCTAGTGGTCTGTAGATGAGGGTGCCTCTGAGTTTGGTCTTAGGGTCGGTGTGAATCTGGATTATTATAGCTGAATGGCACTATTTATGCAGGTAGAATGTATGGGAAAGGGCTACAAATCTTATATATATATATATATATATATATATATATATATTAATATAATAACCAAGGTTATGACGCACTCTCAGAAGCAGGATTGCACACAGTGTCGTTTATTGCTGTTACGCGTTTCGGAAGCCCTTGCTTGCCCTTGTGAGCAAGGGAGCAAGGGCTTCCGAAACGCGTAACAGCAATAAACGACACTGTGTGCAATCCTGCTTCTGAGAGTGCGTCATAACCTTGGTTATTATATTAATGGAAATATCTGGCGGGGCTCTGCCAGCATGACGCGCCACCAGACTACGGGCGGTTCCCCCTGAAAAACGAGCCGCGGAGATTAAATATATATATATATATATATATATATATATATATATATATAATACATACAAGGGTCTTCAACAAAGAAGAGTCTGAGGCCGCTTGGGGGGAACAACGGAGAACCTTTAATGCAGCACAGGCATAAGAAAGCGGGCGGGCGTATGCATTTCGGCCGTGTGTGGCCTCCTCAGCGCCCAGCATGGAAACAGGAAACGCCTCTCACAGTTCTGCCCCACCTTTTGAAGTAAGTACAAAGTCCAGCTCCTCCCCCTAGCCATGATCAGTGTCACCTGCTGAGGTAATCCAAGGGGATAGGAACTGCAAATCCCAGCATGCAGTGTTCTGCTGGGTTCGTAGTGTCTTGGCGGGGAGTGACAGAGCTGGAAGGAAGCGCTGTGTCTGATGTCCCGCGTTGCCTGCCACAGGAAAAGGACTCCTCGCGCCCCCCAAAGACGCACAACCAACTCATCCAGGTGCGTCGATTCACGGGGACCCGTGCGACAGTGCGCCAGGCCCGAAGTAGAGTGCAGTGACTCCGCCACCGTATATATATATAACGGGCTTTCGTGAAAAAGTTCCCCACACTAACTGCACCATTATATCAGTTTCAAGTGGATGTGACCCCGCTCGGTGATCAGCCACGAGCCGCATAAGGAAGTACTGCACCTCAACACATGCAGGGTGGAACCTGAGACTTAGGGACGTCTGCAGATCTAGCATTCCCTGAGCATAGTCAACAGAATCATGCATGTTACATTTTTAGTTTGAGGTTGTGAAGCACAGAAACCTTGTACCATACATGTGCTACATATAATAAATGTCGGCGACTCCTGTGCCCGATTTGCATATCTAATGGAATAAAGTCCTGTTGTGAAGCGTCAGCCTTGTGCTTTTCTACCTCAAACACGATGCTTTTAGCAAGACTGGGGAAATGTATACATCAGATCAGGATCACCCTAAAAAGCTGATTATGATCGCAAGTGATCCGTGGCGACGAGTATTGCAAATCAAGTGGAAGAAAGCAGCTGGGCCTAGAACAAGCTCAGAGGCGAGTGCTCCATCACATGGTTCCAACTTGGAGCACCAAGAAGAACGGTTAATTGACTTATAAAGCAATCCATCTTCAGGGCTATGGGGGCTCCACAAACGTGAGTAGGGGTACTGGACCATGACCACAAACTTGGGTGCCGGTTGATCAAGCAGGCCACCGGGGAGGTACCCTCACTAATAACAAACTTAAAAGTTTACAATCTTTTTAACATATCTTATGCCGATTTTTCAATCTTTTTAATATTTTTATACGATGCCGGTTTTGTATTCTTTACTGTAATGATTGTAATTAATTGTACAGTTAATAAATTCAATTCAATGTGGTACATATACACGGCACTTACACACTTGATAAATACACAGGATGTAAGCACCAGTTTCTGGGTTGCACATCACAAAAGAACTTTACAATAGAGAGGTCAATGAACCGCACTCACACTGACAGAACAAACATTTAAAATGCAATGGTCTCGGCATCATTTAAGGTAGAGCTATTGGCATTGCTCATGACATTTCTTTTTTTTTTTTAAATCATCAATGGCATTGTCATTTACATTGCCAATAGCTTAATCGTTAAATAAATGGCATTGTCATTTACAAGGCCAATAGCTAAACCCTACACAGAGCCACCCTCACAGACACACTCAACAGCACTCTGCACTCAACAGCACACAGCACTCTGCACTCAACAGCACACAGCACTCTGCACTCAACAGCACACTGCACTCAACAGCACACTGCACTCAACAGCACACAGCACACTGCACTCAACAGCACACAGCACTCTGCACTCAACAGCACACAGCACTCTGCACTCAACAGCACACTGCACTCTGCACTCAACAGCACACTGCACTCTGCACTCAACAGCACACTGCACTCTGCACTCAACAGCACACTGCACTCTGCACTCAACAGCACACTGCACTCTGCACTCAACAGCACTCTACAGCACACAGCACTTCTCAGCGCACACACTGGGTACCATTTGTCTATTGACCTACTGACTCATATGTTCATTTCATGCCTGCATTACTGTATTCTATCACAACCATATAAAGTGCTTTGACACCTACGGGGCTAGCTAGCGCTATATAAAACTTATATAAATAAAATAAATAAATAGATACAAGAGCATGTGCGGTTGGGTAGTAAGGTCATGATAGTAATGTCTTTTAAGGCTAAGAAGCCTTGGAGAATAAAAAAATAGCGGAGTACATTTTTGGGACCATTTGATGTAGAGGTTCTAAAAAAATGCTGTGAAGTTGAGCGATGGTAAGGTTTGGAATCTCCATTGCATCACTATCCTTAGGGAAGAAAAATGCGTATATTCCAAAACTTCCTCCAATGTGAATGATAATTATAGTAGTGACACAGAGTTTCAAATTGAAGATAGGGAAAGAGAGAACGATCTGACTGACCATTTTGGAAAAAGGGAATCGTTACGAAATTCCACTGAGGATGCACAGAATCTTTGCATGGAGAGTAGTGAAGATGTTCGTGATGGAGGAAAAAAGATCAGAAGGAAACCTGTGTATTTGTCTGCTTATTCTGTGTAACTTACATTTCATTCGGCACTAGTTTTACTTATGTTTTTTTGGATATGTATAAAGCGTGCGGTTATAGTTATTGCTCCTATAGTGCAATTATTCCATTTTTGTACTGCCACATGTGCACGCTTATTGTTAGGTTACATCCCTATTCTATGTATATTATGTTTTTTAAAAAAGGTGGAAAATGCGTTGTTTTTTAAGTTGCTCGTGCAACGATTGCCACGGGTGCATTTCACATAGTTGGAGCGTGAGTGCTGTCACTTGACAGTTGCTGCGACGAATAGGGGAGACCAGGACAACACTTAAGTGATGTGGTGATATTACTGAATAAGCATACTTAATTGCACCTCTTTCGTATGTTTACTCGTTTACACTACTTTTCAGTGCAGTGCTATAATATGACATATCATTGTCAACGCGTTCACGTGTTAAAAATGTGAAAAACCCAATTTTCTTTAAGAGACAAATCATATTTTAAGTAGTGTTTGTTCTATGATTTACATGACAAACATTTTCAGGGCTCGGTTCGTGTATGGGTTCTACGAGCCAATCCGAACAGTGGTCGGCCATCCTGTTAATTTGTTAGCTCGCCCACCTTTTGTTTCACATTACACGATTACCTGTAAACAAAAAAAAGCGTCACCTGTCCTGTCAACAGAAATCCTAACACGAACATCCAAATGTCGCCAGCCCAGATGTTTGTCTGGGGCACGTCATATACAGCAGCCTATCGGAGCCCCACTGAAGGCATTCCACTGCCCCCACATCCGCATCTCGTGACCAGCACAGCACAGGCATGTCACGGAGAAAGACTGAAGATCAGCTGACGCCATGCCAGGTATAACATAAGGGGAAATGAAAGCACCATGTATATTACTATTAGATTTTAGCGCAAGATGAAGCCGCACGAGAAAGTTTTCACCCTCCGCTGAGAATAGGGTATTTCTCAGCGTACACAAGGAAGTGCTAACTATCCACTAACTTGAATGGGCTTTTCGCAGCACTATGCTGATTTGTATCAACTACCAGGCGCCGAAGAGCTGACTGTTAGCGAGATACACGCTCAACAAAGTATTAAAGACTGAGCAAGAGCCCTCCTCCCGGTCTGCGGAATTGTCGATCATTACTAGCAAGGAATACAAATGTGGCGAGGATAGCAGTATAATACCTGGTGTCAGAAGGAACACAGTCCAGGCTGGTCCTTGCAGAGAATCTACGAAAGATTTAGAAGAAGAAAAAAAAACGCGCGGTCTCGGATTCGGGGGTGTGGCTTAAAAGAGAAACCAACAGAGCGAGACCGCCCCCGAATCCGAAAGAGACTGAGCTTCTTTAGTGGGACGCCTCTCTCCTCCAATGGCTGGCCTCCGTTTAGGAAGCCAGCCAATGGAGGAGAGACAGAGCAGAGAGGCGGGTTAAACTGCCGTACTGAACATCAATAATTCTCCGACTTCCGGCTGGCAAGCCAGCCGTCAGTCCTCGACCTAAAAAAGATATGATCACACTGTTGATTCTCCTACATTTCCATTCACTCAAACAGCCTCAGTGCTCGCAGTCTTTTCTGACATGCTATTTCTCCGTTGTAAGTGTAATGTGCTGTAGAAAGGGATGTTTTGAATAATGGACAGACTCTGTATACATGATTCTTGAATAGGTTGGGTAAAGTGAATGACGTTAAAGATAGGAAGTATTAATATATTTTGTGTGCACATCCGAACATAAGAGTTAGAAAGCAATACCAGATAGTAACAATCTGACCCACGGTTTAAATCACCTTCTTAAACACCAGAAAGTGCCACACTCGCTTGAGGCAGACTACACCAGCCAAAAATGTTTCCTTTTGTTCCAAAATGTAGCTACTCACAAGCCTTACTGCCAGTGGCAAATGCATAAATCCTGTACTTATTTTGGAACAGAGTCACTAGCGGGAGTTAACATATTTTCCACAAACATCTTACAGGACCACCAGGAGTTAGGTTCCACATCTATCACAGATGGTATTCACTGGTTCTTCCTACAAGAGCTTAAACTTGGAGCAGCCCTTTCATTTATTTATTCATTTATAAATTCTTATATAGCGCGAACAAGATCCCGAAGGATATCAGAGCGCTTTACAAATGGGTGGAAGGAAGGTCAAAACCCAATATGGCTGTACACACAATCTTCTTCGCCTACACTGTTGCCGGTAAGTTTCTGGTATTGGTGAAATTTGTGATAAAAAGTGTACAAAAACTTTGTGTCTTCATATAACTGTACACAATGATAGCGAGATATGACCTTCAGCTGAATGTACAGCTCTGAGGTCTCCATGTATCTTGATTTCAAGTATGCACTTTGGTATCCTAGACCTTTACTATTTTCTTCTACCGCTTTGCCTTTTCTCTATAGGTCACTGTGGAAAACAAGAAAGTATACAGCACTGCAATACTAAAATGACTTCAGAGAAACTTGTGATCCCACAAGAACAGAAGATGGGTCTGAGCATGCTAGTGGCAGGTCAGGAAGAGAATTTGAAGTGGCAAAAAACTCCTTCCATCTTGACCAGAGATAACAGTGTAAGGACTGCTGGGATTGGAGGGTCATGGTTTAAAAGAACTATCAAGAACTCAGTATCATAGGAGTGAAAAGATGGGCCTTCTCCATCACATGGTTCTTAAGTATACACTGTCTGATGAAGGTCAATAGTATTTTGCTGCTAGTGCCATCGGCGCCGCAAAAAGGTATTCACCACTTTAAGTTTCTTCTTACACTCACATCCAAAGTACCCCAACATTTATACCCAAGTTTGGTACAGAAGCCAAACGCACATCTTTCGGTACCAAAATATTATTACCTCTTATCTCTACAAATTTCTGCACATATGTACGTAACATTACTCACGACCTGCAATGCATTACACACCAAAAGCTACACAGACAACTGCCTTAGACAACGATGAAGTAAAACTTAATGTACATCAAATAAATTAAGGAAAATTGCAACTAATGGTGATTTGACCACTACTTAAAAGGTCAAAATAAAGCAATCCACCACCTCTCCCTGGCCGTCCATTGCTTCAGAAATAAAAACAACAGGAAACCGGTTTAAGCAGAGATTATCTTTTGCATTTTCTGCCAATTGCATTTTTTATGATCAACACCACTAAAAATTGGTCCTGTGCGCTACCAGAGTCGCCCACACTCTTCCTCTCTCTGCAGTTTCTCACATAGCACACATCCTGTATTCAAAGAACCGCGTAGCCAAGTAAGGCTAAGCCAGTTTACGGTCAGGGGCCACTAAAGTGCAGTATCACTGCATCTGCGTACATGCTTAGAAATTTCATTCATCGCTATGTCATTTAATTTGTAATCGAGGAAATGCTTCGTTGGTTGCCACGAGCCTGATAGCCAAGGGAAGCTTTAGGGGCCACGGACTGACCATGGTCAAGAAGGTCGCTAATGAAGGTCACTTACCAAACACCACCAGATACCCCATTTACCAACATTGTGGTTCCCTAGCAGCTCCATATAAAGATGGGGGGCTGGGGATCTGTAAGGTTTCAGACGGTAGAGACTCTACTGCTTCTGTCGTCGCAAACCTCTGACATATCTCTGCCTTGGCTGCCAGGTCCTAGTGACAATCAACCTTCCATATTTAGGGAAGGGCGATTCTCGCTGGATTTCTGGCCTGGAGCAGCCATGACTGGCATGGCGGCCCCCCGCAGAGAAAAATCAATCCGTTAATTCTCCCTGCATCCCCTTCCCCAAAAAGGGAAAAGAGATTTTATGAGTCAAGGTCACTGATTATTTGCTTTTCTAAAATAAGCTCACTGCTATTGGAGAACACTTTAGAAAAACTAAAAGTTTGCTAAATGTGGGGGAGGGCAGGGCACCTGTTCAGCAAACTACTATGATCACAATACAGCCCTGAAGGATGGGTGCATTTTAGGCTGCAAAATCCTCACCAGGAAGAAAGGAATCACAAAATAGGTCTAGAAGCAATCAGCCAGTGGTTCTGAGACCATGTCCTTAATGGTCTAGATAGTTGTTTTTTATTTCACGCAAAACAGTTGGCGGAATACTAAAGGCCAGGCTCTTCAGGTTGAAAAGGAAGTACTTTCCTTAAGAACCTAAGATGACAGTGACATGATATCCCCACGTCAGTCTTGAAAAGAAGTAGATGGAGAAAAAAAACTGTAATTTCATCTGCTTGCATAAACACTAGAGTGCTTTGCAACAGTGCAATATGAATTTATCTGGAGGGGTGGAAAGTGGTTGCTTCCCCTTCCACAGTTTCTGAAGTGTTCATATGACAAAGGTAGTAAGCTTAGCCAGTCATCCCATAAGAGCCGTCTTTTTTTAAATGTCAACATAAAGCCACTCTATTTCATCTATCTTCCTAAGAGGTCACTTATGCCCAATTTATATTTTTATAACTCTAGCAATATTCAGCAGCAGAGGCCCAAGCCTCAACTGTGAGACTGAACTTGTTCATCTGAGCACGCAACCGTCTACTTCAACCTCCCCTATGAGGGTCTCCCAAGTGAGAGACACTGAAGAAATACTGCTACAAGGAAAAGAAAATCTGGTTTATACAACCATGCCAGGATATCTGACCTCACCCATCAAGCCAGGTAGGAAAACTCTGTCTATTTTACTTAGCCGTACTCTTAAAACACCACCTCTACCCTCCCTTCCATTCCATTGCCTTGTTTATTGTCTACAGTTAGATTTTTATATATAACCAGCGTCGTTTTTTTCCAAAAACGCAAAAAAAGACTAAGATCTTATGAGCCCCTTCAATAGCCACATCTGTCACCGTGCTGCTACAATTAACCTTCTTTGCACTAATGTGAAGGTTATTGCACTCCTACCTCATACTTCTGTTATATGTATATTCCATACAAATACATCTAGTAAAAACATTGAACAGCAAGAGGATCAAAAGAGGACAGTCATAGTTCACCAGTTGCAGCAGTAGCTCCCCGCTTAAATCCCATTAAAAGTAAAGAGAAGGACTTTGAGTGTAGTCAGTGGGAGACACAGTGCGACATTCGTACATTGAAAACCCAGTCCTCCAACAAGCTAAACAACACCCTCCCATGCACATCTAAGGCTGTAGTTGTTCCAGTCACAGTATACAACTTCCTCCAGTCTACAATGTTTACCAAAGTAAAACTCAGGAAATCATCCCACAGTAAGTCCACTCACTCCGACATCACTACTTCAGTCCCACTACATCATAAATGACAAAGCTGTTAGCATTCCTCTTGCATGTACTCTAGATGTACCTGTACACAATGACCATATGTTATGAACGATATAATGTTACTTCTAAATTACAGATAGCTTTATCGCTTCCGGTCATTTAGCAATGAGGCTCAAACGACACGGTCATGTTCTGTTCATGTGCCGTGCCCACACTACTACTCTCCTACAAGACTGATTAGCATCACGTATGTATAAAGGAGCACCTCAGATTGTTCATCTATTTGCAAAGGATTGGGAATGGCAGAAAGGCATTGATCACTTAAATCAAACAACAGAGTAAATTACCACTGGGTAAGTCCCCGCTTTACCCTCAATTATGCTTACCAGGGAGATAACTCTCTTATATGGAATCAAACCAGTTCAGATCCCTACAACCCTAAGACTAGAAAAGGCTACCCACTGACTGACTGCCTTGCTCTCACCAAGTCCATTCAGGTGTCTATTTGCCTGCTCAACAGATCTGTCCTTATGTTCAATACTGCAATAAGCAAAGCTGGCCGAGTACTCAAGAACTATTAACCTTTTTGTAATCTCAGGTGGCCCTTTTCTTCTTATAGTATTTATAGAAATACATTGCTGTGGTGTTCTCTACCTTGTTCAGAAGAACAGGAGGAATGCTCAAAGTTCAGGTACCTTTTTCTCTTAAGCCCAGTCTGAAGGTCACTTGGTAAATGTAAGCATGAAAGCTTTTCCATAGACGAAGGCAACCACTACCAACAAACTCAACCTGGGGGGAGAGACCGATAGGACCAGTTTAATGATTGTGAAGACAGTAGAACGCTGGGAAACCTTGGGAACCAGACCACAACTGTAGTTAAGATGTGAGTATGCTTACATTTATCCTGTCAGCTAGGCTCGAAGTGTCACTGTAGAATATGAATAGAACTGTGATGTAACTGCAATGTATAAAGTATTTTGGGGGATAACTGCTGGGGATAGGATAGCCAGGCATGAGTTACAATATGCTGATCACTACGCTGTTAAAAGAGTCTGCGAAACCGTCACTGAATAGCATTAATTCTAAGAGGTTGGATGCAGGAAGAATTAAAAAAGTCAGGCAAGAATAAAAATGCATTTTGCTAAATTGGTCAACTGTATATACTGCTTAAAAACTGGGAGGAGATTCCATGCTCAGTTCCACTTGAAAGAATTATAGCAACTATGACCTGCAAACAGGAGAGTTTCACTCTTCTCTGGAAGCAAAGTCAGAAATGGAGGGGAATAAAATATATGAATGTGTGGCTATATGTAGAATTGGATTGCCCTGAAGTAAGTTACTGGAGCTTCAGCGAACCAGTACTCTGTGGTAGCCAGGAGGTTTAGAGCATCTTGAGTGACACACAGATGCAAAAAGTGGACTGTTTTGACAGCGGATCTTACATTACGGAGTGCCCTTAAAACTTTAGTGGTGGTGAAGTACACTGTACTATGGAATTAGAGAGAGAAAGTTTTGAAATCCCTAGAGTCCAGCCCCTCAGCATGCGAGGAGTCTATGATGCTCCTTTGATACCTGAGCTCTTAAGAGGCTAATCCCAACAATCGTCGTGTAGAGGGTCTGGCTCCTACATACCTCGGGTATCCCAGTTCTTGTAGGTCTCAACGAAGCAACATCCATCATTAGTGAAGGAGCCTTTGACAGTCCCACTGAGATTTTGGAAGTGGCATCAATTGCTGGGCAGAGGTAGCTCAATACATTTGTTATAAGGATTGTTGGACAATGGGCTTCAAGTTAATTAGCTAGGCCAGTTCTGATCTAGGGAGGGAAATTCAATTCTTGATCTGTGCCTGAAAGCACCTGGTCTGCCACATATTCTATTAGGGTATCTATAAACAGTCTGTTTTTCTCGTTGGGTGTGGATCGAGACGGAGTGAAGAGGTAAAGATGTGTTAGTAGCTATAAAGGTTGACTTGAGGTTCTCTGGCGATGTGCCAGGGTGGGATCATTCACGATTCTTTGGTGACCGTTCCATCGGTTTGCTGACCTAGATTGGTGATACCAATGATGGTCTAAGAACAAGAGATATCACATTTCTCAGCCTCGGATACGTTAGGTGACAAAATGAAGGTGTGCTTATTTTGTATTCCTGTACACTGCATTCTCCCACAATTATGTATTTCAAATACAGAATGCACAGCTTTTCTTCCTTCCGCTTTTGTTCGGACCCACATATCCAGATCTTTTTTTAAACAGCCCATTGAATGGATCCTATTTAAGTAAAAGGATACAAAACACAAAGCACAAAATGTCTAATTTGATGTGCTGGAAATGAAGGAAAATGGGCCAGGCCACAACAAAGTTACAGTGTAACACCAGAATAAAGTAAAAGTCAGCTTTGGTAGGAAGGCATACTGTGTCACATTTGTCAACAATTATACAAACTGGAACATTGTGCTGTTTCTTCGAGAACTGATAAAGAAGAAATGAAGGACCCTTGACATGGCTAACAATCTGGGAATTCACCATGGTGCTCAAAGCAACATTTATAGACTGCTGTCGGGAAAGGAGAAGTTTGGATTGCGAGCTATTTCAGGGAAAAGAATCAGCATGTTAACTTCTTCACTCATCACGAAGTTATACTGTAATATAACAGTGAAATCTGAAACAAGCTTTGAAGGGTCATCATCTACAAACGTTAATAAGGCCGCTATATTTTGGTAATCTGATTTATATCTGAGATGTGAAAGCACCTGAGCTTCTAAAAGACATTTACTATATAATGCCCCATGCATTGTCGAAGGAATGTTCGAAGTTGCACAGCTTTTTTTTTTTTACTTTCAAAGAGTTCTATGGGAAACTTTGCTAGGTTGAAAAGATTTTCAACTTACTACAATCGAGTGAAAAATCGTGACTTTAAAACAATGATATAGGACTGTTGCTTAGGCAATACTTCTTAAATAACCAGTTTGTTTTCTTCTCAAGTTCCATTAAAATACTTTGTCATGAAATATAAAAACAGCAGAATCATATTCTTACTCTATGTATGTATTGCCTGTGCAAAACTATTCAGGACAGAAGCAAAACCATTCAGGACAGAAACAAAACTGAAAACTTCGAGAAATATTTTTCATACTTTTCCAGCTTCTTTGGCTCAATATGATGTAGAGAACATTTCTTGTAAAAAGCAGAAGAAAAAAAACTTTGCAGGATCGTTGAAGGGAAACAAAGAAAAGATGTTCAACCTTTGCAAAGGATGTACTGTATTTGTATTATATCTGTAAACTTTTCAATAAAAAAATCTTGAAATAAAAAAAAGAAAATTCAAAAATGTGCAAACATTTGCCAGCGGAAAAAGTGTGCATGCTCCTAGTCACAATGGTGCATATCTTTACTATAACCAAACAATGAAAATAGGGAACAGGAGAAAGCCAATAAAAATGTATGAGAAGGCCTTTGAAGTTGGAAAACATTGCTCAGGTTACATACAGTAACACAATCCCTACGTGCAAGACTGGAGGCGTACCAAGCAAATTCAGACAATTGGAAGCAACTCGACACCTGTCTGACCGAAAACAACTGATGAGGTTGCACTCACTGTACACCTTACAAGTACTTTCATTACAGTGCCAGTTGCATTAATTACCGACAATCTTTCCCATGTAAGTAAGATCCCATTAAAGAACCAGAATTTGACACTAACATTTCCTTTTCATTCACAGGGTAATGAGAATATAGATCAGAGATTAACACTCTGAGGTGAGCTGCTTTCAAACAATGGCAGCCTTCTGTGGTGTACAATGCTGTGTTCTGATTGGCTGAAGTCATGTAAAAGCGGCACGAGTGATGTAAAACACGCACTGGCTGTAGGAATATCAATAACAGTATACCGCGATGAAATCCAGGCCGTGCTCTTTGTGCTGGGGTGAAGTGCACCCCTTAAGTGTCTCACATTGAACGCATAGACCTCACGCTACTACATTATCATAGATTAGTCGGCCATCATGAATTTTTTTTGTTGAATACCATCAACACGGGAATTGTCGTAGCAATTTTCAGCTGTTCATTACAGGGAGCAACCAGGATGCTTATAACTTTTTTGTAATTATGGGATCTCAGTACCATTTCTGATATAAAATCTGTACAGATTAAACAGTATTCGCAGATATCAATTTGGGGAAGTACAACTGGAAGCATGTTTGAGGCTCTTATGTGTGATATGAAAAGAAAAGGCAAGGACATAACTTACATAGAACACATGGTTTGTGAATTCAGTGGACACTGGGGAAGGCAGTGGCCAAGGATATGCTTCGGGATTTAAGTTGGGTGGCTGGGGTAGGGAACCAAATTATCCCACGATGTACTTCAAGGGGGTACAACAATCACATGCAATACCATTATTTTTTTATTGTTCTAAATGTGATAAATCAATCCATGTGGTATCACATGTACAGTTAAAACATTTAACACCACGCTAAAAAAAAACTGCAGAAAACATTCAAGTTTCAACAACATTTCAAAAGAATCTAACCTTATAACACAATTGTCAAGAATGTCTATACTTCCCTGAGATGAGCCATAGGTCTTCCACAGTACAGGTAGACAGAAAATAACACACAACCCTAACTCAGCTTAGATATGCCTGAGGCAGCCTTTACCAGGACTCAACTCTATAAAATAATAAAACCTCCTACATAACCCTCTAGGACCAGGTGTAAATAACCAGCAGCTTGTAAGCCACTAGGAGCTCTCTGGCTATATGCAAGTAGCTCTCCAGTGCGCAGCCAGCCTACTAAATTAGAAGCGTTTGTTTGGTTCAATTAATAAATGTATTCCAAAATTGAAAAGCGTGTATTTGAGACGAAAATTTGTTTATTTTCACAATGTTTTCAGAAGCGGATGTTTGGAAAAAAAGATTGAATTTGCAAAATATATTTAAAGCTGATATAGAAGTGAGAACATCACGTGTCGGCGAGACTTATTACTCATCTTATCACCTTCGTGCCTGTGGCTTTGCAGCTATGGCTGTTATGTATTTCCCATGTATAGGTATGCCAGACTGATAACGCCTTTTTACATTCCTGATAACAACTCTGTATGAAGCTCTGGGGTGATCACTGCTGACAATTTTGCCTGCAGTGGCCATTAATGTAAACTTGTCCCATATGGTGACTTTTACATTTTTTTTTTTTTTTTTTTTTTTGCTTTTCAAAAACCTTTATTGTTGTTTATCAGCGTGTACACTGCTATTTAGCCAACAACCCGGAGGCAGGCAGCTTATGTATGCAACATTCCCACAATTCCACAAATCCATGATGTACATCTGCGCATGTTCTTATCATTTTAACATAACTAAGTAACCTTCATATTGAACTGTAAGCAAGTGTCGTGAAACAGCGAGCGATACTCCGTATGAATATACATGCAAATATCTACCTTTGTCAGGTGCGCCGTGTGATTGGTCACGCACTACTGTACATACACACACAATCCTCAGTCTGAACCAATCTGTGCCCCTCAGTCACTATCATTCCCCTCCGCCCCAGCCAGCCAGGACACCAATGGTTGCCATATGTCCGCCGGCCTCGAACGCAGTGGCATCATGTCCCAGTAGGCAGTCAGTTGGTCCTTGCAATATATTGCAGATTTGACCCAATGTGATATTTTCGGCGGCGCCTTCCGCTTCCAGTGTATCGCTATTTGCCACTTGGCCAGCAACAGCAAAAGGGCTACCAGCCTACGGGACGCTTTAGGCACCTGCATTACAAAGCCCAAGAGTGCTACCAACGGGTCAGGGTGTAACGGTGTCTCTACTATCTGCCCTATGTTACTGAAGACCATCTCCCAATATTTGTGTATTGGTCCACACATCCAAGCCTGGTGATAAAACGTAGCCTCTGTCTCGCCGCATCTCCAGCAAGACGCATCCGCCTGCAGACCCATCTTAAATAGCTGTTTGGGGGTACGGTATGTTCTGTGTAGATAATTGAAATGTATAAGTCTCAGTCTGTAATTGGGTGAGAGGTGCTCGAGTTGCGTGCAGCAAAACGTCCATTGTTTTTCTGTAATTGTTAGGTCTGCTTCTGCCTCCCACTGCAAACGTGAGTCAACGATACTGTGTCCCATGAGATACTTCTCGGTCATCTGAGGGAGAAAGGAATAGAAGGGGTGGCTCTTTCTTGGCTGGAAAGCTTTCTTTCGGAGCGCCAACAAGAGGTAAGATTGGGCTCCCACCATTCTATCTCAAGGGAGCTCACCAAGGGAGTGCCACAGGGCTCTTGCCTAAGCCCCACACTTTTCAACGTGTATGTGGCCCCCTTGGCAGATATTGTAAGATCCTATGGGTTCACCCCTGTATCGTACGCTGACGACACTCAGCTTTTGTTCCCCTTTAAAACTCTAATGCCCGCAATAAAAATATCTTTTGCGGACGGAATGAGGGCAATATCTCACTGGATGGCTACTAATCGCCTCCAGTGTAATGTAGGCAAGACTGAAGTAATGCTGCTCGGGGAGGCCTCACTTCTGTGGTCCCCAGATTGGTGGCCTCAGGATTTGGGACCAATTTCAAGCCCCAAACAGACCGTCAAAAATCTTGGTGTGCGCTTGGACAAAACACTCCTGTTTAAAGAGCACACAAATCAAGTAGCAGGTTCCTGCTTCCAGGTCATTGGTCTGCTACGACGAGTCTTCCCATTTCTATCTGATTCCTATAGAAAGACTCTCGTCCAGGCCTTGGTTATAAGTAGGCTGGACTACTGTAATGGCCTGTTGCTCTCGGCAAATGAAGAACAACTACAGAGACTACAGGTGGTCCAGAACACCGCTGCGAGACTAGTTCTCAACGCCCCGCCAAGGTCTGCCTCACTTCCCCTCTTGACTAAACTCCACTGGTTGCCAATTAGACAGCGTGTAAAATTTAAAATCTGCTGCATAATTTATAGATGTCTGTTTGGCAATGGACCCAAATATCTAAAAGAAATATTTATACCTTACAAACCCAGCCGAACCTTGCGCTCCAGCAGTCAGCAACAACTCCAGGTTCCCAGGATAAAAAAAGCAAGGCAGGGAGGGCGAGCCTTGTCCCATAAAGGCCCCATCCTCTGGAACTCACTGCCCCCTGCACTCAAAAATACAACCAACTTTTTTTTCTTCAAGAAGTCTCTGAAAACCTTTTTATTTGTCGCTTCTTAGGCTTTTCCCCTTCATCTCACTGTCTAACTACAGATATCTGGCTCATTTGGTTATGCGTAAGCGCGGAGATACCCTTTCGAGGATGGACTTCCTGCGCTATAACACAAATAAATAAAATAAACGTGTGGTACAGGTGTTGCATTCTGTATAGCTCTATATATACATGTGTAATCAGCTTGTGTGTGGAGTTGTTTGAGAGTATGTCCTCCAGAGCCGCCATCGATGGTGGGGCCTCCGGGAACATCGGGTACCTGTGTTTGCAGGCCGCTCTCAGCTGGTAGTAGAGTAGTAATTCCGAGGCCGTCGGTGCGGACGACGTTATCATGTTTTGAAGTGTAATGAAAATGTCGTCAGGGTACAGGTCACCCACCACCGTCAGACCACAATCCTTCGCTCTTCGTACAACCGCCGCGTCCGTCAGTGGACCCAGCAGTGGGTTACCCTCCAATGGCATGCTTGGGGCATATAGCTCAGTGACCCCTGCTCTTTTTGCAATACCCGCCCACGCCCATCGTACTACCTCCACAGTATCGATGTCCTCTTGCGAGCATTTATACTTCTTATACACCGCTGCTTTTAAGGGGCAGGGCGCTGCCACGTCAGTCTCAATAGCCACCTGAGGCTGGTAAGGGATTGGGTGTTGCCAGTAATGCAGGTATTGGGCCTGCGCACTATATGCATATAGCTCGAAGTCTGGGGCTGCCAGACCTCCCTGGTGGAATGGAAGTGTAAGCAGTCTCCAGGCCACTCTAGGCTGCCTGCCCGCCCAGACCAGCTAGAGTACCGCTGATCTAAGGCGGCGAAAAAATGCCGTGGTTAGGGGCAAGGGAATGTTCATAAATAAATAAAGGAATTTGGGGACCACCACCATTTTGATGATGGCTATGCGGCCCGTAAGTGACAAGGGCAGTCTCTTCCATTTCTTCACTTTGCCCTCGAGCCACTCCATTGCCACCCCAAAATTCGCCAACCAGATGTCCTGTATAGAGCGGCTCATGGTAATGCCTAGGTATTTGACTTCGGCTGTTACCCAGTCTATCGGGAATTCAGTGTGACATTTATGTGTACCTTCTGTGAGAGGAAGCATCGTCAATTTCGACCAATTTATGTTTATGCCAGTGAGCCCACTGTAGCGCACCACCTCCCTCATCAGCGGGTCAAAGTTGTCCACCGGATTCATCATGTATATGGTAACATCGTCTGCATACATGGATATGAGTAAGCCGTGCGACGTAAAGCCAATACTGCGCTGTGTGTGGTGTTGGCTCAGACGCGCTGCAAGCGGTTCAGTCGCTATGGCAAATAGCAGGGGCGAAAGTGGACACCCCTGTCTAGTCCCTCTGGTAATGGGTATAGGGGCAGATATTTGTCCATTCACCCGAACTCTAGCAGTCGGGCTATTGTATAAAATGCTGATACGTTTTGCAAACATCGGACTGAATCCCATACGGGTAAAAAGTTTAAAAAGAAATTTCCACTCTAAGGAATCAAAAGCTTTAGTAGCATCCAAAAGTGCAGCTGCAGCCTGCACCCTTGGGTCTAGGTAGTGCAATATTCCAAACAGTACCCTCAGATTGTGCGAGGTGGATCTATCCAGTACAAAACCCGATTGATCGGATAGCGCTATTTGTGGCAACATGTATTTTATGCGGTCTGCTTGTAGTTTTGCATAAATTTTAGCATCTATATTTATCAAGGAAAGCGGGCGATAGGAGTCTGGGTTGGTGGGGTCCTTGCCAGGTTTGAGTAGCGTGATGATCATTGCTTCACGCAGCGACTGTGGGAGGATGCCTGATTCAATTGCCTCCTCAAAGACCCTGTGTAGTCTTGGGACAAGGATGTCAGAATATTCTTTATAGAAGTCTGCTGTTAACCCGTCAGGGCCAGGTGCTTTGCCTGGCGGCAGGCCTGCTATGATCGCTCGTATGTCATCCTGTGTGAACGGTAAATCCATATACTGCCTGACCCCATTGTTAAACCACGCTAAGGCAATTGTGTCTAGATAATCCGTCAGGACCTGGCCGTCCGGTGTTACCCTAGAGGTGTATAGCGTCTTGTAGTAGTCAGTCATGACAGTCAGTATGGCATTAGGTTCCCTCACCAAGTCACCTCCCTCATCCTTGAGCTCTAAAATATAGTCCATTCCCCTCGGAGTACGCAGTATGTTCGCTAGTGTCCGCCCAGCCCGGTCCCCCTCACCATATCGTCTAGCCTGACCATCCCTGGCCAGAAATGCCACCTCCCTGTCCGCCTCCTCCTGGTATTGAGTTAGTTTAATTCTGAGGTCAGCCCGAACCCTGTCTGTTGGTGCCACCGCAAGAGTGGATTCGAGTGCAGCTAGCTCAGTCTCAAGTTTACTCAGTGCGTCTCTTATTGTCTTGAGTACCCCCATTTTCAGCGACATGCAGTGCCCTCTCGTCACCACCTTACAAGCCTCCCAAAGTGTGCCCGGGGAATCCACCGAGCCCTCATTGAGCTCAAAGTATTCCTCCAACTTGTCTCTCAGCTCCTAGCGGAATACTTGATCCCGAAGAGCGCAGGAAGGGAATCTCCAACTAAATGGCTGGATATACTGCGATGGAGTGGATAGTGTCAGACAGACCTGGGAGTGATCAGACAACGACCGCGGCAGATGGGTCACATCAGTTGTTAGGGCGTGGATGTCCCTGGACATAAGCCAATAGTCTAGTCTGGACCATGCCGCCCTGTGTAGTGTGATGCATGTACCCTCACGTGCGCCGGGGTGCAATACTCTCCATGAGTCTATCAATTGGGCATCAGACATAATATCGCCCAGCGCCTCTGCTGCCCTAGGGTGGTGTCCCCTTACCGCCCCCTGCCTATCCATGGTGTCCGAAAGCACAACATTGTAATCCCCGCCCCACATAATCGCGGCTGGGCCTCGAGCTTGAATCTTATGCCATAAATCACCGTAGAAATCAGGGCTGTCATCGTTAGGGCCATAGACATTCACCATCACAGTTCTCATGCCACACAGCGCTCCCACCAACAATATAAATCTACCTGCTTCATCTTTAAGGACTTCAAATGTTTTCCACTGTAGGCCCCGTTTTATCAGTATCGCCACCCCACGTGAATAGTTAGAACATGGTGCGTGTACAATCTCTCCTCATCTATTGTGTCGAAGCAAGTGATTGGCATTTTCAGTTAGGTGAGTCTCTTGCAGGAAGCATATGTCTATGTCCTTTCTGAGTAAGTATGCGTGCACCAGTCTAGTCTTTCTTCTATCATTCACGCCTCTAACATTCCAAGTTAGACATTTTATGTATTTCATGACTTCATTTGGGAGATAGTTTGTCCATGAGGTGCAGTAGCACCACACAGTGTCCAATCTTTCAGTGTCCATGTGAGTAGTGCGGCAAGTATCAACAAGCTCTCCGACTGTATCACGACCGGCCAATCATAACACATTGCACGGTGATGCTGTCGCCCAGGCAAGACCGTTGCCCCAGCATCTTTCAACACGCAGTTTCTCGCTCCACCCGACTTATCGCTCAAAATCAAACATACAACCCAAGAACATCCCAAAGTTAACATATTGCATTCCCCACCCGCTCCAACCCCCCAATTAGGTTGTGCAATTGCCCCCCCCACTCCTCTCCCCAGCTACCAAAACATCGGTAAATGTCTTCATCAATAACAAAGAAATGGGAACCATCCCCTGGGGTACGCAGGTTAAACTCCTTCTAACCCTGTACTCATGCCAGGGCGATCGAGCGCTGGCTTGGTTGTGACCGCTCAAGGACCTCCACCCCCTCCCACGTGCATTAACTGATGAACTTGTCTGCACATGGCGAATACATCGTAACACAAACAGGTAGACCGATCAGTGGCTGTCCTCCTCAATTGGAGTCTCAATTCAGGCTCTGAATCCCCTCCGCCAGCATTCACTCAACATCACTTAGCCTCTCTTGCGTTTCCGGTTCCTCAGGGTGTGCTTGGTTTTTGTGATCTCTTGCCAGTTGTTTCGCGTATTGCAATGCCGCCTTAGCGTCCACAAAGAATGATGGTCTGCCCGGGCCCTGCACCCGTAGTTTCGCCGGATATATCAGCGAATATTTTGTGCCTATTTGCTGGAAAATCTTCTTCGCCGGTACGAACTCTCTCCTGGCAGCTTGAACCTGAATGGTGAAGTCCGAGTATATTGCAAGTCGGTTGCCTTTGTATTGCAGTTCCTGCATGTCCCGTGCCAAGCGCAATATCGTGTCCCGGTCCCTGTAGTTTAATATGCGCGTGATGATGGGCCTGGGGGGCGCTCCTGGTTTCGGCTTAGGCCCAAGAGATCTGTGGGCTCTTTCCACCAAGAACATCTGAGAAAGACCCGTTCCAAAAAGAGCTTTCATCATCTCCTCGACGTACAGTTCCATGCTGGTAATATCTGTCAATTCCGCCACTCCTGTAATTCTGACGTTATTGCGTCTCGAGCGCGCTTCCAAATCCTCGTTCTTTTGTTGGATTAACGCAAGCACTTTGTCCATGCCCCGCACTTTTTTGTCCAGATCAGTTTGACTTTCTTCTGTTTCCGTCACACGTGTTTCTAGCACCCCAACTCTCCCCTCCTGCTTGTCCATTCTTTTGGTGATACTGTCCATGCGGGCTGCCAAGTCATCCATCTTTTGATCAATGCTATGTAGGCTAGTTTTTAGTTCCTGGAACATATTTTTATATCCGCTGCTTGCGAGCCATTCCGGTCGTCTCTTGATGCTTCATCTTCCTGTTGTTCCTGACCAGCAGTCTTTTGCTTGGTTTTGTCGAACGTGAGTCGCGGCTGTCTCGTGTCCGGCTTCCCCATCGCCTCCTGATTATGCGGTTATGGCGCGGTAATGTCTTCGTGTTGGCGATACAGTGCCAGGTATTAGTCTCTGCAGTGGCACAGCACTACACGTCTCCAATCAGTTCCTAAAGCACACACGTGCGCACCCAACCAACAGCAGGTCTAGCTTCTGCGCCACCCACAGTGCACGGTACCTCCAGCTAGGCACTCGAGACGTCGGAGCACACTGGGGTAGTTGCAATGGTCGGTATGTGCCCTCCGTAGGAGCCAAGAGCTCACAACACTGTACCCCAGATGCTGGTCACCATGAGCCTCAACTCGATCACTGTGTGTGCATGAGCTGGTCCCAAAATGGCTGTTCGCGCCCTTTTTGCGCGGCTCGTCCCTCGGGCGCCCTATTCCAACAGGCGCTCCGTGACTGGCCTTGTTTCTGGCAACCTGGGCGCCTCTTCGTCACTGGCCGCCCTATGCGCTGCAACTACCTGGCATGTGCTGTGGGCTGTAGGATTCAGTTCGCCGGGAGTGCTCATGTGTCCCCCGGCAGTTACACGGCCCAATCCAACATGGCCGCCCCGGACTCCTTCGCACCGGGAACAACGCAGGATCGATGCCACGGCACAGTAGAGCCGCGCGGGGCAGTCTATGGGTCAGTAGCAGTATGCGCCTACCTTCTGGGGTCCAGCGCAGTCCTCGCAGTAATAATCACTCCAGACTGCATACAGCGATCTGCCGTTTCCCTGCCATACCTCGCACTGTCGCGGAAACGAGTCCGTGCCGCTTGCTGCAGTTTTTCTCCCCGAGTCAGTCAGGGCGCCGCAAATATCCCGGCTTGCTGGTTCCGCTAGTGCTCGGGACTCGCCGGTATTCCGCCTCCGCAGCGTTCGCCTGTCTGGATTACCGCCCGACCGTGGCGCCGTGTTGATCTCCCTCGGGCTGTGTAGTCATGCCAGCCCCCGGCTTCCACCTACGCGCCAGGCCACTCCTCCGCTCACGATCTGTTTGGTATTCCGGCTTGTCAGAGCTACAGACTGCATACAAATGATCGCCAGGCAGTCACTATGATGTCGCGTTTGCTTCAGGGGTTCAAGGTCCGAGTCTCCACACCAGATTTGCTCATAAATGCCGGATTAATTTGCTCGATCGGCGGAGCTGCGGTCTCAAGCAGCCATTCCGCTCTGCAGCCAAGCCACGCCCCCTACTTTTACAACATTAATACGGTCTTGCTACTGAAAGGTGGTAGTCTGGAGTTTTGCTTTGTGAATGCTTGTTGGCAATGCTAAACAGCAAAGGCAAAAGGAAAAGCCAATGCTGACTGTCATCAACAAAAAAAAAGGCAAAATGACTGACCCCAGCATAATGACGTTTGTGTGTCACTAGGCATGTAAGTGTATCAGCCATTAAGTAGCGGAGGGCATTTTTTTTAACTTGTATTTACTGTTCCATTATGGCGTCTGCCCATTTTGGAGTGGTAATTTAAAAAAGTATAGAAGGAGCAGCCAGGTGTGAAGAAAGCAACAGACGAGGTGGGGAAATCAACAACATGGAGCACATGGGGACAAAATGAGGGTGAAAAAGTACACAGGGGAGAGAGACAGAACGCACAATCATGAAGTGCTCAGAGAAAAACTAACAAGTAGTGGTGTTTAATGATACAAGTAGTCCAACAAAAAGGAAGTAAAATAAGTTTATGCTCAATTATATGGAGGGGAATGAAAGTCTATGAATAAAACCAAAAGCAAGCAAGTGAGATTGATAGTAAAGCAAACCAGTGATCAACAATCGGCTGGCTGAAAGCCCACGCTGTGCACTGGTATTGTACAGAATAGGACTTTCAACAACAAACAGCTAACGCGGTCTGTAGGAGATCTAACAACTACAACTCATTTAAACTAACACTCCCTTTGTGGACCGCACTACGCCCAAAAATTAATCAGATTAAATCTGCGCTGGAAACATGTGCTGATAAACACACATCTTACTTTAAGAAACACAATTATCCCACTGCACAAAGACATGGGCTAATTATATCGGACGTATATAGTATAAGGTTTTCCAAATAAAATGCAAATAATAAAACTTAAATACTATGCGACTAACCACCTTAGCTTCTGTACCACATGATGCCTTCATTCAACAACCGCAAGTGATGAACAGCGATTGCGTTTCCGATACCGGACATGACTTCTTCACTACCGTTCTCCCTCTGCAAAACACTGTGCCAACGGTCTGCATTTATCCACGATTCAGGATATGTCTGCACTAGCGTTCTAAACCTACCCCACATTTCTTTAACTATATGCACTATGTACCAACAACAGAGACCATCAGTGGTTCACTAGCACGTGTGGCTGCTTGCACACTTGTCCGGGCCATTATAAAGCTGCATTAATCCCAAGTGCAGAAGCACCTTTATTTTCTGCTAATTATGCGCATCAAGTAGATGTTATGCCACTTGATATTTGAAGGAGATTTAGGCTTTTGTTTTAATATCTACAAACTGTAACCCTTCCACAGACCTGTGTGCACTAGTGCCATTAGCCGGCCGGCTCCCATGCACGTTGTTTACGCGGGCGGCCCAGTCTGGGCTGCCAGTGACCTGGACTGGCCGAGCAGCCAGCCCATTTAGCATCAGCAAGACACCCTCAGACAGGAGCCCGCCCTCGCCCGGACCAGCGGCTATGACTCATCGGCAGCTGAGCACCGCGAATCAGATATGAGAAAAATGTCACAGCAATGCAGCTCCCAGCAGCAGGCCCGCGCACCGCTCCACAGGCGCGCGCGCTAAAAAGAGAACACGCATTCAGCCTTTTTACAAGCGGAGGGCGGGAAGCCTACAAGGGCTCTGATTGGGCAGGCTCCGTTCAGTGCATTAACACTTGGAAGCGCCTGCCGCCGGTAATCAGGACCGAGAGGACTTCATTGGGAGGAAAACTTGAGGCTTCTCGAGTTCAGACCCATTACTTCATCTTTTTCCACCTCTTTACCACTGCTTCCTTGACCAGTGGAACCGGATGTCGTGGCTGCATGGCCACCCTCACATCACCACAGATTGCGACCTTCACGCACACGCCAGGGGGAAATAATTATTTGACTGGGAAAGATATGGACTCGTATTTAGGAGATTCAGTACAAGGGCAGACTGTACTGGGATGGTGCACAAACAGGCTAGGACAATATTGAGGGTTGGGAAATTCCATCAGCAGAACCACCGCTGTATGCAGTCTGCGTTTATAATGAGCCCTGATAAAGTCGGGATCACGACGAAACACGTGTTGAGCTGGCTAATGCAAAGTGGAATAAAGCACTGGGAAAGAGCAAGATTACACCCAATGCCTGAAGACTGAGTTATTCAAAATAGCGTGTGCCATAAGGCTGTACAGATGTACATATAGAACCTGCCAGTTCTGATTGTGGATGTTGGGTGGGCATTCCTCCTTTTTTGGAGACCTAATTTCTGATCAAAATAAACTAGAGAGGTGTGATATTCAAGTGAGCGCTAGGGAATCACCCCTCCAGACGCAACCCTACCACCACCTCCCACAAGTATCAGTCTAGCTCTGGGGCCACCATCCTCTTGAGTGGGATGGGGGAAGAAGACCCAAGAAGGCCATTGTCATGGACACAGCTCCCTCTCTGCTTTCTTCCAGAGAACACAAGCATACCTCATACCCCGTTGCTGTTTACTGCAATCTGTTGTACGCTCAATCGGACCCAACAGGTCGGATTTCTTATTTTGTTTTGAAGGAATGGAAAGGACTATCAAAAAGAACTCTGCCATACTCAACCTTGTCTTATCGGCCACATATGACTTTGAGGCGTCTTGTGTGGATTTTGAAGCTGGTTTGAGGTAAATGATTAGGAGTTGATCCTGGTTCCTGATAGACCTCCCCAGTATGCTTATATTACGCAGTTCTATAGTGGGAGTGGTGTGGTTTGGTGCTTTGCAATGGGGACTCCTATTTGAAGCTGTGACAATGAGGACGGAGAGGAGTTGTGACTTTGCCACAGTGTTTTGAAATTGTATAAACAGTCTACATTTTCAACATATACCTAGTCCGTTGTGTCTGGCAAGGATGAACTTGCAATACATGAATATTACCTTACTACGTAGTCAGCTATTTTTTCAAGCGTAGTGTACCCACATGTGCAACCTACAAATTGTTCTCCCTTCAAAGATCCTGCAAATCATTGAGACCAACTTATTGTCCAACTCGGATGTCTTCTTTTACTACAAACTCCTGTCAAGTTGACAGTGCTACATGTTTGTCTGCAACTATATGAAGTGTTTCAGTTATACATAAAGTGCTATAACAACCTTGGATTGGAGAGCGCTACAGAACATAAAATAAAATGCTAGTCCCGTTGCAGGGTTGTCCGTCTGGGGAACTGCACATTCTCAAACCTCTGCGTATCACCACGTATATGGCAAGAACAGTTGACCCATCACAAACCGTCTGTTCCGCTGGCGTTTGTTCATCCTTACTTTTCCAACTTATGACTGGCAACACATAACATATCCCATGTAAGTAAGGTTAGGCTAAACGTGCTTCCCAGAGGGCAAGGAGAGATAAGTGGAAAGGTAAAACAAAGCGGCATAATGAGGTGTAATTGTAGGCTGGGTGGCATAGAAGATTCAATACCCTTTCATTCTCTGTGTCAACAATTTGCTAAAAATGGAGTAAATAAACAAGACCTAGTTCACCGAAATATGAAATCACTGAAAGATAGAAAATGTTTCTAATTTTAAGGAAGGAGGAACCAGTGCATTATATGCAGCAATATCGGTAAAGAAGCGCTATCGAAACCTTAGCGTTATGTGTGCAGCTGTTTTGCAGATGCTTTTTTTTGTACCAGATTTCATTTTGCAACTGTTTAAGACGTTGCGATTTTGAAATATGGAAAGGATTTTGATGGAATAATCCAAGGTGCATAAACACCTGCTTGCTTTGTCGTGTCCATTTTAAACTTGCCACATTGTCCTCACCCACACTGAAAGGATATTCAACCCAGCCTTCGCTGCTAATAGCTGCAGCCTCCATCTAGATCAACAAAACAACTTTTCTAGTGAACACACTACAAATGTAAGAAGAGTATACATAATGGTTAACTGTGTAATATGATCCAATATTTACATAACAGGGCTGGGCGACACCATAAATAATAATGCTGAAGGCAGAGTGGTGTGTAAATGTTGCAAGACCGCCCCGCCGCAGATGGCAATATAGGACACATTAAACATCACCCGCTCATGGGCGTCCGCAGGGGGGGGCAAGGAGGGGCACTTGCCCCCCCCTGGATCCAGTCCTTTCAAGTGCCACGGATCGCACTGTAATGCATTGTAACCTTTATGCATATTTGGTTTTTGTCTCAGTTGCCACATAAAGCGCCAAGGCACGCAGCCCACAGCAGAAACTTCACTGGCTGGTTTGCGGGCGGCATCATAAACACTTTGTTTGCAAGAGTTTCTTTCGCATGAAGGGAAAAGTCATAACTCTGACAGTATCTAACTGGAAAAGTTGATATCTGTTCAGAGAGCACGTACTGAGGCGGAGTCTTGACAGCATCAGCGTGGAGGGGAAGATGTACTATGCTGCAGGTAGAAAGGCTCAGCCGAAGGCAGGGTGGATTGGCAAAGCATATATGCAGTAAGACGTCTGTGTTTTTAAAATGATATAAACGGTTTCTGTTTGCTACATAGTACGTGCTAGTCTCTTAGTTTATTAACCAATTAATGTTAACTATCTGAACTCGCAATAGAAGAGGGCTGCACAGCAGGGACATCTTAAGGATTTTGGGGGCCCTGGGTCAAACGAATTTTGGGGGCCCCTTTTCGAAACAGCATCCAATTTATGATACCGTTTCAGCTCTTTCATGCCCTCTTTGGCCAGGTCACTGACAGTGCACAGGCCCACTGGTCCAAATTCTAAATGTGTTTACATCAAATATTCAGGGACCACTCGGGTTTTCAATATTGTAATACAGCAGCAGCTCAGGAATAATACTGCAAATAATGTCAGTGACAACCTTCCATTTCTCATATGTCAGGTCCTGTTTTGATAGAAAATATTTTTTTTTATGGATGTTGCATGAATCATAAACAAAACATTCATCTGAAAAATGTCTGTAATAGACTCTCACACTTCACCCACATTAAACATAAAATCAGGGAAAACGGTATTATGTTTAAGAATTATTTAAGGTAGTCAGGGCAAGACTCTCGGCAGAACAGAGCTGGCTCCATAAGGCCCCCCCTGAAAGCCTGGGGCCCAGGGCCAGAGCCCACTTTACCCATGCCACTTTACCCACACCGCACACCACACCCTGGGGCCGCTTGCTTCATTATACTTGTGTGACAATTTTGAAAGAATTTAAAAAAAAATTGTCAGCCTGCTTTAGTGTGACCGCTTTGTGTCTCTCACAGGCTCTCTTGAGGCTTGCCCAGCAATCATGCTACCTATCACACATATGCTGACTGTGGCACGGAAGTCTGCAAGTCATCGGACTCTTATTCATTTATAGTATGGGCCTGAGGCAGTTGAGATCTGTGTTCCGGCCTCTCACACCCTGTTATAGTCTGGGCCCAGGTCTCACTGTCCCACGTGGGACACAGAGAGCGGCATGGAGTTTAGTGATTCTTCTCTCCTGGTTTATTATTTGAGCTCTCCCCAAACAGCCTCAATGCCACCAGTTCACAGACAGGTACTCTCATCAGCATGCGTCCTCACAGTCTATTTTTGCACTTACCTGCGTGTATCTGGATCTGAAGGTGGGGTCTCGGATTTAGGGGTCTTTCGACACTTGCTGTGCTGCAGGCTTTAAGCATCAATACAGGGCGGACAGAATACCCGACTTAACACCATGCTGCTTCTGTGCCATGCACAGAAAAACAAATTTCAATCTTTGTCCGAAGTGTCGTCTGGTGTATTTACACTTAGTGTGTAACTTATCACTTGCTGTGTGACACTAGAAATATTTATGCCAGGACATCAGGGCAGGCTCTGGTGATGCTCATGCCACTACAACTCTGAATAGTGCATGTGCACCCAGCAATACCCCTTCTACATTGGTGGGCCGTGTTCCAGTAAAGAACTGTGTTCTCCACTAAACTGTTGTCTTGTATTGTCAGTGGCACTTATTGCACACCTTCGCTCCAGTGGTTCTACAGTCTAAACGCAGGTCCTTGCTCTTTTTGGTGTTAATTCTTAGCGGAGCCATGTGACCTGCTTTCTAGATGTCCATAGCTGCCAAGGCTTTATATTGCTATGTGTAACATTTTCACAATTTCATTTTAATTATGAGTCAGCTGCAGCAGGGGTTTGCAGCAGTTTTATATCTTCTTAGAATTTCTCATTGCTCAAATGGGTCTAATTTCTGATATTTATGTTTCCTTTGTCTTCATTGCTTGATTTTTGCTTTCAAGAAAGCGTCACTCATAGTTGTTTAAATGTCACTCATAATCACACTGAAATTATGAAAATGTCACACATACCAATTTGAAACCTTGCAGCTATGTGGATCGCCAGTCTGTCCGGTGTACTGGTGGTGACGTGGATGGTGTGGCTGGGTGGCAGCAGCGGCGCTGACAGCCAGGCGCCAATATTTTTTGTTCCCTCAGTTTCATTTTAGTTGCCAGGTCGTCTGCTATGGTGCCTCACAAGATTATTCTCTCCCCCCTATGGGTTTATTTCTTTATTTAAATTCTTTGTCTTATTAGATTTGGATTTATTTATTTATTACTTGTGCTCAATCATGTCAGAGATTGGTGATGAAGTTACACTTTTGCCCCCCCCTGGAAACATTTCTGCGGACGCCCATGCACCCGCTATTTGATTTTTTTATTTTTTTATTTTATTACATAGTTATTTTGGGGTAGCCAGTCCAAACAAGCGGGTTTCTTCTAAGTGCAGCTAACAATGGGCACTGGCTGGAATTAAAATGTGAACCTTCATGAATAAAATGTTGCTGAAACAATGATCAGTGGTGAGGACCGGTGTACTTATGCAATCCTGAAGCCTTTACCACATAAAGACTTTCCGACACTTTCCACAGTTTGCAGATCTCTAAAAAAAAACCTGCTTCTAGCTCAAATGGATAAACACAATACTCCCACACGTACAGCATAATCTGCCTTTTCCTGCATAATTTAGACAACCCAGCTGCATAATCATAGCGAACCTGGCAATGGTAAAGCAGACTGCTTTGGAGCAGTGACTGTAATAATGAAGTCTGAATTTCACACAGTAATGTGAAATATTTCTCATATTTCATAATTCCCTGTTGATTACGAGTTCTTGTGACATTCAATTTGTCCATCATCCATAGGAACATAAATGTATGCATATATTTAATATGCTTCTTTTCACTTTATGTCTCTAGTAACGGGGCACTTAAAGACGCAAACAGCTAATAAATTGCACAGAAGGCCATGTCATGTTTTGGCAAGATTCATTTCATTTAAGACGGGTGATGAAGATTCCTACACGCAGTTGGGACACCCGCAGTATCAGCACTATAACCAAAACACGTGTGAACTAAATGGCTCCCTGAGTAATTCAAACACGGGTCACATTAGCGTAACACGCACGGTAATATTAGGCCGCGTGCTGCGTCCGTCATAAGAGGCCGCTGAAAGCGGAGCCAGCGTGCGATGAAACAGACATTTAGCAGCCAAGGGCTCAAAACCTATGTAATCACTGATTTATGTCAGCGGCACGACCAATCGACGAAGGCCGCGATCCTCCGTTATGCGCATTGCTGACATGTGCTGGGTTATTCTGGGCACAGCTGGATATGGCAAGACGCGTACTCGGTGTCAGTTACCTGAAAAGGGATATGCCAAGTTATCAAAGCGCAGCATCGCACCGGTGGTAAACTAGCAGGTTACGACACTGCTGCTGCAGGCAGGAATTTTACTGAGACAACATGGCCTACCAGCTACAGATCGCACTCGGGTTTTAACTGGGCATAATTCTGACACACGTGCCTGTTACCCCCTCCGTGGCAGTGCACATCCCATATTAAAGAACACACTCAGAATCCGAGGCTAAAACTAACGGGCGCCAACAAACTACAGAAAGCTCCTTATTACGTGATATGAACCCAACAATAAGCACAATGGCAATTACCTTAAAAAGAACATGAACGAGGCACTGCGAGTCAAAAGTTTAGTGTACAAATTAAAAAAATTAAAAAACACATCTGGAAAACAGTTAAAAGACGTGGTACATTTCGAGAATGATAGTTCTGTATCGCAGCTGCATACTAAAACGATCTTGGGGGGATACACTGGCCTCTGAAACGTTCCAATTTGTTTAACCTACTAATTAACTCCCCATGACATGAATGCACCAACAAAAAAGACACGCGTCGGTGCTGGGGGACTGCAGGCGTGGTTGGCGGTGCTGGTACCTCATCTGCAGATATCCTGCCCCCCACGCCCCCGCGGTGACAGTCAACAAACACAGACACTGCCCCCTCAGATGCTGGTTCCCTTTACATTTCAGGTTTCACTGACATTCCCTAAGAATACCAGCTTTTAACAGCAGCGGTTTCTTGATGGGGGCTTCACACCCTTGTTTGTTTGCCACGATATCAAATGTGTAATAATAAAGAATATAAAACATGTTTTTGCTGCCGTGCGCGGAATGACCCGGGCAAAGAAGTTACATAGTGGAAAGGGATTGAGCCTCCGCTCCAAGCTGGGAGGTGGCGGGCTTCCTTGGGGTGAAGTGCGCATGTCGTTTTGGATGTGTGTCTTGCCCCGACCAGCCGGACATGCGCACTTGAACCCTGGCCAGGCTCTGCAATGTAGGAGCCCGAGGGATTGTAGTCCCGCAAGGCTCCAAAGGAGCGGTGGCAGCCCATGACCCAGCCAATCATGGCACTGATGGAGTCATGGTGGTGTGACCAGGCTAGGGATGTGCGGTCATTGTTAACTTGCTCCAAGCAGGCACGCATGACTAAGATTCGTGTTCGGAATCAGTGCCAATAGCCGGACTGGACGGACAGCGGGTGTGTTTGTCGGCTGCACTCTTACATTCACCTTCACTCAGACTGACTGACTCTGGGCGTCGCTGATTTTTGGGTGACAGCCCCTCTGACTGAGTATCGAAATGCACGTGATGTCAGAGATTGATTTACACATGAACTGAAATGACACAGAGAGCTGCTGTTTTACCCAAAACATGTAGTTGGATGGAGTTTGCAAACAGTGGACAGGGCGTTCCTGACAGGCTCTGGAAGGAGGGAAGTGGGAGGTGATAGCTGCACTGCACTGCAAGCTGGTGGCGTGTAAGGCGTTACATGCTGGGATGCACCCCCCCCCCCCCACTCTGAAATATCTTGCTCTTCCCCTCACCCATCTGTCCTCTCCTTGTATCTGTCTCTCTCTACTTCTCTTCTGTCTTTTTCCCTCTCTCTCCCCCTATCTCTCTCTCTCTCTCTCTCCCCCATCTCTCTCTATCTTTCCCCCTATATATATCTCTCTCCCCCTATATATCTCACTCTCTCTTTCCTCTTAGTATCGTTGTTTCCTTCTCTTGATCTTTAGTTCTCCATCTGTGCCTCACACCCCCTCTTTGATATGCTGTGTTTATTTTTATATAGCACCAACATACTTCATATCTGCCTTTTCATAACGCTATCTTAATAATGTATATGATAACACGAGCATGTATTTAAACGACGCTATGCTATGAACGCAAAAAAGGGCAAGTGATGCTCCATTGCTGAATGAATAACACACGCAGGCACCAGTGAGCACAGACGTTTGTTGAGTCACCCTGAATTTACACCACTCAGTGAGCAGTGTAAATTCAGGGTGACTCACAACTAACGTCTGTGATGAGCGAACCTTGAACTAACAGTGGAAAAGATAAACAGGTGCCTGCCCTTGAATAACCTGGGACAACCCCGGGCAGTGTTCATACTAGGAGGGCAAAGACCGAGCAGGAGACTAAACAGAGTGTGTGGTGACCGTGAGACTCTGCCGACAGGAGGTGTCTGTGAATGGCGGCTCCATGGACTAATGCCTCTGCTTCAGAAGTGTAATGGTCAAACATTCAAATCCCAGCGGGTCAACTCAGCCTTTCATCCTTCCGGGGTCAATACATGAGTGCCCTGCAGTTGTGTAATAATAAACAAGAGATACTCAGCCCTGAGGGGTGAACGCACGCTATACAGGTGTTATGTATGTCAGGCATCTGTACGTGTTGGAGGACAGACCAGCCCATCCGCCTTGGTCCTCTGTCCACCTGCACGTGCTCCAGCCCTTTGTGTGTTTTAACAGTGCCAACACCTGAAGGAGTAGGGAACACAGTCATGTGGGACCCAGGGCATATGCCATGTGCCTGATCTGCCAATCTGGACCACACTCAACCACAAGTGTGCCAGGGGGCATCTATCACTCATGTGTACAGCCTGTATACCCATGCCAGCCCAAATGGCTACCAAGATCAAAGTTGGTGCCAAGGCGCCTTCGATTTGCCACAGAGACAATCCCTGTGCTCACCGCTTGTCCCTGCCTGCTCACACAGATCTAGGGGAAGAGGGATGCATTGGTCAGGGCACACAGAGACTAACAGGCAGACAGGGGGCGTCCAAGCGCTAAAAAGGAACAAGAGTCAGTGAGGCTAGCAGGCAGAGGGAAACTAATCTTCCATGCCCCCAACACCATGCCCCACCTCCTGCCCCATCACTGTTTACCAAGAACCAGAGGGGGAGGATTTATCTCGCCAAGCAGGCAATAAAACAGAGCAGCTATTAGGCGAGGCGACCTTAGACCTAACGGCTAAGGTGCTCGACCTCGGACCTGGGGAACTGGGTTCGAGTCTCGGTAACGACGCCAAAAACCCCCTGTGATTCTGGGCAAATCACTTAATCTCCCCGTGCCTAAAAAAAAATGAAAAAATTAAAAAAATGAGTGTGTCCTCATGTAACGTAACTGGTGCTATGTAAAGCGCTCTGATAACTGATTCGGTTCGGTTCTAGTTCGCGCTATATAAAAACTCTGCAAAAAAAAATGGTCGAGATCAAATGGTCGTCAGAGGGCCCAAAACAGGTCTGACCAAGAAAGTCGGGACAATTATAGTGAGACCAGTGATTTTAATGGGCAGGTACGGAGTACCAGCACTTTTTTATTTTGAGAGGGAGAGTACCTGCACTTCTCAAGAAAAACATAATACTTTTAATTTAAGAGTACCAGCACTTCGCAGAAACAAGCGGGTACTCTGCTGCAAAGTACCTGCACTTCTATTTCTCAATTTCAAGCACTTGGGTGAGATAAAAAGAAGGGAGGGCCCTGTGCCCCCAAGCGGAAAGGGCGAGTTAAAAAAAATAAACTTCCATTCTGGGTTACACAGTAATATGTAGGCATAGTGGATATCTTACTGCCTATGTGGGTGTGTGAGTAGCTGTATGGATGTGTTCGCATATATGGACGTAGCTGTATCGAGGTGTGAGTGGCTGTGTTATTGGCTGCATTGGACAGTGAGCGGGTGTGTGAGTGGCTGCAGGGTTTCCCGTTCTCTCTAGGACTTTATTCTCGCATTGGTTTAATTCATCCCCTAATCTGGTTATCTCATTGCTTATTGCATTTGTAATATTGTAAGATTTTAAATAATCAAACAATAAAGATTTACTTACTCATCCCCAAATATGAATACAAAAAATTACATTTGATGTGCGATTGAACAAACATGTTTTACCCCCAATTAATAGTCCCTTCATATTCTAATGGGGGGAAACGGAACACGTTTATTTGCATGAGGTGGAATAGAAGAATCACCACAAAGCAATGCCACCTTCCAAGTTACACATAGTTTCCATTTGTTTAATATGGAATGGAGAACACATTTTACTCCAAACTAAAATCACCAACAACTTTGCATTGTGTAATAAAATAGAGCAGGTGTATTTTCCATTTTTTGCCTGGCATGTGAAGTGGAAAAAATTGGTTTCACCATAAGCAAATATTATATTAAGCATCGCAACAAAGCAATACTTGAACAGATTGATTTATCACTACTTTTAGGTCTGGGGTTTGCCAGCGCAGTTTCACACATATTGCTAATAATATAGATTGATAGGGCTACGACTCCACCCCTTTCAGACACTGACTTTCTTGGACCATCCTTTTTTAGAGATTAGTTTGAAACTTTGTTAAGCATGTCCTGGCTCAGCAAAGCGGAGTATACATATCTCACCTAATACTATTGGCTGTTTGAATGTATCCTTCCACCTCTGCTTCAGTGCTTGAACTGCACAAGGGACTACTTCACAACTATAGCTCTCTCTGTTTGCTTCTGCTGGCTCCCTCCTGTGTCTCTCTCTCTCTCTAATGTACCGATGCAGCATTAGTTAGCACTTTAAACACAGACCTCGCAGCTTTGCCAATGCTTGATGCTTATCACTAATGAAAAGCTCATACTGGCTTCCCTCAATTTTAGTCCAACAGTACTATTCCGATTGGGGTGGAGGACAAAATCAACTTACTGCATTCAATGTTAAATACAACATGCATACCGTATTTTCCGGCGTATAAGACGACCCGGCGTATAAGACGACCCCCTACGTTTCTTGATAAAATGTAGGTTTCGTGCTATACTCGCCGTATAAGACTACCCCCACTTCAAACGCAGTGCACAGTGCCACCATCGCCATTATCCACATTAGTATTGTTACGTACTCATATGCATGGTGGTTTGCCATTATTAGGGCTCCCGGTTTTCCGTTTTTACGGATTTTTACATATAAATACAGACGGAAAACAAGTTTTCCTTTACCTGTATTTATATATAAAAAACGGGAAAATACTAGTATATTTTGCTGTGCTGCCGTCTGGTGTCTCACCTTCCTTAGAGGGTTAAGCCCACAAGAACTGTCTAACTGTGAAAACAGTTTATGAATTGCAACGTTTAGTCAACCATACACTGTCAGCTAAAATAATTCACCATCATCCTGTGCATAAGACAACCTTATGTCTACCTTTCTGGTTTAAAAATATTATGATGTGATGTACATTTTATTTATAAATCGCACGTGTGCGGAAGCTTAAAGGCGCTGCAGCGGAACAGGCCGTAACAAAAAACTTTTTTTTTGTTGCTTTTTCATTTTAGTTTTGAGAAGTTTCCTGCTTTTTTTCTTCAGCAATGCAGGATCAGAGCGTGGCAAAGGGATGAGTATTGCAGAGCTTGGAACCGATATTACACATTTTAGTTATTTTACCCAGGTGACATTCATGGCTGGCCGCACAATGCAGCAAAGATAACACAACCTCATTGAGCTCTAAACGCCTCCAATAATCACACTAACACCTTACAAATAAGATCGAGTGTCACACAGAACATTTTGCCCTATCAAAGGTTTTTAATGGATTCTAACAATGTCAGGATGGAGCTGAACATTTTTTTTAAAGACTGTCTGCAACCAGAGCGGAGCGCAACTCTGGGAGACTCTGCTGCTTTGTGGGGGCCTAAGAAGAGGTGAAATACAAAAGCCCCATTTACATGCAAGTGGTCTTTTAAAGACCTATGAAGTGCTCGGGGCGGCTGTGTGTGCGTGCCCGGGAAGCAGCCTGGGCTGACACACAGGCAGGGTGAGATGACAGAGGGAAAGGGAGTGAGGGGAGTGAGGGAAGGGAAGTGAGGGAGGGAATGAGGGAAGGAGTGAGGCAAGGTGAGGGAGGGAGTGAGAGAAGGGGAGTGAGGGGAGGGGAGGGAGAGAAGGGGAGTGAGGGAGGGAGTGAGGCAAGGAGAGTGAGGGGAGGGGAGTGAGGGAAGGGGAGTGAGGGAAGGAGTGAGAGAAGGGGAGTTAGGGAGGGAGTGAGGCAAGGTGAGGGAGGGAGTGAGAGAAGGGGAGTGAGGGAGGGAGTGAGGGAAGGAGTGAGGGAATGGGAGTGAGGGGAGGGGAGGGAGAGAAGGGGAGTGAGGGAGGGAGTGAGGGAAGGGGAGTGAGGGGAGGGGAGTGAGGGAATGAGTGAGGCAAGGTGAGGGAGGGAGTGAGAGAAGGGGAGTGACGGAGGGAGTGAGGGAAGGGGAGTGAGGGGAGGGAGAGAAGGGGAGGGAGAGAAGGGGAGTGAGGGAAGGGGAGTAAGGGGAGTGAGGGGAGTGAGGGAATGGGAGGAAGGGAAGCTTACAGAAGCTGGTACTTACTTGGGCCGGGGCCGGAAGCAGAGTCCCAACTTGGAGTGTGGCGAGGACGGCTCCATTAATTACTAAAGCAGCGTCTGTCTGCAAGGCAGTGGCTGCAGGCTCATGAATTCAGCCGCGAGCCACCGCAGGCTACCATAATTCAGGGTTTGTCAAGGCGTATCAGTGATAGGATCCCTCTAGGCTTGCGTCAGTCCAGTGAGTAGTCCCAGGTGCAGCATGGCCGTCCAGTGACACACAGACCCAGGCTAATGAACGCGCGCTGGGTCTGCATCAATCTCAACGGACGCTGTGGTTATTCACTGAACACAGCTCTGCACGTTTGTATCATGGGAATTCAAGCCAATAGGCTTAAATCTTTTAAACAGGAACACAGAGTGGGGGTTAAGTTCTACCCAACAGCAATCTTCCTTTCTCCCCAAGCAGGAATCTAATGACCCAACATGACCTGTGTCCTGCCTGCCTGCCTCCAGGCCTTCGACAGAGATCACAGATTGGGGCTTATTTACAAGCACCTCGCGTTGTATTGTCAATTTAAATAAATGTGGAAAAATACTAGCTGTAGCGTCATCTTTTGCTTGTGGCAAAAATAAATGTGGATAAATACAGAAAAAATGCCCGAAAAATAAATATGGATAAATACAGATGGAAATGGCAAAAAAATAAATACCATAAAACCGGGAGCCCTAGCCATTATCCACATCAGGGTAGTTTTGTTACTCATATGCATGGTGGTTTGCGGTGGAAATTACTTCTGTTCATTAGCATAGCCTGTGGTGGAGCCGGATGATTTCCCCTGTGTCTCGAGAACAATAAATAGGGTGGATATGCTGCTGGATGCATTAAGGAAAATTTGATGTTTTTGGCAGATAACCGGTACCGTAACTGTAATTTATTTCCTTTTTCAGATCCGCTTTCAGTGGGTTTGCTTTTGATACTTCCACAGTGCCACCATCGCCTACGTAACGTTAGTTTTTGTGTTTGAGTGCCCTCCTATACCATACCTCTACTTGCACACATGTAACTTCTTCCTCCTGTAATGCCCATTTCCTATTGAGAAGCGGTCTGACACCTTCGGGTGAAGTCCGCGCTATGTAAAAACACATGAAAACATACCTTCAAATTTTGTACCCGGCGTATAAGACGACCCCCGACTTTCCAGAACATTTTAAGGGGTTACAAAGTCGTCTTATACGCCGGAAAATACAGTATACGTTTTTTAAGTTTTCACAGGAAACCACACAAAAACATACAATGAAAATGAAATAAAATACCTTCAAGTTGTCCTTATGATTAAAGAAGGATTCAGCAACATCTACCACTCATGTAACTATTCAAGATATCACCTTCCAACTTTCCTAGATAATGAAAAAAAGTGCTGCTTGATAGAGAAAAACTACATAATTGCTCGTTGTGAGGTCTGGTTCGGATATGGTTTGGATGGTTCAAGGGCGTTGGTTGTATGTGCTTGGCGGTCATTTTACAACAGACCAGTTTGAGGATTGGGCACATTTTTTATTTGTTTCTAATGTTTTCTTCACACTTGTGATTTAAAGTATTATAGATGGATCCTCTTTTTTCAACAATTGGCAGTTAATATGCGATATAAAAGCTACCACTTGAATAATTGTTTTTGCGGTGGGAGAACCCCGTAAAGCTGTAGAATATTTTCGCCTCACCACTTTCAAAATCCATCAGCTGCCACTGGCTTTTACCAGGATGGTGTATTTCTGCATTTTTTTCAAGCAACATAATACTCACACATAGAACTCCTATATATGGCTGTGTGTGTTCAGGTTGTGGGTGGGCCAAGATTGAGAGCTATGGAGTTCTGGCTGAATGCAGTGCAAATTGCTCACAGTGCCCATCAGTGGGCCATAAAGGGGTTCAGACTACAAGCTCAGCCAATCTTTGGCCTCTCTGCAAAGTACATAGAGCAATAGTTTAGTGCCTCAATTGTGATTCTATGCTGAGGTGTGTGCATGAGGTATGTATCCAGCTGTCAAAATATTGATATGAATAAAGTTAAAGAAAATGCAACGTTTATAAAGGAGTGGGAGCAATGTGTGTGAGGAGAAAATTGGCGTAGTGAAGGAAATGCAAGGAAGAACGTGCAGCATAGAGTGAAAGAGGGTGCGGAACAGGAAAAAGATGATGCGAGATATGCAGATGGAACACTTCAGAAAGATATTTAGAGAAAATGAGCGGATCTGTCTAACAAAGGCTGCAAAAGTTAGTGGGGTGAAGAGGAGAACAGGAGTGATTGAGACACCCTCAGTAACTTTTCCTTTCTACAGACTATAGCAATGTTTAATGGACAGTCTGCCTAAACAGTTTATATTACTTTATGTATATAAATGTGTATGTGTGTGTGTGTGGGGGTATGTAGAATCTTCTTGATCGCCCGCTGCAGGTAGCTCCACCAGTTTTATATGTGGCCCTTTGTGGTGCCCCCCAAAACATCAAGTCTAGAGAAAGCCACTGGGAAAGAAAAAAAATACATTTGCTCTCTTTGAGGTCAGACATATTGTTTTAATACTGATTTTTCATCTATCAATGGGGGTTCAAGCATATATTTATTTCCCTCTTTCATTTCTAGTCTGACTTAGCAAAGTTTAGTCTGAAATAAAGAGAGTTGCCCTAGTGTCAAAAGAAAAGGTGCTTGAGAAAATGTACCCATTTTCCAATTCGCAAGAAGTAAGGGCTCAGGCAAGCAGAGATCTGCCCCCTGCTGTTTTGTAAACTCCCCCAGTATATATTCCAAATCCTGTCACCAGCTATGAATCGGTTTACTACTCGACATTCATGCTCTCCAGTGGCCACTACTGAGCGTGATTCAACTTCGTAAAATTAATTAGGGAGAGTTGCAATATGTTCTTATTTTCACACTACCTAGAATAACGCTCAAAAAAGCGAGCGCAGGTTAGAGTTGAATCTGGAATTCTTTGATGACGTTCTCAAGGCATGATTGTACTGTGCATACAACAGAACACACAATTCCCCAATTTGCAAACAAAGCAAGATGTTCATTATTTCGTTTTCCCAAATTATTAACTGGGAACCAACATAATACCCTCATAGGCAGCACTGTACTAAGGTGTGCACGGTAAAAAGGAGCGTCAGAAAAAAACTCTACTGGAATGGTGAAATAAGAGGGTAAAGAGGGTTTTCCTACGAGGCTGAATGAATTGCTATTAATGTTGAAATGAGAAATGGGCCTTCTGTTAGCCCCCCTCCCCCCTCAACACCAAACAACTGCTAGAAAGGGGAGACACAAAGATGGAACTGGGATTAAGAAAAAAAAAGTGTGGATATTTTCATCAAATTGTTAAAGGTAAAACACCTCCCAAAGGCATGGTGTATTGGCAGTAGGCATCAACCTACTCGCATTTCCAAAGTGAATCTTATAAAAACTATTCTGCCTGGAGTGATCAGAAGACTTCACAGAGAGTCTTGAAGGCTTCTAGGCCTCTGTGTAGCTCTTAGCAAGGAAGACATACAGCACCATCCCTGCACTGGGACGCCAAAGGCACGCTGCATGGGAGGTGAAATAACTAAGGGGCCGAAAAATACTCCGCAACTGTCTTCGACTTTTAAGGAAAATTGACCAGATCAACATGCAATTATTTTGGCACCCAGCATTTAGAAGCAGTGACATCTCAAGGAACACACTGATCGCCTTATCACTGCTGCGCCGGACATTGGGTGGAGCCGATCCGGCAACATCATGCCGACTGGGAAGCAGCAGTCTCCAAGTACTCCTTCTGTACCTCTGCTTGTTAATGCAAAGGTACCCAAGTTACCTCCGAACTGCATGTCCTACGAGGTGCACCCATGTCTCAGTCACTCCAAAAAGTAGAGATGACCACATTGGTCACTCGATCTTCTAAGTTGAGGCAAGTGGAGAATGGGGGTGGAAGGGATGGGGTGATGGAAATTGGCATACAGCGGATGCAGAATTTTGACCTATAAGAAGAGGGTGCTTGCGGCACCTCTCATCACGTTTTCTCTGTAGTCTACCACAGAACTGACGACTTTACAAGGGATCCTGCCTTAAAGAAAGTGCATTTAGTGACACAGCTTTGGTCGTAAGAGATCCCTTTGTGGTTTGTGTTACTGCTGCATTACCGTTTCAATCATTGCTTTGTAAGATATTGGCCCCGCTCCAAGAGGCGGCTAGATGCGAGTCAACGGAGGGTGTGTCATGCGGCTGAACAAAGTAGTGTTTAGTCTCACTAGACCTATGTCAACACCGCGCTGAAGATCCTCATGGTATCAGTCTGGAATGAGCGCATGGACTTTACTAGACATAAGTGCCAACTCATGACTGCTCTTGGGGAGGTGATCCTTCTTGTTCCTGGTCCTACCCCACCCCTTGTTGTGCTTCGTAGTTGCAACGTCTGGTTAGAAGATGCCCACAGAAGCATAACCACAGGTATCTTATCCCCCCAATACGGTTCTTGAAACCCATCCTATCAACCAAACCCAGACACATGAGCTCCTGAAAGACTTTTATTTTGGCCAAATATTCGTGAACAGGGAATCAAAAAAGGGACATTGTGATTCAGGGAACAGCGGTATGCAATGGTCTATTCCCACAATCAGCCTGGCACCTATTTAAGAGGATGAGACTCCATAGTGCACACAGTAAGACACGAAACCTCAAAGCTTCTCCTGCATCTTCAATGGGCTAGACTAGCACAACACCACAGGGTAAGATCTTGTCAAGCACCACATCCCAGTGCTGCAGACAGCTCAAGTCACTGCCGGGGAAGGTGCAGCTTGAAGATTGAGGAGGAGAAATATTACAAATACAAACAATGCTGAAGGAAAGCCTCTTTCTCTGGCAGGAAGGCTTCCCTATAGAAATAGCCACGCTTGCACAGAAGAGAAGCCCTAGTGGCTAAACAGGTTATATTTCCACGGCCACTTTCTGGCCACTGATGTACCAAACACAAGAGTGAACAGCTTCTTCCCTCCGAGTTCGCTCTACTGTGTTGCATACGTAAACCACTGTACATAAAGCAGTCGCATCTTCTTTGCAAGACTGCATGAATGCATCAGAATCGACCACCTACCTTTGTTTGCTAGTTCGGCTCGCAAGCGACTACATACCAAAATATTCAAGATCTTTTAAAAGTTTCTGTACACTATTTTTTTTTTTTAACTACTTCTCACTCAATATACTATCAAAAGGGCAGGCTTGCAACAGAAGTTAAAACATTAAGATGGGATGTGCATCTGGTTGATGACTGAAGCTTTAGGAGAATGCTTAATGTCGAACTGGAACCATATCTTGAGCTGCCATTATTTGATCCTGGAGGGTCTAGTCTAGGATACCATTCTTCCTCCAGACAAAACCAACATTAATAAATGACCATACAGCAGCTTGTATGCACATGTCAAATTAATATTGCCAGCAGTCTTCTATGTGTCTGACACTATGGGCATGCAACGCTAGAAAGTAAGTTTTCAGATTTATATAGCGCTGCTTATCATCCAATAGGGCACGCATGCGTTGTCTATGGCCAATTCAGGAAGGACTTAAAAGACATGGCTCTTTGACTAAACCGAAGACCCCTCCCCTCCCCACACCCCACTCAGCACCTTCGGACCCTCACAGGTGAATTGCTGCACTTTACAGATTACTGATTGCTTAAGTGATTTGCCCAGAATCCCAGATTGTTGCGCTAAGACTCAAACCCGGATCCCCAGCTTCCGAGTCAGCAACTCTGGCTGCTGTGCCACATCCTCTTCCGCTACTAATCTCCAAAGCTTTGAACGAACTGTACCCAAAGGGGAAGTCTTTTCCGACAGCCAGCATTACAATGGCTGAGTTACCTCCGTTATATTCAGAATATCAGACTTGTGGAAATGCTCTACTTTCTACTCCCTTCAATTTTCGTATTTGCACTCTCACACTGCTATCCTAAAGTGCCTTTTTAGTTTTTAAATTTATAGTATACTCATTATACACGCCCGTTGATTTTTATAGTTAACAAGAATGAAGCCAGTGATTGTGTACAAAACGGGCTCAAATTCAACCACAAATAAATAATTTGGTGGTGATGGTGTGCTGGCAAAACTACATTTAGTGACTTTTGATCATACGATTGATTTCAGGACATACCGTTGTACGAGTACCAATTCAGCCACCCCAAAAAGCATTCATAATGCAGCTGTTTGGCTTCTATTCTGTACTCTTAAAAAGGTACCACGTTGCCCGGTACTGGGGCCCTTCTGTTGGTGATGACCAAACGGATTCGTATAAATTCATGGTTTTGGAGCACAATGCTTTTTCACGTTCAAGGCGACGTGACACATACGGTACAGCACATCTTAAGGAAGATCGTAAGTTTTGACTTGTTGCAGAGATCAAAGACCTCGTCTCTGACTGCACACAAAAGTGGATGGAAGAAAGCTTGCAAATAGTCTGACCACTTGCAATCTTTCAGGATGGTACTTCAATCCATCGTTTTATGCCCACTGTGCACTCCAAACAGAGGCAGGCTTAATGTAAGCCAGAACCAACACTGCTCCTCGTGGAAACAGTCCACCCCAAACTGCCTGGAGAAACTCCCTCTAGAAGATAACACAAGTGATCCAAGATTGGTTTCAGCCTTGGGTCTTGAGGCACAGGAAGCAACGGACCCACGTCTGAACTTCTGACTGCTCCAATGCATAAAAATGAAGTTCAGTGGATAAAGTTCTGCAGCCACATTAGGGGTCTTCAACAGCATTTGTTGCTCTACAAAACACTGTAATCTTACAACAAACTTTTGGACATTGCGATGGTAAGTGAGAAGCCATACAGAGCCTTTACAGTAGATCAATCAATTCCTGTGGGAAGGAAGGTAAGAGCAAGCTAGAAGTTCCTATTACTTATATCCTACAAGTGGTTTCTCTTCGTTATAGGGTTCCAAGGTGTCCGAGGGTCTCTCACGGATCAACATGCATGCAACGCCACCAAGGAATCGGTATCCAATCCAACAACCTGCTTTGGTCCATAGACCGGTCTCTTCATTCCAAGAGAGTCAGCAGCAGATATCATGCCTATCTGGCCGCCTAACAATAGAGCCACACCCTTTTTAAGCTTCTTCTAATTCTTATTATCCAGAGCATCATAGAAGCAAAAAGATCAGACTGTGTAAGGTACATATGCAGCATTCCGCATAAAAGCCTTACCTTTATCTTGTGCAAGCATTATTAATCCAAGAGTCAAACCTAACCGGATATTTGTTAAACCATAAACAATTACTCATAAATCAACTAGAACTGGTACGCCATGTAGTAAGCATAACCCCGCTTTCAATCATGATGGGAGATGATCTGTTGTACAAGTGTAAGGGTGTCAACTTAACATTACAAACAGAAGATGCGTGTATGTCAAGTGCACGCACAACCCACAGTACTACTTTTAATCGATCTTGGAATGATGAAAGGCTGGACAATCCTTGCAGGATTCGAACCTGTGATCACGAGGTCAAACACCGATTTCTGCAGTGGATGCATTACACCACTGAACCACAAGAGCAGGGCACTTCAGTGTTTACAAATTAGTTTATATCATTTTCTTAAATTAAGTATGAGCTGGAGACGGGAAGAATGCGCTTGTAGGACAGAGTGTGAATTAGTAAGTGAATGGGAGTTTTTCTTATCAAAGCACTAATAATAAATAAAACTATCATCGGCAACGCCGATAGGTCTCTCTTTCTGGACGAATTGGCTAAGCCAATGCCTTTTATCAATGGTATACAACATCAGGAGGATGCTGTGCAGCATGGCTAGAAGAAAAAAAAAAGTGAAATGAGGTTGCAGCAGCCACTTAATTGTGTTGGTCATGCATGCATGATGACTTGCGCACAAGCATGTCATTTTCATATGATGTCCGGTGCCAGCTGGGGAAGAAAGTGGTCAAATTAGCAACAGTGCTGCTTGCACCGCTCTTGTACACAGTAGATTGCTAGGCCCACCATCAGGCTGTGCTAAGATTGCTACAGAGCAAGCTTGGCAGCAGCAGGTAGGGGAAAATATGGGTACAGTGGCAGCACCCACAAAAGGCCTGGTGGCATGAAAGGCCCAGGGATGGCTTCCACCAGTCCCCAGCCCCCAAGGGTACCTTACTGCCGTATCCAGAACAGAGCAGATTCCATCGGACTCCAGTAGAGATGCATAGAAACCTGTACGAATAGGTGGAAAGCGAAAAGAGTATGAAGTGAGGCGAATGGAGGGGAATGAAGAAGGAAAGACATAAGATGTGCAAGGAAGTGACAAAATTAAGATAAATGTATGCTCTGCACTGGGCCTGCCCTACTCACACGCCAGTTTGAATCGTTCAACACAATATGGTACTCTCCTTCACATTGGGGCGATTCTACAGCCCATATCCACCATGCTGAAGGTCGAGAGTTCTACTATCTACAGCCTCATCCTCAAATCAGCTGCATGAGACGATGCAGGCGTTAAAAGAAAATTCAATTGGATAAGGATTCTGAAAAATTCCAGAGCAAAAAAGTCTGCCTTTAGCTTTGCAAACCTCAATCTTGGATCCTGTTGGGGTCAGCACGTCCAACAACACTATAAAGGGGAACGTAAATAACAGCAGATTTGCCTACAAATGTATCACTTAATGTTAAAGCAGTTCATAAACAGTACAGTTATGTGTTAGTACAAGGAAGATTAAAAAAAGCAAAGTGCAAGATAACAGCAAAGGAGTGAAACACCACAAATCAGGTAACTCCTAGTTTACATAATAAATTGTATTACAATTTCCATGACATTGTGGTTATTATGTCCTATACTTTTCATCTAGCAGGGTCTCTCATCCCTCAAATGTATCACATAATACTCTTATCCTAGGACTATTTTCAGTCCTTCTACTCTCTTTTTCGGTATCATAATCTTGGGTAATTTAGATCTTAGCAAGCGTTACAACCTTGGCTATTCCATTAAGTGCAATGGAAAGAGACATTAATAAAGTTTGTTAACAAAATTTCCTCACTTCACATTATACCACGTGCCCTCAAGTCAGCAGGAAAGTGTGCATGGAGTTTCATGGACTAGTGGCTGGATATCTAAAAGGTTTCACCATTCCCAGGTCTACTTTCATCAGTTCCAAATACTTCCCTTAGGTGATGGCTTCTTTTCTTGCATATTGAAGTCTGATGCCAAGTATACACACATTGTATCGACAGTCAATCATCTATTTTGTATCCTTATATTTATTCTTTCACTGATTACTCTTTCCTCAGTCATAACTTAACTTCAATTCTGTCCCTTTTGGATACTTGCATTTCCTGAAATTGCATCTTGTATCCTCATAGGCTGGACCCACCTTAAATGGTTTTGTCTGTGTTACGCTCCCTATCGCTTAGGATTAAGGCCCCACAACTGTTACTTTACTTTGTGGGTTAAACTCTATAAAGGCCATGGTTTCGCTCAGATTTAGGATTCCTGCATCAGTCCATTCAGTGAGCACTTCCTGCTCCTGAAATATTTTGGACATAACACAACTACTCGAAGAAAGAACTCTTTCACTAGAGGTCTACAATCACAATAGTCTTAAATTTGCTATCATCTTTTGCTGACTTCATTTACTGCTAGTGTACTGTCCCTTGCGGTCATAAGTGATGTCCATTTTTCATGCAATTTTAGGGTTTCCAAGCGTGTAAGTGGGAACCTGTCAAGACAGGAACATTTTGCCAGGATATTGTTTGGACCTTTGAGAAGGCATCTTGTATACTTTCATTTCAAACACCTCCACAGTCCTCTTTAAATTTGTTCTTAAAGCGGATGCTAGGCTCTGCTACTCCGAGCTTCATTAGGTCTTGGAGGCCTGTTGTCTCTGCTTCCTTTATCCAAGCTTCTTCCAGGGTGAATGATTGATAAGTCTCACAGACTCAGCTTGGCATAGTTCCACCAAATTTGCCCTTAAAAGGCTACAGAGTACTGGAGCCCTTCTTACACTCTGCATCCGCAGTAGTCAACCGAGTACAACGATTGTCATAAGCTGTTTTTTTTCCCTTTGTAAAATACTACAATATTCCAATTGGCACCTATTTTATTAGAACCTGTTTCTTCTGAGTTTATGGATAATCTGAAGATTCCTGGGCCAGCGGTTTGTTGTCTGGTAACCACATATGGGCTATGAACTGTGATCTGTCTCTACGGGAAGCCATTTGTACTTTTCTTCCCAAGTTTGGACCAATTAGAAACTGAGAGCAAGATGAGATACTTATGGAATGGGACATTTATATCATGACTGACTTCAAAATTGACACAAAGTCTAAGTAATGCCAGAACTGGTGGAGCAATGCATAAAGGCTGGTGTATCAATAACTGTGACAATTCTAAAACGCCATCATTTACTAAACAAGGAGTAGGGAGCTCGGACAATTGGCTGGTTGTAGAACTATTGTGCACAATTAGCTTCTCCACACCCACTGTTCATTATGTTAACCTACATGGAGTTATACCCATGTTCTCTAGCATTCTCCCAAACGTACATCTGTGGAAGACACAAGCAGCAGGTGTGCGAATGAGTCTCTGTTGCTCTTTGGGTGCACAAGAATAGTAATGGCTTGGGCCTATACCTCCACTGCTGTTCGTAAACATGCAGGATTGAACAGACAGTCAATGGTCAGTCACCGCACAGCTATGTAGAGGCTCAGGAGAGTACGGGTGTCATTGGTGACCCCGCTCTGCCTACTCAACTGTGCTTGCTGAGCCAAGAACGTACACTTATGAGAAGCGCCACAAATTACTGCGCGGCCACGTCTATGCAGGCCGGAGGTCCACCACTGGAAGACAGATCAGGAATTCACTAGGGAACTGGAACCAAGAAAACACACCACCCATGTAACTCAAATTTATGTAATTACCGCCAGTCACTAATTATATATATCACAAAAAGGAAGTTAAACCACAGATTCTCGGAATTACCAGAATTGGATTAAGATCATCAGGTCTATGGTTGAGCAATCACAATTAAAGGGGCAGAAACGGGGATTACAGTCAATTAAACAAGTATGGGTAGATTTCAAAGCACATGAGTCCATGCAAAGCGTACATGAAATGTGAAGTGACGTGCAAAGCGAGGAAGCAGGCAGAAGATGCGCTTTTAAAGTCTATGTGGCACTGCAGAGGTGTGGAGCAACAACAGACATTACTGCTTTATTTCACTCTTCTTCAAATACCGCACAGATAAAAACAGACAGGCGCAGGGATGCCATATTAGCTGCAGAATATATCTTATATAACAGCTAATTAACAGCAATAAAAGAATGAAATTGCATAAGATGCGTGTCAAAAGCATTAGTACCCCAAACATGGGTGCAATAAAGGTGCGAGTCCATGCTAAATTGGTAATGCAGACAGATACTCGAATGTACATTTTTGTGGGGGGGGGGGGGGGGGGGTGGAGCGGCTTTAATCCGCAAAAGCACGCAGCTCAACCCACCGCTGTCAGACGGGAAAGACAAAATACATGTGCCAGAAATCCGATCCCAGGTCACTAATTATGTAGCACATTTGTTCAACAAAAAGACATGGTTTCCTCTTTTAAAAGCGTGGGGAGCACTAGGGGTGTGACGTGTCAGACGATGGGCTGAAATGTGAACTTTTCCAGTTCTGGTGATTTACTTCTGTCACGTGAAACACACGATCCACTGGGCATGGCCCTCGATGGTGTAGGGTGTTGGGCTGGAGTAAGGCTAAGACCCTACGCCACGGATTCCCAACCCCCTCCTATGAGGGTCTGAATTAAGACTAAAAAAATATGTGTCCAGGCCTCGAAAACATCCAGCTCGCACTGTGATGCACGATCAAAACCTTAAGTATAGTTTGCACCATCGCTGCACGTGCTCCTGGGCAGAGTGCGTGACGCCCCTCTCTATTTAGGAGGGAGACTTGAAACTTTAGACTTTGTAAGCATGTTTTCATAACAGGGCGCTCTCTCCAGAATCTACTGCTGTAACTCTTGCCTGGTCTCTCTCAGACCCATCTCTCTTCTCTGTAATCAACCCTACGTTCAGGGCAAAAAGCGAAGCCCATATCTCACACATTCTGGCCACTGTTCGCTGCATGCCCATTGAAACCAGGACCATATACAAGACACACATTCACTCCTCACCACCGAGCGGAGACACCGAAGCTGTCTGGAGGCCCCAGGCCATCGCGATATGCAGAAGCCCTGGGGCTCCACCTTCCAACCCTTAGAAAAGTCTCACGGTCCAATCCTTCTCAGGAAACCGGACAAGAATATGACACTCCTCATCTGCATACCACCGCCCCCCCCGAGATCTTTAAAGCGGAGTAGTTTAAAACCCTATACGTTTTCCCTACATTTCCCCTTAGTTAGCCTTTCCAATGGAAATGTGCTCTCACGTCTAATATCCCTTAGCTTACCTCTCCTACGTCCATTTTATTTGAACTCACCAGGTGATAACCTGCTCGCTGCTCCTACCTTCGTCCTCGAACTGCAATTTTATGCCTTATTAACGATCTGCTATTTTGAATCTTATGTAACGATTTGCTGTAAATCGCTCCAGTACCGCCGATTAATGCCCGCGCTATTTAACGTGCATAAATGCATAAATAAAACTCCGTCCCTCTTGTAAACACACTTTAAAGAGAGGCGGAGGAGTACATTGACCACAGGCAATCCATTCTCGTAAACACCTCCCCTTTCAGGGGCGCCCAAAGTTTGCGTGTGGGCATTTTTCGGATGAGGGGGTCTGCACACAAAAAAAATTGCAAAGACGCCCAGCCAGGCATGGCTCATTAGGGCTTCCGAGAAAGACGTCGCTTCGGTTTTTTTGCTGCTACTGATTGCGAGAGTCCGTAGTCCGGCCTCCCCCGTCCCCTGGCGATATCGAACCCCTTCCAGGAAACCGCTTACTGGGGCAGAACAAAAGCTCTCCTATTTGACTCAGCAAGAATCAGAGGGTCAAGGAGGGGGCGGGGTAGTGAATACCTTACGACGTCTGGATCTCAAGCCCTAGCGCCCCCGCATTACAGTACACATGCCACGTGTGATCCTTGACGAACCTGTTTCTCCGCCTGCATCATTAAGTCAAATGCAAATTGCGAGCGTGCGGCTTAGTCAGGCAGAATAATGCATTAAGCAGGTTAACAGAAAACAACACAGTACTGAACACACACATCAGGCAGCTGCATGCCTGTCAGAATTCCCTAAGTGTACGGTTAGATGGGCACGTCATATAGGGTACAAAGATATGCGCACTCTAAGAGTTAGCCGAAACTTTAGAACTTCGTGCACAAGATATTCGGTGTTTAACTCGGAGCAAACATTTCACCGTCTCTGTTCTCACTCAATTAGGAGCCTGCAAACTGGACGATTGGATTACCCTGGGCGATTCATCAATTGCCCCTCCACCTTTCAGCGGGCACTCGCCAGTTTTGCTTCAAAACTTAACGAGAGAGGCTAACATGTCACTGCATCCTCGGTGCACGCTGACTGCAGCACGTCGTGACACAGCGAGGATTAGAAAAAAAAAATAAGCACATGGTCTGCATTTCCTGTGGGCGGTTAAAGAGAAGAAATACGATGGACTGACTACTCAGAGTGTCTACCCAGAATCGACTCAGCACCCAGCAGACAAGGCAGGGGATCGCATTTCAGTGACATGTGGTGGAAACAAAAGGACGGTGCACTGCACGATTCTTGTGCAATGTTTCGGCAAAGGCTAGTTCCAAACAGCTGTGACTCACTGAAAGCATGCCCGGCACGGCGACTGAAACGATATTAAAATGTGCTGCCCCTGTTATGCTTTGCCACCGATGTTTACTCCTAAGCAGGCAGTGCGCGCTTCTGCAAAAAGTACAATCATGCCACGGGTTGCAAACTGTGGGGCACCCGGGAGACAACAGCCACAAAGTAAACAAATGAAATAGGTCGGTAAACACCACCTTGGGCAATAAAAGGCAACAACTGAGGTGCAACTGCCACTTTGACACCTGGGTTCCGGTGGCAGTGCACCTGCTGCACTATCGGTAACTATGACCCAGGTTAAAAAGACACGCAAAATGACACCAAAACAACAAGCGTGATACCCTTTCCCCACGGTGATCACGGTTGCTGCATAATATTTGTTCAAAAGTATTCTGCATCAGCCCAAGACGCACATTTCCTCTTTTACAAAATGTGTTTAAAAAAAGAACATTTATTTTGAAAACTCCCTCCGACTAGTCTAAATCTTATTTTATGAAAGTCTGGGCCGGCACGCACTTATACAAACACAGGACCTCCTGTGCATGGGCACAACACAGAGAGGAGCAGTTTTTGCTCTTCGTATTTGTTACCGTGGGGCTATAAAGCACGTTGCTCTGCCAATGCCGACACTGGTTCCGTATTTCCGAGGCAGTGCATCACACAAGATGTCCCCCGGCGGCGCCGGGCCCTCGGCGCACGCCGTACTCACCGTTGCAGAAGTTGTTGAGCGCGTTGGAGTGGCACCCCGGGGGGAGGTCGGGCAGGCCGTCCTCCATGGCCCCCTGCACCGCGATCCCTGCTGCTGCTCCCCGGCTGGCTCTCTCCCTCACACCCGGGCCCGGCGAGCCCAGTCCGCCTGCATACTTTGGATTCTGGGGAGGCGCTTCCCGTCCAGATGGCCCCGCAGCCGCCGCCGCCGCCGCAAAAGTACTTCTGTGCTGGCAGAACTGGAAGCCCTGAGATACGGCGGCCCCGGCCAGCCTCTGCCTCTGCAATCTGAGCACAGGAAAGGAAGGCGGGCCTGCCGGGGAGGGACGGGGGTGGGAGGCAGACACCAGCGCCAGACTTCCAGGGAGGGGCCTCAGGCGGCAGCAGCAGCACCGCGTCCGCCAGCACATGCGTCGCGGTTCATTTATTTGTCGCGGGGCATCGGTAATTAATTATTTATTTTATTTAATGCGTTTTAATAAAGCGCGGACTTTACCCGAAGGTGTCAGAGCGCTGCACAATAGAACCAGTTACGTTACGTGAGAGAAATTGTACAATATACAACATCACAAAAATCAATAGAAGTAGGGTAAAACCATATAGGCAATCACAAAATATCAGGCACAGTAATCAAGGGTGGGGAATAAATGAGATGTTACACCATTTTATTAGGAAGGCCACTACTGCCGTCTCTCCTCCTGCTGCCAGCGGGCCAGGGATGGTCACAACGCCACTGCCGCACGGGGCTTCGAAACGAGCCGCGAGCGTCATGTGCATTCCACCCGCCTGTCTCAGAGATGCAGTTTGTCCTTTTCCCCCTGGCTCCGCGCAGGGTGCAACGTGTACCTTGGAGATTACAGCGACGTCTCTTCCTTTCATTTAAACTTATTAAAATGACAGACTTCCTTCCAAAGGCAGATCACCGATCTGCTACATGCCATGTGTGCCAAGGCAGTCCAAACTCTGATTTGCATGATGGCAGGCGAAGTCAACTGCTTAGGGTTAGACGCGTGGCTGTTTGATTTATTGTAAACTCCAGGGTAGCGTTGAAATACCACCCCCCCCCCCTCATTCCGACTCTCCTCCAATAGGGTCTTTGTAATGCCCCTTGTCTGGAAGCCCCAGTGCAGCACTGCACAACAGTAGATCTACTTTTTATTATTTATATGTTTATTCCCAATTTAATATAGCACATACATTGCCCGAAGGCATCAGAGCACGTTACAACTGTAGCATAAAACAAGGGTACAGCAAGTTACAGTTACAATAATAATGTTGTCGGGGAAAGATCCAATATTTATACTCTGGAGTCTCAGCGAACCTGCTGAGTGAGTCCATTGCGCCAAGGGAGCCACTCACAATTGAGGTATGGTATGGCACCCCTTACCAAAGCACTCCCCCTCCCCTTTTTGGGGAAGGATCCAGTATGTAGGCCTTGGAGTCTCAGAGACCCCTCTGAGAGAGTCCACAGCGTAAAGGCAGCCTCTCGCTATAGAGATAGGGAAGGGATACCACTTCCCCTGGGATCACAGCTTACTGGACTTTGGACGTTGCCTTGACTCGTCTACCAGTTTGTGTCCCTGTCACCCTTCCCCTCCTCTCCCCATGCTGTGTCTCTCACCATCCCCTCCTCTTTCCCGCCTTCATTATCGGTCTACTTCCCCTACTCCAACCCCCTCCCCTGAATCTCTCACCTTGCCTTCTTTTCCCCTTACGTATTTGTGTTTATTGTTTATCTCGACCTTACAAGTAACTATGTTGCCATGCTCTAAGAACTGTTTAACCTTTGTAACGATGTATCCTGTAACTATGATCTGATGCTCATGTAAAGCGCTCTGATACCTTCGGAACTAGCCAGCGCTATATAAAACTTTTAAAATAAATAAATAAAAAATAAATAAGGACAAATGCAGCCAATGGACAAGGGACGTACACAGTTCAGGCACTGATGAAGATGGTGGGGATACAGAGTGAAGGTAGATTGTCTACTGGATAGAGTGCTTGGGTATGGTCGAGGGCAGCTGCGGCCGCTGCAGGGAAGGGCGGTGGGGGAGATTTCGAGAGAAGACTACGAGGGAAAATTAATTATTTAATTTCCCCTCATGTTAGTCTCTCAAAATCCGCCCCCCCAACCCCATCGCTCATACCTGCAGCAGCCGCAGCTGGTCAAGGGCAATTAACCCAGGTGTCTGTCAAATAGGAGGGGCTTGAGTAGGGTGACCAGACGTCCCGGATTTCCCCAGAGAGTCCCGGTTTTCCAATGTATGTCTCGGTGTCCCGATACTTTACTCAATTTCGAGCTTATGTCCCGGTTTTTGGAGAAAGGTCAAGTCATCTGGAAAGGTGTGCTCTCCTTAAGTAAATTGTTTGTTTCTTTCAGGCAGCAGGTCGGCTACAGCAGATTGGGAGACAGAGTGGGGATGGAGGGCACGGGGTCTCAGGGTAGAGGTTGTGGCATAGCTCATGGAGGGGGAGGAGGGTGCATGCGTGTATACACATTTGCAAGGCTAGAAATCGGGACAGGCCAGACATAAAAGTAAGGCTAAAGGCTTTAGTCCTACTTTTATGTGTGGTCTGTCCTGGTTTTCCCTCCTCAAAATCTGGTCACCCTAGGCTTGAGGTCATTTTTGAAGGTGACTATACAGGTTGTTAGGCGAAGGGAGGCGGGGTAATGAGTTCTAGATTTGCGTGACACTACTGGAGAATGTCTGGCTCATGTACCGTTCTCAACTGAAGGTGGGGAGTTCCAGTAGCAGGGATTGGGCATTTCTGGAACCATTATTTGCTCCAGAGATTTTCAGTTTCTCACTTAGATAGGAGGGTGAAGTGGAGTGCAATGCAGGCAGTTTTGAACTGAGCTAGAGTTTCAATGGGAAGCCATTGGAGGGTTAGCAGGGCTGGGGAAATGTGGTCACATTTCTTGAGACCAAACACAAAGCGCACTACAGCATGTAGTGTTGCTCTCAGTGGGCCTAGATGAACTTTGGGAATGCCTTAGAGAAGGACAGTTCCACAATTTAGTCTGGAGAGGACGAGAGACTGCACCACTGTTTTGAGATCTTGTTCCGGTATCAATTGTCTGATGCCCCACAGCTGCCTGAGTTGGTGTAGTGTGCTTTTGGCCATGGCTGTGATGTGGCTGTGAAGGTGTATATGATTATGATACCAAGGGATCTAACACTCTGGACAATGGCCGGGCACCAATCCAGGGCAGGAAAGTTGGCCATCCATTACTGTACAGGGTTTTTTGCTTTCGGAGGCGAGTTCAAAAGATATTCTGTTTCATTTGGCTTGAGTTTTAGATGATGGTTAAACTCCCAGATTTGAATCTTTTGGATCGTGATTGAAAAGAGGGCAAGCGAGAGGATGGAGCTTTGAGGGACCCCTCGATGAACACTGACTGGTCTCGAGAACGAGTTACCCATTTTCACAATTTGGGAGCGGCTGGTTAGTTAAGAGGAGAACCAATTGAAGACTGTGCTTCCACAGCCTATGCATTGTTTCAGAGTGTGAAGGAGGTCCAGGTGGTTGACAGTGTAGAATGCAGCAGACAAGTTCATAAGGACCAGGAGGCAGGAGTTCCCGGAGTTGAGGATTGACAATTTGGAGGATCACATTTACTGTATTGTGGCCATGGTGGAAACCTGATTGGAGAGAGTCTAGGAGGTTGTTTGTACGAATGTGTGAGGTGAGCTGGGAAGCAACGTGACTTTTATTGACTTAGTCTAAAAATGTAGGTGTGTAGACTGGGCGGTAATTGTTCATGTTCTCTGGATCGAGAGATTGTTTTTGAAAGAGAGGAGAGACTTGACCCACTTTTAGTCACTCTGGAAAAAGGCCCAGTTGAAGAGGAGTTGACCATGTTGGTGCATAGGGGAAGTAGGTGAGTTGCAAGAGATTTGCTGATAGACCCTGGAATAGCACTCTGAAGGTGATTCGAAGGTTTCACTTTGGAGATTGTTCTGTGTAAGTCGGGTTCGGAAATGGGGGAGAAAGAAGACCACAAATGAAGTGCCCTGCAGGGTAGAATCCCGTTTCTGGAGGTTCACTGGTTTGTAGTGAGATATGGATGTCTCTGACTTTTTTTATCACAGAAATCTACAAAGTTGTTGCAGCGGGCCACTGATGGCTCAAGAGCTGAAGTGGTGGAGGGGTTAGTAGTTTGTGCGAGAACCTCTCTCATGACAGGAAATGAAAGTCACGACAGAAACTACAGAGTAATTTGGCTTCTACTTGGTTAAGGGAGAGCTCCAAGAACAACAGACAGACATAACCAGCGCCACCGAATTATGCGATTCTGCGATAGCAGCGAAATTTAACATAATTATGGATCTGCCGCATTTACCACATAATCTATCATCAACTGCATAATCTGCAGATTTTAGCAAAAAAATTGTTCCCAAATCAAAGGGATCAAAAGTTAGAAAAAATATGATGACTCGGGTTCCTGTGAACCGGAATGGTTTTCACAAAGGTTGAGTGGCCATCTTTCAGTTGCTTATTGCTATATGTGGGTGTTTGACTGTTACCAGGTGTAAAAATGAAAACATAATGAAGTAATCACAAAATGTGCTGCATAATTTGGCTTTTTTTTGCCACATAATTTAGTCAGCCTTGTCTCAAAATTTGGTGTTCCTCTGCCGTATAATTCAGGTGGCCCTGAAAATAACAGATCCGAAAATAACTCTTACTAAAATCATGGTACAGAAATCTCATTTCATGAGTCATACTTATGATTACTTAGAACATGTGCTGTTCATTGTCAACAAATGTATCAGTTTAGTTGTCTGTGCTATCTGCATAGTTTGCAGTTCTTAGATGAGTGTGGCCTCCTGGCACTGTTACATTGCTCAAATGATTTTCCATCTAGAGATCACTGGAAGAAGTGTGTTGAATACTTATTGCACTTGAGATTTTATTAAATCTTAAGACAAGTGTACATATTCTATTTTTAAAGGTTACCTTTGCTTGCCCTTCCATCCAGTTTATATGATATATTTACTATTGCAGATGTTTTATTTAACTCATTTTTATCTGTATGTTTGTAAATACTTTTATTACTTAATCTGTCGAATAAAGCTGTTGGAATGGAATGGCTAATTGCACTCTATATGGGATGGGATGGGCCAGGGCTAAGTCGTTAAAAAAAAGAAGTGGGGGGACGGGGGACTAACCAACTGATGCAGTATGCAACTGACTTCTTGGAGCATGACATCACAGGGTGACATCACAGCACCACAACACATGACCTAACAAGAAGTGACATCACAAATATGTTTCACATGTATATCACAAGTCCATTTGACCACATTACAAAATTAACATTTTGCATCAGGGTTGTGGCAAAAAAAGTGACACAATCCTAATGCAAAATGTGGGCCTTCACTTATACATTTACTTCTTAAAAGCTAAGCCACAAAGAAATTGGCAACAGGGAGAAACATGGCAGTAAATCTATGCTGCTTAATTGATGGCAAACTCTGCATTTTACAATAATACCTTATGGGGTTAAGGCACCTGCTGCAAAGATCTTTGTGTGCCTAGTAATTCACAGGGAACAATACTAATGGTAAAATAACTTTGGAGGGTAACACTGTTGCTGGAGAAATCTGAGTTTTCTCTAGTCCCAGGTTTGAGTCAAAGCAGCATAGAGAGTTAATATGTCTTCAACAGAGCACATCATCTAACAAGCAGATGACAGATTTTTATTTTATGTAGCTAAGTAAGTAGGTTACTGCTTTTAGCACAGAGATCCTTTTGTTACTATCTGTTCATAAGTTCTAATTTTTCTAATATAGCACAGCGAGCTATGACAGAGATAATAAGATTGCCGCGGCCAGCTGTCTTCCGCTGCCAGACACCATAACAGGACCTCCTCCTAGCACAAGGAAAAAAAACACTGTTGAATTTCCCTCTTTTATCGCTGGAAGAGACTGAAACACTAATGTGCTAAGTAAAATCTGGCTCCCCTCTCGATGTCCTACCTGCAAGTATCTGAGCCTCTCTTGCATAAACACTATCAGATCCCATCTGTTTTTTATTAAACGAATCTCTGAAGGAAGGCCCCCTACCCTTAACATGGAAGGCGGCTCAGGTCATCCCAATCCGGAAAAACGTCCACGGAAGATCTTTCAAAACTCTGCCCTATCTCCCTCTTACCGTATCTGAGCAAAGTTCTGGAAAAACATGTCAACATTCATCTATCAGACCATATCGTATCGACTGGCTATCTGGATCCATCTCAATCAGGCTTCCAACCAAAACATAGCACGGAAACTGCCCTGGTGGCCGTCACCGATAACATCAGGCTTGCACTAGATTAGGGCCAACATACCCTCCTTGTGTTATTAGATCTATCCGCCACATTCGATACGGTCGACCACCAGACCATGCGCATGAGACTGAGGGAAGCCGGGATTGGGGGAGTAGCACTGCAATGGTTAACTAGTGTCCTCTCTAAATCGCACCATTGACCACTAACTTGGGCCCATACCGGTCCAATTTGAAAGAACTGACCAATGGAGTACCTCAAGCCTCATGTTTAAGCCCAACCATGTTTAATATATACATTGCTCCCTTGGCGGTTCTACTAAGGAACTATGGGTTCGTCCCAATATCCTATGCAGATGACACCCAACTTACCGTCTCCTTCAATAAGACATCCCAAACAGCCCAATCCCCCTTCTATTCCGGCATGCTGGCTATGTCACAATGGATGAGAAATAACTTCCTACAGCTAAATGCCGGAAAGACCGAAGTCATGCTCTTCGGAGAAGCCCCACTACTATGGACTCCTGATTGGTAGCCTAAAGAATTGGGAACTGCTCCAACTCCTAAAACAACAGCAAAGAACTTAGGGGTGCGTCTTGCACAGACTCACAATGAAAGAACATGTAACCCATACTGTTGGCTCATGTTTTCATATGCTGGGCCTGCTGAGAAGAGTTTTCCCCTATCTTCCCAATCCCCTGCGAAAGACCCTGATCCAAACACTGGTGCTGAGCAAATTAGATTATAGTAATGCCTTACTGATCGCAGCCAACGAGTCTAATCTTAACCGCCTTCAGATGGTACAAAATACCGCAGCAGGTTTAGTTTTAAACGCCCCTCACAGATCAGCTTCACTCCCTCTTTTACACCAACTACACTGGTTACCTGTGCGGAAACGTGTGAAGTTTAAGGTCTGCTGTCTGACACAAGGCAATATGGGGACATGGACCCTCCTATTTGGCAGAGAGTCTCCATCAGTATATCCCCCAAAGGGACCTACGATGAGGCTCGAATTCTCTGCTCAAAATCCCCAGGACCAAAAAAGCACGATCAGGAGGTAAGGCCTTTTCATATCGGGCATCACTCATATGGAACCAATTTCCCATTGTCTTAAGACAATGCCCAGACCACCGGAAATGTAGAAAGACCTTGAAAACTGTCCTCTTTTAGACCAGCCCACCTTAACAACTTCTTCTGCAAATCCGCGAGCGCCGAGATACCCTTTAGGGGGTGATTCATGCACTATATAAGCCTATAGACTAAAAAAAAATGTGAATCCTACACCTTGTAACCGTCACTGTCTTATGCAAAACATCTTGCACATTGACTTGCACATTTACGTCATTTATTGTCAATGTCTAATGTGTACTTGTGATGTAAAGCGCTCCAACATCATCCACTGGGATAAGTAGGGCTATAAAAGAAATAAAACAAAATAGTGGTATTTAAAATGTTATTTGTGAATACTGGGACAGACCAACACATCTGACATTCTTTCAGAACATGCACATCTCTTATATACAGGGATTGAACAAAGTAAATAACATGCCTCTCAAGTATTTGTGAAGTGATAACAAGTTGTGTGCCTTTTTTTCCTCCCACCATTTTGCATGTGCCTCTAGGCACGAGGCTCAGATAGCTCCCAGCTAGGATAGTGGAACCTAACGAGGCCTGATGGTCCCTTATATGCAACTTTTGTTATGGGCCCAGCTGGAGTCTGAAAAATGAAAGCCCAGTGCAGGCACTGCTGAATGTGTCCTGGTGTCTGAAAATTACACTGAGGCCAGTTCAGCATATTTCAGAGGAGCCCTCTTCTTGCAGGATGGACTGAGTCTAACTTATGAAAATAGTGGGTGGACGCAGTCTACATGTGTGTACCCCAGACTTGTGCCTTGGGAAGAGCTTGCAGTCCTGCCGAAAGGCCAAATACATTGTGCTTTGGCAAACACAGTGCTGCACTAAGAACACATGAGCGCCCAAAGAGGAAAGATGACACAAGAGCATCTTGTTGCAAGGATGAGGAGCTGCAGGTTTGCAGCTATCAAGTGGCATAGTCAGGGTGTATGGGCTCTCAGGTAGATCTTGAACTAAAGAGAAAACTGGGGTACAGTGCATCAATCACCTCCTGGTCCTCAGTGTCACTGCACCTACTACACTAATAACTGCAGCCCTGCTTATGGGTGTTTACGTTTACCTTTTTTTTTGTTGTAGCAGTTTTTGTATAGCGTAAAATCGACCCGAAGACATTGGAGCGCTTTACATGAGCATCAATTATATTACACAAGGACACATTCATTTTTGTAGGCAAAGGGAGATTAAGTGATTTGCCCAGAATCCCATGATGTTGCAATTCTACCGTCTTAACTTATCACCTCCCTATCTTACTCCCATCTCATCTACGTCCTTCCTTTCACGCTCTCCTCTCTATTCCTTTCCCCTGTATCTTTCCTCCCCCTCATCGCTCCCTTTCTCATCTCCTTCCTACCTTGTCTCCATTCTTATTTGCCTTCCACAGCTTCTTTGATTGTCCTTACCTCTTTTCTTATTCTCCCTGATCATTAATTAATTTTTCTCATTCTGCCACGCTTTCCTCTCCTTCACCCTCAAATTTTCTCTTGTCTTTTCCACGCCTCCATTTCTCTAATATCTTCTATTGCCTCTATTCCCCTCCTACTCTCTTCAAAGAATAAACACAAAAAAAGTCTCTATCTTTAAAAAAAAAAAAAAAAGAAAGGGCAGCCTCTAAAACAACTGCAGCTGGTACAGACCAGACAGCCCCTCTCCCTCCAACCTCAGGGCCACGGGGCAACTGTACCAGCTGCACATTGATAACTATGCCCGTCAGTCTGAGTTGTGCCCAAATCGGGTTGCAAATAACCCGCTGCTGCAGATAGTGTGCTTAAGTCTCAGAGAGTAGTGTTTGTTGCTAAGAGCTGCAGGCCCACGTGCATCGCCATAACAACTGTAATATCCTTCTGAGGTGTCTTAGGGCCTTATTACGAGTTTGGCGGTGTGCAAGCGGGCCGCCACACCAATGACCCGCTCCCACACTACAAAACTCTACCGCCGCCTGCCCGACAGATTACGAGTTTCTTCATGGTCTGGCAGGAGGTAATTTGGCAGACCTGCGGCAGTGTAGTTCTAAGGCTCATAAAGTGAGCCTTTGAAATGCAGCGCTGAGGGAGCACCAAAGCAAGGTCCTGCACAGCATGACTGTGCAGTCCATGCATGCAGGAATTGGGATGCATGAACACAGGGGAGCACACCATGTGCCCCCTTGCCTGCACCCTCATGCACAGGGGGAACTGTAGGGCCCTCTTATTGCCCTGACCGCCACACTTTTCATGGCGGGATCACCGCCATTAAAAGTGTGATGGTCAGGAAAGTTGCAATATGCTTGGCAGTGCTGCAGTGGCATCGCTAGCATATTGCTGCTCCAGAGCTCCAGACTGTTGCACCACTGCCGAAGGATTGCAGATTCCCCAGCAGTTGAGGCGGTCTTACTGCTGAAGTTGTAAAACAGCGGGTGGACCGCCGGTGTGGCAGTAACCGCCACAGCAGTTTTGGCGGTCCTATGGACTGCCAAACTATTATTTAGGCCCATAGTATGTTGTGCGAGGATTTCACAAATGAATTTACCTGTGATGCTAACATCAAGTCCCCATCCAGGGTGCCTGCAACGCTCTAGACAGTTTCAATGGAAATTGAGTACAAAACTCCGAGTGCCACTGAAGGACCAGTTCCTTAGGTCGGAATTTAGGACAAAGGAGGGCTTGCCAATAATTGAGAGCGGCAGGTCTCCCTTCACTAATAGAATGTGATGGAAGGCTTTTGGAATATTTTTATGCCTTTTATTTTTTCTAAACAAGGGTAGTGACAGTAATGAAGAGTGATTGGGATAAAGTGCATTGTGGGACACACTCATCATTAGACTGACAGTTCTATAATTTTCCCGTTTCCCCCAGATCACACATACAGTTGAAAGGAAAGATGGATGCTGCCAAGAGGGGCATCCGGTTAGAAACTTACAGCGAACAATAATGTTTTACGGAAATTATTTGAAATATATGGTCATAATAAGTTTTGGTTGAGGTTGGTCACATAGAGACTCTTTTTTCTGAGTGATTTGGGGTAGTATTGGGTGGATGTGGTGTAAAAAAGAAACCAAATACAAAAAATAAATGAAAGACGACGAAGGATTTTAAGGGTGCCGTAACGCATGAATGACACACCAACAATGATTTTGAACCTAAAGATGAGTATCTGTGTGAAGGTACAGGAGATGCACTTGTTTCACACTTTGAAGCACTCTCACGAGGCAACTATTTATGTTGTGGAGAAAGAAGATTGGATATAGGCAGGGACTATTGTTTAGCTTTTTATGTGTTAGCGTTAACTATGGATTGTACATTGTATGATTGATGGTTTTACTGAGAAATTTATAAAATAATTTAGGGATCACTCATGTATGTACTGTTTCTTAAACTTACAGCCCAGATGATGTCCCTAATGGACGAAACGCGTCATTGATTATTATGGTGTGATCTGGAGTTATGAAGAGACCATTGTGAAATAAAATGCATTAATTGGATTCATATAAAACTGCCAATGGACTTTTTGTGAATTGAGCTACATAAAGAGTAAATAACTTGGGAATTTTGATGAATGAAAGCGCTCCTTTCGGATCAAGGTTATTTTGTGTTTAGAATTGGTCCAGTGGTGGTCGTGAGCGTCCTTAATGATTGGAAATACAGTTACCAGGATTATACACCTGTGCGCCCGATTCTTGACTGCACCGCTGGACGTTGGATTTGGTTTTTCGGGATTTAGGACATGCTTGTCCTACAGTCATGTACTACATTGAGATCCTCCTTTTTGGGAGGCTAACACAAGGTAATTAAACTCTTCCTGGGGGAAAGAGGCATAGATTGAGACCTACTCTGGCAGAGGCTGCAGCAGTGGAAGGTAGGCATGGGGATGCCAAGTGTCCAGGATTGGTAGACTGGGATGGGTAGACCTGACACAGAACAGTTGCTAAATTTGATAAAGACACCGTGTATGGGTGGGTTATGGGGGGCAGGTCGGAAATTATGCTTTAGTGTAGTTAGACAACCATAACTTACTTATTAATTTATTTATTTTATTTATTTATTTTATTTATTTTTAAGGTTTTATATAGCGCTGGCTAGACCCGGAGGTATCAGAGCGCTTTACATGAGCATCAGATCATAGTTACAGATTACATCATTACAAAGGTTACACAGTTCTTAGAGCATAGCAACATAGTTACATGTAAGGTCGAGATAAACAATAAGCACAAATACGTAAGGGGAAAAGCAGGCAAGGTGAGAGATTCAGGGGAGGGGGGCTGGAGCAAGGGAAGTAGACAGATAATGAGGGCGGAAAAGGCGAGGGGCGGGTGAGAGACACAGCATGGGAAGAGGAGGGGAAGGGTGATGGGGACACAAACCGGTAGACGAGTCAAGGCAACGTCCAAAGTCCAGTAAGCTGTGATCCCAGGGCAGACAAGGGGAGAGATTCAGGGGAGAGAGGATAGGAGCTAGGGAAGAGACAATAAGGAGAGACCAAAAGAAGTCTGCCTAAAGACCGACTGGGTAGGTGACGACCAAGGAGGGAATCCACGGCCCATCTCCCCTATAGCTAAACCAAGTAGCTCCATCGGGCGTCAGACAAAATAGTTCAGTCTCAATACATTGAGAGAGGAGGGAAGGAGAGACATAAATAGAGGGAGGATGCGGTAGAAGACGACAGGAGAGACGAAAGGAAGTGTAACTAAGTGGTTCAACAATAAACCAGAAAAGATCAACAAGTAAACATTATATCAACCAATCAGCAATACAATTAGGGGTGGAGAGAAAGGAGAGAGAAAGTAGTGGGGGGTAGAGGAGGAGAGAGAGTGAGGATAAGGGAAGAGACAACCGTAGAGACGAAAGGAAGTCTGTCTAAAAACCGACTGGGTAGGTGACGACCAAGGAGGGAATCCACGGCCCATCTCCCCTATAGCTAAAACCAGGTAGCTCCATCGGGCATCATACAAAAAAGTTCAGTCTCAAGTGGCGAGGGAAGAGGCTCACAGAAAAACAGGGTGGGGACAAAGGGCAGGCGCATGCGAGGGCAGAGGACAGAAGCTGGAAAGAGTAGGAGCGGAGGGGGGGTTGGAGGAAGTGGGAGCGGGAAGGTAAGGTCAGGAGAGACGCGGGTGCGTTAGTCCGAAGTCCGACTGGGTAGGTGATAGGCAAAGGAGGGAGCCCAAAGTCAACGAGGTAGCTCCATCGGGCATCATATAAAAGTATGCAGGTGGCCCCTCAATTCGTATGTCCCAAGTCCTGCAGTAGAACGCCAGTCTGCACTCATACACCACTCGCGGTCAGCACAATACCAGGGAATCAATATTGCATTGGGGGAAGGGCGCAAGTCACGCGCCATTGCAGCCTGCACATCACCCCACCTCCGTGCTCTTACAATGATGCCAGTGTCCCATCAAGAACTCCTCTTTCAGTCGGCAGCTTGCAGGTGCAATCCCCACAGTCTCACAGCATCTCAGCCTCCCTGACCAAACAGTGGAGGTCCAACAAAGACACTATAAAAAAGTGTCCAAGATGAGTATTTCTGCAGTCCACTAAATGTTCAGGTCCTATTCCTCCCTCTCAGCGAGGTCAGTAAGTAACATTCTTTGAGGGAGATTTTGCATCTTAAATTATCCTAAATAGTTCCCAAAAGGGTCAAGGGGCTGAGAAGAGATGCCCGGAATGGCATTTTTGTTTTGCTTTCTGTATAGCTATTCTGTATGCCCTGACGCTTTTGAGTCACCAAAGGTCAGCAGTAAACTGCCTACTGTTTCTCTGGTTTCAAGGAGAGGGGGAGTTCTTGCAAGGATCCATAGCGTTGAAAGCCTGGCCACGCAATATAAAATATAGAAAACACTGATAACTTTCATGCTAGGTTCTGAAGTGGATTAGTTGAGGATGATTTGTAAGGATTGCTAAAATAATCAAACAAGCATTTACAATGCAATAGGTTTCGCATTGATGTGAGTTTGAGCTATTGACATTGCAAATAACAATGCCTTTTATTTTTTTATTTAAAAATAAAAAACATAATTAAAAGGCATTATTATTTACAATGTCAATAGCTCAGACTTGTGTCAATGCGAGACCTATTGCATTGCAAATGCTTGTTTTCATTGGAGTCTAAATGAGCATCTTAATCTGTAGCTGCACAATTATTCTGACCTCATTAGCTTGAGTGGGGGTGAGGCAGGTGGCGGTCTGCTCTCTGGGCGAACCACAACCAGGTGTGTTCTGTGTTGGAACAGAGGCACATCAGCCGCTGCCCCGATAATTCACAGGGACATAGTTATCCGTGTAGCAGGTGCAGTGACGCCTGGGCAGACTGTAGAAAGAGCCACAGTCACCGTAAAAAGGAACCTGTTGCAGGAAGTTGAGTGAGGCGCTGCTTCCAACTTCCGGTCACATATTTCTCCGGCCCCTGTACGCCCGCCCCACACCCTGGGGCACCCAAGGTCCGTGCGGGGTGTTATGGTGCCTTTTGAAAGGTTGTTTTATATCCTACAAATATGCCTGTTTTTTTTTTACATAACCGCGTTATTGTAAATATAAAAACACTAATCAGAGGAGCCCTCGCATCAAAATCTCCCAGAACCATTTGTGGAAAAATAGATGCCCGTGATGCCTTCACCTGTGGTATTCTCCTTTGAATCGCTAAACTCGCCCCATTTAACGTAAAAGAAATACGGGAGCACAAACCTCTATCAAAGCAGGGGGGGGGAGGTCAGATTGACATGGTGTTCATCTAACAATGTGTCCACTATATGGTCAGGTGAAGTGTAATAAATGAGTAAAATGACAACTCAACGGGCCCCGAAAATGTCTGCATTCTTTCAAACCCAAGAAGGCAGCACCTGGCTCTGAGCCAAGAAAAAATGGAAAACAAACAGATTGAAAGAGAAAAAAATGTGAGGGGAGGTGCTGAAACTGAGCGCACAATACCGGTGTCATGGAGGGGCAGAGATTAGGCCGGTTGGTTTCGGACTGTAGTTTTGGCGCCCCACGGAGATGAGGTTGGCACAGGGGATTGGGGCGAGGCCCGGCTGCTGCCAAGCACCCTGGGGTAGAAAGGAGCCCGGGCACCGGGAGAGACGAGGCCACGGGTCGTGCCAAGGGCACCCAGTGTCCGCGGGGAAGAAGTGTGAACTTATTTTGCGGCCTCTGACTGTTGCAGTGCTCCAGATTTACTACCGGATTTCTAGAGTATGGCGGGAGTTCAGGAGTGCAACTAAAGCAAAGCACTATATGTGCATTGGGTTGAGGGGGGGGTGGGATTTCTTCATACACGACTTATATGTAACACCGAATCACTACATCTATCTATCATATCGATAAACTATATTTATCTGACAGGATCGCAGCTCTTCGCGCACTGTGAACACCAGGTCACTTTTACCAATATAAAGCGTAACTTTTAGCCAACTCGATAATACTTTATTAGCTGTGAAGGATGAAAGACTGAACCTACCCCGCCCGGATTCCAACCAGTGGTCAGTCATACGCAAAGACAGATGCCCCACATTAGACTCACGCCCCACCAAGCAATATGTCCCTAAGTGACCTGTGTGCTATACTGCTCGCTCGGGGAACTCTTCAAGAAGCAGGGACAAAGCTGCGCAATTGCTCTGCAGCTAATCAAGTGCCGGTTGGCGCCATTACAGCCAATGGCAAGGTTAGGCCGCGAAACCGAAACCTCGGTTGTAGCGCTGGAGACGCCGTCGCCGTGCGCGTGCACGTTGGCTTTCCCTGCGCAAGCTGTGATGAGAAGACACGCCGAGCTGAGGTAGGGGATGTGTGTGTGTAAGCGCCGGGGGGTTCTGTATGTATGTGTGTGTGTGTGTGTGTGTGTGTGTGCGCGCGTGTGTTTGCGCGGTTGGGATGCTCTTGTTTCTTTTAACCCTCTGCTAGTGGGAGCAGGATCATGGTGGGTCTGTCACTATTCATGGGATGCAATAGCTTATTTGGATCGATTCGATTCTGGAACTTTGCTCTGGAAATCAATATGTGGTACCATATGTATTTCACGCTTTAATTTTGATTTTTGATGTATATTCACAATCTGTTAACCAATAAGTCTCTTGGGATGTGCCTCTACTGCCCTGATTTGTGATTATATGTTCAACTGTATGCAAATTTCATACAACTGTAACTTGACACATTTCTAAAAATATTCAAATTAATACTAACCGGAATTGCCCAGAAATCGGCAATTTAAGCACCAAGACGTCTTTTACTATTTACTGCTTTCAAGATCACAAGAAAAACTTCATTTAGAATTTAGAGGGTCTTATGTCAGCAAGCCGAAATATGGCATGGCGCACCACTTCTGTATTGGGATGAAAGCTTTTGTATACATCATTGCTAAACACAAACCAAACACTGTATCTGTGGTGGACAGAAGAAATGTAGATACTAGCACAGCAGCCAGTTTTAATAATGATCCATGTCGCATCATTTGCTACATTGTATAAGACCGGACTCCTGAAAAGCTTAAAAGAAAAGGCACAGTTTCCCAATCGATGGCAGTCATTTTAGCGACCTCAGCAGGATGAAAAGGTGAGCTGACAAAGTGGAATTCAAACCATCCACCATTTGTTCAGACATATATGTATGCAATTGTGAGCCTGGTTATTATTTATTTTCTTTCTTTGTTGGCAGTTTTTCCCGTACAGCAAATGAAGGTAGGAATGCAGGAACGATGTTTGCACTGACAGTAAACTAGTAAGCCTGTTCCCTTAAAAAATGCATTCCTTTATTTTCAATGCAAGGACAACTGATCAAAGGAATAATTTTCTTCGTTTTGTTTGTGCCCATTTTAATGTCTTCAGTTTCTTGGCACCCAGTGTGAATTGCTGACGAAGAACTTGGCTAGTCTCCGGTCCCAGTGGTGGGTTCCCTCCTCCCCCCACGACTGCCTTGCCCCACGATCTCCCACTTGGACCCTAAATGCCGTAACTTGCTCCACAGTCTGTTTCCTTAGGATGGAAATGTCCCCAAAAATTTTTATCCCTGTAATTTGCCTTTGGAGGAGTGTTTTGTATGAACAGTCAGCCCACCTACAGTAGAGCCTATATTACTCTGCTCTGCATTCTCCAGGGCGTACACAGCGGTGAGATGCAGAGACGCAGTGCTGGGGAGGAGGCTAGAAGAATAACATGAACATATGCAAAAGTGGAGGCTGGTGGCAGGGAGAGTTGACCAGAAATGCCTCTGAGACCTAGGCTCAGAGAGCTCAGGGGAACAATGCCTCTAGGGATGAGTAGAAAAGTAAGGTAAGGCCTGTAAAGTGTCCCACCAGGGAACAGAAAGACATTAAAAACAAGTGATATTATTTGCTTTAATGTTTTCCTCGTGACGCACGGTTATATTTCACAAGAGCCATTTACTCGTATCGTAGAGTTGCAGAGCATGTCTGAGTGTACTCTCCTAGTATGGCGTCATACGAGTAGGCGTTTTTCATGTGCATGAGGCGGGGCTCCGTTGATTAGAAGTGTTCTCCACGTCTGGGGCGGAGGCCTGGTCTCGCTGCTCACTGTGCGAATGGAGTCAGCGGCCAGCTGCTGGCAGGATGTTTCCACGGGGATGCCGAGCTCTCCGTCTCCGCGGGCCCTTCCACGGCCCCCCACAGCGGTGCTGGTGTTACCGGACACGGGTCCGGACCCACCCTCCCTGCGCTGTCTGCAGGAGGTCTGTGGTGGGCTGGGAGGTGCAGTGTGCACCCTGCGGCGGGGGAACCTGGAACTGGGGGCCGACCCAGGGGGTCTCGAAGACTTCTACAATGCGGGTAAGAGGGCGAATAGTGGCGGGTAGATGTCTCTGCAACAAGGGACGAGTGAACAATGACGGGGGCTGGTCTTCTGCATCGAGGTTGCTTGACCGGTACCTTTAAGGGTGTGTGTGTGCGTGCGTGTGTGTATGCGCGGCGGCGGGTGGGGGGGTCTGTGTGTGTGTGTGTGTGTGTGTGTATGCGCGGCGGCGGGGGGGTATCTGTGTGTGTGTGTGTGTGTGTGTGTGTGCGCGGCAGGGGGTTTGGGGGGGTTCTCTGTGTGTATGCGTGTGTGTGTGTGTATGCGCGGCGGCAGGGGGGGGTCTGTGTGTGTGTGTGTGCGTGATTGTGTGCCTGCTTACAAGGAGTCATGGGAGACAGGAAGCGCGCATGACCTGATCCGTTTACGCGCGCGTGCACATCACTTGTCTCCTGTCTCCCTTGACTCCTTGAAAACAGAAATGATTGCAATAGAGTTTCGCAGCGACGATCGCTTCGCGATCGTTTCGCAGTGCGAAACCTAAAAAGGCTTCAGGAAAGGAGTAGTTGGGGTCTACATGAGGAGGAAAAAAAGGGGAGAACTTGTGGTTGGGATGGCATTGAAAAGGGAGACAGCCTTTACAATGAGATTTTTAACACGTTGCAACTTTACGACGCATTTTTTCCTGCCGGTCAACACGGACCTACCGTCTGTCCCACTCGCCTATGCAACCGACCCAGCAGCGCCGATACAGTGCACTCTGGGACTGGCAGTTCCTTGTCATTTCCTGAACTACCAGAGGTGGGCCAATTGCCTTTAAGGGGAGGGGCACTAGTGATGACAAGTACTTACAAGCAGGATTGAACACTTTGGTGATTTACTCGTTACAGCGCAGGGCGCTGAAGAAGGCACTACCGCCGAAATGCATTCGCCGCCACTGTAACCTGACGGAATAAAGCGGTTTGTTTGACCCTGGAATCCCCTCTGGCCTCTGATTTCTTCCTACGAGGGAATGTTTCTCCATATATATATATATATATATATATATATATATCCAACAAGTGCAACCTCCCAGGCTCCAACCGTAGCGACCCAGGAAATCACGCAGATCCAATGCAGCTTTTTTTACAGGCACAAATTTATTTACAAGTTGAACCAAACAATCTGACGCGATTCGGGCATCCGCCCTTGCTCACAGATAGTCAGTGTTGGAAATGGCCACATTTAAATACCCTGTGCATCACAGTGAAAGTGCATTTTTTTCCGTTTTTTTACTCAGTACCACGTGATAATTGAAAGAGAGGACAAACTACCAATACTGCATCTTGTAGTCTGTTTTCCGACCATTTGCAAATTCATATACCGGAAATAAGGTACAGTTCATGGTTGAAATCCAAACATAATGTGATAATTAAAAAAATTATTTTTTATGTATATATATATATATATACAGTTCATAAAAATAATAATGGAAAAGAAATCAATGCATAAAATGCTTGTATTCCATTATATTAAATATTAACAGTCAATGCCCCAGCATATATAGATCAATATCACAGTGCAAAAATACGCAAAAAAGTGCATAGTGCATAGTTAAAAATCTATGTCTATATAGATGCAATCAAATGGCAAATGTATATATATATATATATAAATATCACCACCACCGCGTCAAGACCACAGGAATCCTCCTTGCCTCATGGACACGGACCAGAAGGTAGTGCAAATCAATGTATTCCATGTACATCGCCATAACATTTTGGCTCGTCTGAGCCTTGTTCACATGACAATGTAGTACTGTTGAGCTCAATTTAAAGTGACAGTGCATATTCAAAACAATCACGTGAGAGGCATGCTCATAGACATAAACAAGTTACAATGTTCCATTGTAGTTCTTCATTGCAAAAATGTGCAAAATAACATGGCATAAATACGGCATAACAATCCATGTGGAATAATAATTAATAAATCAAAATTAAAATCCATTACTAAAATCCTCATTGTACCAAGCAGCAATAATACATATATATCTATACGTGTACAAATAAATGTGCAAATACAAAGCTTGTGTGCAAATAAATGCTTGTTGAACTCCATCATAGCCTGAATGCGAATTGGTCAATTTCCTGCCCGTGTGTCAGGGGCAGTTTTAAATAGCTTTTCAACCCTGGATATAGTATGCCTAGTGCGAATCCGATAGTGACTGTTAAAATCTTTTTTACTTGTTCTTAGACAGTTCCTAACTTCATGAAGTAATTCTTTTTATTGTTTGTCCTCGGACTTATTCTAGTATCTTTGCAGTGAGTGAGCTTGTCCTGGATTGCATAAAAAATATGTTTATGGGGTTAATCCTGTTGTCTGGATTTCAGGTCAGATTTGCCTCATGTGGAACCCCCTACATACAGTACTGGTTTATAAATATATACATAGATGTTAAATTGATTAATAAGAATACATACGAAATTCATATATAAATATATAAATAAGTGTATGGGAGTACAATAAATAGCAGTGTATAGGCACCCAATATGAATGGTAAAGTGACCACTATGTCTATTTTGGATGGGAAACAATCACCTTAGCTATAGTGATAGTGGGTACAGACGCAAATAATTAGATTAGACAGACTATTTTCCTAATCGTTATTGGTTAAATCGGTGTATATGTTGGCAACCCTGGCTATGAGGGACCTCCAGGTTGGTCATATGAGATCATATTGACTCTTCCCGATGGGGACGGGGGGGGGGGGGCGGGTAAAAGTAACATGTTTAATATAGGCTGCATCAGTTTATACCAAGAATAGAATGATACTAGTTACTATGTATGTAATTTTATCCTTGTTCTGATGCAGATAGGGATATACTGCTAATCATGTCAAAACACAAAACAAAGGTATTTAACTTTGAATGAACTCGACTCAATGTGTCTATTTGCCAGGAGGTCTTGTATATATTATGAATTTTAAATTTTGAATTTTAAATTTTGCTTGGTGCAACATTTGGAGGCGGTTTTTGCCCCACATTTAGATCCCTGACAAATTTGATTGGTAGTCCTATGTAGATCTTTGTGGAGGCCCCAGTATATGTTCTGGGGTTCAATCATACCTTCATCATAGATATGATATGCTGTCGTGATTGTTGAGTTTACTGTACATTTATCACACTGAGAAGCACTTTTTGTTTGAACATAGAGGTAATGTAAAGATATGCTGTATGTGTTTTTTTATATAACCTGTTAAGTAAAATGTTTTTTACACATTTTTATTCTTACAGATATAAAATATGTAATTGGGAATGAATGTAGTTTTTCATGAAGAAGGTGTTGGCTATCTATCAATCAATTTCATGTTTCTATAGAAGTTCTGAAATGTTTTTAATATTTGTTTAAATAAATTGTATACAATTTTTTTTAAATATATTTTTTACATTTTCGCTTTGTTCATCACACTGGTGTGAATCAAGTCTTTTTGATTAGATTAATGTTTGTTGTGGATTGAGTGTTTGTGATTGAAATTGCCCAAAGGGGATTTCACTTTTGACATTTGAAAATTAGATTGTGCTCAATAGCGTTTTTGAAAAACATCACATAAAAATATCGTCAGCTGCACATTTAAAATTAGCAATAGTCACGAGTTGCCAGGAGGATTCATTTTGTAATTGCTGTTGTGCTCAAACTATATCCTGCCATAATCCCCAGAACAGAAGGAGTCTCAAGGAAATGGTTAGAGGAGACACTAGTCCTCCTGTCTCCCTTTCTCACCTCCGTGCAAGTATAAGAAGGAAATTTCCATGTGCTGCAAAAAGGAGAAGAGCGGGACATGCTCCCCAAATTAGTTCCAAAAACAATTCCCCATTTTGCAAGGAGCCCCCATTCCTGCAGGCTGGCTTCGTTCAGGACAGGCATGGAGCACCCGGTCACATTAACATCCAACACAAGAAAGAGTATCGAAGCTCACATCCTTGAAACACCAGTGTTTTAATTTCACTCTGGGAGGCAGTTGAATGTTAATGTTCTGTGGATTACTGCAAGGTTCATCTCTCAACATCTACATGACAACTCACAGACACTGTCAGAGCAAACAACAACATCATCCCCTAGCCAATGAGACCCAACTCGTCCTCTCACTCTCAGCAAACCTCACCCAGACAAAGACCAACTTCCACAATTGCATGAAGACCACACACACAACCTCAGCATTGTGGTAGACAGTGACATTTCCATTAGACACCAAGTCAACGCCATTGCATCAGCCTGCTTCAACATCATCCGCAAGCTCCAAAAAAATCTTCAGGTCGCTCCCATCCGCACCAGGAAAATAGTGATGCAGGCCCTCATCATCAGCCGACAATACTACCGAAGCACACTCTTTGCCAGTGCAACTTCTAAACTTATGCAAAGACTCCAGACCATACACAACACAGCTGCCAGACTGACCCTTAGCCTGTCCAAGAGAACACACATCACTGAACACCTCAAATACCTCCACTGGCTCCCCGTCCAGAAGAGATGCTAGTTCAAGCTCCTGGCACATGCCTACAAAGCCCTCCAGAACACTAGACCACACTACACGAACCACCATCTGACCTTCCACTAACACCCCAAAAAACTGCGCTCTGCACACCTTGCCCTCGCACAAATGCCACGCATTCGCCGCAGCTGCACTGGAGGATGATCCCTTTCACACCTCGTCGATAAAGCCTGGAACACCCTCCGTCCCCACCTATGCACCTCGCCCTCACTCATCTTCTTCAGGAAAGGACTTAAGACCTGGCTCCTTGACTGAGATCGGCAGCACAGTACTTGGATACCCCACGGAGTGATAAGCAGCGCTTTACACATACTATTCGATTGATTGATTAGGCTGGAGTTAGAAGAGCACAGGCGAAGAAATAGGAGGATTTGTTTAAACTGGTTCTGTTAATAAGGAGTCTGTTAATAAGAGCAGGGGACAGATGAGACTAGGTGGCATAGATGGAATGGATAGGAGCAGATAAAGAATTGAGTGAGACTGAAGTAAAATGAAGGGGAAAGCGGAGTTGGAAGGAGAGAAAACAGTAAGAGGTATCCAATAGAATTCCTTGTGAGATGTAGCTAGGACAGAACATTTGTAGTTGTAAGGAAACAAACTAGATGAGGAGGGAGACAATGGCACAAGGCATATTACTAGAATAGAGAGGATGAGAATTACGGGGCATTGGGAAACAACATGCTAGACTAGAGGAAAGGTGAAAGCAGAAAAGCAGTACAAATGAGTAGCGTGAGATGATGTTCCATAGCCGTGGGGCACATCCTATGGAAAAATTACTTGAATGTCTATGTCGGGGAAGAAAAATAGGAAATACAAGTTGTGGATGGATGGAGAGACATACTGATGTGCTCTACTGGGGTTCAGTTCCCAAATTCGGATGATTCAAAGGTACCCACTTTGTAAAAAATTCGACTCTTTCAATCTGTTAGTCACCCTTGTTACTGAGCCTCACTAATACTCACATAGTCCTGATATTTGACATTATGAAAGACCATATCAGACAACATCCATAGCCTTATTCTTAGCAACTAACTCTTGCTCAACAGCAAGAAGAACAAGATCATGCTCCTGGGTTTCCAATGCTCCTGGCCATTCTCTCTCAGACTTGCACCGACAATTTTGGTGTGTTGTGAGACAACAACCTGTTCTTCACACACCTGTATCAATGCACCATCCAAGAGTATTCTATTAGCTTCAGAGATGCATTCTCATTCATTTCAGTCTTTTATCTTCTTCATAAAATTGCCAATGTGGACACCATAGTGGACTCTCAGTTTCAAAACTGTGACATCTGGCATAGTTGGGTGCAAAAAGTGTTTTTCCAAACTTCAGCCCTCGCAACATCATACCTTCCATTAAGATTCTAATTGGCTCCCATGTCATAACCACAGACCAAGTGTGTATATGAGACAGCAAGCTGCACTCCTGGCTGTCTCTCCAATGTTGTTCTGCCTTACCACTGACCTGGATACTGGAGATCAGCCAAAATGTACTTAGTTCACCACAGAGAAGGTACAGTGGCAATACGTTGTGTGTTCTAAACCTTGGAATGGCTTCCTGGCACAGCTGAAACTTGCAAGAAACCTCAAGGTTCCTGTGAGGATAGAGGACCCTACTTTCCCCTGTGTTCAATTAGGAGATGGATTCACCTAATGGCCCCTTCATCTCTGGTTATCTTACAAACAGTGTAGTGCCCAGTGTTCATATTCATCAACCTCAATGCTAGTGAGATGCCTTAGACTTATCTTTTCACCTGCCAACCGGAGGACGGCGCAGATACTCCCTATTATTAAGGCTTTTCCATCAGTTCCGCACAGCGATTGTTCCAATCATGGTTCTAAGCACGCTCAATAATGCCATCTTTCACCTATGACGTACAGCACCTATGATCAATCAACGTATTGCTCCTCAACGCAAAGCAATGTAAAGAAGCATACTGTAATTTACCAAACCTCTAAAATAAGATTATTTATATAAACCACAACAATAAAGAAAAGGCCAATATGTTCCGTACACAAAAGGAGCAACATTTGAAATGCAGTGATTTATAGACTTATCAGTCTCATAGCTGCAGCTTTTAAAGTATTTATCGTGGTGTGGGACAGCGTCACGGGGAGAATCATGCTAAAGCAGTCCTGCGTTTTCAGTGAAAACACACAGTCTTAGGGATTCACTCTATCAGTTGGGACCGCAGCAACATAATGTGTCAATCAAGTCCTGGCTGGGGGTAGGTGTCAAAGGGGACGGGGCTCCAAATACCTGTCAAAACCCTCGACCCCCGTCCCCTCCCCTCCACTCTCCCCCGAATTGACTTCTGATAAAGGATTACACTTGTTGATACTTTTGCACTTTAGGGAGACCAGAATGCCCAAAGGATGTTCACAATCATTCATTTGATTGCATTTTTCTTTTTAAAGAGTTAATTGACCATGAGAACAGTGCTTGAATTATTTAATGTGTCTAGAGCTGCCTTTTTTATAGGATCAATTCGAAAAAAGGGGGGTTTCATTCTGTGGGGTTAAGACTGTTGTTTTTTTTGTTGCTTTTTTTAAAGGGTCCGGCATTAAACAATTTTATGATAAGGGCCATAGGGTCTTTTGAATCAATATGCTGCTTTAAGTTCAATATGGTTTGGTCGTGATTTAACGGACAAAATAATTAAACTATCACAAGGCGAGTGTGGAGGAGAATGAGGCTACCCAGTATCCAAAGGAACCTGGGTTAACTATAGATGTGAAAAAGACAATGGTGCCTTCAGGGTCATGTGCTTATTATTTATGCTTTGAAGGTCAAGATAAATGCAATTATGAGGAGTGTCAATATTGTTAGGCATGGTCTCAAAGAATGTTTATTGTGGCATTCATTTTACAATTTATGAAGAAACCTATAAAAAGAGGTTGCAAAAAGCAGGTGGTGGTGCAGTGCTCAGGTGTATCAAATATGCCCCAGGGACAATGAGTGCAAAGCATGTGGGAAATGGGACATACGGCTGTCATTTATATATCCAGAGACCAAAAAAGGAATCGTTACTGAGTATCAATGGGACCCCTGTATAAAATGTTGACTGGGTCACAGTCCAATGGCAATTATCAACCTTTCGACCATGGAAATCATTTCACGATGGTTATCATCAGAACAAGGTCAAAGACATTTTAACAAGTAGCAACCTGTGAGACTTAGAAAGTAGCTAAAAGTAGTCCAGTCCAAAAATGTCTGAGCAGACTCTAAGAAAATGATGCATTTAAAGAGAGTAACAGGGCACCGATGCTCCTTTGCAACTTCTGATCCCTGCCCTAAAATTTATTTTTCTTCCTCACGCAGTCAGGCAATATGGGGTTCCTTGCAGACTTTTAAACAGAGCGCTTTTTTGATGACTTAGCTTTAACCCCTTGTCTTCTAGCCACATTCCCCCTCTGTGCTGGGGGGAGGCGGGGGTGCGCGAAGCGCCCAGGTGCTCATGACGAGCACAGCTCTTCATGAGCCACGGTGGTCGTGTGCTCATGATGAGCTGAGCTCGTCATGACCACACCCGTTTCTTTAAAACGCTCGCACAGCAGGGGAATTTGCCCAGCGTGCGAGCGTTCTAAAGGTCATGACGAGCTCAGCTCATCATGAGCACACATGAACCGTGGCTCATGACGAGCTGAGCTCGTCATGAGCATGGGAGGGGTTAAAGAACACAGCACTTACCGGACATTAATAACATCAAACTCAACTGCGGAAAAGCTAACAGGCATCTGTGAGGCCTTAAATACACTGGAATACATGCCCTTTCTTAAGACAAAATGCGGGTATCATGGAGGCAAGCTGCTCCTTGGCAGGAAACTGGAGATGGAAGATCAGAGTCATCTGGAGTAGTAAACATTGTGTAGTCCGTATTTTCCTTTTTCTCTTTCGTGCTTGATACTAACGAACAAACAACACTCGGCTACATCAGTGTGCCCCTCAAACAATATTACCTCAGACTACCTGGAACATACAAGATCGGCCAGATGGATACATGCCATCTCTCAAGATTCATGGAAGTGAAACAGGTCTTGCTAATAGCCTGAAGCTAAGGGCCTAGAAGGACCTAATAAATAATGCAGAGTGATGGAAAGCAGGTTGTGTTATTAAAGTCAAAGTCAAAGTCAAAGTTTATTATGTTTTTGGCTCTCAATGAGGGCCACATAAAAATAAGCACACAATTATACAATATGAATAATACAAATGACAACACAAAACGAAAAGAAAACACTACTTATCTGCGAGTAAAGCAATCATCAACATCGCCCTGTACTTCATTAATAAATATCTAAAAGCCCTTTAAAAAATTTAAAAATTCTGGAACAAAACATTTCATTTGGAGGGCAGTAAAGTGCATGGAAGAACATTTTTACATTTACAATTCCCAATTGTAAACAAATTGGTTTTAACCATTTATGGCGCAATGGGCGCAATGCAGGACAAATAAACAAGACGTGATTACGATCCTGTACAGCATCATTACAGAAATTACATATTGGAGATACCCCATACCATTTTGCTAAAAGAATATTGAGTGGAAGCAAGTCATGTCTTAAAAGGTACCATAATCTACGGACTCTATGGGGAATATTCCAAATGAGGTATTGTTGGGCCAGCTTTGGGATATATGTTTTTACCAGGGCTTCCCTTTCTTTTAGTCTGGGTTGGGCAAGTATATCCAACTTATAGCAGAGTTCCCAAGAGGTACATTTTAGTTTAAACTTTAGCTCAGAGGGTGAAAGTAGGAATAACGTGCTTTCATCCAGTTCTAGCAGAGATACCGCTTTTCTAAAGTTTTTTACTAACAGCGAGATCTCGTTAAAATTGCCTAGGAGTTCCTTTTTGATAGCATCTCTTAAGGTACCCGGTTTACCTCTGGCCAAACAGGCTACCCATCTTACGAGGGCAACCAACCCCTGTGCCCAACAACTTCAGAGTCCGAATTCCAGCCTGCATGAGGATATAGAGCATGCTGTGTTAAAAGAAGAGATTTTTCTAAATACCTTTCCTTCCATTTTTTGCATAAATCCCCATTGTTTCAACTCCACTAATTCAATTCCATATAGTAGAGTTGCAGGAATTTTCGCTCTAAATACATCCAGAAAGAGGGAGAAGTGTCTCTTCCCGGTAGCGTTGTACAAAGAACATAACCCCGTACCATGGGCCAGCGCTTTACGTGAGTTATGTTCGATATGGGGGTTCTCACTAAGATTAGCTGATATTATTTTGCCTAAAAAGGTATAGGTTTTAACCACCTCGAGTTTTTGTCCGCCAATAGCCCAATTATAACTTCCAGACCTACATTTTTTCTTACCAAAAATGCACATGATTTTACTTTTCGATATATTAATTTTCATGTAATGTGCTTCAGCAAATTGGTTCAATGCATGTAGACGATTAGATAAACCCTTCGGGGTCAAATCTAAAACAAGTATATCATCCGCATACATAAGGACCGATATAGCTGACCCTCCAATGGTCGGAGCTAGTCCCTCACAAGCTGCAATGGAGGATGGTAGGTCGGCCGTATAAAAGAAAACAATATGGGCGCCAGTATACACCCTTGTTTTAGCCCATTCAGAGAGGGGATAGATTGAGAGAGACCCCTTTCTCCACCTTGTAGCACCTTACACCATGTGTTCGAGTGTAGAGACCTGACTAATTCGAGTAACTATCCTGGCATACCCAGTACAGCCAGCTTTCTCCACAGCGTTGGACGGTCCACCTTGTCAAACGCCGTGGAGAAATCTATAAATGCTGCGTATATGCCACCACCTCGAACACGTGCATATTTGTCCATAATCACCTGTAATAATGTCAAGTTATCTAGAGTTCCATGCTCTTTGCGAAATCCTGTTTGTTCCATGGGTAAAATACTATTTAATTCTGCCCATTCCGTTATTAACATTAAAAGACATTTAGCGAAAATTTTTCCTATTGAGTCCAATAAAGCTATTAGACGATAGTTAGAAGGCTTATCCCGATCACCCTTTTTAAATATGGGGATTAGTATACTTCCCCTCCAAGAGTCGGGGACTGTTCCTGATCTAAAGCATGCTTGAAATACTGGAAGAAGAATCCTACTCCAGGTGGTAACATCTTGCTTAATTATTGACATGGGCAGTTCGTCTGGACCCATAGCTCCGGAAGAGCGCATACTCTTTATCACGGTAGCTATGGATTTCTCGGTAGGGAGTTCTATTTTATGCTCTCTATTTGGGCCTGGATCCCATGTATCCCCCACTGCGTCATTGGGTGCATATAAGGTAGTCACAAATAGAGTCCAGACATCTTCCGCAATAGAGATTGGAGTGGGAGTTGTTATTGAACCACATCCTTTCCTTATTATGGACCAGAAATCTGTAGATTTATTGTGGGTCGAAGCCTCTCTTAACTTGATCCAAAGAGAATCTTCTTTTTCTCTTTTTAGCTTAGATCTCAATCTAACCCTCCTTCTTTTTAATAAGGCTAACTGATGCTCATTTTCCCCAGATCTATTAAGGTATTGTTTCCTAACGAGTTTATTTATCTCCTTATTTAATATTAGTAATGAGCTAGGAGAGAAATGTAGCTTTTTAGGATTTCCCGTTTTCTTAGCTATCTTGATGACTTTTTTGATAACATTTTCGAGATGTAGAAATTCCATACCTTGCCAATGATCTAGTTCTAGTAAAGTTTGGGCAAGAATATTTTGTACATCCTTCATATTGGTAGATCCCCAAAAACATCTACCTGACTTACACTTAATAGAAAGGCCTCTATTCTTTAAGGACCAGGAATTAGTTTCTGGGGGAATTAGTGAGACAGTTATGTTAATCATTTTATGGTCACTCAAGGAAGAGTGAGAGATCACCATATCTTTAATAAAAGAGAACGTATCGTAGTCCGTAATTGCGTAATCCAAAAATGATCCATGTGTATAGTTAGCGGGAGTATCAGAGGGCATCCTACCGTTTACGATAAGCCCCTCTAAGTGACTAAGTTCCTCAAGGAGAATCTTACCTCTTTTATTAGTTTTTATTTTAGTGGGCAAGAGTGCTTGAGGTATATTGTATACTTCTTCCTTCGGTTTATTTCTAAACATGTCTAGAGTTAAATTAGACACTTTGCTATTTAAGTCACCCACCAGTAATATATAGGGGGGGTGATCAAACTCTAGTAATTGTTTGACATAGGAAAACATTCGCTTTAGAACTGTATTAAAAATATCTTCGGGGGGAATATATGCATTTAAAATTATAAACGAAGACCGTCTACCCACTGAGGCTAGATTAGTAATAGTTATAGATTGGAAAAGATTACTGGTGTCCGTGTAGTGGGAGAATTGCCATTGTAAAGAGTTAGATAGCAAACAGGCAATTCCACCTTTTGCGTGGCCTTTTTTAGAAGGAGTTGCAGGGGCTTCCAGGACAAAATAATCTTTCCCTCCATATGGGAGATTTTTACACCATGTTTCCTGGATACATAGCACATCTGCATTTAAAGAAAGTAAAAAATCAAATTTCTCTGGGCAATTATACAGGCCAGCAGCATTCCAAGAGACAATTTTTAATTGAGTGTTAAAGATGTTGAAATAGTCGTGGGTTATTCGATGTATTATTTGATAAAACTCCTGGTAACCAGTTCCACATCTGATTGTCTTCTGTTAGAGGTTGTGTTATTAACTTTGCACTTTTCTGGAAATGGTCCAGAAAAGCAATCTTATCCATCAGGTCCATTGTAATTTAAATTCTGCAAAACAGCAAAAACCAACCTAAGAAATGCAATAGAGTTGAACTAATACCGCCGAACGTACGTATTTTGATTTTCAAACATGCCTTTCTAACTCACATCCCACACTGCATAATAACAATGTAGTTTGGCATTCAGTGGCAACCTGCTAGCTGAAAGTAAGAGGGCAGATGAGTAGGAAATAGATGGGTGAGTTGGTAGGAAATCTAGATAGGTGCATGAGTTGATAGATTTTTATGTGTGATTTAGTAATTGGGTGAAGGGCATATGAGTGGAAGGGCTGATGAGCGGACGAAAGAACGAGTGAGTGGGGGATAAATGGGCGAGACCAAACTTCTCCGCTTCAACTCATCAGTATTATCAGCTACTATCATCACCGACAAGTAACAGTCAAGTGTGATAGGGAAATTGAATTATTAATATTTTGGATAATTTGTGTGTTTTATACAGTAACAAAATTAACAGCAATAGACTGTCATAGCAGAGGCTAGGAGGAGGAAGACCGGTCCAGGGAGAGAGGGTCATCATAAGCACTTATCGCCATTGATCTCATAGTCTTGGCTTGCCTGTACAATGTGAGAAGTAGACGGCTATGGGTAGGACTATGGAGGGGAAAGAGGAGAGTGGGGTTTCTGGACACTGAAAGGAGCATAACAGAGGCATAGACTTTGAAAACATGGGGCAAGGATTTACATCCACTCACAGGGGGTGAGATTGTCAGTATAACTGCAGAAACACTTTTCTTTGTGACCGTGCACCTCCCTCCTGCGGTTCATGAAATACGGTTAGCCATAGAGGCCAGTATCAGAATACCGGACTCGTGGACTGCCAACATTGAAAGAGGACTACGTGGGAGAATTCCTTCATCTCCCATTGCTGGAAACAAGCTTCTCTCATTCCAGTTTGGCAGTGCATTACTTAAAAAGGATCTCTATCTCATGCGTACACTGATGTGCACAGAGACAAAATGCAACAATGGAAGTACTCTCTTACAAAAATTGGATATGTGAAGCTTCCTCGAACACCCTGGTCTGGAGCCAATCATATTGTTAATACAAATGCAATAGTTTACAAATGGTGCCACTAAAGCACCACTGCAAGGAAGCAAAGTTGTGTAAAAAACATAAACCTAATCATACCAGCTGTTAGTATGGCCATTTTTTTATAGATCTCCTCTAGATGTGGGTGTAATGTACGTAATTTGCTGTAGCTTTGCTTACACAATATCACAGAAAAATGATGCACAATTACGAGAAAGTAAACAAGAAGAGTATCTCAGCATTTAGGGCTACTTTCTTAGCACACAATTCAACCTCCTGTCTAAAATGGAGCAGAGGATGCATTTTGTTGCTAAGAATATAGTTCTAAGATCCAAGTTGCAGGAGCCACTCGCACTTGCCAAGTTTGTTTTTCCTGTTCTTCCGCTGTAGGATGTTGGCGCCAAATTACTCATAATTAAGCAGACAGGTGTGATCGCATAGTTGTTGGTGATTTAACTTCAAAAGAATAATGCAAAATTACAGAAATTACTCCGATTAAATTCCTTAATTAAAATTTCACAAATGCTTAATGTCCGCCCTTTAGTAAGGGCTCTCAGCCTTATTCAAAGATGGTCCTATTTACGAATGTGTGAAGCACGCTTTCCAATTACAAAGCTTTGAGATTGCTCAGTACATATACGTTCCTTCTTTATGTTATGGAATGTACGCATGGAAATATATGGAATTCAAATATATTTTTGAATTCTTGTGCATAGTGTTAAATTGGTGATAACATCTTAAATTAGCTACATGCATAGTAGAAAGTCAGTGGAAGTAGAGCAACATGCTGAGGGTGGGATGTTACAAGTTCAACTAAGCAAAGAAGACTGGAGGAATACAAAAATTAATCGACTTATTTTATGTGGATGTTATAGCGTACACGTTGCTTTATGGGATAGAGGAGAAAGAATGTAGAGAAAAGTATTCTGTGGTAAGGTGCAGTCCACCATTAACTGTAGTCATTATTTGGTGACAGGGCCACAGCCTGATATGGGAGAATGGTGTTTGTAATCTGCCATGGAATAATAGAAAGTAATTTGAGTTTAAGACACAGAAAGAGAAAACCCCACAGTGACAAGCTTTATACATAGCTTGGACCTTGCCCAACCAGCTGTTTGGCTTTTAGGTTAAAACACTCAAGGGGAGAGGCATTTACTATGGTGATACAAAGCCTTGGGGAAAATACAGAATGTTTCAATCCTTGCTCCAGAACCCAATCTAGAAACTTTGACGGTGGGCTTACGAGGTCCGTTTTAGACTGAACAATGTATGGGGTGTTAGGCGAGATGAAGATCGCTAATATCAATAAAGATATTTATTTGTTGGATTATGTAATAGTCCTCTACTCTAGATTTAAATGGAGGCAAAGAAGGTAATTGAAGGTGCATGAGAGAAACACTGATTGTAGTACGATCAATGAACGCAACTTATTTTGTGTAACACTTGATTACAGTGATCAGTTACAGCAATGTTCACTTGACCTCACCATACCCACTAACCAGAAGTTCCCGACTCCACGACAGAGCGTGCCCATTGCAGTTGAAGTGGGGGTGGGGGGGGTTCCACCAAAACTACTGTTTCTTTATGTACCTGCTCATATGTTGGTAGTTTTAAAGGTCATCTTTACTCGTTTCCATGAGCTCAACTCACAATAAGAACTGAGAGAATTTAAGCAAAGATTCAACCAGACAACTGAGAATCATTCAACCTGTTAAACACTCTTCTAAAGTCACCGGAGTGCTTCTCTGGGACCAGAAGGCAAGATCTGTATGTTGACTCTGGAAGAACCCTGGTGTGGGTTTGTTGGAATGAACGTAGCGGTATGGACAGAAAATCAAATAAAGTATCTCAGGTTGGCCAGTGAGACTCGACAGTGGATGTCTTACGGAGTCATGTACAAAAAACACATCCCACCCACCAAAAGGTCAAGGATCTTGGGGTTCTTGCAGCAGCCCCCCAGCTGACAAATGGTAAGCAGTAACTTCTTCAATAGTAGCATTCCCTATCAGGGTTCTTAAATTAAATATGATACTGCATACATTGACTAGAAACATATGGAATTCGTTGCATTTCGAAGTGAGCAAGCAAGAACGATTTAGTTCGTCAGTGCTCTTTGAACTAACACTTGGCAGTTATTACTGTAACCAAATATTCTAGGCATTTCCTCATTTTGGAATGCACCATCAAGTTCAAACACATTTTATTGATTCTGTTTTTAGCTTCTGATGAGGAGATTATGCTTTCCACATTCTAAAATCATTATAGGTGAATACCTCTACACTGCAACAATCAAACAAAGGATTAAGAAAAACTATAATCATCACTGTGGGCCATAAAAGTTTCTATTTTTAATATTTTCGAAAAGAAATGCTGTAAATAGTTCACCAGTTTATATAATCGGATTGCCTCTGAACACCTGCTTGCATCAATATGTCATTGAATCTGTCTTTGAATTCTTATGTTAGATTAGAATAACAAAATGAACATATATAAAAATACTGAAAAATGTGTTGGCAGATAGTAGGTCTGCCTCTCCTGAATATTATATAGTAAGGCTGGATATTAAGCCATCAAAGAATAAGAGCCTTGTAAACATCGAGGTTTGTGAATATAAAATCGTTACAATATGTATTGTGATGGTCATTTTGCTGCCTTGGCCCAAGGTCTGACATTCGAAATAAGGGGAGAACTGACACAGGTACAATAGAAGTGCCAGCTCTAAGACGGGCCGCCAAATAGTTTAGAATAGTACTTTCATTGGAATACTTTCTATACCACGAGATCCAGGTGAAACTTCCAAGGCTATTTCCAAATATCCGGTTTCACAAGACAATTGGTGCAAAAGTAAACAATTTTTGCAGCATACTCTTTGTCACTAACATTTTAGAATTCCGACTAAACTATTTAAATTAAGCCATAAGTCACAAGTTGGTGACCTTATACATTTTTTTACCCAACCAGTTAATGTTCCACATTACCCTGACTGGGATGACGTCAATGGAGATGAGAATCGTCGGATAGCACTAAGATGCAAAAAATAAATCTTTATTCGGCTAGGCAAAGCAATTAGTCCAGTGGACATCTCCCCAAACTATGTAATAGACAGGAGTGTAATCCAACACACTATGGTTAGATCAAGTTTGGAGAAGGGGCTAGCCCTTCAGTTGGTGATCTTCGTCTTGAGGGAAAGGAAGAAAGCCACACACGCTAAATTGTAAAGGTGCCTTGCATGATAAATTCCTTACCAAACAAGCACTGGGCAAGTCAATAGGTCTCGCCTATGCAAGAGCTAATAACTTTGCCAATGTGTTTTAGACATGTCATACACTAATCTGCCTGCTGTTCAGCATGGCTAAAGTTTAGTGTGGTAGAGTGGAGGGGCGTCAGAGTGCATTGGAGGGCAAAATGTGGCATAGAGGAGCACATAGTGGAGAGGCATAGAATGAGTAAAGTGGCATAGAGTGTTGAGCGGTGTAGAGTGACAGAGTAGAGTGTTTTTGAGTGGAATAGAGTGGATTGTCAGAATGCCGTGGAGTAACATAGAGTCTAGGGGCACAGACTGGCAAAGAGTGGAGTAGAGTCTCGTAGAGTGGAGTGGAGTATGCATCATGTGGTAGCGCACTGCCATTACAGACAATACATTTTCAATTGAAACGATCATTACATTTGCACAGACATACAGATTGACTGATAAATCTATAAAGCACACATATAATGTGTAAAAATGGCATCACCTGGTGTACTGATTTAATTTTTATCATTTTTAAATATTTGTTTGCACCACACTTCAGAAATACCAGACAATGTGATTTGTGTGTGCTTTAAAATTCTGATATACTTTGAAATATTTGCACAGGTAATTTACAGGCATTCAAATTGGGGTGTGTGCTAGAAAATAGCCTTTCCTTTAACACCCACAGATTGTCACATAAATCCTCTTACATGGAAGTCAGAGAAAGAAAAGTAAACACCAACCGTCATGGAAGACAGAGCCTGACATTTGATCTCGGTCATTGAATGCATAGATAATGCCACAAGATAAGAACAAAATTTAAAGACCTGCTTACAGAAAGATAGCACTCGCACTCGTGGGAAAAAAAACAGTAAACAAGCAATGCTCCACAGAAGGGACAAACACATGCTGGGCAGCTTGAAAAAATATAGCCAGCAGGTAGATAGCAAGCAAATGTGAGTTACAAGTCACAAAGCCAATGGTACACAAAGGGCAAAATGTATTCCATGAAAGCTTTCAGAATGTCCCAAAGAAGTCTTTAGCAACAAGACAGCTGCGCTAGCTAGTAGGCTTTGACCTAAAAATTTGTAAAATGAAAGCACTTGGGTTGAGCAAGAAATCTGTCAGATTAACCATTAGTCCTGGCACGCCAAACTGAGTCTGCTCTATTTCAGGTGCTCCAGGAATACCAAATTGTGGCTTTGTGCTTTGCTTAATTTTGTGTCACTTCCTGGAACAGAGCCCCTGTATGTGAGTCAGTGAGTCACCCCACCCCGCTCATTAAGGATTTTAGCAGCTGGTAGCTCTGGTACCCAGAATGAGAGAGCGCCACAGCCCGGCCTTTCTAAATCTGTCCACAATGAGAAAGGTGTGCAGCTACTGCAGTACTTGCTCCACTTGTCCAAGAACTACATTCATCAGCACACTTTCTCTCCATCAGAAAAGAAGACTCTGGAACTGGTTTCACAGTACGTTAATTGCAGGGGCTATTCATCTGTATGAGGATGGGGGTGCTGACCCCCTACTGCGAGCCACTACAACCCCAGACAGACTCCATATACTGGAGCATTTGATTCCTATTGGGTAGGAGCCTGGCTTGGGTGTAATCTAGCGAGGATTGAAAGAGGCTGTGATAATGAACTGCACATGTCAGACTGGACGGTGTTTTTGCTGTGGCCAGCCTGACATGCCAGTTCAGGCTTCCATGATCAACCCTAACTGAGAGTTGGAAGAGCTTCGATACAGCCCTATCAGTCTCCGAGTGAGCGTTATGCTTCCCTGACCCAGCCAATCCTAGTACTGCTCTTATGCTGTAAGGTATTAAAAGCAGCATGACAGCAGTGCTAGGATTGGCTGGGATGCTGTTACCCAGCATGCACATCTTTGCTTGGCAACCCGAGGCGAAGGATCGGATGGTCAAGCCGGATCCAGATAGGAATGTTACTTTATTTAATACAGGCAGTGCTTTTTTCTGCTTGTCTGTTTATGTATCCATCTACTGTATGTGCTGCTGATTTTGAAAATAAGTGTGAGACTGCATTCAGGTCTGTGTGCTTCATCCGGGGTGTTCCAGCGTCAGAACCCTTAGCGCTGTGCAAACTAAAGTTCTGGTTTCTGTTCTTGTGTGTAGCGTGCCTAGTCCCAATATGCTTATAAATGTGATTTGTATTGCAGGGGTGATCGGTGCTCATTGTATATAAATAAAACGTATCTATAAATTGAATGTGTCCCGATCACCTCTGCAATTAAAATTTCAGCATGTCCGTCTTTACTAAATTATTTCACTTTTACGTGCTGCACCTGCCCGCCGCTTTCAAAAGCCTCCAGCCGCTGCTGATAGACTCTTAAAATAATGCTCGACGTGAATCACGCTGCTCAATTCTTTAAATGTCTGTGCAACAGTGTGGTGGATGCTTCGGAAACGGGGGTTTCATTATCACGCGTTTTCTAGCTCAGTTTCCCTTCCTGAGAATGTGTCCGCGCAAGTTCTGACAGATTTCACAACAAAATATTATTCCCAATGTTTCCCTTCTAAAATATTGTGCCCATTGGTTGGGTGTCTATACTCGCCATCAGCAATGCGTCGATTTTATTGTAAGGTATTTTTCTGATTAAAAGAACGTTTTCAGAATGTCCCAGTCCGCGGCGAGCACTCACAGAAATGCATTTATACATTTCTTGCCACAAAAATCTTAGGCCCATAGTTTTGTGCCATACATTGTCCATAACTGCCTACGGGCCCCTTGTCAGTGTGACTATCAGCCTGTCCAGTCTTTTAAACCAAAATAACTCGGCTTGCTGGGACTTTAGAGAGACAATCCTTTAAATGGTACAAGTCCCAAAACACTATGGGCCCGATGTAGGTATCCCAGATTACCGATTCTTAAATACCGAATCATACCGATTCGGTATTTAAGAACAGGCAAATGGGATGAAGGTAATTTTTCTTAAATAATTACCGAATCGGTAAGTTTCGGTAATTACCGAATCAGTATTTACCGATTCGGTAATTGCCATTCATTCCTATGGGCCTGGTGGCCCACAGGAATGAATGTCAAATATTGAATCGGTAAATACCGATTCGGTAAATGGGGGAAACATTGAAGGGTGTCAGAGTGTCACTTTGACACCCTGTTGCACCCCTCAAATGTGTATGGGTGCACATGTTGCAGACATACATGCCCTAAGGGCATGTATGTCTGCAACATGGCACTGTTGGAAAAGCAACAAACATGCTTTTTCTAAGGTTTTCATTATTTACCACCAACTGCTAGTTGGTGGTAAATAACGAATCCTAAGATGGGAAAAGCACTCATTTGAGTGCTCCCTACATTTCAGATTCTGTAATTTACCGATTCGGTATTTTTAAGAATCGGTAATTTACCGAATTCTTAAATACCGATTTAGTAAATTACCGAATCTGAAATGAAGCCACCTACACATGAAAAGCCTAATTCCGGTCGGTAACGGCCGAAATTCGGTAATTTCGTCCGTTACCGACCGGAATTACGCTTCCTACATCTGGCCCTATATGTCCAATAAAAAGCCATAGGATTGCCTCTTGGTAGGTGTGTTACACTTATTGCTTCCATCCCAGAAGTATTGATGTTTGTCTAAAGGAGGAGAGGACCAAGACACCACCAGAAGGTAAATGGGTATTATTTAAGTAATTCAGACCATTAAATTCAGACTTCTCTGGAGGTGGGTCAACATGCAGGTTTAGAAAGACAACGTGATGTCTCAAGTATATAGGAAAGTTCGCAAGAGGCTTTTCACTCTGCATTTTATTTAAACTGAGCAACTAATTGCTTTTTGATACGGTGCACGGATTAGGGAGCGAAGGGCGTAACAGCGCCTCCTATCACAGACCTACATTTAATTTCTCAACAAAAATCCCTGTGCGATCAATGCACTCTAAATACTCTTGAGGGTACATTGACCCGGTTGTCGGTACAAGTTTCCAGAACAAAACAGTACAGTTCTCTTTGCTGTTAATTTAGACCAAGAACTTGCACCATCGTGAGGGCAAGAGAAATGTCTCAACCGAGCATGGCAGGGACGAAAACCGAACACATCTCCTGGACATCAGCATGATGTTTCTGCTAGGCCAAGTATTGCATTATTGCTGGAAGAACCCTTTGCAAGGTTTTGTAGGAGCCTAATTCTGAGCATCATCATAACAAGATAGCAGTTGGCAGTAAAGACTGTCAGAGTTAGGACGGCGTTAGAATGCGGCTCTGTAGTTTGGAGACAGACGGACAATTAACAGAATGTTTTCTGGTCATGAGTTTCACCATCAAGCTCAAAAACATTCATGTCCTCTCCTAAAATGGACATTGGAGTGCTCAGAATCAAGATTTACAATCGGATGTGCAATTACATTAAGAGGGACTGGCTTTCCAAAGCCTTCGAGTCTCAGGAAGCCATAACTTTGTCTGATTCACAATAGTTTTGCATCTTTAGTGTATGTTCTTAAGTGTTTGCAAGGTGGGAGAGAGGGGGTGATAACTTTCAAACTTTATGGGAGTATAAAAGGTGACTTTACTTTAAGATAGACCATTATCCATGTCAGGAGGAAAATATGGGGAAAAATACAGCTTAAGTGTGCCTAGCCTGGTCTGGTTGCTGGAGAATAGAAGATACAAGGACTCCAAACTTCTGCTGGCACCCAGTAACTGGAACTGCTTTTCAAATGGTTGGCTTCGTATTTGCTGCTACAGAGACACAAAAAGCAGAAGGCACCCTCATGAGAAGAATGCACCCTGATGAAACGAAGGCTCAGATGACCACTATGGACTGAAGCCTATGGGCATCCCGGCTCGATAGAGACATTGCGCCTAGAAGTGTGCACTGAGGGCTGCAAGAGAGACCTGGAGGTACCTTTCCAGCAACTATCCCTGGGTCTTGATCTTTACGTTAGCTGGCAAGATGTCATGGTTCATTCCACCGCAGCCTTTTGCTGTGAAGAAAAAGGTTTCAACTGAATCGCATGATTAAAGTATGCGGGTTCATGGAGCTCTGCCCTGCCGCAGCTTCCCCACTTAAGGATCTCAAGTCCCAAAAAGTGACAACACTCAAATTAAAATATAGGTCCCAGGCGAGGTGGCAAATGTACACCTACGTTAAAGCAATTTTGGCTGTTTTATAATCCTTGAAACGTATGGTGCTGAAGACTTCAGAAGGAGTGCCACAAAGACGCATCCAATTTGGAGGGGCATTGAAGACTTCAGCACCCAGCCTTGCCCCGCTGAGAAATATCTGGAATGCAAAGAACTGCATAGGTTTTCGGCATACTTTTTGGGATAAAGTGTGTAAAACTGCTCGTACAACATTCTGTCCCTCAGAAGATTTGGTACACATCCCCAGTTCAAACAGTGTAGTAAATGATAGGGGCTGACATGAGCCTATTCAGTATTCCAGACTACTGCATGACATGCTAGACTGGGCAGTCAACACTTTGGATCACAAGAAGTTCCTATACGGTCATAGGTAAGCAACACATAGTATGGAACAAGAATGTGATGGACTATGTTACAACATCTGATTTTCTAATATTTTATTAACGTTTGACATTTAGTGGATATTTTATTTCCTAATATGCATCATTGGCTTTTTATTAGCGACATGACTCTTCTGAATAAGCACAAACACAGAGTGACTGGTTGTAAAAGTGTCCCATCTTAATATGACAAGAGACATTAATATAAGTGGATTGTTGGATGCCATAGGGTGGAAGGAAAGCGTTTGCGCTTTGAGATTGGGGGGGAGGGGGCAGGGGGAAGGATGGGGGGAGAGGCTGCAGTTCAGCTCTCCATATAAGGTCTCACCTGCAGTAGGGAGTGGGCAGGGTCAGAGAGCGACAGTACAGGCAGGTGTTGTGAAAATGCGCTGATCCAGAGCACCAAGATAGCTGTGCGAAAATGTTGCAGCCCTTTGTTCCCCAGTCTGGGTTATTTGCAAGTTTTTGCCCTAAAGTGAATCCTAAAAGTGTAGTCCATGTCTGATTGCAGATTTTTGCAGCATATAGAATCCTAGAAGTGTAGTCCTATGGCCGAATTCGGATTTTAGATTTTTGGCCCAAATTGAATCTTGTAGGTGTAGTCCTTTGTTGCAAGGAAAGATATATTTTCAGCATCTCTATTTTGCTTCAGGAATTAATTATTAGGAGCAAAGGATTTGCTAAGAACTAAAGCACTCAACAATTTCTCTAAGGCAATTTAGACTACATTGGTGAAACTAGGTCTATCTTTCTAGAAAACATCTAGATTGCTCTATGACACAGTATATTGCATGTTTTTTTCAGAACTTTTTCTCCCGAGTACAGCAAATTTGCTGGAGGGTCAGGCCAAAAGATATAACACAGAGCCATGTAAGAAACAGGACGTTTGACTTTGTCTCAGTCTGACACACTTCCCTTTCCTTCAAGCCAAAGTGAGATAAAGTCCCTCGTGTAGAGATGCCCGTGAGCCCCACCTCTTCCGCCAACACAGAGGCTTTCAGCTTCCATTTTTGGATTTTACCAGTTATTTTAACCAAGACCACATTTTACTGACATACACATGGCAGTGCACAAAAAGGACTAAAAAGCACCCTGGACTCGCACGTGCTGCCATGGTTTGTCATTCGTTAAAGCAAGCTGCACCTCACTGCAAGGTTTAAACAGCATCCCATTAGCGTTTGACCGGTCTGGATTTCAGCCAATAGGACTGAGGTTTATGTATGTCCCTGACACACTTACTACAACATCTGATAAGGAACTGATAACTATTAAATAAAAAAAAGACATAACCATGTACGAGGAGCTTGACTCATGCATAAACAGCACTTCCAAAGAGTTGAATAATTTAGGGCACAGTTGTTACCAGGTACATTGTCAATTCAGTCACAAGATCAGCGGCTGAAAGGCTGGGTTTAGGCTGAGCCGCACCTTTCGTTCGATAAGTAACTCTGGAGCATTTTTCTCAGAGCTCCATAACATGAAAACACGGAGAGAAATTGAAAGCAGCGTTTCTGGGCATGCAATAATAATAAAATGATGCATGTGGGGTTTCATTTCACCCTCCTGCGTTTCTAAGCAGAGTAAATGACATGGATGTTCAACAAACTTTCATCTGGTGCCAAAATTGGGGCAAATCCATTTGGCATGGTTTTGCTGCTCGTATAATATGACTTGGAGCACATGTTGCAGTAATCTAGATCACAGAAAGATTTTGCACCGAAAGTGGGGAAAAACGACTGTGAAACAAATGCTAAATAGTTTTCTAAAAGTTTTTTGTTGTGATTCGATCTTAAATATGTAACAGTCTACAGTAAATATCGTAAATTAGTTGGTTGTTAATATCATTATTTTTACATTCAAACTGATTTTGTCCCACTTTTGCCCTTATGTAGACGGATTTTACTTCATATTTATTCGCACCTTTCAGATTTTACAACTGGAGATAATGTATGTTATAGATTCCTTATATCACTGCAAAAATAACCTAACATTTTCTTGGTCTATGTTTTTCCTAGGTACAAAAACCGTTAGCCTCACTCCCTTTAAAAGGGCAGGAACTGTAAGGCAATGAGTACCAGCACTTCTTTAATTTGAAAGTGAAAGTACCTGCACTTCTCAGCACTGCTGCAATATATTTAATGAGTAAGCACCTGCACTTCTCAGTAGCAAACAGGTACACTAAAGACTGTGTACCTGCACTTCTATATTTCCATTTAAAGTACTGTGCAAAAGCAGGAAAATGGTTCGAATGGGTTTGTCAAAGTTTCTGAGATATACGGAACCAGGTGCTGTTAATAGCTCATTTAATTTTGCACAGTTTGTCAACCTCGGAAGGATGGAGGTCGAGTCGCCCTTACAGCCTCTACAGTGATCTGCCGATCACATACTTGACTAAAGGTATTACGGAAACCCTGTACTGGTGCAAAAAAACCCGGGCATTTCTATAATTTTCTACTACATTTTCACCACATCAAACGAGGCGTAGACCTCCTTTACATTATTATTGCTCTGTTTATACAACAGAAGTGTTTTGTGCCCCTTTTTGTGGAGGATGGATAATGTATTAAGTAAGTGTGGTGCATTCTGCAGCAAAACAGGGCAGATGGAGTCTGTTATCTATTTTTCGGTCCGACTTGATGCTGCAGGTGTCTACAAGGCCTATGGTTATCAATTCTTTAAATTATACATAAAGTGGGCGTTGGCTCTACCAGTGCGAATTCCTCTCTGATCTCTTGTCACTTGTAGTTTAGAATATCATTCCACCTCCTATGAGTACTTGTGTTGCAATGTATGAGGGACTGTTTTACATCTCAAATGTACAATGAATCATCAAACATTACATTCTCTATCTCAAAGATACACTTTTTGTTTTTCTCTCTGCCGCAGGCTTTAAAAAAATATTTTAGTCAGGACTCAAAATGCAAGCCAGATGTAAGTAATGTCTTTGGCAATTCTTGTGTTAAAAACTTTTTTTTTTTGTAATGGTTTAGGGTCTGTTAAAATCTATGACACACAAAATGATGTATTAAAGAAAAACGAGTTGCATATATTTAGCGACTGTTTAACAACCCTTTGATTAAGGTAAAATGTGCTTGCTTAGGTTCACATTATACAAGCAGGAAAATAGTTTTGCCCTAGACATACTGGAATTGGTACAAATGTTCTGTAATACAGATTCAGATGACTTCTCTTGGTGATTAGCTCACTCCGCCGCTTAACCAGCATAAAACGAGCAAACGAAAGTAAGTTATTAAATTAACTACAACACAAGAACATGAGCATCGTTGGTCTTCCTTCAATGAATGATAATTTCCAAGCTGGAGTAAATCATTTAATGAACTGACTGTTTTATGTAGCTATTGTATGTGCTTTGCTTGCATCATCTGGTCGCCGTGTTCAGTCATTAAACTCTTGGTACTTCAAAGTATTTTACTATGGTCGTGTGACCATAACCGTGCAAGTACAAATAATACAGAAGAAATATAGCAACCAAAGTCTTAGTACTTAATACAGTGCAATAAAAACATGATATGGTTTTGGGAAAGTTGTTGTTGAGGCGTGGTTATAATTTAATATGATCAAGAATAAAAGTTGCTGAAATTCAAGCATTTTTAACTATGGCATACTAATAAGCTAGAGAATTGTATTCAACTTCATTACACTGCACTATATATTTACTAGTATGCAATATTTCATTTCAAGGTTTTAGAAAAATATTTTTTTATTTCTTTTAAATTCAGAGCACGAAATGATGTATGCTGGAATGCAATTCTTACTACACATTTGCCTAAAATAAGTGCTCATGCTATCAAATTATTAATCTCCCTGCTTCTATCATTTATTGTTCAATTTACCTACTTTTGGCATTCCTGAAAATACATTTCATGACCCATTTAATCGCCAGCGATGCATAATGTCTCATACATAATGAAGCAGGGTCTCACATAAGAGTTCATACTCTCAAACTATAATGCCAGTTGTATCTTTAGCCTCTTCGACGCTCATGGCGAGCTGAGCTCGTCATGAGCCACGGCGCTCCGGTGCTCATGACGAGCTCACCTCGTCATGAGCTGTGGAACGTTCAGGTGCGGGGAGAATTCCCCTCCTGTGCTGGGCGTTCCACGAGAGGCAATGCACCTGTGACGAGCTGAGCTTGTCATGAGCACAGGAGCGCCGTGCCTCATGACGAGCTCAGCTAGTCATGAGCATGCGGGCGCTGTGCGCGCCCCCTCCCCCCCAGCACAGCGGGGGAATAACCCCTGCAGCGAAGGGGTTAATATTATTTTTTCTATCAGCTGACTTGAAGATGTTGTTTCTTTAGAATAGTCTTATTTCGCAAACTTTATTGATGGGATGAAATGTAGTGTACAAAGATCATGGAAACATTTTCCCATTAAGTCATGTGGCAATGTCCTTGGTTTTAGCAATTTTGTAGCATGTCCAAATTTCTGAAATATTTACATCACGTGTGTTGGACCTCGCCCAAAAGTGAATAACTTGCTTATACAAGGTTCACTTATTTAGAAGAGCGCTACTAGAAATCCTGTTTTCTCATTTTACCATTTAAAAAAAAATATTTCAATCAATTTCCACTTTATGAATATAACTTGTATCTCTATTACATGGAATTTTGTATCTGCATTGTTATTCCCAATGTTGGATCAAATATAAATCTGTGGTTACACATTTCTGTATTGTTAACACAAAATGTTGGTGCTACGTCAAATGAAACTTCTCTTTATTTGCAACTTCAGCTTAGGGACCATTTTTGAAGAAGCTCTACATCGATACGCATAAAATAAAAATGTAACAGTAATTATACAAGAATAATAACTGAGAATGATTTGACTAAGGCCACCAAGCATCAGGAAGGCTCAATATAACCGATCACTTAAGCCTCTTCCAGGACTAGTCCAGGGGCACTTCTCAGAAAAGTCCTTCATCACAATGCTCAGCAAATTGTGAAATGAAAGGCTGGCTGTAGTTATCAGCTGTCATCACAGAGAGACTGAAAACCTAATAATGAACTGTCAATTCAACAGTGCAGAAACATGTTTAATGTTAATGGATCAGAGTTCAGGAAGCATATTAAAACTTTTAACATTGGTATTCACTGAGTTTGCCAAAGTTGGACTTTTTCGGCCCTTACCAGGATATCTTATTGAAGATTTTAAACTGCTGAATACAAAAGTTAAATCAACTAATAATTCAATGAATGAACGTGGAGTCGAACAAATCGACTAGTCAGTAAATGTCTTTTGACTTCTCACCTCCACTGCCCCTCTTCACAGAGAGCTTTCTACCACAAGTCTGGCTGCAACCGTGCTGCTAATAATAACTCCGAGTTTTGTGAAGCTAAGCATGCTACAGGAAGCAGAGTTTCCTTTTAGACTTGCCATATCATACAAATTGGTAGCAGTTAACCACCAGTAATCTCAAAGCATGTTAACTACATTATTATGCATTTTCCCTATCAGGACTGGAAAAAGCATTTTTGATTGCTTGACCTAATTAGAAACAGCTAGGCTGTGGTCGACAATGACATGTACAAAGAGACTGCCTTCAAATTACGACATTATTCTCAGAATTTGCACTGAATGATTGAAGCTCCAAGGTGAAGAATTTTTATAACCCAGTTCTGTGTTCATTATAGTGTGAACACTCATGTACTATATGGGGTTCTGTGACACCAAGACAAATATGTATGTGTAATTATCTAATTATACCACTGCAGAATGATATGTAAAGCCTACTGTTTTATTTACCAATAATACGATTTTTTGTTTTTAATTATAGTGTGAACACCATTGATACATGGCTTCAGGGGGATGTTCAGTGTGTAGATTTCCTCGAGGTATGTACCTTTTTTAGGCTTGGCAACATAGCTGTCGCCAGACACCTTATGTGATCAACAGAAAAAGAGCTTTAAGATGCACTACTAAAAGAGGAGCTTTGGCTCCGCCCCCCTCGAGGGTCCCATCTTCAGTACAGAATTTAATTGGGCAGAATTTGTGTGCTTCCGCTGAAAAAGAGCACTAGTAATACACTTTATGCCTAGTAGGAAAGAGTTTGTTCAATACAGCAAAACTAGGTTGGTTATGAGGACAAACCAATGATCAATGCTGTAGATCTAGCTGATCTGTTTATTACAAGAAGTTATGATAAATGCAGATGAGTGATGTATGTATTGTGAAAAGCAAATGTAAAATTCAATGGGCATTGAAGGGTGGATTGTTGTTGCACTGTGCTAAAGCCTGAAAAGAGATCCTGTTTCATGAAACCTCACAGATTACTGCAGTAGGCAAGGGTTCTGTATCTGTTAACCCCTCAGGCAAACTCTGGGGTATAGGATTTCCTCTGAGTGATTTTCCTTTTTAGGCTGTCTTAAGAGTAGTTGTAAATTGTATTGACAACTGTAGTTTTGGACATATTAGTAATGTCTGACTGTATGCCTTGTAGGAAAGCTTATGCTCAACACAGTAGGCCTGGGCTAGTGATGATAAGCCACTGATAAAAGGCAACACGCTGGAGTGGTTCATTGTGAAATATGTCACATGCCGTGGGTCTCCTCTGTGTATTATGAAAACTTGCAGTAAATGCAGCATGCCTGACATTTATCATGAAAACCGTAAGTCAGGGCCAATAGGCCTTCAATGGTGGATTGGTAGTGCACTGTGTTTAAGCCTGGAGACAGGCATTTTGATACATGGAATCTCAAATGACCAGAGTAGGCGTGTTTTTTGTTTTTGGTTACCCCCTCAGACAGACCCCGGGGTAGATGATTTGCCATCTGAGAATCCTTGTTAGGCCACCGTAATAGGGGTTGTACATTATTTTGCCAACTATAATATAGTACATATTTGTAATGTTACGATTGTATAGCAAATTATTGCCTTTCTGGAATGTTTATCCTCAACAGAGTAGGCCTTTAAGGGTGGAAAGTTATTACACCTTGTTAAAGGCTCTAGACAGATTTTGGGCCATGTGGACTCTCACAGATTACTGCAGCAGATAAGAGTTTTGGTGTTGGTTACTCTATCTGTCAAATCCTGGGAGTAGAAGATATTCATTTTGCCAATCCTTTTTAACCCTTTAGGGTTGATTGTATATTGTTTTGCCTACAGGAGTTTTAATAAATTTGTAATTTTATGACTATGTCCAGGTGTCGCCTTGTGGGAAATATTATGCATCTGTGTTGATTTGGTGAAATAAAGATTGTTCAACTGGCAAATGTTATGTCAGGGGTCTTTGGTCTAATCAGTCCACTCTGAATAATTGCGAAAAATATAGTAAAACTAACGTATTGATTATGAAAGGAATGTGGTAAAGACAATAGGCCTTGAAGGGTGGATTCTTTTTACCCTGCATTATAGCCTGTTGACAGGTATTTTCTTTACCATAAGTATCAGATGCTACCGGACGGGGGTGGTGAGGTGGGGGGAGAGTGGGATGGGGGTTAATTCACCGAACAAAAATGACTTTGTAATAGCTGGGCGCCCGCCGCCTCCCTGCGCCCTCTTCCTTTTTCATTTCTGCAGTCCGGCCAGCAGCAGGAAGCACCCGGCACACAGGCTCCCCTGAGCCTATCACAACACTGCAATGCAGCGTTGTGATTGATCTGAACACCGTGAATCGGCGCTCAGACGGGGACAGGGAGCCTGTGCATGTTTCTAACCAGGCTGAGTAATGCAATCTGGTAGGAACATGCAAAGTGCACATGACTGCTTGGTCGGCCCAAGAGTGCAGGACAAACAGTTTGTGCGCACTTTGGGAGTACAAACCACTCCTCCCCTGCTCTGGCCGGCCCCACCCCACACTGAACATAGGCCACTGACTGTATGCAATAGGAAAAATAAAATGACAATAACAATACATTATTGTCATTTTATTTATCCTTTTTGTGCAGTGGGGCAATGCGCCTCCGGATTAGCGGAGGAGCCGCCAGTGTTTGATATAGATTATTGTAGATGATCGTAAGCAGTATGGGATTTGGTGTTTATTAGCCCTCTGAGGAACCCTGTGGTAGAAGGTTTATCCTGTGGCAATCCTTGCTAAGCCTTTGTAGGAGCAATTGTATGTTGTTTTGCTAATGCTACTTTAGTACATTTTCTTTCATTTTTAGACTGTATACTTGACATTTGCTTGTAGGAAAGCTTATTTTCAGTATAGTAGACCTGAACTGGTTATTGAGCCAAGACAATGATAAAGGTTAGATCTCCGATTGGCTCTTTGGGAAACGGTTTGTTAAATACCATAGGTCTGATATGCATATTATGACATTTCATGACAAAAGCAGTAAACAGGAATTATTGTAAAAACAGATACTATAGCCAATTGGCCTACATGGGCGGTTTGTTACAACTCTGAGCTAAAGCCTGTACATATATTTTGTAACATGTAATCTAACCATCTACCAGAGTAGGCAAGGGTTAGGGTTTTAGCTACCCCCAACAAGCACTATGGGTAGAACATTTACACTCTTAGAATTCTTGTTAGGCCCCTAACAGGGGTTGTGTGTTGTTATGTAAACTGTAATTTGATAATGTTATGATTGTATGCCTTTCGGGTGCCTTGGGGGGGAGGGGTAAAAAAGGGGGTGGTGAGTTTTTACTCTTGTAGGCAGTTACAAGTCAAATTTGATGTGAAGCCAATTTTAGAGGCCTTAGGCCAATTGGTTCATTGGGAAAAGATAGGAAGCCAGAGGTTTGATTGGTTTATTATGAAAATGTATAACAAAAGCCTAACTTATGTATTATTAAAAGCATATGTTAAAGCCTATAGGCCTTGAAGGGTAGATTGCTTCTGCAAAGCGTTAAAGCCAGTACACAAGTATTTTGTTACAAGGAAAATACCATTGCAAGATGGACATTGTAGAAGTCCAGACAGGATGGATAGTCCTTTAAAGACTCCTCAGTTTAACCTATGAACTGAATCACTTTGGCAGGGAAGATAAGCTACACACCAGAGCCAAAATCCCTGCCAACCTGGCCCTTCGCTCAATCAAAGTAACCAGCATGGGTATGGTCCTTGTAAAGGTTCTTTCTAAAGAGCCCAGGTTCAAAACAGTCAAAAGCATCAGTCACTATAAAATCAAGGCTACAACAGCATTGCCTTTCTGAATATCGACCAAATTACCATTGCATGCATTCTCAATGGACCAAAGCTACAATGAGACCACACTTTAATTCAAGCTCTGCAGAAAGCTTGATATCACAGTTCAATGAAACTTAGAATTCTGCATCCAGATTAGAGTTTGCCATAAACAAAGCCATGGACATCTGCCAGAAGGGCATACAAGCAATGTTGTGCCAATCGGCAACAACCATTTCCTACACCATTTTATTACAAGACACAATGCTTTCTTAAGGACCAGACCCTCATATGTTTGCAGCAAGATACTTTAATAGATTATTGGGCTCCATTATTTCCATTCCAATTAATTCCCGTTTACGATTCAAACTCCCAAATCTGTCAAAAACGTACGCTATGTCAAAGTTTCGGGGGTACACAGATTTGGAAATTCCTCCAGGAAACAGTATGAATATGGGGGAGGGGCATCTTTCATTCTAGAAAGGCCTGAAAATATTTGTTCCCCTAAATCTTCAAATTCACTTGCTTTCATCGCACTTAGAGGCGATTTACAGCCTTGCTACTGATCAAGTCTGTTTAGTAATTTTACACGCCAATAACAGATGGTGTCTTAATGGGGTAGTTGAGCAAGGCAATTAATCGCAATGGATCTTACGATAAAACATAATTCTTCACTGGATACCTTTCACCTCTCCTGTATTCATGAAAGAGAAGTTCAAGGTTTACTTCTACAAGGTCTGGGCTATAACTAAGCGCATCTCTGGTGGATACAGACACACAAAGCCCAATCAATGCCTTAAGCCTTCACAAACGTTAACTACCAACAATACTTAAATTGTATGAAATCTCGTTTCCTCTCATCTATGATTTCTCGGAAAACATTTTCTTATTTAATTTCACAAATACTCACAGCTGCTAGAAATATCAGCACCACTACAATGCATTTGTCAGAATAGCGTATGCACTTTTTACCTATTTTGTATTTTACATAATGCAAAAAAAAAACATTAAGACAAAAAATAGTTTGCTTTCAAAGCTGATCCCTGTGTCGCTTTGTCACTTGAAATCGTGTGTAGTTTATAGTGTGTCATGTGCCATCACAAGCATGGCTCACAAGCTGCTACAACCACCATCAAAATCACTCTTTCAATAACACAATACCTAGTTTCCAAAAACGTACAAGTAGTATAAAGTAACACTCTGCTAATAAGCCTTTGTTTACCTTTTTTAACACAAACTTCATAGCATTTTCATATGCATACATATAACATTGTATGGCGATATGAAGAAGTGTACAAATACCAATCCTTGAGTCAATAATATGAAAACAAAGATAGTAGGTAAGTACGATGCAAATGACAAACGAATTGTGGGGAAACTATTCCGTCATACACAGTCAGGAGGAAGAAAAATCAGAATAAACTGAAAATATATGCATTCACCCCTTCCCCTTCCTCTTCCCCTTCCCCTCCCCAAATTCGGCATCATCACAGTAAACTGATCGACACATATTGCACAGTTGGGCGGGGACAGTGCTTGGGAAACATGATCCGAGGGACCACGTAACTTATCAAACTTGGGCTTCAGTAACTGCAAGTGGCGTTAGTAATATATCAAGCCATAAGGCTTATATCGGAACTATAACAGGTAAGTACAAGAACGTCACAATTTAGAACATGCCATGGTATCAGACCCTGGAGGACAGTACCCATCAAGACGAAGCCCATGTCAGGCAAGATTAACAATCGTCAATCTTCCAGAGCATTAAAGGATGATAGTAGCGCATCCCACTCCAGGTCTATGGGGCGTTTCCGCAAACCTATGTACTCCTCCCTATGCAAAGCACCACTTTCGGCCACACCCCACCATTTGACCTCCTCACGCCAATGGGAGACGAGGGGCATCACCGGGGAGTTCCAGTTCCTCACTGAGACTCTGTGCGGGGTCCTCTTTCAACTTGTTCCGCAGGGGAGCTACTGAAACCAATAGACGTGTACACAAACCACTGTCCAACTAACGATTCAAGTGGGTACAGTGACCCTTAACATGCATTACCTGTATGAATTTGTGTGTAGCTGGTTCGGAACCGCACAGCGCCCAATGCTGTCTGACATAAATAAAACTGTTTCCGGAAATCCATGGGTATCTGTGAAATCATGTTGACTCATGAGGGTGCAGTTTTCGAAGAGCACACCAATCGTAGTTACTCCTCCCTGTTACCAGGGACACAGTTTCCTAGCCGCCGGGGTACCGGAAGACACGTGGGGACCACAAAAGGGAATATTCGGGGCATAAGGAACTCAAGGAGCAGTATATCGCAGGGCCACTATCCAGTACATAAGAGCTGTGTATAAGAAAAAGGGACACAATGGGGGTGAGTTGAAACCCAGGCAAAGCAAACTATGAAGTTTACCTATGAAGAGATGCCAGTTCCACCTCCTCACCCATGCCTCCAAGGCCCTTCACAACATCAGACTCGCTTAATTCAACCACCGCCAGACCTTCCACCAGCCTACCAGACATCTTCTATCTGCGTCCCTCACCCTTGCACACATTCTCCGCATCCGGCAGATTCACAGTGGAGGTTGCTCCTTCTCCTACCTCACCGTCAAGTCCTGGAACAACCTCCCCCTCCATCTCTGCATCCCCCTCTCTCACCGACCTCAGGAAGACACTAAAGACCTGGCGCTTCGACTAAGGCTCATCGCAGCCCAGCACCTAAATACGCAGCTGCCATCTTCTACGCTTAACCATGCCCCTGACTTTCATTGACCTAATTATGTATGCAAAAAGTTTTATTTATTTAAGCAAGTGTGCAAACCAAAAGACCAATAAATTCCCCTTTTTGGATATTTGGGGTAGTATGTACAAACAAACCTACATTAGGGAACTATTTTGTCGCTGTCAATTTAACTCAAAAGATTGAAAAATGTTTCACAGGTTGTTTGAGTCCCTCAAACTCAACGGGGAAAAATATTAGATACTGGTGCTGGGAAAGAGCCCGTCTGTCTGGGGCCCACGGCACTGGCCTCAAAACCTGTGCACCCTTCCCACGCTAGCCTAAAGGATGAAGAACCTGGGCTTCATGTGGCCAACAAGCTGTCCATGGAGCCTCAGGCTGCGAAGACGGCTGCCACCTGTTTTGTCATACTAAAATGGCTGCTGAAAATCCTCTGGATTCTTCCTTTCGCAGCCCAAAGTCAGCCAGGTAGTTATTTTATTGAGACTGGACTGTGGTAACGTACTCTATGTGGGAGCAGACAAAGCCTCCATAAGAAGGATGCAAGTAAGCCAAACCTCAGCAGCCAGGATGCTCCACAGACTTCCAAGAAGTGAATCGGCCACCACTCTTATGAGGGAGCTCCCTTCCTCAAGGATCCAATTCAAAGCCCTCTGCTTTGTTTATAGAGCTAGATCAGGAGTTGGCCCCCATTACCTTTTGTGGCTGGTTAGACCTGATCATCCGGATTACACGTTGCGTTACATTGATCTTACCTTACGCACGATTCCAAAAGTCGAACCGACTCGTATGGGAGGCCGGTCCTTTGCCTACCTGGACCCTAAGCTATGGAAAGACCTTCCAGTAACCTTGGGAAGGTGTACTTCTCTGTCTTCTTTTCCGAAACAGCTGAAGTTCGGGATGTTTTGAGGTAGTGGGTTTTTTGATTGCTTCCTCTGTCTCCTAGCGCCGGGAAACCCTGTGTGGGTAGCGGTTTGTGCTCTACAAATAATAAGAATATTAATAATAGTGACTTTACCATTTTGCTTCCAGATGGCTTTTCCAAATGAATCAGATCCTGCGAGTCCGAATGACCGATTACGATGCTTACCAACATCATTCAGTCAGACTTCCATTGACTTCAATGGGAGCCTGTGTTCCGAATGAGAACACAGGCTCCCATTTAAAAAAGTGTTGGTTGTGGAAAACCTTGCACCCTGTGGCAGGCACCCCACGGGGCCTGCCACACTGTGCATGGTTGTGGAGAGGGGTCCAATGGGTACCCCCTTGGGACCGAATCGGAAGGCCCCGGTTGAAGGGGAGCCTGCGACAGGCCCCCAAAGACAGATTCCGACTGCCCTTTCGAGTTGGACAGACGGAATCGAAACAGCTGTCCGAATCAGTTATCGAAATCGCTCGTTCGGAAACCGTGTCAGCTCCGAAAGACTCAGGCAGTCCGAATGCCTTTCAGAACCGATTTGGATTGCCTGAATGGTTTCCGTGCATCGTAATCGTTAGTTGGGAAATGTGCACGATTTGTTCGGAAACAAGGGTTCCAAATCGGATTATGCAATACCGAATCCCATTCGGGGTCTTTCCGAACAACATTGTAATCTGTCCCTATATAGATGTATGCTACAAATGCATAAAATTATGCAGATGTTGGCCACATGCAAAAATGGAAGTGGGCAGATAAAGCTGTGGTTTGATTTGAGAGTTTAGAAATGCTTGCAACTCAGGAGTTTGTGGGATTTTACACACTATTGTCCAACACTTTCCCACCCTAAAACTGGTCGCAGCTCAGGGTTGAAGTAAATCCTCTTCGAGGGTTGGCAGGAGTACTGAACACGCCTCAACTTCATGGGAGTGTTAGGGTTTCGATACAGAAAAAAAGGGGGTATGCACAGCAGCCTGCCTATTCTCAATGTGGAGATGTACTGTGTGTGAGTGCACAACCCTGCTTTGGGGAAACAGCAGTTTGGGAAAATGTCACAATGACATGCCGAATAGCACGCCTGTGACTTAATTCCCAAAACTTGTAAGCCTTAACCTACCGAGGCATAGGAGTACTTGTATGGGTGAAATTTGCATGTTTTCTTTGTGAATCAGGCTGGATGTTTAACCTGAAAATCTGCCTCGAGTAAAGCCCTCAACAATCTGTGGTGGGACTCTTGACCTAGACCGATTATGTGCAGAGCCATGTAAAGAATCTCTATGCATCACTGCAGTCATAGTCCTAAATTCAAACAGTTCCCCTCTCTCAAAAGTAAGGCTAAGAAATGTGGAAACTCCCAGCTCCAGGGAGTAAATGCAGATATTGGGGATCCTGACTTTACTCCACCACATGTAAACATTTACGTTGCTTTTCATACACCAATCAGAGTTGAGTTAAATAAATGCGATCACAGTGTTAAATGTAGCACTTTAAGGAGGCACTGTGGGTCCGTGTTTTAAACCCTTGGCATTCTGAATTGTTAGTGGTTTGTTTGTAGTACAATATTACCGAAGATTTGGGGACTGAAACCCCTGGTGACAGATGCAGAAATTAAATTTGGTGCTATTGACAGTGGTAACCAAACAAGCATGGTTGCCTGATGTTCATATGTCAAGCATGACACCTTCAGTCAGTCCTGTTATTTATCTAAGAGCACTTTTCATTCTGGGATATGAGAGATCTCTTTAATCTGTAGATAATAGAAGCCCTAGCATACAACATACTGCTAGTTGAAGAAAAAAAAGCAAGGGCTCCCTGAAAGAATCACACATGGCATGGAGTCGCCTGACTGCTAGACACATGTCAAGGCCACAAAGTGTCTCTGCCACGTATCCTTACGACGATAAAAAATAAAAGACACTGCACCTGAAGCAGAAGATAATTGGTGTAACTAATCCATAACTTTCAGAGTTCCATGCCTGTGTGGCAAGGCACAAGTCCTAAAAAAAGAAGTGGGGGTGTTGAAAATAGCAATGTGTATGTACATAAGCGGCGTTCATTTGTGTTCACAGTACCCCTTGTTGTAAGCAGAACGGATATCGCTAAAACACTGACTGTGTTATCCCGCTAGCATAGACCCATGCACACACGTACACGACAGCCATTTTAGGTATCATGGTCTCCTTGTTCACGATCGATCATCGTCACACTTCCCTGACCCTGCAAGCTTCCCCCATGCTCCCTGACCGCCCAAGCTCTCACATGTACAAGTCATGAGCACCTCCCCTCCCGCATGACTCTGTCTCTAGGGATCACACCCCGCGCCTGACCAACACCTCCTTTCCTTTCATGAATACCCCTCTTTGGATAAACCCTTTCTCTACGCTCGATTTTCCACACTGACCTTTTCTTTCATGAATATCTCTCCTTTGATGACCTCTTCCTCTGAACCTAATTGTTTGCACGGACCGCTGGTCATCCCTTAGCCCGAGGATACAGTTTATTGCCCACCACTGTATGCACTCGTCTCTCTTGAAAGAAGCCACTATTGATCATGGCCACCCCACCCCCTGAGATTCGATCAGGCACACACATTCCACTGGAATCAGCAGAACACTCAGCTGCGTGACAGCCCCCTCCTATTGCATGGAGGATAAGGGCCCCTACTGTAGCCACGTGTTGGAATATCTTCATACTTCTCAATGTCTTGATTGTAATAAAGGATGCCTGTGTGCCACAAACCTGTGTATAAAAGGCGAAGCCTCAGAGAAACTTGTTAGAGCACCTCCCGAAGACACTATGTGAGTGTCCCAAATGACATGCTCTCCTCATGAGAAATAAACCTTTTTCCTTGTCTTCCTGCTTCCAGTGCCCGTCTCTTCATTTGGTAATTATTTACGATGGAAACTAAGAGGCGCCTTGCGCCAGCAGCCTGGGCATCCGGTTCGTTATGGGCTGACTTTTCCACAATTGGCGTCCCAACGCGGGGTCCATCAGCGACATAAGGTCCGGTAAGAGAGGTCCAGACGATGGGGTGAACATCTAAATGATTGGAGTATACCTGCCTTGAGAGGGCCCTCGTCCGGCTGCCGATTGAAATGAACTTCACCGATTCCGAACGGACCTCTCTCAAGTGACCTATTTTCCTGACTGGAATCCCACAGGAATTCTGCGGTAAAAACATGGAGAAAGAGAACGATCGGGCGCTGGAAAAAGGAAGGCGAAGAACTGTCCACATGGTCCGGTCCGGGTAAGGTCGTGACACACGACAAATTGCGAAATTGATTGATTGATTGTTTGAAAATACTAGTATTACTCACTTTATTGTCTCTGAGAGATTCTCTATTTGCAAACAAGCACAGAGTCGCAATACTCTGTTTAGTCTTTGCAGATAGTGAAGGATAGGTAATGCAGACTTTTGTCCCCATTGTAATCCGTCATACCTATTTTTCTCCCCATTGATTGATTGTTTGATCGAACATTGAATTGTTCGAAGTTGGTTCTCTTAAGGATCTTCTCTGCCTGCAAACGGGGAAGAATAGGAATATTCTCTCTCCCTTTGCCGATAGTGAAGGGTAGGTAACGCAAGCTTTTAACCCGTCGTACCTATTTTATTCCTCATTGATTGATTGTTTGTCCAAACATTGACTGTTTGGAAATTGGTTCTTTTCTTGGAGGTATTCCCTGTTTGCAAATAACGTAGGAAAAATCTTTGCAAGTAGTGAAGGGTAGGTAATGCGGACCTTTGTCCCCCGTTGTAATCTGTCATGCCTATCTACTCCCCACTGATTGATACGCCAGTTTCACCCGGACCATTTACTAGAGGTAGGTCATCTGGCTCGACCAGAGAGCACCCCTAGTGAAAAGGACATATACAATATTAACGAAGTGATCACTGTATCCTGTTAACAGAAACTTTAGCATGAAACAACCTGGAAAGAAAGGAATGGGAAAACGAAATCAGTAGGCCACTGATGAACTTTTTATTAAATAATGAACAAAGAAACGATAACAATACTTAATGATAAAACCTATTATTGTCCTAGAAACAAGAAACGTTAGAAATAAGCCCGTAATAAGAAACCTGAAAACAGTAAGAGAAACCAAGCGTGACATTGCAACGGCCACAAGGCAACGAGGCTTCATCGCCCCTCACTGCCCCAAACATGTCTGTCCCACCGCCTGCCACGCCCAATAACGGCAACCTGAGAAAGATACAAAGCAACAGACATCCGCCCCCATTCTGGAAACTTCCGAAGTGCAACAGGTTTACGGCTATGCCCAGCAACACATGTAGGGCGGGTCCTGCTGCCAACCGTCGGCCAGAGATCATCACATGGAGGGCCAGAAGAGAGGTCGAGGCCGAAGGGATCCGGCCGCAGCGGCTGCTACGACAACCCTGGAGAGTTGCAGGGGGGGGAATGTCCATGTCCTCGACCCTCCCCTCTCTCTCCCGGTCTGGACCAACATCCATGGAGGGCCTGGGAGTGGAGAGGCCACTACACGAAAGGCCCAGGAGAGGCGCCACGCGCCAAGGTCTGTCCCAAGGATGGACTAAGGGACCCGTTCCTGGGGCCGTGGCAAGGAGCGTCCGGCCACCATCAACCAGAGGCCCGGCCCAAAGACGGACGGGACGTTTCTTTTTTCTTCCATAATGGCAGCGACAACACTGGGGGGGGATGTCTTGCACATGCCTCCGACCCGCCCCCCTCGTCCTCATCGCCTGGTCCGGCCATAACAAATGTCAAGTGAGACGCCGTGGGGTGCACTGGGAGGGAGAGACGGTGCAAACAAGCCTCTCCCGCCTCCCCAGGTGGAGGCTTCCCAGCTGCACCCTCAGCGCTCCAGGCGCCCAGAAAAGGGTTCTTCCACTGTGGCGATGCTGCAACGCCTCGCCCGGCAGGGTGGAGCCCGTCCGCTCATTTGACCCCGCGATCGCCGGTAGCTGCCGAACTCTCAAAATGGCGATCGACCTGGCAAGAGCGGGCCCAGCATGAAGGAATGGCCCGGTCACTTGTTGACTCCACCATCATAGTTCTCCACGACCTTGAAGATTCTAGAGGAGCCGCGGGAGTCCCCGACCCCCGCAGATACCCCCGATGGGGAATGACTGCCATGATTGCCCACGAAACGATGGAAATGCAGCCGCAGGACGTCGGCGCTCCCATGCTGGCGCCAGCCTCAGTTTGAATGACTAGAATCCTGCAGACTACAGTTCGGATCAGTTCCGGTGAAAGCACAGTATGACCCGGTAGGAACATTGTTGCCTCCCTCCCCTTTTGATTGATGGTTCAGACCACCGATCCCTTCTTTTACCCTTTAACGGAACTTTTGGACTGCCAAAAGAAGCTCTGGGCCAACCACGAGTTAGTAAAGATTTAGACTATGCCTGGTTCTGCCTGACTGCACCCAAAATGGCGCCGATGCAAATGAAACTTCCAACTCCTTGTTGTACCCCGATTGTTCAGCCCTGGTGTCATGAGATATGTATGAAGGGTTTTTTAACCACATGAATTGATATAGGATGTGTACTGATTATATGTTCGGACAATTAATTGATTCAGGATGTGTACTGTCAGTTCGGGAAAAGAATTGATATGGGATGGGTACTGGTTATATGTTCGGACAATGAATTGATATTGGATGGGTACTGATTATGTGTTCAGACAGTAAATTGACATCAGATGGGTACTGATTGAACATTCGGACAATGAATTGTTGTTAAGTTTGACGCATCATGATTATTGAAAGTTCGAAGCCCAACACTTATGACACTCGCTCACACTGAAGTCTCGACATGATTTTATTGCGCTTTTCGCACTTTTTATTATGAAATAAACGACCGCCGACTCCACTAAAGTTTTTACTAATAAAGTATCCCCACATCTACAGTTCCAGCCTGCTCCGTGGCCGGCCCACGGGGTTGTAGGCCCATATTTATGCACCGACATTCTTATTAAAGATTTTTGGAAAAAGCAAACGTAGTTGTCACGTGTGAATTGGTAATTTTCGAATAAATGACCACTGTTTAAAGGATTAAAAAGTATAGTACGTAGAAATATTGCAAACATGAAGGGTCCAAGTTTTCGTTGTGTGCGTTTTTCCTTTTTGTACAGCCAAAAAGCAACCGCTAAAGATCCTGGTGTTTAGCCTATACTTTATGTGCTACCTGTATAAAAAGAGTCACACTAACAGTCCACCGGGGCTTAAACGCCCAGTTGGCAGGGACTGCATCCCGTGGAGATAGGCCGAGTATGCAGTAAGTAAAAGCCTTTCTGGGTTTATGCACGCTAAATGTGTCTATCAATGTAGCCCCTGCCCCCTTCTTTTTCCCTCTCTCTGCAGGTCACATCGGAATATCGATCAATGTATGAAAACGGTGATCTAGCGGACGAAGAGACGGGAAAAAGGGTTTGATTATGGTACCTAACCGCAACTAGCAAACCATGACTATTTTCTCTCCCTGAACTTAGCACCTGGGAGGGCAGCCCGAAGGGGAAACCACAAAATATAACTTCGCTTGGCACCCCGAATAGTACAACTAAAATGACGTGCGCTAATGAATGAGCATCCTACAATTAATTAAATAGGGAAAGTTTAAGGAATATTTTGAGGTGAGGTACATTTAAAATCTACTGCATTCTTCTTCGCACCCTCCTAGACATGTAACTCCAAGCTGCCCCATTGTTCTCCAACTGACACCAACCGTTGTCTCAGCCTGGAAACGCATTTGCTAAAAATGACTCGAATAAACCACCGTGAGCATTAGCCCGACCAGGTTAGTTCATGACCAATTGCCAAAGGCGTAAGTGTGTACAATCAAAGCCACCAGTAAGGGCAGCCGACGGTTAAAAGAGAAGAAAAAGGTAAAAAGAGCTTAGGATGCTAAGAATGCACAGCATACAGAAAGGGATAATTTTGGCCAATAACTGTTTTATGTTTTGTCTTGGATTTTTGTACATAATACATGTACTGTCTTCTCCGCCTAAGTTTGTGTATACGTGATGCATGGATCTACGTCATCCCTCTGTCTGTATTTCCGTAGTACTTAATCCCTGTTGTTCTGTGTGCACTGAATGGCCCATTGTTGTATCGTTGTATATATATCTCCCTCTCCCTCTCCCTCTCTCTCTCTCTCCCTCTCTCCCTCTCTCCCTCTCTCCCTCTCTCCCTCTCTCCCTCTCTCCCTCTCTCCCTCTCCCTCTCCCCCTCCCCCTCTCCCTCTCCCCCTCTCCCTCTCCCTCTCCCCCTCCCCCTCTCCCCCTCCCCCTCCCCCTCTCCCTCTCCCTCTCCCTCTCCCCCTCCCCCTCCCCCTCTTTCCTTGTATGGTAACGTTGTGCCCCTCCCGGCACAACACCTAATTGGGTTTCCTCGAACACAAAGGTGTTTGGAAAAATTGACAGGAACTAAAACGACTGTAACTTGCCATATTACTACCTCTCCTTTCTGCAAAACAATAGAACCCGAGTTGGTCATGAAAGAAAGGACGGGTCAGACGACTAACGTCCCCTAATCTGGCCTTTATAGGGGGACTATAACGTCAATGGCCTCCTGTTTCTCAGTTCGCTAAAAATGCAATTCCCAATGCACAGATTACTTCGCTCCTCTGCACTTAAGTGTGGATGTCCAGAGTACCCCTACTTCTCCCGATCGACCCCAGCTCCCTGTCCAAAACGTCCCCTTTTCCCCGACTAACCCCAGCTTCATGTCATCTACCCTCGAAAGCGAAATTGATGACCTTGATTAACGTTCACTCCCCAAGAAAAGCCTGTTTTACGTGCACCCCCTCCCCCTTCTTCATGACGATAACGCCCCGCTTACCAGAGTTAGCCGACCCCGAAGGGAAATGTAAGACTGTCGATACTTGGGTTAAAAGGAAAGGCGAGTCTCTACATAAGGACTCGACTTTGAGTTTGATATAATACACCATGTATAAAAGTCCAATTTCTCTCACCATACGTCGCGAATGAACACCAAACAGGGTTATGAATTCCATAGCAATGCACTCCTGCAGACTCCATAAGTGACGACTTCTGACTGTGACCGATGAACGTATCCCCCACCTACATAGGATTGGGGACGGAATTGAGATGTATAAATATCTTCTCCTGCTAGTCTTTCTAAAACTTGTTTTCTACCCATTCAAAGATACAATCACCGGAGGAGAGGAGCTGGACGTGACGCACAGCCTGGCCACAGATCATGAAGCACATGTGACCGCAACCAAAGGTGGAGCCGCAGAGCAACGAGACGCGGGACGAGGCACAACTCTCAAACTCGGCAGATGAAAGAATGAAGGGCTACCTTGAAGCCCTCGACTTGCTGACCCACTCGTGCCTGAAGTCCCCGTCCCCTTTTGAGTCCGACTGATGGGCCTGCCTGCTCATTGTCCTTTGCTCCCTTGGTCTCTTGGTGTGTTCGAAGATCTGGCCCCACTCCGCCCTCTCTTCCCTCGATTATTCAACAAACTCTTTCATATAAACTTTTGACTATGGACTGGGATTTTGCCACGGAAAAAGAAAGACACGCAGGTGCCCAGCATGAGGCACCCCTAAGAAAATGAGTTAGGACCCACCCCTTGACTAGTTGTTTACATCGAATTGCATTCCTCCCTCAATTTTTACTGCTTACAAAAATGTTTCATCGGTCACCCATGTATCTAGCTTTCCAAAGTACTGATAAGACCCGAAGGTATCAGATTACTCTTAATTAATGTCATCGGAGAAAAAGTCTGAACTTGATTCTGTAATGTTTCGGAACCTCTTTTCTTGACTCCGACTAAATATTATGCCGATCTCTAGGCTTGTATGAAGAACCCAACAAATGTAAATTAACATGTAGTGCATTCTGCCTATCGCATCGACTATGTAGAATTTGAACTTGCTTATGTAAAAAAGCGGCGACTGTTGAAAATAGCAATGTGTATGTACATAAGCGGCGTTCATTTGTGTTCACAGTACCCCTTGTTGTAAGCAGAACGGATATCGCTAAAACACTGACTGTGTTATCCCGCTAGCATAGACCCATGCACACACGTACACGACAGCCATTTTAGGTATCATGGTCTCCTTGTTCACGATCGATCGTCGTCACACTTCCCTGACCCTGCAAGCTTCCCCCATGCTCCCTGACCGCCCCCGCTCTCACATGTACAAGTCATGAGCACCTCCCCTCCCGCATGACTCTGTCTCTAGGGATCACACCCCGCGCCTGACCAACACCTCCTTTCCTTTCATGAATACCCCTCTTTGGATAAACCCTTTCTCTACGCTCGATTTTCCACACTGACCTTTTCTTTCATGAATATCTCTCCTTTGATGACCTCTTCCTCTGAACCTAATTGTTTGCACGGACCGCTGGTCATCCCTTAGCCCGAGGATACAGTTTATTGCCCACCACTGTATGCACTCGTCTCTCTTGAAAGAAGCCACTATTGATCATGGCCACCCCACCCCCTGAGATTCGATCAGGCACACACATTCCAATGGAATCAGCAGAACACTCAGCTGCGTGACAGCCCCCTCCTATTGCATGGAGGATAAGGGCCCCTACTGTAGCCACGTGTTGGAATATCTTCATACTTCTCAATGTCTTGATTGTAATAAAGGATGCCTGTGTGCCACAAACCTGTGTATAAAAGGCGAAGCCTCAGAGAAACTTGTTAGAGCACCTCCCGAAGACACTATGTGAGTGTCCCAAATGACATGCTCTCCTCATGAGAAATAAACCTTTTTCCTTGTCTTCCTGCTTCCAGTGCCCGTCTCTTCATTTGGTAATTATTTACGATGGAATCTAAGAGGCACCTTGCGCCAGCAGCCTGGGCATCCGGTTCGTTATGGGCTGACTTTTCCACAGGGGGTCGCTGACATCACGACAGGAAGTGACGTCACGAAAGGTGGCTTGCACCATCAGACTCATTGCCTTCCCTCGCTAACCCCCTAGATGCGATTGCATCAGAGAAGCTAGCGCCTGAGCAGCGTTCTGAATGAGCTCCGATCTTGCCCAAGAGAGGCCAAAGAGTGAATGTGTGGCTCCATTTGCTCCAGTTATCGAGCTCCCGTTAAAATAAGTGGGGGGACGCCGTCCACCCGCGTGGTACCCTGGCTCGAGCCCTGCTGTGTGAGAGAAGTCCGATTCAGAAAAGGGGGGTGGTGATGAACAGAGTGTCTGAATTAAGCAGACCACTCTTACCCAGTCCAAAGATCAGGGCTTGATCCATCACCGTTATTTATCTCACTGCCCCATCCCAGCTCAGAACCTGGCTATATGCAAATTAGTCTGTCCCTGGCCCAGTGCATCATGGGAACAGGGCAGACCAAACTACCAAGCCAATTCTTCACCAGAAAGGAGACAAGCTACCGGGGACCGGTTTCTGGCATTTCAGCCTCTTCGGCCCGGCTTGCTTGAATCCTGATGGAGCAGTGAGAAAGGGACTCATGTCTGAGTATACCCTGCCACACCTATAGTGGCCAAAAACGATTCAGAAAAGGGGGTGGTGATGAACAGAGTGTCTGAATTAAGCAGACCACTCTTACCCAGTCCAAAGATCAGGGCTTGATCCATCACCGTTATTTATCTCACTGCCCTATCCCAGCTCAGAACCTGGCTATATGCAAATTAGTCTGTCCCTGGCCCAGTGCATCATGGGAACAGGGCAGACCAAACTACCAAGCCAATTCTTCACCAGAAAGGAGACAAGCTACCGGGGACCGGTTTCTGGCATTTCAGCCTCTTCGGCCCGGCTTGCTTGAATCCTGATGGAGCAGTGAGAAAGGGACTCATGTCTGAGTATACCCTGCCACACCTATAGTGGCCAAAAACGATTCAGAAAAGGGGGTGGTGATGAACAGAGTGTCTGAATTAAGCAGACCACTCTTACCCAGTCCAAAGATCAGGGCTTGATCCATCACCGTTATTTATCTCACTGCCCCATCCCAGCTCAGAACCTGGCTATATGCAAATTAGTCTGTCCCTGGCCCAGTGCATCATGGGAACAGGGCAGACCAAACTACCAAGCCAATTCTTCACCAGAAAGGAGACAAGCTACCGGGGACCGGTTTCTGGCATTTCAGCCTCTTCGGCCCGGCTTGCTTGAATCCTGATGGAGCAGTGAGAAAGGGACTCATGTCTGAGTATACCCTGCCACACCTATAGTGGCCAAAAACGATTCAGAAAAGGGGGTGGTGATGAACAGAGTGTCTGAATTAAGCAGACCACTCTTACCCAGTCCAAAGATCAGGGCTTGATCCATCACCGTTATTTATCTCACTGCCCCATCCCAGCTCAGAACCTGGCTATATGCAAATTAGTCTGTCCCTGGCCCAGTGCATCATGGGAACAGGGCAGACCAAACTACCAAGCCAATTCTTCACCAGAAAGGAGACAAGCTACCGGGGACCGGTTTCTGGCATTTCAGCCTCTTCGGCCCGGCTTGCTTGAATCCTGATGGAGCAGTGAGAAAGGGACTCATGTCTGAGTATACCCTGCCACACCTATAGTGGCCAAAAACGATTCAGAAAAGGGGGTGGTGATGAACAGAGTGTCTGAATTAAGCAGACCACTCTTACCCAGTCCAAAGATCAGGGCTTGATCCATCACCGTTATTTATCTCACTGCCCCATCCCAGCTCAGAACCTGGCTATATGCAAATTAGTCTGTCCCTGGCCCAGTGCATCATGGGAACAGGGCAGACCAAACTACCAAGCCAATTCTTCACCAGAAAGGAGACAAGCTACCGGGGACCGGTTTCTGGCATTTCAGCCTCTTCGGCCCGGCTTGCTTGAATCCTGATGGAGCAGTGAGAAAGGGACTCATGTCTGAGTATACCCTGCCACACCTATAGTGGCCAAAAACGATTCAGAAAAGGGGGTGGTGATGAACAGAGTGTCTGAATTAAGCAGACCACTCTTACCCAGTCCAAAGATCAGGGCTTGATCCATCACCGTTATTTATCTCACTGCCCCATCCCAGCTCAGAACCTGGCTATATGCAAATTAGTCTGTCCCTGGCCCAGTGCATCATGGGAACAGGGCAGACCAAACTACCAAGCCAATTCTTCACCAGAAAGGAGACAAGCTACCGGGGACCGGTTTCTGGCATTTCAGCCTCTTCGGCCCGGCTTGCTTGAATCCTGATGGAGCAGTGAGAAAGGGACTCATGTCTGAGTATACCCTGCCACACCTATAGTGGCCAAAAACGATTCAGAAAAGGGGGTGGTGATGAACAGAGTGTCTGAATTAAGCAGACCACTCTTACCCAGTCCAAAGATCAGGGCTTGATCCATCACCGTTATTTATCTCACTGCCCCATCCCAGCTCAGAACCTGGCTATATGCAAATTAGTCTGTCCCTGGCCCAGTGCATCATGGGAACAGGGCAGACCAAACTACCAAGCCAATTCTTCACCAGAAAGGAGACAAGCTACCGGGGACCGGTTTCTGGCATTTCAGCCTCTTCGGCCCGGCTTGCTTGAATCCTGATGGAGCAGTGAGAAAGGGACTCATGTCTGAGTATACCCTGCCACACCTATAGTGGCCAAAAACGATTCAGAAAAGGGGGTGGTGATGAACAGAGTGTCTGAATTAAGCAGACCACTCTTACCCAGTCCAAAGATCAGGGCTTGATCCATCACCGTTATTTATCTCACTGCCCCATCCCAGCTCAGAACCTGGCTATATGCAAATTAGTCTGTCCCTGGCCCAGTGCATCATGGGAACAGGGCAGACCAAACTACCAAGCCAATTCTTCACCAGAAAGGAGACAAGCTACCGGGGACCGGTTTCTGGCATTTCAGCCTCTTCGGCCCGGCTTGCTTGAATCCTGATGGAGCAGTGAGAAAGGGACTCATGTCTGAGTATACCCTGCCACACCTATAGTGGCCAAAAACGATTCAGAAAAGGGGGTGGTGATGAACAGAGTGTCTGAATTAAGCAGACCACTCTTACCCAGTCCAAAGATCAGGGCTTGATCCATCACCGTTATTTATCTCACTGCCCCATCCCAGCTCAGAACCTGGCTATATGCAAATTAGTCTGTCCCTGGCCCAGTGCATCATGGGAACAGGGCAGACCAAACTACCAAGCCAATTCTTCACCAGAAAGGAGACAAGCTACCGGGGACCGGTTTCTGGCATTTCAGCCTCTTCGGCCCGGCTTGCTTGAATCCTGATGGAGCAGTGAGAAAGGGACTCATGTCTGAGTATACCCTGCCACACCTATAGTGGCCAAAAACGATTCAGAAAAGGGGGTGGTGGTGAAGTCCAGCGTGCCAAGTTTTTCCTTTGTACTCAGGGACTTGCCCTCCTGTTTATCCCAAAATAAAATCGGTGCTAGAAGTCCCATAAAGGAAAGCTAAACGTTGTCCTCCACGAATTACTCACACACGACGGACCTGGGAAATTTGAGCGGTCTACAAACCAGTAAACATCCATTTACCAGTCCACACAAACTAAAACATGCTGAACAAAAGGAAGATTAGCAGCAGGTGTTTTATGAATGATCCACATTTTACAATGCAAAGATGTGCCCAATATGCTTCACTTTCACTCATTAAAAGCACATTTCTCTAAGAGCAAGGTCACCACCTATGCTTATACAAACTACAAGTGACAGGGCGTTCACTGCACGTGTCACATTTGCCCAGATGCCTTTATTTATGTATCTGGGTCTGCACAGCGCCTACGAGCCGACTCTTCTCGTCGCTCTCACTCACGAGCACTCAAACTCACACCTCTCCACCTGTACTCTAAATATACATTTCCATCTAGCACTACGAAAATGGTGCTGTAATGCAACTTACCACAGTGATTGTGAAGAGAAGCCATGTGGGCACACACACAGCGCACGTGGGCTGGCCACTGGGGGTCCTTTTAGAAAGTTTCAAAAATGGATGCGGCGTCGCTGCGCATTCATCTCTCCGCCGCGCAGCCCCGGCAAACTGTACTTAACGACAGCTGCGAGCAAAGGTTGCACCTGAATTATTGAAGCTGCACGGAGAGGTGTGGCAGCAGAAACCCGACACAACTGGGTCACGTGGACGCCTCTTTTGGAAAAAACTGCTTCCTGAACGCGAGCGCAACAGGGCCCTTTTGTTCGCGCGCTCACAATTTCTGCAAACCAACGCGCCTCCGAGGGGACTAGAGAATAAACGCGGCAGGTGGAAAGCCGCAACTTTTTTCTTGAATTGCAAACAAAGCATTTACATATGAAACACATTTGAGACCCCTGCGAGGGAACACATTCTATAGAATCTACTTTTGACAAGTAAACTAACGACAAAGATCAAGTAACATGCGTAGGAGTCGCACTGAGCTGCTAATAACCTTAAACAAACCAGCCGGTGACAAAACATTGAACGGCCGCCATAGAACCAATGTTTGAACACACAAGTCGGGATCTAGATAACGTTTCTGAAAGAAACGCCATTTTGGCCCAGGATATATGCAAGATCTCTGGGGGCCCAGGGAGAGCACGTTAAAGGAATTCACCCCTTCCAAGCAGTCAGAACTTTCACAGTTTGCCTCTTTCGATCTAGAGCTGCAAATGACAGCATTAAAAGTGACAGGAAATCGAGTCATAGTGTGAAGGGAAAGCTCATTTTGTTAACTAACTTCTGGTTCCAAAATAGACCACCTCACTAGAAACCGCACTAGAAACAAGTGACTTAACTGAATGAGGTGTAAAAAAAAAATCTATGTGGGAGGAAACGACTTGCCAATACCTCTCTTTCCTGCGCTACGCCAACATCTGCAATCCTACCATCGGGGTGTGGTACTTTTAGCTGTAACATACACCCCGGCGAACTGGGAGCACAATAAGAGAGCGCTCACCTGGTTGTACCTCTGGAGGAATTTCAGCTCCCACCCTTTGCCCAGGAGGCGTTACCTCGTCATCTCATTCCATATATTTGGAAATGCAATTGACCTTCTACAGAGTGCTGCCTTGCCATTCTCACATGAGGCTCCTTCGCTTCAGAGCCGGAGTAATTACAAAGAAAGGATCGTCCCACAATCTCCATATTTCCTCTGCCTTCTGGGTAAGTACTACAGGCTCCAGAGGGACCGGGAACAGGAGACGTCGCTGTGCCCATACCAGGTGGCACTGCCTTTACTGGGGCTCTTCCATGCTCTTGTTTCGCTCTCTGCTGCGGCTGAAAGGCGAGGAAAGGTGTAGGTGTTGGAAATGGCCTAAGTCTCATTCTGCCTTCCTCATGCACTAGAATTTAGAGGTGCGGTGGCTACTGGGACCCAACCAATACCCAATTCAAGTATCCAACTCTTCTCCAGAGATGCCAGATTAAGGCGCCTCGTACAACTAGATCTGGAAGACTGCAGCTCTTCTACTTTTTGGGTTGTGTGCACTAAGAGTGTGGTGCTTGCTCTCTCTGCTTCAGTGTGTAGTCCTGGGACGAAGAAGGGGAAATGGATTTAATGAAGGTTACTAAGTGCTTACTGCAGTGGGGATAGGAAGAGTACAAACAGCAGATGGAGGCTGTGCATTCCAACCATGCGCTAAGATGCGCTGGGAACACTGAAAGAAGTGATCAGGGCCAGCTTTAGTGCTGGTGGTGCATGGTGCGACAATCTTTTTTGGCCTTCCAAATGACCACCTTTTCCATGGATTCCTTCACTACCACCCTGCAACAGTGCCCATCATCTCTCTATAGCCCTCTCGCAAATGCATTTAATTTGTTTCATAGAGTTGTTTATACCAGTGCAGGGTGTCAGAGCACTTTACATGACACAAACTATAGAGACCATGATTCATACGTGTGTGAATCCGTCGATAGGAAATGTTACACAAGTCAAAGAGGATTACAAGGTATAGGGATCACGTCATCCATTCTAAAGGGCAGTATATTTGAAGAGTGGCTGGTCTGGAGAAGTACACATTTAGGATATAAAACATACCACATTATGTAGTTTGCATGCAGCTCTCTGGTGGCAGTTCTCATGTGTTATATTAGGATTGTAACTTAAGAACAGCATTTAACAACAGGATCTCTGTGACAAAGGAAGTATCCCGCTGAGCTATTCACATAAATACAATTCTGTGATTGGCATGGTACATGCTCTTTGCAGCAGGTATGTTAGCCCTGTGCGGATCTTTATGAGTCAAAATTGCCATTTGACAAAACTTTGTTCTCTCTCCAACAGGAGTCTTAGTCGCCGACATTATCTTGACATTTTTTATGTTACCTGAAATCTAGTGGATGCACAGGGAACTCTCAGAAGCTGCTTTTAAACCAATAAGTTATTTTGTATCACAGCACTTCTCTGCTATCAAACTCATCGCCCGGTAAAGCTGCACCGGTCACACCACCATAAAATCAGCCCGGGGGAGAGGATATGTGTTAGGACATATGCCTAACATGCCTGGCCCCGTTCCACTCTAGGTATCAATTAAATATACCTGTATCTAAGCAGTCTGCTTGATGGCCCATCTTTTCCAAAATCCAACATCCCTTCAACCCAACTCTGAAGTGCAGTAAAATTGTTATGTGTGTTATTAAAGCAAATGTCGGAAGCTCGGCAAGTACACAACTGAGGAGATGTGATGAAACAGCGTCTAATCTTAAACCATGAATTTACCACAGAACAACACCTGTATTAAGACATGGTAGATGCTCTAATGTAAGACTTGGAAGGCATTTCAGGATCACCCTTGGTCAATGTCTTTAAGACAGGTGAACTCCAAGGCCTATGCATGTCCTATTACCTGAGCCTGACCAGTGGGTAGATGACTACAAAGAGATTGTAGATAGAAAACTGCTCAAAATCGTGCTAAATGGAAACGTGATGAGATGATCTGGTTACAAACGAGGTAAGCACAGGCAGTAAGACCAACCTCTGACCTGTGGTGTAACCAGGAGCTCTGAAATGAGGGCTCGAGGCCAACAAATTGGGCAAACCCGTTGCCATGGAAAGGCATCGAGGTGTCCAAGAAAAAAGCATGTGAATTTTAACTGTGAAAACAGCGAGTTTAGATGTTTGATCTCTTCGATTTGTGAAGAAACATAGACTACGCCAATAGGCCTACCTTGGAAATGTTACCTCATGCATAAAACACGGACACACAGATGTGCACTTGTACATGTTGAACTTCAAACTACAATAAAAATAGGATTGCCAACAAAACACATCATGCTCCCAACATTGGAAGCAACATACACTTCAAGTTGAAAAATCAAACCATCTACAAAATTCCATTCAACAGCCAATGTCTGAAAAGGATTACCCCAAAGCCCCTCTGAATATTTTGCATATGTTGTATACTGTGTGCAGTTTTTCCTTTGTGTGTTTCATGTAGCTGTGCGATCACAGACTCGTCAGATACCTAAAGCAGCCTAAAGCCAGACCTAAAAGGGAGTATACTACAGAGAAGCCAGCAAACCCGAGAGTAGACGGGCTTTGCATGGACAGTGTCACATACACACATGCTGCCAAATGGACTGTGCAAATGCACCCCCTTTAAATAATGAGAGATGGACATAGGGGTCTTTCCCTACACACGACCCTGCGAGCCTGATTGTCGCAGATGGAACTCCCCTCCCACCTTAGCCTTACTCTAACAGTTCTACCCTTGCTCCATCAGCTGCCTTTCACTGGGTCTCCAGCAATTAATAATTACAACAAAATGTAGTCCCTTAGAGGCACAGTTTCTCATACAAAGATATGCACAAAAACACTTTACATACAGTTTATCATCATCTACCCCTATATAGATGTGATAAATAGTTTTTTCTTATTTCAAGCATTCTTCTAAAACAGAGAAACTAAGGAACTTTTGGCTGACTTCCACGTCAAACCACCTTAACCTCACTAAGAAAAGGTAGATACATTTACAGAATGCAAACAAACATACATTATACAACTGTTAAAATAGCAACATCGAATCCTAAGGGAGGTCATGCCAAAATCAGTGGAATAAAATGTATTTCTCTGTCCATTTATAGTTATTATGCTAATTTCTTTAAATGCATTTTAAAGGTACATCAGCAAGATATACTCTGCATTCCTAACACCTGTTGGTAATAGTTCAAGTAAAAACTTGTCAATTTTTCAGTCTCAATTTCTTCTTGAACAATAATTCCAGGCAATCGGATCAAATACGATTTCTCATAAGTGTCAAATACTTTGTTCCCCTTTGCATGGGGGAGTCATCCATGAACCCCCACCGAACTGACTATGCCACTGACATCTCTCACACAACTTCCTCATCTACATTGCCGCTCCCGGATCTTAAATCGCTTTCCCCATCAGCTTCACCCCTCGCTAATCATAAATCTATTCCACGCCCCTCACCAGCATTACCTTACGCTCAGCCAATCACCACCAGATTCCAGACCCAGTGGTCATCAGTTCCTTCTATCCCTCCGCAGTCATTGCCACTCCATCATAATCACATCATTCTGCCAAAAACCACTTCCATGTCTGTGCCACTCATCTACCACCCCCTTCAGCATTCCTAACGTCAAACTCTAGGCTAAGGGCTTTCCCTGCTGACCAAACAATAGCCATGTTTGCCCCCCACCTGTCTGTCAACCTGTTCCATGGCTTGTCAGTCTCTTCAACAGATTTTCAGTCACAGTTTTCCTGCCACCACTTGACACTTCATTCAACCACAAGTCTGTCTGCCCCAGTGTAGTCTCATCTCAAGGCAAAAGCAACCTCCATCTTTGAAGATGCAGTAAATAGTAACCTTTTTTTTCTTTTGCAGAAGCTTCTTTGTACCTGGCCAATCAATAAGACCCATGTAACACACTTTCCTAGTTCAGGACTGTTCACTGGGGCAGGAGAGTAATCTTAGCTGTGGTGTCATTGGTCCAGGGCTTCAGCAGCCACAGCGTCAGCTATAAGGCCCCCACTGACTCCAGCCAATCATTGTGTCGCCATTCAGATTTCAACCATCACAAAAAACACCTCTGTGATTTTCAACCAATCATTTTATTTCCTGGTATTTTGGGAAAACATCCAATCTTCTGTGTTCAGAATTTAAGGTGTTGTTTGGCATTGTCAGACCATAGAACACCAAAACATTTTGTGTCATGAGTTGTCGGACCTCAAAACTATGGAATACTAGCACGATTTCCATACCTTCTTTTAATCCTTTTCTAATCACGTATACTTCCCCCTACAATTACGTATTACTTATTGAACTGGTTTAACCGTTTTTGTATTGCACAACCTCGCCTTCCACTATCCTAAGAAGAACCATAACGTTCTGTCCCGTATTAGCAACAATAGGATATATTTTTTGTATTTTAAATGGAGCCTTTTCTCAACTCATGTAGTTTCAGGCCTATCCAAACGCACTCGTGTCTGCAAGGGCCTTCTGCCTTGCCCGTGTTCAAGGCTCATGATTATTTCCAACCGCAGACTTTAACATCCAAAATATAGAAAAAAGGTTTATTTAGTAATTGTTTGGCTACTTAGAATCTTTATCTATCAATAGCTGGAGATCATTGACCCAAAACATTTCACACAAGGCGACAGAGCCAGCTGAGAAGCAGGAAGCAGTGATGAAGAATGAATTAGGCCTAGTGATGGCAACATTTCAAAAGGGTAATTTTATTTAGATATGTTATTCCACTTTGGTTCCGTTTCTGGTTTCCAAAACCATTTCCATCCCTAATTTTCAAGCAACAACGTTATTCAATTTCTTTAGAATCATATCATAATCCAAAACCCATGAAAAATAAAGTCTCTGACCAGCAGACTTCATATACAGAAAACTGCTGTGCAACAGGTATGCATAGGCACCACAGTACTGCTGCCAACTGCATATATTTAATGTTATTATTAATATGCCAGCTTGTGAGCAAACACTGCACTGTTTGTATCATGTAATGTCTTCATATCAAACTCATTCCCAGAAGAAAACTGGCTGTAAATAGACGTGGTAGGGAAGAAATAAATAAATAGCGAATGAGAGGAAGCAAGAAACCGAAAGAGAAAGTGTGATGTTGTGGAGACGGTGAAGCAATATTGATGTTGCGATATTAGTCGGGGAGAGGGGTAATAGGAGACGCCTGTAGAAAGAAGCCTGAGAGGTAGAGAAAAACAGCAGAAAAGAAGTTGAAGTGAGAGATAGATCCAAGTAGATATATGCAGTCATAAATATCTAGAGGAAGCAGGGAAGGCACAGAAATAGCAGAAATACAATTACCCAGGTATGACTCCAAGACTGACATACAGAAAAAACACAGACAGGCAGAGATAAATTATAGAACTAGAAAAGCTAAAAGATCTCACCTTAAAGGTGCTAGCTCACCTTTTGGCTTTGCCAGTGCTTGATGCAGATACTGAAAAGCATGGACACCTTTTTTTGTGGCCGATACTGAACAGCATTGGCAAAAACAAAACAAATAGCCAAAACGTTCATCCGAAGCGTGTTAAAGTATAGATGCGTATCTGTTACCACGCTAGGGAACAAATGCAGCATCATACTGCAACTGCCATTTTGTTTCCAGCCTGACAACCACACCAAGCATTGATATTGTCCACAAACAATCTTTAGATAACAAACAGCTAAGATCAGCTTCTGGGTTTCCTTATATGAAATTAAATTGCTCATAACTCTCCAGCATGCTTTTGCCCACTTTGTGGTACAGAGCTTGCCTTTCTGGCTGTGCTTGATGACATTCCAATAGTAGCAGATGATAACTGGGCAAATGCCCTAATTTTACTTCGACCTGTTGGCAGTATTTGGCACGATGGGCCAGGGCATTCAGTAATGCGCTGCAAGCCATAGGGATTCATTACACTGTATTGAATTGGTTTACGTCTTTCCTGACCAACAGAAGTCAAAGGGCGATACTGGGTCAATTTTTCTTAACTCCCAATATCTTCTGGGGTGTCCCACAGAGTTCCAGAGTTTCGCCGTATTTGTTTAATATTTATGTTTGACTACATTGCGGACATTGTGGTATCATTCTTTGACTTTTTATACATACTCTGATGACACCCAATCGCTAAGGAGTGCCCATACTAAAAATTACCTTATTAAAGGGGTGTCTTATGGCGGTACACAACTGGATGGGCTAGATTGGTTCTGAGTGAATATATAGACAAGATTGAAATTCTCATTATGGGCACCTTTCAGTCCTCTTTGAAATTAATTGTCTGGCTGTCCAATTTTAGGGCTTGCCCTAAACCAGCTAATGTCTTTTAATGTTTGGGTATACACATGATTTTCTCCTGAAATCACTGCCAAATAGCTTCAGTTGTCCCTTCCTATGTTCACCATGCGCATTCTCCCACTGTTATCTTTTAAAAGCGAACACCTTGCTATCACGGCTGTCACCAGGTACAGACTGCATAACTGTGATAAACTGTACCTTCAAAAGAAAGTTTATCTAACTCAACACCTACAATCTTTTTGGTAAGTGGTTGGAGTCTCGCATTTGAGCCCTATCACATAACTGCAATTCCTGTCTTGGCTCCCAAATCAGCACCGAGTCCTCTTTAAGACATGGTCTAATCTTCTATGTTCTCTGTAACAACCTGCCTCATTTCATACCCAAACATTTGCAAAGTTACTCTCGTAACAGGCCACGTCATTGCTCCAACACAGTCCGCCTCTGCATTTAGAAGGTTTCATAAGGCTCGCTGCAGGTCATAGATTTGCGGTTCAAGCTTCCGCTCCTTGGAACAACCCTCCCAAAGAACTATAACTGATCTCCAATCACCTATCTTTCAGGGAGTCTCTTGAAACCTCGCTCTTCCACTTCCATTGTGCTTTTGCTGCCTGACCATCCCCTGTTGAAAGTGCCAGGAGACCTTTGGCCAAAAGTGCATTCTACAAAAATAGAAATTAAAACTTCAGCTGTGGATGAGACATAGGAAAGGAGACAGAAAAAATGGATGCTTCAGTAATTTTAAAATGCATGGACTATCCTCATTTTTTACCTAAACCAATTCTTCCATTGAGGCGTGCGTCCACATGCAGACTAACGATCCATGAAAGGATCTTTGTGAGATTAATGACCTGGCAAAGACACACTGATCTCTTGATTAAACTACATATCTTCCTGTACTCATACATTTCTACCTCTTGCCTTCCTCTCTCGTCTGTGCTCTCCCAGTGGGAGTGTCCTTACACCCACTCTGTCCCTCTGAATGCTTCCGATCCGGGAACACAAATCTTAGGAGAAGATTACATTTATGCTAGATGCTCCCTAATCTAACTTCAGATGTGTGTTAGGTGTATAGACCATTGTTACCAGATCTGTGGTGCTTTTGATTAGCCAGTTAGCAAGACTGACAACACAATTGTGGATTTTATTAATCAAGTGCACAAGTTATAGTATTTATAAATCCATGACTTCTTGACCCAAAAATATTAATAATGGTGAAAGGCTGCAATACCATGAAATTACAGTGACAGGTGCCTAAAGCGTGTCAAAACCAGAAGGGAGTCTCAACAGGAGAGAGGATACACAAAACCACAATTAAAGTTTGCACTGAATGAGGACTGCATATTTCAATAAAATGATAATTCCCAAAAGCCAAAGGTGAATTTCAAGAAATAATTTTTAGATGAATCATTTGTGTGTTGAGCATACAGTAGGCAGTTCAAATCTTACATGGATTAACCCATACATAGTGCAGTTGCAAGATCTGGTACCAGCACCATGGCATTACTCTTTAGCCGTACACACACACACCAGTAAGAGCTTCTAGCTAGTAATCACTCCAGAATTCCTAGCCTATCAGGTTCTCGCCACATGCCCAGTTCTCTGAAATCTAGCCACTCCCTGGCCTTAAGGACTAAAAAATAAGTTAGGGGAAGTGAAGCACAGCAGATCCCTCCTGTGGGTCTATGTCTCTATGTGCCCCATGTGCTTCACCCCTAGCCAAACACAGGATAAATAGTATATTTCAATAACAGAATCATGGCCAATGGGACAAGAGTGCTACCTTTTCTAGGATCTCTGGCACTTACCATCCCCACCTCAGGAGAAGGTATTAAGTTGCAAGGGAAATCGTAGCAAAAGCCATTAGCCATCATATAAGCAGATATGGTGGAAGTGGTAAAGAATACTTTAAAAATGTCATATTGGGTCATGGCATGGGTGTGCAGAAAAGTGTATTTAAAGGTCTTGGGTTTAAATTCTGAAACATCTGGAAATCACCTGTGCATTTCATATCATCAGTGTATGGCTATTTCTTTGCACCAGACTAAGACGCAATCTACCAGAGGGCATCAAGATAGATTGAAGAACACCTTAAAGAGCCTCGAACAACGCATCTATTCAAATAATTTGTAATGTCCCTGGTTCCAGGGGGAGCTACCCTCACCGTAACTCTGTCTGGGGAATTTGGTTAGCAATGTAGTTTTATGATTTGTGCATTGCCAATCGACTAAATCCTTTCCATTTAGTACATAGGATCAAGAGCAGACATGGACGACGATTAGATAATTTCCTCACTCGGAAAGAACATCCATCAGGATGGCTGATCATCTATATATGTGTATTATGCAGTGCGAACCTCACGTCGATTCAATGCATTGCAGTTAAGATAAGGGTTCCAATATTTAGTAGGTGTAGGCTAATCCGAGTAAGGGTACTGGAAGGAAGGGGAAATGAGGTGGGAGAGAATAGTAAAGGGTAGAGCACCCAGATTGCAGCCCACAAAAGGAGGCAAAGTATCATCAATATAGTTCAGGATGGTGAGCAAGCTCACAGCTTCTCAAATCATGATACAAAGCACACTCTCTTATGTTGAAACCTCTTCAGGAGTCTTGGATATCGCAAAAGACACAGCACCAAGTCCAATTCCATTCAATTCACTATTAGGAACCTGAGTTTCTACATTATCTGAAATGTAGAGGAACAATTTGCTTTTTGTATCAAAGGAGTAGATGAATATTTCAATAACTAGATAAAACAGACAAGATTTAGAGAATGGTGGACTCATTGCCTCTACTTCTACCGCTCAGGATCGAGTAGAGCGATCAGACCAGCACCGATTGAACAGCAAGAATGCCGCATCACTCTTTTATACCAAGTCTGTGTTCTGCTTCCACATCACATGGTCACCGGAGGAAGTAGCCTATGTGCCTGAGCAAAGATGGAACATTTTATGGACCTTTAAGGAAGATACGGAGGAGTTAGTTTTAATGCGCAAGGAACATAATATTCGTTGGGAGATTGGGAACGTCACATCTGAAGGGGTATTGCGCATTGTTTTCTGGCATATTAGTGGATTACATCTATATTTAAAGGAAGTGAATGCAACAGATCAATGGCTACATTTTATAGCTATATTAGCAAATGTGATATCTTTTTCTGTGGCTCAATCTCAGAGATCTCGACATGCGCTTTTCGACTCACAATATAATCCAGGTTTGAGGGGGAAAATAGAGGAAATATAGGTGGATCCTTCGCTAAAATTATGACTGTGAAACATAAATGGTCAATTTAACCACTAAAGAACTCATCCTCTGAGAATGGCTAATTTTGTTGCCCGAAATATAAACAGAACCAATCACCCTTCTAATAGTTGCTGGACTGAACATACTTTCATAACACAACTTCATACTTAAAGCATAAAAAGTACCAACGTTTGTGCTATATGTGCAGTATAACGCCACACTTGATAATCACATGACGATTAAAACTATTTAAATCAATCGTTGTTTTGTGAAATATGAAATACATGCGGTTTTGAGGAATCGTGATAAATATATATGTTAAGTTATTGCCGAAGAGAACACGTTCTAGGGATGGCCATAGTTTTAAAGGGGAATCTCCCATTCCATGCCTTTGGCTAAACTCATTTGAAGACATTTAAAACAATGCAGTGGCCTGAATGCATGCAAGCCTTTGTTTAACTGGGCGAAGCTGATACCAACTTCCTCGAGCGTTAGGTGTCAATATTCTCAAGCTTTTCATAAAAAAACACATCTCAAGGGATTCATTTGCTTTAACCCATTTTAAACACAATTAACAAAAGAAAAAGACCGAGCAACAAGGAGGAAAGGTGGAGTTGGGTGTGGGTGTCTGTATAGGATTTGTGGATTTTCACCTGTATCAGTCATTGACAGCACACAGAAAATGCCCATCAGTCACAGAACATGTCCATCATTATACCACAGAATATGGCAAGCACAGTGCTGTACAATACACCTGCTCTACCTGAAGATGTGGCCAGGACACCAGAAAGGTCATTGATGCTAGAGCAGTCTACAAGATAGTATGTGTGGCCCCAGGGGCGGCTCCAGGCTCATGGCGGCCCTGGGCAGGGAGCGTAGGTAGGGGCCCCCAGAAGAGGGGGTCCGGGCGGGACGGAGCACGGAGGTCAGTGAAGAGGGGGGAGTCAGGGTGTTTGGAAGTGGAACAGAGGCCACCAAATCCCTGCCAGGGGCCGCCACGCAAATATGTATCCATCCTCAGAAGACTAATATATTAAGGATATATATTGGCGTGGAGGCCCCTGGGGTTTGGCGGCCCTGTGCAGGTGCACAGCTTGCACATGCCTAAGGCCGCCCCTGGTGGCCCACAAAGAAATACACACCTCCATCTCCAGTACTTCGCCTCAAACATGAAATCATCAGATAGTCTAAGATCCATTCACAGTTCAGAAACATTTTTTTAGAACAATCAACTTTATAAATAAAAATAAAAAAGCACTGTAGCACTATCCTCCTCAGGTTGCGCAACGAGAGTCTGGAATACTCTTCCTCCAAGCTTACGTATCACGACCTGCTTGGCAACCTTTAACCAGGACCACTGGAATTATGCAATTTTGCAGCTGTCGCTTTTTCCACATAATTATGTATTTGCCACATAATCCATCATCTGCTGTGTGATCTGCAGATTATACCCAAAAAACATCTGAGGATAAAAAGTTACTAAAAACACAGCGACACATATTGCCATGTAGTAGAAGGCCCTTTGCAAGGATTGGCGTGTACCCTTTCTGTTAATTACTGCTAATTTCTGCGTGTTAAACTGTTACTAAAAAGGTCAAACCTTTGCCAGACAGTGTTAAACTGGCAAAAATATGGCCAGCTAATGAAGTAATACTATCAGGAAATGTGGCACATTATGCTGCATAATTTCCTGCATTAATCAACCAGCCCGAACATATAATTTGGTCCTCCCCTGCCACTTTAACTCTAGTGGCCCTGCCTTTAAGGGATTCTTCCTGCAGAAAACAAACATAAATGTGAGTTTACAATTCAATGTGTTCTTAAAAGATGGAAGACCCATCTGTCCGGGCTGCCAAGCGCCTCGGGGTTACAGGTGACACTTTCAGCCAGTTCTGGGTTCTAATCCACATCACTTTACATTATGGATTAATACTTCTGTTTGCCCCTTTAAGAACGGGCCTAAATGTCCAGGCACCCGAAGTGCAGCTGGCTGAAAACCGGAGACTGTGACCGTGGCTGATTCGGAGAGAGTACCAGCTGTGATACTCCCGGTAGGTGGGAGCACTGGTAACCTAGGGTAACAACCAACGGCAATCCCTGGGAGTGCAGTCTTGCCTGCAACCGTCTTCTAGGGACTGGCGGTGGGCAGGGTAGGCCTAACTACTAACGGCAGAGCTACAATAAGGGACGTCTACACAGATGCTCCGTTCGTGCCGTCAGCCACGTGCGCGGACGTCACCCTTTATTAAATACTCCCAGTGCGCGGACGTCACCCTTTATTAAATACTCCCCGGCCCAAGCCCGGCCCAGGGAGTTGAATGTGATACAAAGTATTGCAGCGGCCGGGTGGCTCACTATAGCAGCGACCATAGTGCTTTTACAACAGAGGGGTAGAGTTTAAACTACAGTTCAAAATCTGAAAAGTTCAATACAGTAATAATAAATGACCGTGAAAATTTTTAAAGTAAAAGTTCGCCCTAAAGCATTTACCTCTTTTTTTGTAAGACTAAAAATGCACCAGTAGGGCCAGCTGCACAGTTACTTATTGTTCATACTGTATTCTTGATCCGTGGTTTGCTTACTTACCGTCAGCCTTCTAGGTAATGTAAGGCCCTTCGGCTTTGCACAATATGTATGTGAAGCGCTCTGATACCTACGGGTCTAGCTAGCGCTATACAAAACTTTAAAAAAAATAAAAATTAAAAAAAAAAATATGAAAAATTGCAATTTACTCAGGGCCGCCCTGCAAGAAAGATTTACCTGTAGAAGAAACGCAAATAAACCTATTTGCTTGCTGTGGGATGAGTAAATAGGGATGATTGGGGGTCGGAGGGGTGGTTGGGGGGAGGAGTCAACGATGAGGGTGGGGTGAAGAAAGGCTCGGTCAACTTATATCAAAGTATGACGGGTACGGGCCTATGTCATTCTGGCTACAACACTGGTTCGCAAGCTTCAATTTTAAGACTCCTTCAGCAGGTGAGGCGACTTCATTGCTGTAAGTTCTCACTAATTAGATGTGTCCTGTGTCGTTGTATTCCCCTTGGAGTGGTGTTTATGTTATTCTCTAGTGGACAATAAAAAAGAAATGCTTTTATTACAAGGTCTTGTTAATTAGCACGGCATCCCAAGCAAGCACATTTTTAGTCTCAGTGGGAGATAGAATTTAGTTATGGATTAAAAAAAAAATGTAAGAAAGACACCGGCTGAAAGATATGTCAATTATTAACAACTGTGCAACCACATAGTGAGATAAAAGTGAACAGAAAACGTGCTCAAATACAATTAACTAGCGCCCCAGACTGTGCTTTCTTTGATAAACTGGCATAGTCATTCCGGATAAGGCTCACAGCAAGCGACAAACAAAACAGCAATAAAGGGAAAATGAATGGTCCAGCTGCTGAAACGCTTCTCTTATTTGGACAAAGCAGTCAGTCATGTTTTGTTAAAGTTAACCCCTTTCGCCTCACGCTAAAGCAGCTTGTAGGGGGAATATTTTTGTAGAGAAAAGACACTGCTAGTTTGTGCTAAACGGGTTTCGTTGTTGCTCAGCTGGGTACGTCAGAAAGGTAGCGAGATGGCAGAAAAGCTCAGGAGCGTGTGTTCTAACAAGCACTGGCAAAGCCAATAGGTCTCGCCTATATAAGTTCTATTGTCTTTCTCAATGTTTTTAAGACATATTACAAAGAAAAAAACACTATGACAAGGCCAGCGTTGACAGCATAATAGTGTTTTTTTAAAGCCATGTTGCACAGCACCCCGCGCTGCTGTGTGCTATGTGTAAAAAAAGGTAGGTGGGGGTATTCATAAGAAGGGGGGGAGCAGCGATAATGCATGGCGGGAGGAGGGGGCATCGGGTGAACAAAACGAGAGCGGTGCGGAGGAGGAGGAAAGGAGTACCAGATGGGGCCAGGGAGAGTGGGACAGAAGAAATAGTACCTCAATGACGTCAGGAGCAGTGGACGGGCACTGATTAAGTTGAATCAATCTGTGCTTGGTCCATGCTCTACAAAGACTAATGGAAGTTACACTTGCCCTGCGCTGGCCAATTAAGAGGCTACAAAGAAGAGTGATACGGCAGCCAACAATGTCTCACAAGCGACAGTGCATACAGTGGACACGCTGTTGCAGGGTCGACCTAAAAAGGAATTACAGGAAGAGGTAAAACTGAAGGGGCAGTCATATGAGCAGTATCAGCTACAAAATACATTAAAACAATTGTATTCAATCAGATCTTGACTTTTGCACCCCAAATATGTAAGTATGTGATCAAGGGAGGGATCTCCCGAAACACGTAATGGCGGCACTGGCTAAATAAAATATTTGCACTGAAATATCGTGTCCACGCTCGTCTGTTCGTGTGCAGAAGAAAAGTGAAGGCGGGTTTGGAGTGATATATATATATATGCAAAAAAGAAGGAGAGAACTCTGGGTAGTTCTCAAGTTTAGGTGGAAAGCAGCTCCTGTTAGAGCACTCTCAACACCAGCGACACTCTAGATCTGCTCACCTGCCTTGTGTCTGAACAAAGCTATACCTCTCTGAAGAGCTCTAAATAGAGCGAAAACACTGTGTCAGGGGTTGCTTTTACTCATTTCAGGTTGGCTTGAGTTGGTATTTTACAAATTCAAAGCTGTAATACTGTGCCTGGAGTGATAAATGGCTTTTGTCATTTTACAGCTCGGCAAAGACAGCACTGAGCTAGTCCTATGCTAAAAAAGACTTTGATGTAGAAATGGCAAAAGACTTTGTCCTTTTCTATCTCAGCGTGGATGGCACTCTGCTAATCCTATGCTTAAAGACTTTGATAGAAAAACAGACATTTGAGGTGAGCAGGTCTAGAGTGTCGCTGGTGTTGAGAGTGCTCTAACAGGAGCTGCTTTCCACCTAAACTTGAGAACTACCCAGAGTTCTCTCTTTTTTTGCATAATTTATGCGTCACTCTATGCCTGAAAGTGTTGTGTTTTGACTTATACTGGGTGCTCCCTTGTGTCTGGACAACGCTATACATCTCTGAAGAGCTCTAATTAGAGCGAAACACTGTGTCAGGGGTTGCTTTTACTCATTTCAGGTTGGCTTGAGTTGGTATTTTACAAATTCAAAGCTGTAATACTGTGCCTGGAGTGATAAATGGCTTTTGTCATTTTACAGCTCGGCAAGGACAGCACTGTGCTAGTCCTATGCTTAAAGACTTTGCTGTAGAAATGGCAAAAGACTTTGTCCTTTTCTATCTCAGCGTGGATGGCACTTTGCTAATCCTATGCTTAAAGACGTTGATAGAAAAACAGACATTTGAGGTCAGCAGATCTAGAGTGTCGTGGGTGTTGAGAGTGCTCTAACAGGAGCTGCTTTCCACCTAAACTTGAGAACTACCCAGAGTTCTCTCCTTCTTTTTTGCATAATTCATGCGTCACTCTATGCCTGAAAGGGTTTTGTTTTGATTGATTGATATATATATATATATATACACATATATATATATATAAAACAGATTACAGAAAGATTATATAAATATTATGAAAATACTATGTGCAAAACGCTAATATCCTGCCTCACTCCCCCAGACAAGAGAAGGTAGATGCCAGGGGGTGGAAGCAGCTGATACTGGGAGTTGGAAGCAGTGTTCCGAGCAGTGTTTCAATGGAAGCTGAGGGTGGCCGGACTGCCAAAGTTCTATGGCCACATTCAACCTTCTGACCCCGGTAAGCTTACACACTGACCATGTGACCTTTTTTTACCTTCGCTATATAAAGCACATGTCTGTTTAGAGGCGCATAGGTCACCTGGATTTGAAGTTCAATAAATGACCTGTGCTTACTTCCACCATCCTCTTTGTCCATTTCCTTGGGCCTAGGGCACAAATGATGCAATTAGGTCAAATACATGGAGGAAGTGGTCCCACTTATTGCAAGTCATGTCATCTTGGCCTTCCAAGAAGAAGTTTCTATTTTTGCTCAATAAGGTGCTTTGGTCTCCCATAATTATTTCATAGACACATGCATAGGTGTGATTATGGGTTTCCGTGACTTTTCTTGGCAGCATAACTCATAGCTGCCTTTCTGGCCTCATCTTCAATGTCACAAAGCATTCAGTCAGGCTCCAAGGTAGCTATGGGCAAGGCTTGTGGTAAGCACAAGATCATTTTCTCTACCAGAATTTTCAGGGAAATTGGACTGTCCAGATTTGTACCATACACAATGATGGAATCGACCTTTGCTCCAAAGCAATGAATAAACGTGATTATGCCCTTTGCTGTAATCTCTGCTTTCTTTGAGGATTTTGTCAAATGGACTTTTCAGTTCAGTTGTTTGATTAACTAAATTCTCAAAATCAAAGTACTCAAATGCCCAGAAAAAGAAAACTCTTGGTCTACACCTCAAAGTCCCAACCAACAATGTAAAGCCAAGGAAAATGATTAAATATTTTCTTTTATATGACTCTCACCAACTCTAATAGTGGTATACTTCATCATCGGGCCTGCCTCAGTCCCTTAAAGCAAAGGTGGGCTCAACCAACATTACAGGACCACTTGAAAGATCCTACCGGGGGGGAATTAAGGAATAAAAATACCTCAACTTCATCAAGGTATCCTTTTATTTGTGGTGAAAGTGGGTATGGATTAAAAAAATATATATCAGGGGAATACTAGGATATTATGGTCCTAAGACCCTTACATAAGCTGTCAACGTTTCAGCCCCTATCTCTGGTCTGTAAGGTCCGGGCTTTCATCAGGATGTATGGCAAATCATAGCACCGGTGTCAATGTAAACCCACAAGAATGAGTGAACAGTCTTACTAGAGGTACTTTGAATCACCGACCAGGTTGCCACGAGTGTTGCTGTTGGAGGCGGAGCCCCTGCGGGTGTACCGCGCCGGTCTCCCTCCGCCGCTGTCACTGCTGCAGCCGCTGAGAGGGGGGGACCTAGAGGGTAGACGAACTACCCTTCCCAGCTGCCCCGTGACCCGTGACCAGGAAGAGAAGGCGGGACCTGCGAGCGCGCTACTGGCGCATAAAACAGACGCGCCCCACCGGCAGAGCGGGGGTCTTACTAGAGGTACTTTGAATCACCGACCAGGTTGCCACGAGTGTTGCTGTTGGAGGCGGAGCCCCTGCGGGTGTACCGCGCCGGTCTCCCTCCGCCGCTGTCACTGCTGCAGCCGCTGAGAGGGGGGGACCGAGAGGGTAGACGAACTACCCTTCCCAGCTGCCCCGTGACCCGTGACCAGGAAGAGAAGGCGGGACCTGCGAGCGCGCTACTGGCGCATAAAACAGACGCGCCCCACCGGCAGAGCGGGGGTCTTACTAGAGGTACTTTGAATCACCGACCAGGTTGCCACGAGTGTTGCTGTTGGAGGCGGAGCCCCTGCGGGTGTACCGCGCCGGTCTCCCTCCGCCGCTGTCACTGCTGCAGCCGCTGAGAGAGGGGGACCGAGAGGGTAGACGAACTACCCTTCCCAGCTGCCCCGTGACCCGTGACCAGGAAGAGAAGGCGGGACCTGCGAGCGCGCTACTGGCGCATAAAACAGACGCGCCCCACCGGCAGAGCGGGGGTCTTACTAGAGGTACTTTGAATCACCGACCAGGTTGCCACGAGTGTTGCTGTTGGAGGCGGAGCCCCTGCGGGTGTACCGCGCCGGTCTCCCTCCGCCGCTGTCACTGCTGCAGCCGCTGAGAGGGGGGGACCGAGAGGGTAGACGAACTACCCTTCCCAGCTGCCCCGTGACCCGTGACCAGGAAGAGAAGGCGGGACCTGCGAGCGCGCTACTGGCGCATAAAACAGACGCGCCCCACCCGCGTCGCGGGAGCGCGCGGGAGCGCCGGGCGAAGCCCGGGCAAAGGGCGGGCCCTCTACGGCCCTCCAAGGCCAGACAAGGCTGGGCTGGGCAACATTACTAACATCTGTTGGCCCGCATCGCCCCACCGCATATAAGGTACAGTTGGGCATACTGGGGGGTATAGGATCTTCCTGCCCTAATTATACAATCTAATACCTGAGTCACACTATAAAGAGGACGTCACGATTTAAATATGAAGAAGGGTTCCAAAATAAGTAAAATGCCTACCTTAAGATCAAACACCAGACAGAAAGTCGACAACCCACAATCACAGCCTCTCCCCACTTTAACAGCAATAGATAAAATGCTGCAACAGACAATTGGGGTAGTGGCAACAGCGATTGAGAATACAGAAAGGCGACTCTCGTTAGCACCCACAGTAGCCATCCATGACACAGAGGAGGGCCAGGTGATATCACTATTAGACAACCCAGACGCTAGTTTCTCTTTAACCTCCTCGTATGTAGAGCTTCCCTGTGCACAGCCTATTCTTAACGTTTCAAATAACACGGCTGGAGTCACAGATCTTATTAATTTAGAGCAGTCCCCCCGGGCAATCGCACAAATTAGTAACCCAGGAAAGCCCGCCCAAAAGTGCAGGAAAAAGAGCGCATGCAAGTCTAATGGCTAAATTGGACAGATTAACATCTATCATTAATAATAGAGTGATAGGACCATCTAGACAGGTGCCCCAAGTATTAACTACAGCCCCAAATAACCCAAACAACAACTCTGGATCTGGGGCTGAAGTGCATACAAACAAGGGCAAGACAATCTCTCCCTCCAATACTGGTAGTTTAACAAACAATCCACAAGACAACATGCTGGCGAAAACCAATACACATCCAACGACTAACACAAAGAGTGTAGAATCAAAGGAAAATAAAAATCATGGGAAAAGCCCTAAGTCACTAGCTAAGGCCGGTGAAAGCAAAGTCACAACAGGAAATCCCATCCAACCTAAAACTAACGCCCCCACAGGCACCCCTAGAGAAAAGCCTGGAGTGCGGTTTCACTCCATTAATTTACCACCAGAAGCACTACCATATGTAGTGGTGCTAACAGGAGTACCTCCCCTAAAAGAAGGTAAAAGAGAACACGAAGGGGAGCTAAGGAACAAATGTGCTCAATGGCTTAGGACCAACAAACCATTGCCTTTACACATGTCGGGGGAAATATTATCTGTAAGAAGGGGGCAATGGATAGGAAATGGACCAAAAACGGTGGCAGGGGATGTAATTACAATTAATTTCAGGGACACCTCGGTAGTTACCCACATATGTAACTCCCCCTCGATGGGATTACAGACAAATATACACCCTCTACCGTTATCATATTTCTATCCCTTACTACCAAAATATGGACTGCCGTATATAAATAGGCCACGTGTAAACATGGCCCCACAACCCATGCAGTTCCATAGAGAAGGAAATTGGCAGACCCCCTGGCAGGCACCCCCTTTCTATGAGCCAATAGCCGCAATACACGCACACTGGAATAGGTTCTGCACTTTGGACAATGTTGATTGACTCCAACAAAACAGGGAATGCAACCCAGGTCTGACGGAGGAGAGCGCCATGAAAAGAAGGCGAAAATTAGGCCATTCGCCTTTTACCACCTTAGTAGAGCAAAGTAGGGCTCCTAGTGTACTTACTGATGATTCTCTAGTAGTGCACACTAAAGTCAATTCAAAGCCTGGGCAGAACACAGTGTCCTGGGAAGGTTCTTTACCAAACATAATGGGCTCACCAGTGGTATCAGAAGAGGCACCAGTCAATTACCTTATGGCTGCTGGTCAACAAAAAACGGAGGCCGAGCAAGGGATCAGAATTTTATCGTGGAACATTGCAGGGATAGCAGCCAAACATAATGTGAAGGAGTGGAGAGAGTTTGTAACCAATTTCCATATTATCTGTCTACAGGAGACTTGGTCTGTCGACCCCAACCAATTTCCATTAGAGGGGTATAAAAGTTTTGGGGTCCCTGCAGTAAAAACACCATCTGGTAGAGCTATGGGCGGACTAATCATATACGTGGACCTTCGCATTCAGGGACACTGGTCAAACCTAAAGTGCGACTCTATAAATATGCAAGCAATTGGCTTCACGCATAAAGGTTTTAAAATTACCCTGATAAACTGGTACAACTCGGTGGGTACACGGGCTAGAAATAAAACCTTACAAGAACTGGATAACTACTTCAAAAATTTATCCTCAGCAAACCATACCAAGGGTTTACCATATACCATCTTAGCAGGGGATTTCAACTGTCACCTGTGCGAAAAACTAAGACCCATAAATAAAGATTGGTCACGGTGTACGGAGGGAAAGGGGCCCCATTTTGCCCATACCATCGAAGGAAAGGAGATGGAGAATTTCATCAATAGGCATAATTTATTGCCCATAATGGACCTCATAAAGATAGATAACAAGAAGGAACCCAACCCAACGTACAAAGGAAGAGGTTGCCACTCCTATATAGACTTTATAATGGTGTCCCCAACACTTAAAAAATGGATCACAAACTTTGATATCATTCTAAGCCCCTTCAGTGATCATAATCCACTGAAGTTGGACTTCACATGCATGAATCTCAGAGTGGGAGCGGGTGTACCCGAGGCCCTAGAACAGGTAACATCACAAGGGAGAAGGCTGAAATGGGCCAAGATAAATGGGGACAAATTTTATCTTGACCTAGTGACGAGGGGTGAAAAACAATTGCAAATATGTCTGGATGAAACCATGGGCGGTCTCACTGTGGTTAGGGCATTTGAGGAAATTGCCAAACTTGTAGACAGTTTGTTGAAATCAACAACAAGAACAGGACCCAAACAGCCCTTGACCCCACGTTGGTTTGACCACGATTGTACTAAGGCATTGAAAGACCTAAAAAAAAGCCTCACTGATCAACCGAAAGATAAAGTTATGATTGCAGGAAAGAGAGCCACGTATAAAAAAGCCCTGAAAACACGTAAAAAATCCCTACAAAACCAAGCATGGGAGGACTTAAGGGAAGCAGCTGAGCGGAGGGATATGTCGGCCTTCTGGAAGATCATAAATGACCCATGTTTTAAAGACCCAAGAGGACCAGACATAGTACACACTATTCTTCCTGAGCATTGGCAAAATCATTATTGTGGTCTTTACAATCACACGGGGGCCATACCACAAGAAATTGGGTCTAAACCACCAACAACTGTAGGCTTAAAGTTTTCACTAAAAGAAACAGAATCAGCTATCCAAGGGCTGTCAAAAAACAAAGCGCCTGGTCCCGACGGTATTCCTCCCGATCTCTATTTGAGCAATACTGATTTATGGGCACCCGTTCTTACCAGGGTCTTGAACGAGGCAGTAGTGGCAGGGCTGCCTCGCTCTTGGTCCTCTGCAACTATTGTTCCGATCTACAAGAAGGGCAGCCGGGACGATCCCCAATGTTACCGCCCAATTTCCTTGATAGACGTTACGGCCAAAGTTTTAGGACGTGTAATTTTAAATCGCCTACAAGCTTGGGCAGAGGAACACCATATTTTAACTGATGTACAGTATGGATTCAGAGAAGGGAGATCCACAACAGATCAATGTTTAAACCTATATCTCCTTACAGCCAAATACACCATTGCAGCTAAGGGGACAATCCATATGGGTTTCATGGATCTCTCAGCGGCCTTTGATCGTGTTAACAGACAAAAATTATGGGCCCTGATGATCTCCATGGGGGTGGATCACGATCTAGTAGACATTCTGAAGGCACTACACTGGGAGACGACGGCCACAGTTCGCTATAACAACGAAGGGATGAAGACAGAACCATTTCCCTGCTCAAGCGGAGTGCGGCAGGGCTGCATCCTAGCACCTTTTCTGTTTTCCTTGTACATAAATAACCTGGACAAAGAACTTATGAAATTGGGCGTGGATTGCCCTAAGATCGGCCAGCGCCCGGTACCCGTCCTCCTTTATGCGGACGACGCGGTGCTGTTAGCCCGCACGTCACTGGGACTACAAAAGCTAATTGATGGGTTTGTAAACTTCATGAATTCCTTGGATCTTTCAGCAAACCTGGAAAAGTCTTTTGTGATGACTACAGGCCGGAACCAAAAAAATACTTTTTCGTACAGCATAGGCAAACACAAGTTGGGAACAGTCAAGTCATTCTCCTACCTTGGCGTTCTCTTTGACGAGAAATTAGAATTTAAGAATCTGGTGGAAAAACATGCATCAAAATTGGTGGCCTCAACGGGTGCCATAATGGCATTCGGAAGGAGGTTAGGCAGATGGTCCCCGGAACAGATACTAAACCTATATAAAGCTGTATCCTGTGCTAAAGTGACATATGGAGCGGAAGTGTGGGGCTGCAAAACCAACCATGTGCAGCAGATACAGGCTGAGGAAAACAAATTCTTCAAAAGGCTTCTTAAGGTTCCACAGAGCACCCCCGCACATATAACTCACTTGGAGTTGGGTAAGCCCTATATTGCGGATAAAATTAAGATTCGACCTATCATGGCCTGGATCAGGATATGGACAAACCCAGAGGCTTGCTTTAGCAGACAGATAATTATGGATTGTTTGAGTTGGGATAAATGGGAGCAAATCACATGGCTCAAATATGTAAAGGATACCTTGGACTGTATTGGCTGCAAAGACTTGTTTACTGACCCAGAGTCGATGACCGCACAGAATAAAGCACTGGTCAAAAACTCATTCAGTGCATGGTCATCAACAAAGAGGGCCCTCATTGAAAATGCAAAACCCTCGGTGGTGGCACATGGGTCAGTGGTCTCTACAAATCTCAAAATGGAACCATACCTAGCGGTAATGTATAATGCGCAGGAAAGATTTTATATGACTAGGTTCCGTTTGAATTTACTTCACCATATATTGGCAGTTCCTGCAGGTTTTACATCTACCGTAGAGGCGAAGGGTTCCTGCGGCTGCGACACTAGGTCTCCGCAGGATACCCTTCCCTTCATTTTATTATGCCCTTTTTATTCAGAGCCAAGAAAGAACTTTTTAGTTAGGATCCTGAAAAATCAAAAACTGAAGCATGCCAAAGCAGCCCTCCTTTTTCTGCAAAAAGCATCAGACCCACACACTTTGTTATGTGTCATAAGCTTTATCAAAGTTTCCATAAGACTAAGGAATACCAGGGAAACAACTGCACACTCTGAGCCGAATTCAGTTCAAGACCCCCATTGACTGACTGAATGAATGATGTATTCTTTTTTAACTGAAAATTTTTTACAAAATTCTTTTTAAATTGCTTTTTTACTGCTTTTTTTCTTCTCTTTTATAAAAAATTGTATGTATTTTTATGCTCTTTAATGGTATCTTTGTAAGTACCGAATAAAGATAAATTGAATTGAATTGAATTGAGTGAACAGTCATGCAGTACTAATTCAACGCATGTGGGGAGTAAAATCACTTGCCTTTATCAAGAATGCAGCTCAATTGTAGCACCTATTTTAGGTAACTACTGGGCTTCTCTAGAATAGGCGGGGTGCGTGCCCCTGTTGTCACACAGTTTTCAATGGGAACACACTGCACTTTACATCTGTATACTCCGGCTCACTTCAAGCTTGTGAAAAAGGTAAGTGATTTTACATGCCACATGCGTTTAAATTAGCACTGCATTCGACTCAAAAAAGCATTGACTGGAACTGCAGTGATGACAGGTTAAAAATGGCTAACAAAACCAATAAATTATCAGTATCTAGTTTGTGGTAACCAACTACACAAGTACGGTTCCATATGAAACCTTTGCTATTTGTGTCAATTTATGTAGTCAAGAGTTCCATATCCCCACCCTTTGCGTTCCACTGTCTCTCCAACATCCCCTTCTGGCAACATTTTCTCTTTTGCATCACCCCTCCGCCATCACCTTAAAGTCCTCCAATTTTGGCTTAATTCTTTTTCACAAAGGAACATCCTCCATATCCTCTGTTTTCCCTTTGCCCCCTCTATTCTTATTTCGCTTCTTATCTGGTCTGCATCACTGTGGCATGAATACTGGAGAAGAACACAACACCTCCATCCTAGTCCCTTTACTCGCAAAGCCCTATCTTTTCTCCGCCTCCCTCTGTCTCTTACACACTCTAGCTTGAAATGGCTTCTCCCTTGCGTACCTGCTCTGCCAGTTTTACCTTACCTTCAGTATTTTGCTTTTCTTCATTGGGACACCTCGCCGGCTCCTTTTCTTTCTCCTGTACTGTTTGAAGACTACACCAAAACAGTCTATTGCAACCATTGCTGGTAAATATTTTTTGTTCGTATTTCTTTCTTTTGGATATAAGTCAATGTGACTTTTGATCAGACTGGACATTCTTTAGTCTGGCCTGGTAACCCTGGTTTTCTACAGGGCTGAATTTTGTCTGAAACACACAATTCACCTTCAGACACACCCTGCCTGATGCTGTGCCTACTTTTACCTCCTTCATGCTACATTTCTTCTCTTATGTCTATTTCAAGCTCTTATTTTTGATTTGGTTTCCACCACTGCTGATGGAAAACAGATGTCTATATTCCCACTCCTTCTGTAAGAAACCAGTTGGTATTCTAATGAAAATCCATGTAGCAGAAGTCGCATGATCTTTTGCTAAAAAACTACTCCAACCCTACAATATTTGTTTCCTTAAACTTTACTAATCCTATCCAGACTATGCGTATCTAAGACCCTTCATCTTGATTTCTAGCCATCTGGGGTAGACCGTTCACCATCTTGGTAACTCAGTTGTGGATTAGCTGCAATTTCTCTTCATCATCCGACCTCCAAGACTGGAAACAATACTTCATAAATGACTTGCTGCCCCTATTCCACTTCTATACGCCCCAGCTTTGATAGACTGTTTGTATGAAGTCAATACTGAAAATTCAATATGCTCAGCAAAAGTATTTCCATTAGTCTTGCAATAAAAATATTCAAAATCTCTATGATGTGCACATGTTAAGATTCAATTGGAAATTAAAAATGTGCCAGCTAAGTTAACTGTAAACCGTACACAAATAGCTAGAACTTCGCAAGCTCACAATGAACACACATAATGGATACACAATCAGCTTAAGATGGGGTATCTAAACACCGCTCTGAAATACATTCAGATGGGGGGAGAGGTGAAAGGTGTCAGCAACGACAATGCAACAGTGTGACAGGAGTGGTGGGCTTCATTGAGATACACATTGCAACAGATGTAAAAATGAACACTAACGTCAACTGGTAATAAGTTCCTTAGGAAATATGAAATCAAATGGCTTAATAAATAAAATTGAAAAAACAATAATTAAACAAATATTATTTTAGTTTACATTTATTTACCTATTATTTACAACCTATATCTAAAAAGGACTGTCCATACTATTATGTACATGTTTGAGATTATTACAAATCGGTTCACATCACAATATTCTTCTCAATTGTTTTAAAGTTCTAGACTTTGGCAGTAGAACTTATATCCGTATGTGTGGGTACTCCCAACTGTACATAATAGAAATATTGAAAATCACAGAGGAATTTGGAGACAATGATAAGGATAGTGAGTGAAGGCTGTTTTTCAAGGAACTCTGATATCCATCTGTGCCAAAACCTCTTATGAAACATTAAATGCCAAAAAAAAAAACACTAGCAAGTAGCACTTCCCACATTAATCCTGGAAACAAACACAGTGCCTCAGACAATACCTGCATCCACAGAAGTGCTTAATTTATTAAAAACAAAATACGCCCCAAGGCCCTCGCCAGGAGATGACTGCAGCATGCAACATCCACTGCCCTGCCAGCGCTGCCAATGTCATACCAACACAACTGCTGACCGCCACGCACCTACGAGTGTGACAATTCAGACTATTCCTTGCCCCCAAATCTACAAGGGCTTGGGGAGTAGGTATTAGTAATTTTTAATGTAAATTTAATTAATAAACATCCCTTGTTGTGCTTGTCTCTAAATTATACAGAGAGCACCCCCATGTGGCAGACTGTCATCAGTGCTGATGTTGACAAGTGCTAGTGCCTAGCAATGGAAGCCACCCTCTCAAATTAAGCACTGATCCACAGGATATTTTGTCTTCACCGTGAAACCTGCTGAGCTGATTCGAGGATGTTGATAATTCACCAACCATGGCTGAGCTAAAGCTCCTGCTTGAAAGAAATTTGCCCCATCCCAATAAGTGTGATGGTAACTTGATTAGCCTAAATTCAACTACACTCCAACTTTAGCTTTAGCAAAGCTTTAGGTTTACATTCGAATTATGATATTATTAGGTCTGGCCTAGCGACTACTTTAGCCATATGTAATCAAAAGAAATGAAAAATCATAAACAAATACATACATACATACATAAAGGGACACTGGGTGATCTATCTTCAATCATTGGCCTATTAAGGAATCATACATATTTTACTTATGGCCCACTGCAGCATAGAACAAGGAGCAATGGGGCCAGCCCACATCAGCCACTGAATCTCTTGCATTATGAGTGATCAAACTTGAATAGCTGCCTAACAAAGAGGTGCTTCAGTGCCAGAGCTGGAGGAACATTACTTAACTTTGGCATAGTTTGTTTCTTTCCATTCTTTATCCTTTTTTGTTTGTTTTTAGTCTTTGTTGTCTGTTTACTCCAATTATACAATAATTCAAAGTATTTTCCTGTGATATGCATACAAACTCAAAAAGGGTTTCTATATCTGTTCCAAGTACACTAGCCTGTTTTTGAGCAATCACACCAATTTATTAAAGTTATGTGCTAAGGTCACTACTTTTTAAATTAAATATGCAATCTTATATAAACCACATGTAGGCAGCATCCCATTAATGTTTTCCTTCTTTTATTTTTGGGGCATTTACTTGGAACAAAAAAACAGATTTAAAAAGTTAACAATTGCAACAAGGATCCATGACCGTCACTGTACACCTCTGCCCCTTCTACTACAAATCCCTTCGAGTCCATAATAGGTCCACTATTTGCCCCACACTCTAGTACGTTTCTTTGGGCATCCCCATGCGATATAAATAGGTTTCTCCAGGTTTGCGCAATGGTTCATTACCACTCCCAATTCTTGCTGCGGAGGGGCAGACGATCCCTCCCAGTATTTTGCAATGTCTCTCTTTGCCAAGATCGTTCCCCATTCCCACCAGTATTCATTTTACCCTGGATTCCCCCAAATCTTCTAGGATCCCCAGTAATGCAATTTTAGGTAAGGCCTTGATCAATTGGCAAAACATTAGAGAGAGTTCGAAAGATGGCAAGCCAATATTGCTGGATCGGAGAGCATCCCCACACCATATGGAAGAAATTCCCATGCTGTTCTCACATTTGGTGCAGGTGGGTTCAGGGATTCTTTTCGCCTTCCATATCAGTCTGGGTGTGAAATAGGAGAAGTGTTAAAATGTACTTTGATAAAGCATATTCTAGCCGATATGGCCCGGATACGTGGCGCCATACAGGCTTTAGTCCAGTCCGCATCTCTCAAATGTCCCACCCTGGTCTTTCATCAGGCTTTTTAGATGTGAAAGGTTACAGGTCGAGTGGGTGACCAGGGCTCTATATACTTCCGAAATGCCCCCCTCCTCTATTGGTCCCAGGCGTAGCTGAGCCTTCAGTGGACTGTATTCCGGGGGCACCCTATAGACTTCCTGGTGACCCTCCAGGGCATGTCTAAGCTGGAAATAATGACAGAATTTGGACCCGTGGAGGGAGAATTCTGTTTAAAGGGCTAGCAAAGGCTTTCAAGTGACCTATTTCCCACACATCACCCAATTTAGAAACCCCCATTTTATCCCATTCCATAAACCCTTGCAGCCTGAGTCAGCCACCGGTTACTCCTGAGCGGCATCTCCAGCTTAACCTTGCGATCCCAACCCGTCCACCGCAACACAGCCATCCAGGTCTGGAGCACCACCCTGGCCACCTACGAGAGGGACTGTGGTATAGGCGTCCCGCATAACAGGCCAACAAGGTTGTTCAGATCTATCAGTGCAATTTCCATCCTGAAAGCCGGGTTCGCCCACCCTCCATTCACCCAATCGTTCACCACCAACACATGTGCAGCCCAGTAGTAGAGGCTAAAAACCGCCATGGCCAGGCAACCGCCAAATGTCGATCTGCCACTCCTGGTAAACGAAATCCTGGGGCTTGCCGCCCATATGTAGTTATGGGATTTGGCGTTGATGGTGGCCAGCCAACGATTTGGGATAGAAAAGGGGTAATTCTGGAGGGTTTACAAGAGGCATGGAGGTATCATCATTTTGTACAGGGCTAACCCCTAACAGATTCACAACTGAGATACCAATGTGTCTTTTTAAGTCCCTGCTGAATGCCAGGCATTTTGTGTTCAGCCTCGTGATTCGGTAAAATGTTATATAAAATGGAAATTTAAATCACTCTTCACATTTTATTTAAAAAAACAAATTACGTTAGCTATTTATTAGCATTTCAAATAAACACATTTACTGCTGAAAAACAGCATGCCTACCTTATTGACTTTCTTTAGTGTGTGCTTCTGTGTAATCAAGTTCTTCCAGAACAAATGAGGAAGATTAGCAGTGTGTGTGTTGAACGGCTGGTGCCTTTGCTGTTGCCTTAACATTTCACTTTGTGTTTCGCTTTTGTGCACATGCTCAATGCAGACTAAACGTAGCGACACTCCTACAGTGTGTGCTATGATTAGCAGCTGGTCCTTCATTCTGAGCTATTACGACCATATCTGGGTGCTACCAGTAGGAAAGGCTACTGAAAAGAGCCCTCCCTGGAGAACTGATGTAGAGAGGTGACAAGCTGGGTTTCCACTAAGACTATAAATGGACCAGCCAGCTAAAGCCCTTGATCAGTTGATTCCAAGTGCCTGGAGAAGACACGCAATTACAAGGTTCTTGCATTTTCCAAGATGATGTATTCCTGATACTGCTCAAGACCCTAACTACTAGCACTGTTAGGGACTCAGTGTGTAGTTTTGTTGTGCAATGATGCTTGAGTTATGTCAAAGCTACCGGAATTATGTATGAAATTCTTTCGAAGCCTCCAAAAATATTCTGAGAGCAACACACCCTAGCAGACAGCACGAACAGCGATTGGATGTGTGTATCTCCTGCAGTATACAAGGTAAAGTTGTAGTATTTCGAACACTTTGTTTTGAAGCCTATATTGAGAGGCATACACAAAGTGATGGATTGAATGGTTGAATTAATCCCAGCACCAGGTTATTATTCGGGCTGCATCCCAGTGCACCATTATTTTGTACACCACGTCACCTCAGATTGGACCCAGCCATATGTAAATCAGTCTTGACCCTGCTCCAATGGGAAACGTCCAGCCCTAACTACCAGGCTAGATCCTTCCTGAAACGGAACACAAGCAATTTAGGGCTGATTTCGCCCTAGAAGAGCTCATCAGCCAGGTATAGCTCGGTTCCAGTGACGCAGCGTGCACAGGACCCACATCTGGACATACCCATACCACTTACAGCCTCACGCTAAAGTATACAAAAAGTGATGGCTAGAATTCTTGAATTAATCTCAGCCACTGAGGCTCAGTCCGCATTCCAATCCCTTATTTTGCAATCATTCCACCTCAGTTTGGACCCATCCATATGCAAATCTGTCTTGACCCTGCTCCAATGGGAACAATCTATCCAAATTGGGACAATCATACACTTACTATTATTTAGAACAGACAGACTGCTTCAGCAAAGACAACTGCATATCCCTAACGTTTTTCAGAACACATGATATCCCTAGACAACTTTTCTCATTAGCCTTGGAAAAGGTCCCAGGCATGTGTGCCACGTAAAGGGTAAAACATATGTTGGCTGGGCCAATTTCTTAAGAAATCCCAAATATTGACAGTAAATTATTTTTGATCTCACATTGGTTGTACTGAATACTAGAGATTCTTCTAATTGAAAAACTGATAGCATTGTCAAACTGTCTACCCTACATATCTCTCCCTTTACTCCAGTTGGCACCCATTTTTGGATGAACACACTTTTTTAGTTTTCTCCATGGTCAGATTTCCTTAGACAGTAGGGAGGGCGTTCCACTTGTTTTTGCTTTTACTCCAAGAGTACTCAAATAGTTAAGTAGTTCTCACAAAACTACTTAGGAATCTTGGGCAGGCTCTGGGTATGCCTGAGGACTAGCCACAGTGCTGCTCATGCAAACACGCGTGAGCTAAACATAACAGAATGTCTAATACTGGATTGCTACAGGGGTGGGGGAGGTAATACTTAACCTGGGTTCTCGATACCCATCTCGTAGGTAGGGTCATGAAGACATAGGTTCCTCCATTATACTTACCTGAATTCCGCCGTCGGTCCTTCACCAGAAGCCTGAAGTGAACTACCCTGAAGTGGCGTTTGTCTCACTTTCTCCCCTTTTCCCTCCTACAAGGCTCAATCTATGCCCTTGTAATAATACCAGAGGTCAGACTGACATGAGGGGCAGAGAGCAGCACAATGTCACTGACATTTCTCTTTTACACAAGAGTATGACAAATCTATGGGCTGGTTTCTCTAAAAATATGAGAAACACTGCTTTAGTTTTAGGAAAATCACACTAATTACCCATACAACTAAGAACAAAGAAATATAAGAATATTTATGAATTCTGTTTGTAGCATGTGCAGTAAAAAGGCAACCCAACAAACGTAGATGAATGTGTAATTTTCTGAATATATAGCTTTGCACTGGTCTCGAAGCCATGGTCTGTTTTAAGAAACAACTGTAATTAAAATCTTGTTTGCCAACAAGCAATCCGTCTAAAGGGTAGAAGTGAGGTGAAGATGTAGTCAAGGGTAAATGAAAGTTAAGTGAATCAGAAGATTCTCTTTACGAATCTTGATCTATAAAATCAACTGAAAGTGGATTCCCAACGGTTTGACAGTTGTAAATTTACCATTACCAGATTTATTTTAAAAAGCTACGCAGTCAAAGATTAAAAGTGACATTTTGACTAGAATATGCTAAAGAAATCAGTTAAAGTATACACTTGGTAATACCGAATATAAACCTTCTGTAAACTATTCGCCGAGTGAAATAAGAGAATGATTTTAACACATGGCTTTGTAATTTGGCAACAAACGCAAACGTCTCTTCGTAAGAGCCCTAAAATAGAACACAAATGTAAAATATAGACCAATTCTAATGAATAATAATTAAATATCTAACAAATGTGTCATCAACAACTGACTATAAAATCTCTAAAAACACTTTCCTACATAAGCGCAGACGTCTGAATCAATGTTTGTATGCATCTCCTAAGCATTATACAAAAAAAGAGTTTCATCTCTTAAAATTCACATATAAAAACATTGCTGTCAATGATATCAAAGTTTTCACATTGATTACTGCAGTTTTTTGCGTGGCATTTTTAGCCTGTTGTGTCATTTCTGTATGGATCCCCATTGTTGCAAATTCACAATTTTGTTCACAAAATATGTCACGTTTACAAATAGAAATATTAAAATCAATATTTTTAATGTCTGTCATATTAACGTTACCAAAAGGTGCTGTCTTTTTAAATGTTGGAAAAATAGTCCAAACAGATCTACTGCAGCCCAAAAAATAATTCAGCAAGGTCTTGGTTGCACCTGTGTGCAGCAAAGACAGTCTTCAAAGTGTTCAATTTTTGGTAAATTACTGATTTTCATCCCAACCTTAGTTAACTTCAGTTTCCTTCACTCATACAAAGTTTTCTGCACATTGCCAAATAGTTTTTACTCTAATCAAACCAAGATGGAAAATATATGCAAACTTTTTCCCCCACAAATTTACCTCTTGCAGAGCTTTTTAGGAACAAAATAACAAATGTATGCAGAAGTGTTTACTTTTTATAAAATGAATTGTCAACAAAGTTACGATTTTCGTACAAATGTGTGAAAGCGAAAATCTTTGCATGCAATTTCACAAAGATGCACTGCTTCAAAAAATTTATTCAAAATTGCAGAAACAAAATTTGCAACTGGACACACCACTAATGCATTTATGCCAGGAATCAACTAAGTTCTATGGAAGTCAATCGTTATCCACCTTCATTAATTCTTGCTTCGCATACACTAAACAATTAAGAACCATAATAAACACACCCACTGAAAATTGTTATCCCTCCCCCTGATGTAGTGAGAATAACATCTAATTGCACCAAGGCATAGCATGAGACCGTGCCTTAATTCCTCATTCAGGCTAAGTACCAAAACAATAATTACAAAATCTAATATGAAAAAGGCAGAATTACTATTTGGGGGAAGCGGTGGGCTTAGGAGGGGTTTGTGGACTAAGTATCTCCGAGTTTACGGACCTCTTGCTAAATTTCACTTTTTGCACTTGACCATAAATCATGAGATTGTAGACAAATCACTAATTCAACTCAATAGCACACTGGACATGGGTTGTAGTCTGTGATGTGTGTTCTGGGTGCAGGGATTGGCCTGTGCCAAGGCCCGGCGCTCAACATCCCTTCCCCCACAGCCTACTGATCATTATTTTGACTATGTCCGGAAAACTCAGTCTGCAGATCCTTCCTTTTAATCAGTCTCTGGCCTCAAAGCATGGTTTGTATGGCCTTCATCTATGCCGTTTAACAACCAGATATCTTTGCAAGTGAAGCACAAAAAAGCTGCATTTGCACTAGAGTCAACAGATTAGAAAATAAACAATTGTGGGTTCAGGGATGCCATTGATGATGTAAATGGTGATGAGATATGTGATGTTGCAAGTGAATCATTGACGTAATTTGAAATGTTATCTGTGACAATGAGGAAAGGGTTATGATAGCTCACCATATTTAGCAAAGGTCAATATTTTACTTAAAGTGATCTATTTTATGTGCATGGTCACTACATTTTTTTGGGGGGCATTATTATATATTTTATTATTTTAAGATGTTATTTTTGCATTTCTAATTTGGACCCTGCCTTCAGCCACACCTTTGGTTTTTCTGCGCTCAAGCTCTAGGCAGAGTTACCGCGCGTACACAGCATGCTCTCAGTGCAGAGTGCAGCTTTGGTCATTCACTGTAACTAGCCCCTCTGCCCAGTTAAGACACTGGAAACTGGGGCGTGGTTTGGACGCCGGAGAAGATGGCGGACTGAGCCCTTTTCTCCTCCTGTCGCACCGAGTCTGTGTAAATTTCCAGTGCTTCCCTGCTATTGCTGGCTATTCCTGATGGTGAGGTGATGCGGCGGAATTCGTCAGGAGACTAACGGCGATACTCTGGTTATTAGGGAGCGTGTCTATCCGCCGATCTGGAGATCAACTGCCACGGCCGCATGTGAGCCTTCGCGGGTCCCTGCCCGTCTCGTTAATGCACCGGACAATCACACTCACCTTCCCAGGGGACCACTTGGCTTCCGATGCTCATCGCACCGGCCACTCAATTGGACCAGCTTAGACTGCCGATGACTGCGGTGCCGAAGTGCGCCACAAACCTGCTCTGACCGGCCCCTTCTTTAAGGTACCGCACGCAGCAGCACGCAAAATGGCGGCCGCCCGATCCTTTACCAGCCGGTCCCCGCGAGGCAATTATCTCTGCTGCCCCAGACGGATTAACAGGTTTGCGCAACAATAAGGTAGTCGACTCTCCACTTCTCCATGCACCTGGCTGCTACTCTATCAGTGCATCTACCCCATTATGCCTCGATGATGTCTGCCATGCGATGGGCTCAGTGTATAAGGGTCTCTCCAGCTTCATATTTCTTGCTACTGAGCACGACCACATATGCCTTCAGTTTGTGCCACACCTAATGCTACCTTATCTACTTGGTGCCCATGATGTGTTCTGTTACCTGGCTTCCGAAGTAAAAGAAGAAGGTTCCACTCCATTTTCGGCCTTGTCTGACTCTAAAATGGCTGACGTCTGGGACATTCTCAATTGAAAATTGACTGCTGCTGGATTTGAGGCTGTTTTTAGTCGAGCTTTTGTATGGATGGGCAAATCTCAAGCTCCCGCTTTGTACCTCAATGTCAACCTTGCTTCACCCTCTATTCATTTAATCTTTTAATTAACGGACAATTCACAGTCTGTGCAGACTTCTAGGTAACGGAGTCCAACCAGCCAATCTTCGATCCAAGGCCTACCACTGTGGTACCGCTGCTTTGCGCCACGATTGGATACAGATAGCTAGTGCTGATTTCAACTCCTAACCATGGGGGAAAAGGAAGCCAAGAATCTTAAACGGCTGAAGGCTGAACCGCCGAACCCAGTTTCCCCGACCAAAAGCACACGCGATATTAATGCGACGCTGGACACGATACTACTCAAACTTGCTGAGGTTCAAGAGATCGCGAAGTCCACCAGAGAAGAGATTGCTGCGGTACGGCAAGACATTAAAGATACAAATGTCCGGCTCTCAGAAACAGAATGCAGGATCAGTCAACTTGAAGATTCAGAGGTGAAGGTGAACAAATCCCTTAAAGAACTCTCACTATCTACAACCTCCATGTCACGGCGCCTCTCTGAATTGGAAGATAGAAACCGCAGGGGAACCTGTGTATTTTTGGTATCCCGGAGGGGGCAGAGGATAAAGACGGTTCGTGCATACCTTTCCTGGAATCCTGGTTTCCGCAGGCCATCAACCTCTCCTTCAGCACTCCGCTGGAGTTTGATCGAGCTCACAGGGTTCCTGCCCATATCACGCCTGGACAAAGGGGTCCTAGACCGATTGTATGTAAACCTCTCAGGTACCAGCACGTGGAGCAAATTTTGTCGTTCATGCGCAAGCATAATCACATATTATGGAAGACCAATAATGTATACATTTCCCAGGATTATTGCAAAGAGACTGTAAACTCGAGAAAAAACTTCCTGGCCCTCCGCCCACGGCTCCGCACACTCGACTACCAATATGGCTTTGTAGGCCCTGCACGTTTCCAAGTACTGATTCAAGGGGTGCCACAAATATTCACTGACCCATCACATCTGAAGACATTTCTTGACGGTCCAGATGAATCATCAATGGACACTGCTACGTCGAATGTTCCTGGTGATGGCACCTAGTTCGTGTGGCCCATGTTGCGCCTATACTGACCCACCTGCAATCACACTGACATTCCTTCTTGACTGTTGATCATCACACGGTGCTAGTTTGCTCCTATGTCTATGGTTGGCGGTGTGGTAGGACGCACTTTCCCTTATTATATTTCTACGTTTCTGTGATGCTACCCTACACTGCATGCTGACACGAGACTTGGATGCCTGTCATATTATCCACTTGAGTTTCGTGTGTTTATCCAACAAGGTGGATGCTTAGAGTCTATAGGGGTTTGTAATGTAGCGGTGTATTATTCGTCAAAGTGACCCGCAATGCCGCATGTCATGCTTTTAGCATACACCGATTGCTAGGGGGAATGGATTTGTTGTACCGACTGCCTTTTTGTGTTCTTTGATGCAAATATGACCGAATTTCTAGTTACGCTCGCTATTTTGAAGTGATGTACCTAAGACATGTTCCTGATGTTTCTATTGTCTGTTAACGTTACACGTTCTAATTTCTGCAAATGTAAGCAGGGCTATCCTGCAATCGCCACGGGGGAGGGAAACTGGTGTGGTTGCTTCTCCCTGGTCACCATGTCCTTAGTGTACTTTTGGGGTGGGGAGGGTGGAGAGGGGTTGTGGGTGGGTTGGGGGGGGAGGGTCTTGGTTATTTTGCAATGTGTTATCTTTTCCTTGTTCTTGCTTTCATTTCTCCGTCTGCCTTTGTATCCATGCAGCAACGCTCTATACTTCAGTGTCAATGACAGTATCCAACTTGTGTACACTTTCCACTGTTTGTCCATTTTGTGGTCCTTTAGCCTCACCTTTGATAGGTGTATAATGCTCCGCACAACATGCGTTACGAATAGCGTGACGTATTACACATCATTCCTCCTCCCTCCTCATGGCCTTAAATAGCCAGGCTATCAAAATACTGTCACTCAACGTCAAGGGTATCAATCACCCAATCAAAAAAAGGAAAATTCTAGACTATCTACACAAACAGAAGGGTGACATTATATTATTGCAGGAAACTAAAATCGACTCACCACAATTTAACTCTATGAAAAATAAATGGTACAGTGAGGCAATTGGATCTGATGCCTTGGGGAAAAAGAACGGGGTTCTCACTTTAATTGCGAAAAGAGCCAATATTGATGTTCTACACAGTACTGCCGACACAAAAGGTAGATGGGTCTCTACAAAACTATCAAAGGACAATAAAGAATTTTATGTAACTAACGTCTATGCCCCAAATAAGGATGACCCAGGTTTGTGGAAGGAACTCTGTGCCTATATCGACACGATACCAGATACTGCAACGCATGTCTTTGGTGGTGACCTCAATCTCCCTATGGATCCTATCTTAGACAGGGACTCCCGCTGTTTCTTTCGGCCGAACAACTCACACAAAGCACTCAATCTCTGCTCCCGCTTTAATCTAATTGACTCATGGAGACTGATGAATCCTACAGGTAGGGACTATACCTTTTACTCTCTACCCCACGACATAGATTACCTACTCACTTCTGGTTACTCCACTGCCGACATTGAGGACACCTCCATTGAACCGCGTGTAATTTCTGATCATTCATGCATCACGATGACTCTGGCAATGCACAATGTGGTTAAAAAGTCGACTCTCTGGAGATTCAACAATGCGGTCTTGAAAAAAGAAGCAAATAGGTTGGCTATAGAAACAGCCATAACTGAATAACTTACTCACAACAAAAAGGGGGACACTATGGATCTTACAAGATGGGAGGCTCTTAAAACGATAGTCAGAGGGGTATTAATCAAAATTCGTGCAGCCATGAATAAGGACGCCAATTCCACTCTAGCACGTTTAGAAGAAGAGATCTTGACGCTAGAAAAACAACACATAGCTTTTAAAGACCCCTTGGTCCTAAACGAATTGATGAACCAAAAATACGAATATAACAAAATAGTCAGTGAAAGGGCAGGAATTTGGCCTCAGCACCACAAAAATTTCAAGCTGTGTCATACCAATAAGGCAGGTAAGAGCCTTGCTTCTTACCTGAAATTCAAGTTACAACAAACAGCTATCAAGAGCATTGTTGATAAACTAGGGACCCCGCACTCGGATCCCACTAAAATTGCTGACATCTTTTAAGACTTTTATAGTGACCTATACAGTAAAAACCTAGAGATCGATGGCTCCAAATTAGGAAAATATCTAGACAATTGTAAGCTCCCTTCTCTCTCGACGCAAGACCAGACCAAACTCAACCGTCCCATATACTCTGATGACATCGACCAGGCCATTAATTCCCTCAAAACTGGGAAAGCTCCGGGCCCTGACGGGTTCAGCGCTATGTTCTATAAGAGCTTTTCCTCTGCCCTGACAGAGCCACTTAAGGACTTATACGAACACTTTACCATAAGTGGTCAAGTCCAAGGTACCCCTGCAGAGGCTATTATTGCGGTTCTCCCGAAAGACGGGAAAGATCTGAAATCTCCGAAGAATTACAGGCCGATATCATTGATCAACCTCGACTGTAAAATTTACGCTATGATTCTGGCCAAGCGGATTCAAAAGGTTTTGCCCCAACTCGTTCATCCGTCACAGGTAGGGTTTCTCAAAAACAGACTATCCAGCGACAACACACGAACCCTTACACACATTTTAGAAAGAGCGAAGTTAACTACCTCCCCCACGGTGGCCGTGACCTTAGATGCCGAGAAGGCCTTTGACCAGGTCGACTGGTCTTACTTGGAAGCCACTCTACATAAATTTAATCTGGGACCCAGTTTCGTTCGTATGGTGATACCCTTCAGCGAGAGTAAGAGCAGGTGGGTGCCTGTCGACTTCATTCGATCTGAAACAAGGCACAAGACAGGGCTGTCCCCTTTCTCCCTCCCTTTTCTTCTAGCAATTGAGCCCTTCCTTTATTCTCTCCGGAATAACGACCTAATCAAAGGAATCTGTTTTGAAGGTTTCACAGTCAAAATTTCGGCTTATTCCGACGATGTTTTGGTGGTTTCCGAGAATGCAGAATTGGCAATCCCGGCTCTGATGTCCTCTATTGCAGACTTTGCAGAAGTGTAAGGTTATAAACTCAATAAGGATAAGACGGAGGTAAAACTGCTTAATAATATAGGTGACAAGAGCATTTTGGGGTGATCGGGCTTGTGTTGGCAACCGAAGAGCTTTAAATACCTAGGTATAGAGTTTGAGAAAGATTTAATTAGCACTCTCAATATTAATGAGCTTTCCCTCCATAAAAAGATATCCTCCCTGTTGGATGGCTGGTCCCCAAAATTTTTGTCTTTTAGATGCTACCAGACGGCTTACCTATGCAAGCAAGGAGCGAACTGGTTCCAAGCACACCAGGACTACACTCCTGTATGGGTCCAAGTCGAGAAGTCTATCATCAACAACTTACCGCTATCCGCAATAATGTCGATGGATGTCACAGTCTTCCCTCACTCCAAGTATATATTTCTCAACACTAAAAGGGCTCTTCTTACCCTAGAGAGACGCTGTAAAGCTAAAATCGAACTTTCCAAATGCAACTTAACCTCGTTTTGGTTTAATCCGGCCTTAAAAGATGAAGGCAAATCCCTCTTTTGGGAAAATTGGTCTAAGAAAGGGCTGAACTTACTGAAAGATATCTACGAAGGGTCTTCACCTCTAGCTTTTGCCACCTTACAGACGCAGTTTGATCTCCAGACACTTGATTTTTATAGGTTCCTAAGTCTCAAAGCCCTTGTCTCTGCCAGAGCCATCTTACCATACGAACCTACACTTTGCAAAAAATTACTTCAGCTCATGTCACTGGGCCACATGGTCTCGAAAGTTTACAAAATTCTCTCCCCTATGCCTCAGAAAGCACATAGGAAGTGCGAGCTAGACTGGGAAAAAGAAATTAACTCCTCCAATATGGTATTCGATTGGGACAAGATTCACCTCACTCCTTTTTCCAACAAAATATCTCCAATACTTTCTCAGACCAAATTTATGTTGATAAACAGATCGTACTGGACCCCACACAAACTTTTTGAGCTCAAACTCCCTGATAGCCCCCTTTGTTGGAGCTGCAAATCCCACGTTGGTGACCTGGCCCACATGCCCTTTCACTGCCCATTACTCCAAACGTTCTGGGATAAGATTTATAACTGTATTCAACGAATCTTCCACTATCGACCACCCAGGGACTTCGCATATGTCTTACTGGGGGCAACTGACCCGAGAAAAACAAAGGAACATGATAGACACCTACTGGACCTCATGCTCACACTTGCATGTAAAGTCATACTGTATAAATGGAAGAGTGCTTCCGATGTTTCTTTTAAAATTTGTCATGAATGGCTGGCTTCATTGAGGGGTGCAGATAATGACGTCCTCCACTCATCACCTTGGTGAAAACCTCATACCAAACTCTGGAGTTCTCTTGACTCACTGGAGCTTTGCTACGATACGCTTGTTTAGTTGACATATCTCCTGATTCATACCTCGTTGTTGTCACCTAAATGGGCATCTATTTCGGCGCTGTGAACCCGCTGTCTTGACCTAAGTTTATTGTCACATGTTACGCTGCTGCGGTCTAGTTTTCTTACCCCTCTGCTCCCTTCCTTCAGCCCAGCCCCTTTCTTCTTTATCTTATCCCCCCGCTTTCCTTTGTTCCTCTCCTTCTCTTCCTATCTTACATTACATTTGTTCCCCAGGATCAATATCTTATGAATAAATGAATGAATGAATGAATGAATGAATGAATGAAAATATTTGTAAAGCGCGCGATGGCCAAACGGCTTCCTGGCGCTGAGAGCTCTAAAGAACCGGACAGACAGGGCCAGGAGGTTAGCGGGGGTAGGCCAGGGCAAAGAGGAAAGTTTTTAGCGCTTTACGGAAATGAGAAAAAATAGGAATCGAACGCATAGAGAGAGGGAGGGAGTTCATTATGCATGGATATTATGTTCAATGCTTATCGAATGTGTACTATCTGCTCATGACTTGTTATATGTATTTCTCCCGTGATATGTATCTTAGTTATATTATCCTCATGTATGTATCTTATGTGTACACCCATTCATTATTCTCTGTCTCCTTTTCGTTTCTTTTTGTATTCTCTGCATTCTTAAACAAAAAAGATTTGAAATAAAAAAAAAAATAAGACACTGGAAACTGAGAAGAGGGCATGTGTGAGAAATCCATTCTTTTAGCCTTGATCACTCCTATTATTTTTAATGATACTGTTGGTAACTGACTGACTGTTCCCTTGGCTCTGCTAACCAGGCTCAGGGCCTGGGCTCGGAAAAAAGGGTAAATGGTAATTAGGTATGATTACAATTTGTAATGACAGACTCCTGTAAGTCCCTAGTATATTATAAAGCAAGGGGATTAAAACTACTTATAAGTCCCCAGTATACAATAAGCCAAGGGGGTTTAACCCGTTAAGTGCTGCCGTCGGCCGTTGAATTTTCGGAGCACTACCTGGTTGGTGCTGCGCACGTTCAACGGCCAACGCAACCCCGCCTGTTTTTTAAAATGGCCGCACTGCCACGAAAAAACAGCCGCGGTTAACAGGTTAAAGGACCAGTAGATTTCCTGCACTGGAGTTTGCACTGCTGTGTTTCTACTGTTATTTTTAAAGGCAGCCTTGCTTTGCAGACTGTCTTTAAAAAGAAAATTACATGCAAACTCTACTTTGGAGGTAAAGGTACTTCCAAAGTGTTAAACCACCCTATAGTTAAGTTTATTTGGACACTTTGAACCCTCAAGAGGAACTTTATTAAAAAGGAACTTCTGGAAAAAGCTCCATTTTTAGTCATGAGTCAAGCCAACTACCTTCAACCACAACCCGGTCTGGATTTCAGATTCGTCCTGCTGAACGCTCCGGAGTTCCAGACTTCCAGGATTTGACCGGGGCCACGTTGAAAAGTAATCCGATGACGTTGCTTTGAAATCGACCTTCTGGAGGTGACCGCACGACATTGAAAGAAAATCCTTCAGAAAAGTTTTTAAGTCTGAAGGTAAAATTTTTACCGGGGCCTCCCGCTTAGTGTATCCGACCAGAGTTCCATCGTGGTCAGCCTCAAACTTTGACTTTGTCCCAGTCAAGCGCGAATAGATGTACCAATTTGGCACTATATGTTTTTGAGCACTAGAAAGTGAATAATCTTTAAAAATTCATATCTCTAGTCCCCTACATTGGATTTTAGTTTTTTGGTGTCATTTTAAAAATAAAAATATTTTCTAATTTTATAAATTGGTGTGGGATTTTTATTGTGTGTTGTGTCTTACTTATTTAAGGTATTGGTGTTTTTAAATACTTTACATACCAGTCACCTGATTTAAGCCTGCCTGCTCGCAGCCAGCTACCATGGGTTTGAGCTATTGGCTTATGTATTGATACCTTGTCTGGACCTTATATTGCGTGGGTGGCCTTATTGCTAGGGTAGGTGCATACCTAACCCCTACTAGTAATCCATCCTCTAACAACATGCCTACAGCTATGCCTTAAGCCCATCCCTCTGCTCTCATGCCAAATGGATCCAAGGTGAAGAGCATCACTTAAGACACATCTTATGCCCAAGCCCCTCTCCCTCTCTACCGCCGTAGTCCCCTGGGCTTAACTTCCCACCATACCGAACGTTTCTGGGTACCGGGCATCGCATTCAGCATGGCAAGTGGCCATTTCCTCTGCCCCAAAAACTCAAGGCAATGGTTTTATGCTGAACTTTGCATCTCTCCTCAGTCACCACTAGGAAGAGTATTCACATAGGGCAAAAGATGCAGAATGTGACCTTCAGCAAAGGTTTGTGCCCAGTCTAAAAATCCTCACTAACAATCATTTATACAGATAGCTACTATCAGCATGCACTGGCCAAAGAAAATGACCTCCTCAGACCCAAGTGCCAACAAGGCATGGTTCATAGGCAAAGTGTTTTCTAGTCTCGCTTATCTAAAATTCAAATCAGAAATTTCAATGGGAAATGCAACTTTTGTACCTTCCAATAACTTCCTCCCTCATGCTCAATCTTTACTCAACTTTCATAGATGCAATAAATACCGAAATGTGCAAGGTTTCCACTGCCACAGGGAAATGGCATAGCCCTGTGAGAAGTACTGCAGAGTTCGAGTTAGCTTTATTGGGTGCAAAGGTCTTAATATAATCTAATACCAAGTTTGTTTTAAGAGAAAATTGCTTATTCTCTACAGAATCCTGTGGTTAAATATATTTTTTCAGGCGGAAAAGTACTTTCTGAGGCACTTGGGTGTGCTCTCCTCCAGCTGAGGCTGTGGTGAGCCCTACATACATTAACATCCTCCACCCCTCTACTATCATACATATTCACAAACATATGTTTGTGGTTCACAACCTACTCGTATTGTTGTAATGGCAACCAAAACAACTTTTAAAGCTGTTTCAGCCAATCAGCCTTCTGCACTTACCAGAGAGAATTGAGAATTTTTGATGAACATCAATTCGCAAAGGTTAATCAACCGGTCTCTAAAATTGTTGCTTTTTAACAGTTTCTCCTGTACCAGGTAGAGGAAATACCTAGGTGTGGTAGAAGTGAACATTTTGTACTTTTGGGTCCTCTTTTACAAGGCTTCCCCCAAACAATCTGCAAGGAACTTAAGAGGATGAACCTTTGATGGATCGAAAAAGTCACTGTTAAATTGTGTGCACATTTATCAAACACTGACAAAGCTATTAGAAAACTAGTTTACAATAGTCCACACATCTCAACCAAAGCTAAAGCCCAAGGCTACAATTCTGTATATACAACAATGTTACAATCAACCTGAGGCCTGTTTTGCCAATTACAGCTCAAACCGTAATCGACTTGCGGAGTAGGCACATTTTTATATGTTTTCAGGGTGTAACTCAGACATTTCTGTAAAGTAAAGGGTGTGATACTTCTGCTAGTGGCACCTACCTATAGTCATTTATTATGGTTTGTATACTGCTATTCTGATGTAATTATCTTACAACATGAGGTGTATATATGGTTCAAAGATTTCCCTGAGGGGTTTTAGTGGATATAGGTATCAATCAATCAATCAATATAGCACAGCACTGTCACCCCTGGGGGTATCTAGGTGTTGAGGGTGCCATGTCTCTGTCGAAAAGTCAGGTCTTAAGCTTCTTTTGAAGTCCACCAGGGAGAGTGCTGTTCGGAGGTGGAGGGGTAGGTCGTTCCAGGTCTTGGCAGCGGTGTAAGAGATGGAGCAGCCCTCGATGTGGCTACAACAAATGCGGGGCAAGTGTGCTAAGGTAAGTGAGGCAGAGCCCAAATATCTTGCAGGCAGGTGGAAGGTCAGTCGATGGTTGATGTAGAAAGTCCTTGATCATGCAAAGCTTTGTATGCGTGCGTGAGGATCTTGAACAGATGGGGAGTCAGTGGAAGTTTCTGAGGTGAGTGGTAATGCGGGTCTGTTTGGGAAGGTCCAGGATGAGTCTGGCTGCGGTGTTCTGTGCGGTCGAGAAATTCCAGCATATGAACCATTCCCATTGTCGAGACAGCTGGTGAGGAGGTCATGTGTGACTGTCTTTCTGGTGTTGATTGGGATCCATCTGAAGATTCTGTGGAGTAGGCGAAAGGTGTGGAAGCAAGAGGAGGTGACTGTGTTGATTTGTCGTTTCATGGTCAGTGGGGTGTCGAGGATGATGCTGAGGTTGTGTACATGGTCTGTCGGTGTGGGTGTTGGTCCGAGTTCTGCTGGCCATCAGCTGTGGTCTCATATGGAGGTGTTCTTCCAGAAGAGCAGTATATCTGTTTTGTTGGAGTTGAATTTGAGGCAGCTGTTTCTCATCCATTTGGCGACATCAATCTTGGCATTGCAGAAGTTGATTTTTGGTGTTGGAGGGGTCCTCGGTGAGTGGGAGGATTCGTTGAGTGTCATTTGCGAAGGAGAGTATGTGGAGTCTGTGGGATCTGATGATGTCTGCGAGGAGGGTCATGTAGAGGTTGTACACAGTGGGGCTCAGGTATGATCCTTGGGGTACGCCGCATATGATGTCCTTAAGTGCGGAGGTGAAGGGAGGCAGTTGGATGCCCTGTGTGCGTCCTGCACGGAAAGAGGTAATCCAGTTGAGGGCGTGTTGCTGAATGAGGACGTTGTGGAGTCTGTCGATGAGGGTGTGGTGAAGAACTGAGAGGTTGAGGAAGATCAGGGTCACAGATTTTCTGCAGTCGGGAAGAGTTCTGATGTCGTCCGTGCAGCAATCAGCGCTGTCTCAGTACTGTGGTGTGCAAGGAATCCTGATTGAGAGGCGTTGAGTAGGTCATTTTGTTCCAGGTGTTCGGTGAGCTGTTTGTTGATGGCTTTCTCGAGTACTTTGGCTGGGTAGGGGAGCAAGTAGATCGACAGGTAGTTTTTGAGGTCAATGGGGTCAGCAGAGGGTTTATTTAGCATCTGAAAAGTTAGATTTTAAGTTAAATATTCTTCTACAAGTCCTAGAAGGCACTGAGATACTAGAAAATGTGTAGAGGTTGTTAAAGCCTAGCAACACCTGAAGTGGACCTCGTTGAGGTTGTCCACAACACTCCTATTTGTATAAACATGAACATTTAGGAGGCTGTCAAAGCAAAAGAACCACTTATAGACTTTGATGCTACTTGTTTGAGTGCGGCCAGGACACTCATTTGGAGAAACAATGTCGCCAACCTTGTGCTCACGTGCAGAGAGTAGATTTGGGACCTTTAATCTTAACCATACTGTAATGATCAGACTGCTTTGGACCATAGCTGAATAATTTACAACAAGGGGTGGTGATGGACAGAGTCTCTGAATTAAGCAGAGTACTCTCACCCAGTCAAGAGATCAGGGCTAGATCCAACACCGTTTTTTAGCTCATTGCACCATCCCAGTTTCAGAACCTGGCTGTATGCAAATTAGTCTGTCCCTGGCCCAGTGCATCATGGGAACAGGGCAGACCAGACTACAAAAGCCAATTCTTACACTGGGAAGGAAACAAGCTTCCGGGGACCGGTTTCTGCCATTTTAGGCGTCTTCAGCCCGGCTTGCTTGAATCCTGATGGTGCAATGAGCAAGGGACTCACATCTGAGTATACCCTTCCACGCTTAGGGTGGACAAAATAATTTACAACAAGGGGTGGTGATGGACAGAGTCTCTGAATTAAGCAGAGTACTCTCACCCAGTCAAGAGATCAGGGCTAGATCCAACACCGTTTTTTAGCTCATTGCACCATCCCAGTTTCAGAACCTGGCTGTATGCAAATTAGTCTGTCCCTGGCCCAGTGCATCATGGGAACAGGGCAGACCAGACTACAAAAGCCAATTCTTACACTGGGAAGGAAACAAGCTTCCGGGGACCAGTTTCTGCCATTTCAGGCGTCTTCGGCCCGGCTTGCTTAAATCCTGATGGTGCAATGAGCAAGGGACTCACATCTGAGTATACCCTTCCACGCTTAGGGTGGACAAAATAATTTACAACAAGGGGTGGTGATGGACAGAGTCTCTGAATTAAGCAGAGTACTCTCACCCAGTCAAGAGATCAGGGCTAGATCCAACACCGTTTTTTAGCTCATTGCACCATCCCAGTTTCAGAACCTGGCTGTATGCAAATTAGTCTGTCCCTGGCCCAGTGCATCATGGGAATGAGGACGTTGTGGAGTCTGTCGATGAGGGTGTGGTGAAGAACTGAGAGGTTGAGGAAGATCAGGGTCACAGATTTTCTGCAGTCGGGAAGAGTTCTGATGTCGTCCGTGCAGCAATCAGCGCTGTCTCAGTACTGTGGTGTGCAAGGAATCCTGATTGAGAGGCGTTGAGTAGGTCATTTTGTTCCAGGTGTTCGGTGAGCTGTTTGTTGATGGCTTTCTCGAGTACTTTGGCTGGGTAGGGGAGCAAGTAGATCGACAGGTAGTTTTTGAGGTCAATGGGGTCAGCAGAGGGTTTATTTAGCATCTGAAAAGTTAGATTTTAAGTTAAATATTCTTCTACAAGTCCTAGAAGGCACTGAGATACCAGAAAATGTGTAGAGGTTGTTAAAGCCTAGCAACACCTGAAGTGGACCTCGTTGAGGTTGTCCACAACACTCCTATTTGTATAAACATGAACATTTAGGAGGCTGTCAAAGCAAAAGAACCACTTATAGACTTTGATGCTACTTGTTTGAGTGCGGCCAGGACACTCATTTGGAGAAACAATGTCGCCAACCTTGTGCTCACGTGCAGAGAGTAGATTTGGGACCTTTAATCTTAACCATACTGTAATGATCAGACTGCTTTGGACCATAGCTGGGCATCGACTTGCTCCAGTGACGACAGTGTGCAAGGCTGCCAGGGTGATAACCCCAGCTGGGGGGAGGACACCCCTGGACCAGCTGCCTTGTTCCCAGCATCAGAAGCCGTAGCCTGGGATTTCTGCACCACCTGTTGTCCATAATGCAGAGTACTTAATGGTACGTTGTGGCAAAAAAAACGATTAATTGTATTTCTTGGACATAATCTCGGCAAATTCCGAAATGATGAAATAGCTTCAGGAAACCAAAAATTAGCCGAATAGCAATTCAGTGCCTCGGTTCTCACGGATTGAAAATGATGTTTTTTAACGAGGCCAAACCAATCCCCTGCTGGAGGCAGCCGAGGTATTCCAGGCTATGATCGAGCCACGATAAAGGCGGCCTTGTTCCGGTAAAGTGATACCCTCCCTTGACCTACATCTCTTCCTCGTGCAAGAAACATCCCCTGTGCTATCTCTAGCGAGGGTCATGTTCCCGTTGGGACCGTTCTTAGGGCGGTTTGTTGCTGATGGGCACCTGGTTGCAGCCTTTGCTTTCATGGTACCTTATTCACTTTGGGCGATTCTGCCACACAAATACTGCCCCCTCTAATGTCAGAATCATGCACGTTTGAGTTTTAGGAAGTGAGCAAAAACCAGAAAAGGCACGCTTCCCGAAACTCACAATTAATGCACGTTTAGCCATGTCGTTGGAAGGCAGCATTCGCACGAGACAATGGTGTGCTTGGTCTATCAGGCCGCTTTTGAACTATTTAAACTCTACATGTATAACTTCTACGTTTTCCTTCTCGGGTCGCTCTTACCAGCCAGTGCAGTCCAGATCGAGACTAAGGTTATGCACAGCAGAAAGGCCACAGCAACACAAGTTGCACAAAGTCGACGGACTTAAACAGCCATTCTGACTTTTGCAGCAATAAGACCGACAGTCCGAAACAGTCAGGGGTCCACCCCAGTAAACAGAGGTTTCTTTTTACTGGTATATGTATGAAATCAATTATTTTAAAGAAATGCCACACGGAGGCCAGGTTGGCAGCCCACTTTTCACCTGGATTCTGAGGGATTCCCCAAGCCCTTGGAATACGTAACTAACATACCATTCTCTGAACAAAGATAGGTGTGTGTAAAGTAGCCAATGTGGTATTCCCCATTTCCCTAGTTGCATCTGATTTACTTACCAGATTTCCAGTTAATTCAATACTTTAGTCCCTTATATATTTTACCACAACTCAGACCCTGGTGAATTTTTAAGACCTTCCACTTATTGTATCAGTGACTAAATAGGTTTATTCTCTCAGGCGCTCAGATACATGCTCTATCCGCCTCACCCCCAACAAAGTTTTTTTATCTCTTTTCAAGTTACAATTCTGAATAGGTTTAGGTCACAATCCACTTCATGCTTCATTTCCAGTGGTCTTCTAACATTCATATTTTCAACATGAAAATAATTAAAATATACAATAAAGAATCTTCCCACTGGAGGGAGATGCTAATATCCCAATCAAGAAGGCAAAGGGGCCACCCTGTGTTGAAAGGAACATGGGTAATTACATACGTGTGAAGGGATACAGTGTTCCATTAAGAAACATTCATAGGTGGTGCTCAAGTGTAATCAGTGACACAGAGAGTGCCTTTTAAAAATGTTGTTCATATGTTGATAACCGGTTACTTGGATGCATAATATCATCGTACAAGAAGTACTTAGCCAGTTCGCTAACTGCATTCTGCCCTGAAGAAGACTCCATTCAAATAATTTGTTGGGGTCAAAACGTTAACATTTTCCTAGTTCCAACCACTCATTCACTGTTGGACTTCGTACAATCTTATATCTGGAGTTTGGTGTAAAAGTAGCCTAGTGCTAGGACTACTTTATATGTTCTATGTGCACTTTATTTGTCACCATCATCGCTAGCACTGTCTCTGCAACTGTTTTTGTGATTTTTTGACAGTATCATTCACATATCATGATTATTCTTTGTGTTGCATTTATTGCCAACATATAATAGAGAGGACATATTCACAGGCTCCCTTTTGAATGTTGAATAGCATAATTAAGGTTCCCAGGTTTCCGCTTTTACTGATATTTACAGATAAATACAGACAGAAAACAATGTGTTTCCTGTCTGTATTAATTTTTAGAAGCAGAAAAATACAGAAAATTGTGCTTCTTGAGAGTGACTTTCAATGCTGTTCTTCATTAATTCCAAAACAATATCTGAGCAGATAAGACAGCATGCGGAGTTAAAAAGCAGAATTAGATTTCCTTAAATACAGGTATATGTTAACATGTGTTTGTATATAATGCTAATACTTACATGAGGGTGTAGTATTTTGCTATATTGGTTGCTTAATTTGCTAAATCACAACAGGCATCAAAGTATGAATGCGTATTCATCAGTTAAATAAATGTGGAAATATACCATGTTGCCACTCCATTTATTCTTAAAACACAAAATAAATATGAATAAATACTAATAGGATGGCCCAAAAATAAATATGGATCAATACAGATGGAAATGTAAAAGAGAAAATACCATGAAACCAGGAGCCCTAATCATAATCACGGCCCAGCACCCTTTGGGGTTAGTTTATTATCACAGCCTATTAAGTGCCACAATAGAACACTGCTGGCCGGGCTCTGGATCATGTGTGCCGGTTTAATGGCAATTGTTGCACCAGGGCCTAGCAACCAAAAAACAAAGTCCAAAATGTTTTCTTAAAACCAAACAATATCCATGAGAGTCTTCTACCGCTTGATAGCATCAACACGCAAGTGTGCACAGGTTTAGGCCGTACGGTTTATGTCTACTTTTCATTAGGAGTAGAAACTGACTGATTCTAATTGTAACAACATTTATATTTTCAAAACGACCAGAAGGTTAAGAAAAACACTACAAGCAAAGGCGGCTAATATAACTTCCTGTACAATACACAAGCCATAAATATGCAGTAGTTTTATGAGGTCAAACTAGACAGGCAAAACGTATACCAGCACAAAGAGTGCTATTCCAATGCTCACTGACAATATGACGGACGAGAGAGCGCATGCGCGGTAGGTATTCTGCCTACAAGTATAGCAAAAACTCCACAGCAGCAGTAAACAACTTGAGTCTAGGCCCCTTCATATAGTCTGGGTGGTGAATGTACGGTAAGCGGTTTATCTGGCATTTTAACAGGTCAGTTTCAGTCATGCATATTTTTCATTAACAGAGTGGTGACCCTGTAGTCTTTTTTCAGTTAGCTTTATTCGATTTTTTGTTTAAAACCATAAAAGCGTCAACAATACAACAATACATAAATAAACACCATAAAGTTACATAAACATCATAACATTTCATTGCAAAATTAATAAAACAAGATTAAATAAGTATATCGAATCAGCTAATCAATATGAATACATTTCATTTTCCATGGTCATCTTTAAAACAAGAGCATTAAACAAGCCGCAGTGACGTCCTACCCTGCCTGTAATTTCCTCTTAGTGATAGGGTTTTACAAATACAATTTTTAAACAAAAATTGAAAACCGTTAAGGGCTAAAAAAAAAAAAAAAAAAATTTTTAAATGGCTACTGATGTAACTAAATATATCGGGGGGTCGGATAAAAATCGTACAAATCCCAAGTTCGAATGGTGCCATGTCTCTCCTTAGGGGGGCGAAATCGTAAATAAGGGACGATATTTCTGTTCTTAAATTCGACTAGGACCAGGTCCCTAGCGATGTCCTTGGGCAGCGAGCCCAACCACCCCACCCTCCTGACACCCAAGATGCCGCCATCCAGCTCGGGCGGCAGAGGTCTATTTTTCCGCAACCAGAAGATGGCTTTATCTAGCAGGTCCTGCCGTGACTCGTGTGTTCCCTTGCTAATGGCAGGAACCCCAGAGAGGACAGACACGTATGGGGCGGCCTCTGGAGGCAAGTGGATACATGGCATTCTTGCCGGAGCTGGACTAACCACTGTATGAATTAGTGACGGGGGTTTAGAAGTTACTTTGTGGCCTATCGGGGTTGGTATACAGGGGGGCTGTAACTGAGAGTCGCCATTTTTACAGACACTAGACTTGTACTTTTCAGGGACGATGGGAGGGTTTGGGCAGGCGGATACATCCATGTTGTTTTTAGGAAGAGGATACTTTTTGATTGCTTCCTCGATGGTAATCAACCTATCCCCTAACTCGTTTATTTTTTGGTCCAAAGGTGAAATGACAGTTAACAAAAGTTGCTCAATTTGAGTCAGTAAAGTCATTTGGGGAGGCAAGACAGGGTCATCTTGTTTGGCCGCGGCCGTGTCCTGTGTTGCTGTTGTTAATTGAAAGGGAGATAATATTGGCCCGTAGCACAGATTTTGTCGGTCGTGCTTCCCTCTAATGATGTGATCCAGGGTGAGGCATTTACTTGTTTTTGGTCTTTTGGTACAGGAGATGTAGAGCCCCATGGGAGGTCATTTGAGATAACACGATTAGTGCCCACAGTAGGGGAGGTTTTAAGATCTGGTGCGTACTTTGTGCCACACAGGGCGTTGAGCTCCTCCCAAAAGGACATAGTGTCTATGTTAATGCTTGAAACGCCAGTATAGTCAATAAAAACAATAAACGTGGAGCATCACAATACCTCCTCCCGTGGTAGAATCGAGTGGGGTGGCCCCGTCCCGTCCTCCTCGGGTCCTCTGAGGGCCACAGAGGGCCCGCCCTTTGCCCGGGCTTCGCCCGGCGTCCCGCCCGCGTCCCGCGGAGCGGGGCGGAGCGCTGCTTTAAGGAGCCTCCTGGCGCTGTCCCGGTGTCAGAAGGCAGCGCCGCCGCTGAGGCTGCCGGGAGATGTAGTCCCGGGGCGGCGGCGCTGTAAACACCACAAGCGTGACTCCTGGCGGTGGCGGCTGCAGTGGGGGCCTCCTCTCCTCCCCCCTCCGAATTGGCAAAAGTCCCTGCGCTCCGCCGAGCGGAGCGCTGCTTTAAGGCGCCTCCTGGCGCTGTCCCGGTGTCAGAAGGCAGCGCCGCCGCTGAGGCTGCCGGGAGATGTAGTCCCGGGGCGGCGGCGCTGTAAACACCACAAGCGTGACTCCTGGCGGTGGCGGCTGCAGTGGGGGCCTCCTCTCCTCCCCCCTCCGAATTGGCAAAAGTCCCCCTGTAGTCATCATAAATGTCTTGAGCACTGTCGGAAAGAGGGGCATGTATGAAGAGTGGATAAAACAGTGTTCGCTATGGCTATGCTTTGTGTGTTCTTTTGCCGACCCAGGTCTAATTAGGATGGAAAAGTGTGCCACTGATGGCATTATCGGTTCAGCCATTTCTGCCATATTTACCAGCTCTGATCCCAATCACAGCCATTCTCTATGGTGTGTGGAAACTAGGGTTACTTGTTAAGAGCCAATGAGCATTATAATACCCACTCTCCTCCTTAATACCTATGTAGGTCTATTAACCAACACAACAACGCACCATAGTCTTATTGAATCACATGTGGGATTGATGATGTTCAGATCCACTTTGAACTTGGATCGTAAAGCCATTCGCAAGCTTGAATGAAAAATAATGTGACCGATGGGCCTGCAACCAAGACGAAGAAGCTTCTTCTCACTTGTGTTTATCCAGCACCCCAACGTTTACATGTCCACCTACAAAGATCTTGGCTACTCCAGTAGCAAAATACTGTAAGATCTTACTGGGAACTCTCAATTTTCTAACTTTATTTCAGCTGTAGTGATCTCACTTCCAACAATTAGGCAAACTTATTCTTCTATCAGACCACAAACATAAGTGGTCTGGCCTTGCTTGCACTGCAGCAACCCTATCAATGCTGTGTTCCTAACAAACGCTTTTGAAAAAGCTAATATATGTACATAATCGAGCAGTCAACAGTAAATGTAATGTAAATGTAGTGCTTTTATATAGCGCACAAATCACCCCCGAAGGGGTCTCAAGGCGCTGTGCACATACCGCTGTGGAACCCTTCCTGGCCTTTCCCTGTGAAGTGCTCACTCCTGGGCACCCCCAAGGTGAAGCCAGGCATCCTAGCGCTGTTGGGCCGTTGTGGAGATTAAGCAAGCTATTGCCCAGAGTTCCAGAGTGGGACCCATGATTAGAATAGGCACCGAGGCGAGAATTAACAGGTCTGGGGAAATTGAGCCCAAGACCCGCCGAGGCGGGAATTGAAACCTGGTCCGGGCCAGATCTCTGCATCAGGGTCTGCCGCTCTAACCATTGAGCCACACTTCTCCACGGTAAAACATGGCAAACACTGCCATGACTACGCCAAGTCTGCTTGCAAGAGTTTGAATTGTCTCCAGATCACCAAGAGGGAAAGGTTTCCTTTACAAGTCCTGCAGGAGTGATATGTCATACCTCTTAGTACTTGTAATTTGCTATATTTATCAGTATACCGCAGGTAATGTGCTAGAGTACGGAAAGGTAAACCCCATATTGCAAACATGATGTTGAGGACTATTTAAACATCTTAGAAACATCTGGAAACATGCATGCATTTTCAGACGTACAGACAGGCTAAAGCTTGAACTATAGACTTATCAACAATCTTAATTCTGTTGCTTACATTTATCAATGAGTTTTTCTGTTTTCTCTTTTTAGTAAGAGCTCTCAGAGAAACATAGGGCCACAATATGGATTGCTGAAATAATAAGCTACCTGTGACACTGTCCATCTTTCTCTACATATATCTGTACATGAGCTGCAGGGCAACGGGTGGGTGGAAGCACATCCACCACGACACCAGGGTGGGTGCAAGCCCTGGGACAGCTCCACCGCTCCACAGTGGCCCATCAATATGGCTGTGATGCACTACATAATGCAAACAGAATGGTCAGTTCTTGGTGTCACAGTCAATCCAGGAGAACCCTCTAGCATGGGATCAAGGGTAACTGGGAGACAGGAAAAAAGGCAAGGCAATGTTTACTAGTGGGCTGGCAGAGGGGGTACTGTGGATGCTGCTGGTATGGCGTTGGTGCTTTATAGACACAGCCAGCTTAAATGTAGGGCTGCTGTGGCTACTGAAATGATAATTGTGTTTTCAATAATGCGGAGATAAATATGTTGATGCTGGCATAGTAACAATGCTACATACGATGGTCAAAATAACTCATAGGACAGCTATGGCGCGTTACATACTGGCACAAAAACTCAAGGTCTGGGGTCAATGTGGTTTACGGAATGGCATTGGCACTTTACACGCTGCACAGCAATGATCCTTAAATATGGCAAGCAACTGTGAATACTTCAATGGAAATAGTGCATGAAATGCATAGGGTGATATGGATTAGTCATCGCTGTGGTTGTCTGTATAGATGGACAATATGGGAAATGGCGCAGCATTACGTGCTGAAGAGACAGGGGGAATGTGGGCACGGACAGTATGGCAGCATTGGTAACGGTGGATACAGCTTATTTGAGGACTGAGCATATTATATCAGCATCTTGCGGGTATCAAGTAACTTGTACCAGTCCTAGCACTCTCGGTAACTTCTCTGGTACCCTGAGCAGCTCCTGGCACAGTTGGGCACCCAGGGCTCATTTCAGTGCTAGTCTCAATACAATGGCATGCTGGGCAAACCTCAAGCATATTTAAACAGCAGTCTGGAATGTGGTTACAATATGTGTCATATCAGCAGACCCCTGTAATACTTAAATGACCTCCTAATGTAACTGACCGTACCCTGGTAAATTTAAACCACTATTATATTGGAAGTAAGCTGATATATTATTTGCATCGCCCTGGCATACGGGCAGCCATTTGATGGTATTTTGTTTTCTTGCACCCAAATGCCAACGGGCACCTAACTAGTACAGGAATATGATGGGCATGTGCCCTGAGACAGTACTTACAAGGGATTGTATTTCACCCACATGATTTGCTGCAATTAAGCAATATTGTTTTGGGTACTAATATAAGCAACGCCTATTAAAATACACTGTTTTCTGTCAAGCTGTTTGGTAAACTTGGTTTTAAAGGGCACCATCCGACCATTTTGTCATACTTCCTTTAGCAAGAAAGCCCTTTCAAAGTCCCCTTCGAGGATGGGCAGGTGGCATTCGCCCCCTCAGTCCAGTGGGGCTTCCGAATCCAGATCTACAACTTCAAGGTCAATTCGGGGTGAAATTTGTAAAGGGCCTGATTTACGGATTCTCTCACAGATTAGTCACCTTTAAGAACTGCACATTGTCTGCTGCAAGAAAAAAATCCATCAGAATTCCATTCCGATGAAGATCAGGTAATCAATTCAAGGGGGAGGTGAACACCAATCCCCTTTCTCGGTTTATACAGATTAACAAGGTAGAGGGGTACAGCAGCCTGGGGCCCCAGTGTTAAAAAGGCTCTGAAAAGGATATTTAAACATGTCTAAACACCTGTTTACCCCCACAAAATTGTTACTACAATAGACCTAGATTACTTGTCTGCGATGTTGGCAGACGATCTAGTAATCTTATTGCATAATGCTGAAAGCAACATTTCTAAACAGCCAACATAATGCCTTAAAGACAAGCACTGACAAAGTCAAATGTGTTGGTGTGTCTATAGTTTAAAAAAATGTCACTAACTAGAGAGAACAGCACACGATAGCCAGAAGCCTGAAAACGTCCTAACAGATGCACAGGACAGGTGCAGCAGCACAGCCCACTGTCAGTGCAAAGCTTCCCAGGGCATCAAACACAGATTCAACAGGATCAGGTAACAGGAGTGCAAAGTTCGTCCAGAGAATACAACATACGTCAGGAAAGTTAGGGCAGGGGCAGGAGTATTCTGCGTTACTCAAAGCGAAAAGGTACAACACTGAAGATGTGACAAGCATGCATGCAGGAGGGGCCAAATAGCAGGACGTAGCTGGAGGGAAGGAGGCAAGCAATGGGATGGAGGAGGAAAGCAACAACATGGACGGGTGTAGAAGGGGGAAAACAACAGAGAGGGGGGGGGGGAGGTTGGAGGAGGCATTCAACTAAACAGAGTTAGAAGTGCATTAAGGAGGCGGTCTGCAAACATATGGACTCCTATGGAGTACTTCAACTTAATGAAAAAAGTAGCTTTGAAAGTTGAGCAATAGAAGGACATAAGTATTGGGCCATACTTCAGGGGAGGAACAAACACACGACGAGAAAGTGAAGAAGGCACGCCCTGACCAAAGAGAAGCAAGGACATGAGAGTGACAGTGAAACAGAAAATTGTAAGCAATAGGTGAACGCTCCAAGCCCACTTTAAGCAAACAAAATGTCTCATAAGCGACTGAGCATGCGCTGCCTCAGGTGAGTTAAAAATCATACTAGAAGACATCAGATGGGTTCAGCAGTCTCTCCTCGAGATTGGATGCCACTTGGGGGATGTTTGGAAACTGCCAACCACAGAGGTTGGTCATGAGGGAATTCAGGAGAAGATTAGCTATTAGAGGTAGGTACAGGTCGAGTGATCTCTGCAGCAGAGGGTGTCACAAGAGCTTGTGTCCCCCCAGGTAGCACATATCCTCACATAACAGGCGACCACTGAGATTCCCTGGACGTATTTTGTTGGATCCCGTTCGCTGATGGAAGGCAGGGATGTGCAGCATCTGGAATGCAGGGATGTGCAGCATCTGGAATGCAGGGATGTGCAGCAGCTGGAATGCAGGGATGTGCAGCAGCTGGAAGGCAGATGTGCAACAGCTGGAAGGCAGGGATGTGCAGCAGCTGCTTACTGTGCAGGGCTTGTAGCCCACACAGGACACATTCTAGTGTAAGAGTTGCCCAATACTTCATTGCTCAATTTCTGTATAATAGCCCCCAAAAATCATATTTCTGCAGTATTCCTTCAATTTGTATGACAAATATTAGACCCTAAGAAAGCAATTGTGCATTGATTTGTTTTGACCGTTGTCTGTTAAAAATAAATTCGAGCAATAAGTCCGGTATCTACTGGCCGCTTCTTACTGCCAGGAAGAAAAACCGCGGTAGTTCCAAGAAAGACCTGGCTTAGCAGTTCGGGCTGGACTGTTCCCATGAGGTCAAGACTGATTTGCATATGGCTGGGTCTGAACTGGGGTGGTGAAGTGAACTAAAGAATGATGATGGATTCAAATCAGATCTGTGACTGGGGGTGAGAGTTTGAAAAGTTTGAGTGCTACGTCCATTATCACCTGTGTTTGCAAAGTGGTATAGACACCAACCTTTAAGGTCCAGCTTGATTGCGCAACTGTCTACAAGACCCATTACTACCAGTTACTCAAATTAAGGAGAACGTAGGCTTTGGCTCCGCCCAGAAGAACATCAATCTCGGACATCAAACTACTGGCTGTTGAGTTTATAGAGCGCTTCTTTGGCATGTATGAGGGACTACATTACACCTCAAAAGTGCAGCGAGTCATCACATACTAAATCATTTATCTTGAAGATCCACTGAATTCAAGTATATATTTAAATTTTTGTTGTTTGTTTTTATTTTTTTTATTTCAAAATATTTTTATTGAAAATAATATTTTTCATATACAGAGCAAAACATTCGTAATACTTGTACTGTTCTTGCAAAGTTGCGGCCTGGCGGGGCCTGAGAGAGAGAAGAAAGGGAAGAGAGAAAGAAAAGAAAGAAAAGAGGGGGGGGGGTCACTGTTCCAGGTATGCGTCAAGAGCTTCCCACATGTTGTCTTTGGCAGTATGATTCGCCGTCTTTTGCTTGGCCGTGATGTTGTCTGCCCCCCGGAGGAAGGTTACCCAATTGAACCAGCGTTTGAAGGTGGCTTTGCTGGTGTCCTTCCAGTTACCCAAGATCGTTTTCACCGCAGCCGTCAGAAGGACATCGACCAGGTCTCGTACTTCTTTGGACTGGAGTTCTGTTGCTAGGAAGGCAGTGGCTATTCCCGCTAGTCCTCTTTGTGTCTTACTTCCCGTTACTGTGTCTATGACGTTATAGACCTCGCTCCAGAAGGTCTTGACTCTGGTGCATTCGTATAACATGTGAGATAGATCTCCTGTGGCCCTCTGGCAGTTCCAGCATGTGTTGCTCTCGCTAGCTCCCACTTTCCCTAGTTTCGCTGGTGTCCAGTGCAGCCTGTGGAGTAACCAGTATTTGGTTTGTGCTAGCTGTGGCGTGATTTTGTTTTTGGACGCAGACGTCCATAGTCTGGCCCTCTCTTCCTCATTTAGCGGTCTTTGTATGGTCTCCTCCCAAAAGGCAAGTGTCTTATTGTTGAGAGTTGTGGTGCGTGGTGTGATTAACTTGTAGATTTGTGCTGTTTGGTGGCCTGTCTTGTTTAAGTTTTGTGCGTATTGTATGATGGTGGGTGTTTGTTTCGTTAGGCCTGCTTTGGTGACAGCTGCTTTGATTTTGAGGAATTCGTAGAACTCCTTATTAGGTAGGGATGTTATCTGCTGTAGTGCCTTGTAGGAGAGTGGGTTGTTCCCTGCTTCTAGTTGTGACGGCGTTGTGATGCCTCTGCTGCGCCATTCCTTGCTGTCTAGTGTTTTCCCTTTGTATGTGACTTTGGTGTTATGCCACAGTGATTCCCATTTGGTGCCTTTGATACTAACTGCCATTTCCCTGTCTACTTTCAGCAGCGCTGTCTTTGTGTTGTGGATAATTGCGTTTTTGGCTTCTGGGTGCTTGTGCGCCGTGAGGGCCATAATTGGGTCTGCGCCACCAAGAATACTCCTTTCCAGGTCCAGCCATACCGGCATGTATTCTGGTGTGGGGGCTATCCAGTGTAATCCCTGTTTGGCCAGGCATGCCGTCTGGAAGGCTTTGAAGTTCGTGAGGTTCAATCCGCCTTGTTCTTTTTTTAGTCTGAGTTTCGCTAAGCTCATTCTTGGTTTTTTCCCTCCCCAGAGGAACATGTTGATGCTTTTGTCTAGGCGTTTGTGGAACTCGGATGTGAGTGTGAGAGGCAACATGGAGAGCAGGTAGTTTAGCATGGGGGTGACCATCATCTTTATTGTCTCAATTCTTCCCCACCAGCTTATGAATTTGGGGCCCCACGTGTCTAGCTTGGACTAAATTTTTTTTAACATCGCCTCCTCATTGTGGTCTAATGTCGATCTTAGGTCCCTTCCGAAGAGGAGGCCCAGGTATTTTAGGGGTTTCGTTTGCCATGCTAAGCCGGACGAGCCCAGGACAGTCTTGGTGGTGTGACAGTTCATTGGTTTGCATTCGGATTTCTCCCTGTTGAGCTTGTAGCCTGAGACATGTGCATACTCCTCTATTGTTTGCACGAGTGCCTTAATTGACTCTTGTGGGTTGTTTGTGGTGATCAGAATATCATCCGCGTATGCAGCTAGCTTGAAAGCTTGACCCTCTATCTGCACCCCCGTGATCCTGGGGTTTGACCTGATCATGTAGAGGAGTGGTTCTAGGGCGAGCAGGAATAGTCCCGGTGAGAGGGGGCAGCCTTGCCTTGTCCCTCTCCCTAGTGTGAGTGTTTCGGATGTGGCTGCGTTAACCACCACTCGAGCCCGGGGGTTTTTGTACAGGGACATGACCATGCCCCTGTACTTCTCGCCCAGTCCAAACTTGAGCATGCATTGATTAAGGAAGGGCCATGAGACTCTATCGAAGGCTTTTTCCGCATCCAATGCGATCATGACAGCCTTTTCCGCGCTGTTGGCCGTGCGGTTAATTAAATGGCATAGAAGTCTGGTGTTATCTTGCGAGAGTCTATTTTCCAGATAGCCCACCTGGGATTTGTGTATGAGAGATGGGAGATGTGCATTTAGTCTAGCTGCCATGATTTTAGCATAGATTTTGCAGTCCACATTAATTAAGGAAATTGGCCTGTAGTTATGTGGGAACTGGGGGTCTTTCCCTTCTTTGGGGACAACAATAATGTTTGCCTCTGCCATTGAGTCTGTCATCTCGCCTTTTTCCGCACATGCTTGGAATACTCTGACCAGCGTGTCTTTGAGTAATGGTTGAAATTGTTTATAGAAGGTGGCTGTGAAGCCGTCCGGTCCTGGGGCCTTGTTTGGTTTTAGTGAGTCTATGGCCCTCCCTACTTCCGCTTTCGTTATGTTTTGATCTAGGGCCTCTCTTTGTTCATTGCTGATTCTGGGTAGTTCGAGCTTCTCTAGCAGGCTTGCCCCGCCGTCCGCCTCTAGCCATGTGTCCGCGGTGTATAGGTCTTTGTAGAACTTCCTGAATGTTTCGAGGATGTGTTTATTAGCCGTGTGTGTCTTGTTATCTGCGTCTGTGATCGCCGCGACTGAGTGCTGTCTTTGCTTGGCTTTCAGGTAGCCCGCCAAGGCTTTCCCTGCTTTATTGGCCGAGCATAAGTTTATGGATTTATATTTGTTGATCCATGTGGATGCTCTCTCGCTTAGGATTCTGTTTAGCTCATATTTTTTTTTGTTAGTGTTGTGAGTGTATTCCTGTCTTTTAAGTTGGCCGTGTGGTTTCTTTCTAACTCCTTGATCTGCTCCTCCAGTTCCTTCATTTTTTTGTTTCTGCCCCTGTTCATGCGTGCTTTGATATTCATGAGTTTCCCCCTTATTGTTGCTTTAAGCGCGTCCCATAGTGTTGCTGCCTCTGTGTCAGCTATGTCATTGTATTGGAGATATTCTTTGATCGCTTCCTCTATTTCTGTGATGTTGGCGGGGGTCTCGAGTATGTCACTGTTAAGGCGCCACCTCCTGCTCGGCGTTTCGTTATGTTTGCCACTCAAGGAGAGGGATATGTGTGCGTGGTCCGAAACTGTTATGGGTCCTATTTCCGTTATGTCTGTTAGGTGTGTGTGTGTGTTGGACATGAGTATGTAGTCTATCCTGCTGTATGAGTTGTGGGGGTGCGAGTAGGTGTATTCTCTGGCACTTGGGTTTTGTAGCCTCCACGGGTCCGCTAGTGCGAGTTTGGTGCATAGGTTTTTAAGTATGTACTGTTCTTGTGAGCTGTGGCTAGGTCTGTGTGGGTGTCTGTCTGTGGCACTATCCATCGCCTGGTTCATATCTCCTGCCGTGATTAGTAGTTCACCCAGTGGGACCCTGCTAAGCTCAATTTCTAGATCCTCCCAGAATTTTTTGTCCCCTGTGTTTGGCCCGTATATGTTGGCTATGTGTATGGTCTCGTCACCCCTTTTGATTGATGTTATCAGCCTCCTCCCTTTGGTGTCTGCGGCATTGTTGTGAACCTGGAACTTCCCTTTCTTACTGATTATGGTGATGACTCCCCCCTTTTTGTTGACTGCCGGTGAACATAGTACCTCGCTTATCCAGTTGGCTTTCAGTCTGTTCGCGTCCTCTAAGGACACTCTAGTTTCTTGGAGGACGTATATATCAGCCTTCAGTCTGTTTAGGTAGTCTAATGTTTTCCGTCGCTTGACGGGGTGGTTGAGTCCCTTGACGTTAAGTGACACTATTTTTATGTCTGAGGCTATCTGTGCCTGGCCCCTAGTGTCGTGTGTCAACATGGTGTGATAGTTCTGTCGCTGTGCCTTAGTGAGGGTTTCATGTAGCTCCTCTTTGCTCTTTGCTTGCTAGCTAACTGCCGCCACTCATTGGTCCCCCCCTGGGGTGTGGGATGGGATGAGGTGTTGTGTGTGGGTATAGGAAAGAAGAGAAAGAAAAAGAAAAAGAAAGAAGCGCGCTTCCGCCAGGCTATGATTGTCCGTGCTACATGGCCTCCCCCCCGGCCCTGTCCCATCCTCCGCCCCCCCTCCCCCCTCCCCCCCGTCAACGTACTGTAAACGTGCGACAGCAACGGTTCCCGCCCTCCGCTCCCCCGGATCACTAAAAGTCAAAAACAAGACCCTCTCAGCCCCCTCCCGTGCTACGCCTTTAGGCAAAGGATATTGGTTTCAAAGTGTCCAAGGTCTTGTGTTCCCTGTGTGCGGTAGTCCTTTCCGATGAGCTCGGTGCTGCCCTGCATGGGTAGGAGAGTTCTGTGTCCCTGAAATTGTCCAAGGGTCACATTCCCATTGTTGAGGTAGTTCCTTCTTCTGGTGAGGTTGGACCCTTTTTCATTGAGGTAGTTGTTGTTCTTCCGAGGTAGAGTATTATTTGCCGCCTGCTGCTCCTTTCTCTTCCGTCTCTGAGCTGTCCGATGAGGCTCTTCTTTTTGCCGTTCCGGGAGTTGTTTGTTCCATCTCCTCCTGCTCCGGCTTCCTGAGGTACCTGCGTAGTTCCGCTGGGTCATCGAACATACGTGTGTCCCGCCCGTCTGTTACCCTCATTCTTGCTGGACCAACAAAGCTGAACGTTAACTTTGCTTTCTTCATAGTGTCTCTCAGCGCAAGGAACCCTTTCCTTGCTTCCACCGTGCCCCTTGAAAGGTCTTGGGTGAAGATTATCTTCTTGCCTTTCCAGATGGGGGTTTGGCCTTTGCGTGCGAAGGCGAAGATAGCATCGGTGTGGCTCGATCTTAGGGGTTTGCAGATGATCGTTCTTGGTCCTTTCATGTGCGCTTGTTTTGTGGCGGGTATCCTGTACGCTTTGTCGATCTCCAAGGCTCTTTCGAATTTTATGCCGGTCAGCTTGGGTATCAGTGTTTCGAGTAGCGCCGCGCATGAGCCAGGCCCCTCTTCCTCGTCTTCTGGTATGCCTAGAATCCTGATGTTCCCCTTCCGGTTTTTGTCCTCTTGCTCTGCGAGCTTTCTCTGCATCTCACTGGAGACTTTGGAGATGTAGCAAATGTCCTTATCCATGATGACTGATTTATCTTCTATGTCGCTGATCCTTCTCTCTGTCTCCGCTACTCTGCTTGCTATTTTGTTCTGGTCTGCTCGTATGGCTGTGAGTTCTAGCTGGACGTTGTCCATTGAGATCTTTGTGGCTTTGGCCAGGTCGTTGGCTTCGGTTATTTTTTTGACGAGCAGGTCCATCGCAGTCTCTGAGCATTGCAGGTTTTTCATTTTGATCGGTGATTCCAGATCTTTCCTAATTTTTTTGTTATCCCCGTTAATCATCTCTAGGCCTCTTCTTCCTTGATATATGGACAGTCTCTCCTTCTTTTGCAGGTTGAACTGTGCTTCTTTTGGTGGGGTGGTTTTGGTGTTCGTGGCTGTGTCAGCCTTTACAGTGCTGCCGAAGGTGAACCTGCTTGGCCACTTTATCGACCTTGTTCTGGTTTTCCCGGACGCCAGGGCTACCGTTCAGAGCCGGGTGCTGATCCGGTCTTTGGTCTTAGCGCTCTCTGTACCTCGCGTGTACTTCGCCTGGGCGGTGGCAGGGTGTGTACGCCCTGTTTGGCTAGGGGCTGGGGGGCTACAATGGCGAGTTCTGGTGCTTGGTTGCTTTCTAGTGGCCCCTCGCACCGAGTCCGAAACGCTCCGCTGTCTCTGCTTTCTCGCCGGATCCACCTTCCCGCACTGGCTTCCTTCGACCACTTGTGCCTCGAGTCGCACTTCAGTTTCTCTCTCGCGTCTCACTTGTGCTTTTTTCGCGACCAAAGCTTGGTGTGTGCCCGGTTGCGGTGTGTTTTGCCTCGGTATCGTTGCACAAGACTGCCCCCTTCTTACCGCTGTGGTATGATCTGATGTGATCTGCCCCTTCCAAGATGGCCGCCACCTTTGTTCGCCTCTCTGGACGGGCTGCTTCTTAGTGCTCCCCTGTTTGGTGGACGGCGCTTGCAAGAGGACCACCTGGCTAGCGCTGCCTTGCTGCGGTGCGCTTGCGTTGATTTGCTTGCTTGCAGATCGCTGTGTTGTGATGTGGTCCGCCCTTCTCAAGATGGCCGCCGCCTTTTGCTCACCTCTTTCACGGACAGTCACCTCTTTGCTGCTGGCCGCTTCTTTGGTGTTTCCCTGGTTTCGGTTGTTTTTCGGTGGACGGCGCTTGCGAGGGATCTTGTGGGAAGTCCCGCGATGCACGCCCTCCCTGTCCTGTGCCGGCAGGTCCCGGGCCTGCTTCTATAGCGCTGTGTCTCTTGCCCTTTCCAAGATGGCCGCCGCCGTTGGTCCCCTCCGTTTCCCGGTGGGCGCTGCCTCAATCACCGTCCGCTTCACCGGCACCTCGTCTCGTGGGGCGGAACAGGTATGGCTTCGCTTAAACTTCTTGTTATGAGCTGCATTCGCGGTTCTTTATTTATTTATTTTTTTTGGCCGTTTCCACTGTCCGTCGTGCCCCGTCTCACCACCGCACCACCCTCGTGTGTGGCCGCTAGCTCCGCTTGCTCTGCTTACTCCGCTCTTTCTGGTTCTCTCGGCAGCGGACTCCCCGGTGGGGGGGCTTGCTGGGCTTGCTCCGTTGTTGCGCTTTAGATTGTGGTCAAGATGGCTGCCTTTGTTTATCTTCAAGCTCTGCTCGCGTCTTTTGTGTGCGTGTTCGGCCTCCCGTTGTCCTGTGCAGCCGCGTTATTCCTCCACAGCGGATTGTCCTTCACCTGTGTCCACCGCGTGTGTCTGCCTCCGGTGCGCCTTATGGTCCCCAAAACGTTGTGTCTTCACCTTATCCCTTTTATTGCACCGCCATCTTGGGCTCGCCTTCGCTTTCCCTCGATTTTGGGATTTGTTTGCTGTGTCGTTGTTTTGCTCACTCAGGCTCGTCTCGTCTGCTGCTCAGCGTATTCCCCCACACTACTCTCCGTTTCGTGTGTGAGACCGAGGGCTATCGCCGGTTATCTCGCCGTTCTTCTCCCCGGGGTCGCGGAGCTCTCGAACTTAGGCGACCGCCTTCGTTGCCATCCAAGCCACGCCCCGCCTTTGTTGTTTGTTTTTAAATATATAGTTTCAGGAATGCGAACGTGAGCCAGACTTGTCGGCTTTGTTAACGCTTGTTTTGAAAATTCCACTCTCTTCTGCACCCAATAACATGCAAGGCCAGTCTAGATTACTAAAAAATACACCTTCCCCAGAAACCTGCAAGAGGAGATGCACTCTGGGAATGCTAAAAACAGATGCAGGAAAAATGCACAGCAACGCCCACCGGATGTTTACTAATGGCACTTGGGTTTTATGATAAACATCACTTACAACCTACTAAAAAGAGAAGCACAGAACCCATTTCATGTGAACCTTTGTACTGAGTAAATATTTGAGGATTGTATTCATGGGAAATACAGGTTTTACTAGTACATGCCATTGAGGGTAGAACCGTATTTCCTTTCAAAACGACACCAGGCTGGTTATTAACACATACGGGACATTTGTTTTTACACCAGGTGTCACGATCCCTGAATTTTACATTCAGCCACTAGGATTGAAATGATACAAGATAACCATTGTCTACTGTCATGTATTGTATCATTTATCTAGCGCTTTATATTACTGATGAGGCCACAAAGTGCACTGGTTTGCCTCAGCACCCCGGGGCACCATTTTGCAGTGTGTGCTTGCGAGAGTTTTAGGTGTAGAATGACATTACTGTGCACGTGGCCTGCAGAGAGGTCTATTTAGCAGTGCAGGGCAGCAAACAAAAGACACAGCATACACTGGCTGATGGTTACGGCTAAGACCAGAGCAGTTTTTCGCTCCTTTATTTCTATCCTCCGGCCGCGCCCGACCGGATGGGCAAGGTGTACTACATCCGGGTAGGGGGTCAGACAGGGGCGTAACTCAGGCCCCCGCAGCCCACGTGGTGCGGGGGCTCCCCTAGCTCCAAGGGGCCCCCTCGGCACTGCACTCTGGCCGGAGAGCTCTTGGTTGAGCCCAGAGGGGGCCCCCCTAAGTACCATGCAGGGAGGCCCCCACACTTTTCGTTACGCCAGTGGGGTCAGAGTATCATGGCCGGGTGGATCACTACGTCCCTTTCCCACTTTACTCTGATTCCCAGGACTTCATTCTGCACAAAAAGTCATTAAGTCTCTGACTCAGTTGAGGATTTGGGCGTAGTTTGTAGTGCTGTCTCCGGTACCGGTCAGGCGGTTCCTCTTGGCTCACTTCACCTTGGGAGTCTGTTGTTCGATTTTGATGCCTGACCTGGTCTCAAGGCTGGCCGCCCTCCTGTTTGTGGTGGTGGGGCCCGTCTGGTACGGTGAGGTCTCCACCCTCTTGGTTGCCTTCCGCAACCTTATTATCCCAGTCAGGGGTGTTTACCCTCTTAAACCAGAATATGTTCAGAGTTACCGTCTCCACACCTCTGCTGACAGTCACTATCGTGCCATCATGGTTGTTACCTCCCGCAGTCCACTTTCATATGATGTACAGAACTTCAAGCCCAGCTGGCACTCCTTCAGGAGCACATGATCTCCTGGTCCAAGACAGTGGTGGGCCGCTTGCCCTTGTTGTTCTGCGCCCACCTGTTCTGGGTACCTTCTGGATCATACTCCGGCAGGGTTCACGCCAGGTGTACCTGAATAGTGTCATGCCGGTGTCCCTTTACCATGCGAGCCCAAGGAGGGCACTGAGTTGTGCAATGCAGGGTGCCTCGGTATTTCCACAAGAACTGGTTTAAGCTGGTTTCCGGGTTCCCTTCCTCATGCACAGCGATTCTCAGGACCTTGTTTAATATACGCATTAAAAAACTCAACATTGCCAATTCTGCGATGTCATATACCCAGGTGGTGAAGCAAACCCTTGAATTCGAGGCCTTGAAATAGCAAGCCATTGTCAGTCCTGATTTGTTCTGGAAGGCTGAACGGGGCAAAGGAATTCTCCTGTGCTGGGGCGACACTGGAGAATGCAGTTGATTCAATCAACTCCACAATGGGATATTTGGAATGGCTGTCCACTAGTACTATGGTTGTTCTCTCATCTGGGAAGCTGCCAAAATCGAGGCTGACCTTCCATGGAGCGTCATAGTAATCTGTACTGCTGTAATGAGAAGTGGTGGGCCTTCCAAACTACCAGTAACTTGGCATGCTTCACACTGTTGTACAAAGTCATCAACTACGGCCTCCAACCCACACTTTCCCTAGCAGCTAGGTTTCCATTTTCGCTGTCCCTTGGTGCCCTCAATGAGCGACCTCTGTCACCCGCCTCATCAGAATTTCAGGGATGACTCTGCGATGCCCTCTTAGTACGAGACCGTCTGGAGTACAAAAGAACACCCAACAACTTGCATTGTAAAGGGTCCGTCTTGCAGTTACCACACCAAGTCACAAACTTGTTGCATGACCCGGCATTCTTTGTGGAAGGGCATCTGGTGGGGAGGATGACATCCTCCACTTCTCACAATTCGGCCTCCATGCATGGAGGTGCAGACTGAATAGATTTGTGTGTAGGACCCTGACCTGTTGCTTAGACAGAAGATCAGAACTGAAGTGGCAGCCTGATTGGAGGACATGTGCTCATGCTAAGATGCTCCGGGTACCACACCCTCCTGGCCCAATGCAGAGCCATTAGAATTGCTTGGGGTGGTCGTTCCTGATCTTTTTAGGAACATGGGGCAGGAGAGACAGACAGGAAGGTGTACAGGAGTCCCGATTTCCATTCCATCCAGAACACATCCTTGAGTGAGTGTTCTAATGAAAACTCCAACTTGCAAAACTTTGGACACTGTGTGTTTCGATGGTGGTGAAAAGATCTATCCATGAGTCTCTCCACTGTCAGAAGACACCCTGCGCCACTTCGGGATGCAGTCGCCTTTTGTGGTCTGCCAATTGCCATCTGCTGAGTTTGTTTGCTCTGGCATTCAAAGAACCTGCCAGGTAGCTCATGATCTGCAACATGCACTGATGCTGCAACCAATTTCAGAGAGGCGCAACCTTCTGGCACAGGGCCCAGAACCCCACTCTACCAGATTTGTTGCAGTACCACATGTCTGTGGTCTAGTCCATGAGAGCCAGCAATAGACTCCTTTTTATGGGCGGTAGGAGGGCATTTAAGGCCAAGCAAATGCTTGTAACTCCAACAGTTTGATGGGGAGTCTGGCTTCCACTGGAAACCAGAGTCCTCTGAAACCTAACTTCCCCCGTTGATCTCCCCAACTCATCAGTGACACATCTGCACCACCATCAGCTCCGGCATCCTATGTGAGATGGGCAGCCATTGTTTCAACCGCGGTCAAGTAGCCACCAGTGCAGATCATGAGTAGTGTCCTTCAAATCTGAATGATATCCAATAGGTTTCCCAGGTGCTGGGCCCACTGGAACGTCACATTCCATGCAGAGCAATCATATGCCATCTGCCGTAGTCAACAAGGAGGATGCACAGGCTAAAAGGGCAGGAAGCCTCAGAGCCGTCCTTACTGAGATCCAACAGCCAGGCTGATATATCTGGATCAAAGCCAGGACGTCCAAGACTTGTTGCAATGGAGGAAAAGCTCTAACCTTTACCATATCTAGGGCAGCTCCAATGAAAAGAAGCTCCTGTGTAGGAGTTGGGTGTGATATTGGCTTGTTGATCGCGAACGGCAACTATTACAGGAGGTTTGCCCAAGGCACAGCAAACAAAAAATGCTCCTGGCCTAGCCTGAACTGCGGGTAATGTTTGTGAGACTGCAGGATGGGCTTATTACAATATGGGTCCAAAGGTTTCAGGCAACACGGAGGATAGATTTGCCAGTGATAATCTGACCAGAGGCGATGTCAGATCCTTGGGGCCCAAAGGCACACTAGAGGGAGCCCGAAGAAAACCAAGTATCTGTAGCATGGCCTCTTCAAAGATGTACATTTGCTGGGGTGTTACCGATTTCGAGCACACCAGGATCAATTGTGGGATCGCTTCACAACTGGAGAGCTGGCAGGAGCTAGACTGACACTGAGACACAATCTAGACTTGAGAGTCTAGAGTAGAGAGTGGCAGCTCTAGATGGAGAGTGGCAAAAAATGGTTTGAATCTCTTTCACTTTCTTGTGCTTGTATTTGGACTTTGATTTTGACTTGCTGAAGGACTGCGATTGCATAGTTGACTTCTTGAGTGAGCAGCATCAGGACAGAGTTCGTGCCCTTGATCTGGAGCGGAAGCATGACTTGTATTCAGCAATGTACTGCCCCACTTCTTGGTCCTGGACCGCCTTTGGATGTATGAGGACATGAGGGACTTCAAGTTGTATTCCAAGCCGAAGCATGAGAGATACACCTTGTGTGAGTCAGTGACTGACATCTGTTTTCTACAGTTGCAGCATGGCCTGAAACCTGTAGTCTTAGGATGGGAGATCATTCCCTAGAACAATGGATTTTGCTTTTCAGTAGTCAACGGAAGACCAATGACATTGGTAGTGGCGGTACCGATCCGCGTCGGAAGCCTCAAAGAGAGAGAGTGGGGTCAACTCACAGTGGGGCCACTTATATGCGGCTCCCTTCCATCACTTTCGGGGCGGTGCATGGTTAACACACAGCCGCACAGCACCACGTAGTGGGTAGCAGGAGCAGTGCAGGAGAACCCTTTTCCAAATCCTATCTAGCACCTTGTGAGTGTTCTAAAGTGAGGAATGTGCAGTTAAAAGTATCCACCAGAAATAAGCCCTCCAACATCAAAGAGGGTGCCAGTGAATGCCTGGCCATTATGTCTTTGCTTGTTGTTGCAAAAAAAAAAGAAAAATTAAATATCTTTTTAGTGGGGGTACTCAAGACTGGTGAGACAGCCTGTCTTAAAGCTAAGGGGCTAAATGACTTCAATGAACATTTCTACATCATCCCTGGGCCAACAGGCCGGCATCTGGCACGAGAGAAACAGGGGTTCAAAACAAAGCTTTGGTATGGACAGGCTCAGTCAGTGCTTTTTGGAGGATATTGGTCGAGGAGGTAAGAGGAGCAGGTACACATGACTCCCTGCCATTCAGACTGTGTTCCACAAAAATCACTCGATCTCAAAGGAAGGGGCTGAGGATAGATCTAGACCCGCGTGCGTTCTCACCTACCGGGGAGCCTTTTGTGCTGAGAACAGAATATATCTGCAAATGTTCGTAATCAAAAGCAGGCTTTCTTCCGTTTCTGGACTACCTGGGTAGGGATCTAACCATTTGAACACAGCAAAAGCAGCTGTAATGAGTGCAAATTGTCATGCTGTGTAACTAAAGAAATGAGACCTTTCTCATTAGAAGCTGCCCCAATGCTATGTTGCATACAAACAAAAAACGAAGGAGATAAACCACCAGCTAACACAACAAACATATTTAAGCAGTAATAGTTTTCACTTTCAAAGTGGAAAGGGCACAAACATATTTAGCATCTGGTCTCTTTGTTATCACTAGGTTTATCCATACAGGCCCTTCATCCAGTTGAAAGGAAATTGCCTCCTGAGCTTGGAATGCAGATATATGATGTCCTTCTGAACTAAATTGCATGTTCATTTTCAATATTACAAGCTTTGCTTTAGGCGAGGCATGGGCAATTAAAAACATCTAGGGAGACAATTTAGTTCTGCTGTGTTCTGCATCACTTAAATTACAGGCATTTACGAGGAAGTGAGATGGGGCCATCTATGCTATCTGTACAGCCAGCTATTAAGTAAATGAAACCAGCATGTTTGAGGGCTGTAATACAGCTGAAGTGTGCTTCATTCTACAGAGCGCATAAGGGAGGAACAAAGTTTCCTTTACATTCAGTGTCTTTTATTCGATTGCATTTCCTGTATAAAATGGGAGGCGCAAGTGGAGTTTTTTCTTAACTTATGCATATGTTTTCTTGAAACTTAGATTATGAATCTTTAATAGCACATTCAATGTACGCAGAATACTGCATTGGTCACAGAAATCCTACCAGAATTTTGAGAATTAAGCGCAATGTTTAATGTATTGGGATGTACAAATTGCCTGCCTCTACATCTAAAATTTGGTGAGAAAATTTCCCTTACTAGTATTTTGTGGTTAAAAAAACAACACGAACCTGCTTTGACCAGGACAATTAACTCACAATTTCTTTTCAATTTTTTTTTACAAAAAAGTATTTAGGTTACACCAACAGGCAAGGTTTTCCACAGCTGGTAAATTCCATGAAGTGCAAATTTTGAAAAATTCACAAAACTTTGCAAGCAAAATGTAAATTCAGCCAACCTTAATTACTGAATTAAGATAAACTGAGAATAAATCCTCAAATCACATTGATCATAATACGAATAAGCCAATCCAAAAGGAGTCTACATTTAGCATATTTTTACTACATATAATTGTCATTACATTACACATATTGTAAATGTAGTTCATTTTCCATGGACATATCCTCCTACTTCCATGTCGATTGCTGTCACAAGACCCATAGCATTCTTGGATGAGGGACTTTCTCCTATCCATTATAAACAACATTTAGAAAAAGGGGCTGCGAACATTTTAACTATTTGTATTACATCTTACTTATAGCATACCATATACTAGGAAAGAGTAACCGTTTTTATGCGACTACTGCTGAGATGTGGAGAATTGGGGGCAGAATTGTTCCATATGATTTGGTCATGCCCGGTTTTAGCTGGATTCTGGGAAGCAGTTATTGATTGTTTAAGTGACATAACTTTTCAGGCAATCCCTTGTAGTCTCTTAGCCTGCCTCCTTGGGGGATATCCTCGTCCTAAAAAGAAGAAAATAACGCTGATTTACAAATTTGGCATTGATTCTGGCTAAACGTGGATTGAAAATGCATTGGAAGTCTGTGCGTGGACCTCGATTCATTAGATGGAGGAAAGAACTGGTTAAATGGGCTGGAGTGGAGAGTGTTGTGTTATTTCAGGAACTGAAGAAAGGGCGGGAAAAGATTGAAAGTGCACGAGCATGGGAACGCCTTGTGAACTGTTTGTTGGCCCCAGACACAGACTTGTAAACCCCGAATAGATGCGAGCTCTCTGCTCTCTGATATCACAAGAGGATAGAATTAACTTTCCTAGCATGGGGTGTCAGTGGTGGGACTGAACTTCTCAGATGAACTTTAGGGCACTTCGGAGTACTGTGGAATATAGTGAAATACTGGCCATTAGGGCGTCGTTTATTTGGCAGCTTGACAAGGGGCAACTATAGGTAGGTGTGTTAGTTACTGTTTGCCAGTTGGAGGCTAGAATGATCTAAAGGGATCTTGCAATATATATTCAATACAATGATTGTATTTATTGTATTTACTTGCTTTTAATCTAATTATTAATGCATATGTGTACTTGTCAATTTAAATCTACATTCAAATTATTTATAGGCAATTTATCATATGCATTGATTGATCCTTTCTTTCTGTACACTTTCAGCTTCTGTTTTATGTTCTATATTGAAAATAATTACATTAAAAACATTTTTTTTAACTATTCGATTGTGATCAAAAGCTGCTGCTCAATCTGTGATGCCATCTCATTAAACATAATGGAACTTTCAAGCCACATATTGAAGGTTTCTTTACTGAAAACAGAAATAAAATATAACCTAGGTGTTGATGTTTTTGATTATGCATGTGCCGGACTTTTAACTAAACGTGGAATTTCTACTTAGGTATATTTTCCTCACTGGTGCAGGCTATTTCACAAATCTAACAAACTGGAACAGATTTTCAATCAGGACGATTTCTAAAGATCCTGAGGACATCGCAAAGGTGACGTGTGGAATGCTTGCATATAGTCTCCTTCGCTGGATAAATGCTCGGACCCAGTCCACCATTTTTCACCCACTATGCCACTCCTGACAGAAACAAGCTTTATGCAAATCAGTCTTGGTTCCCATTCAGAGAGGACATGGCTTGGCAGGTTGGGGTGGACTGTTCCTACTGGTCCCCAGGGATGTCTCAAAGGGGGCTAATGATTCCAGGGCACGAGAACAGCACAAGCATGATGCGCACCGCATCCTAAAATTCTATTATCCCCCTAAGGGTCGCCAGTGCTCCGAGCATCAAGAAGCAGAGAGCGATTGCACCTGCAACCTCCAAATGCCCCAGGGAAGAACTCAGCATCAACAAGTGCTGTTGTCTTTCTGTGACTCCTAGGGAGGGCTAGTGCAGCAGAGGTGCTGTTGTGCACCTCCATTCCGGTGCTCGTATCTGAGGGGAGTGGAAGAAGAATACAACAGTCGGCAGCAGCGCTGGCAAGGAAGACGTATGCAGTGGGGGAGCGGTGGATCAGACCTTGCAGGCCCTGGCTTCTGCCCAGTGCTTGGTGTCAGTGCACCGGTACCCACACTTGGGGCAGGGGAACCAATTTTTTTTAAAAACAAAGCAAAGCCCGCCAACAAGCGCTTCTAAAAAGAAAAAGGAAAAACTAGCATGGCCTTCTGCTGCATTTATGAGCACACCGGACGGCATAAGGATCGCTCTATAAAGCCTAGCCGGCATTAAAGTTTATGGGTAGAAGAAAGTCTCCCACGCTGAACTCAAATGAATACTGAAAACTTGATTGACATGTATATTGTTGACACTAAATCACTGTGCATATGCCTTTAGGTTCATGACAATTTCACCATCATGAAAGGTATTGAATATTGAGTGCATTGTGTTTGAACATATATTTTATCTTTAGTTATTATGGTGACAATGACAAAGTCAATAGGCCTGACTTTTGATTAACAGCCTCCACATGTTGTGTTAGTGAACTATCTTGTTACTAGGGGTTGCAACTTCCTGATGGGCAGCCCAGAAGTTGTGCCTCCTGCACTGAGGGGACAGGGTACATATGAGGGGGCTACCTGGTCTGTGGCACCCTTCGTAAGGGCACCCCGTGTTGGCTCTTAGGCCCTTTAAAGAGTGTCACCATAGCCATTTCCACTTGCCATTCTGTATATACATGTTAATGTGTGTCTTTATTTAGCATTATGTGCAAGTATGTTTTCTTTTTATAAAAGAAAAAGCACTAGCTGGACAGCAAATTACTAAGTGTTGTTTAATGCATTGCTGAGTCTTTTGCCCGCAGTTCCTCACCCGAGTATGCCTTGGACTGATCAGCCTCGCCATCTAAAAGTCAAAGGGTAAATAAAAAAAAAATGTAAAAAGGAGGTGCCTGGTTCCAATTCGACCCCTGGAGCCCCTTCCTAACCTGGGACCCTCTGACCTGGATTTTTTACAAAGAGCCATTAAAAATGCATAAAATTATTGGTTGACAAATTAGAGACTATGAGGAAACAAGAAGCAATACTTCATGTTCACTGCAAGAAGGGGAAAGAGGTGTACAAATCCAGAAAACTGAGCTCAGCTCTTGCATAAAAAATGCTGAGATACAGTTATGCCCATTCCAGTCTTCAATTTGTCCCGCCACTTACTACGTAACACCAACCCACATTTATGGTAGTCTACCCAATGGTGGCGCTGTCCAGAGATGTTTTAAAGCGTCAGCAAATTGGGCTCTGGCCCAGTGCCCCCCAGCCTTTTTAGGGGGCCCCCTTATATAGTCAGCTCTATTCTGCAGAGAGTCTTGCCCTGGTGACCTTGAATAATTCTTAAACAGATTGCTATTACAGACAGTTTGCTGACAAATGCTGTGTTTATGTTTCAAGCAACATTTTTAAAAAAAAGTTAATTTTAGATCCAAGCAGGATCTCACATATGAAAATAGGGAGATTGTTACAGAGATTATATGCGGTGATATTAGCGAGTTGCTGATGTGTTACAATATTGAGAACACACCGCCATCCCTCAATATTAGATTAAACACGTTTATAATTTGGGCGAGTGTGCCTGTGCACTGTCAGTGACCTGGTCAAAGAGGGTATGAAAGAGCTAAAATTGGATCATAAATTCAAAACTGTGTCGAACAGGGGCCCTCAAAATACGCTTGGCCCAGGGCCCCCAGAATCCTTAAGATGTCCATGGCACTGTCAGTCTGTTAAAAAGAGCCCGTGGCCATGGCGTTTGACAATTGAACATACAATCAAAAAAGAATACATATAGGTCTGAGGCTATTCTTATGGGTTTTTGTCACCTAGTGCAGGCCAGACTGGCATTGATAGGGCTGTAATGGTAAGTAGGCGTTGCTGATACTGCTATTTCACAGCGCGGAGAGGGGGGGGGGGGGGGGGCTGAGCTGGCACAAGTAGCAGTGGCCTCTTGAAAAATATCTTTGTCCCTGGCACTTATTTCCAAATTAAGCACTGGTGCGTTCTAAAGCTTTTAAGCAGCAAGAAGGAACTAGAAGTACCAACAAGCCTGTGCACAGGCACATTCTGCAGTCTAAAGAGAATACTTGTAAACTCCAATAGAACTTGAGAGGAGCATACCTGGGCCACATGGAATTTTAGCACTCCCACATCTGACACTTTTACTGCATGCACTAAAGATCGGTGTCAGCTTGCAGTAGTTTTGCATTCCGCAGTTAAAGATCATTGTATATTTAACTTATTAGCCGCTGCTAGCTTCAAAATGAAAGTTGCTCTCGTATTATTTATGAATTGCCCGAAAAAGAAACCCATTTCCTTTCTCTGCATTGATAAACCACAAATACATTCAACAATCTTCATACTTTGAGCACACAACGCTCAAGGCTTGCTCTGTTAAAGGCTTTTAGGGTTGGAACCCTACCCATCTGTCCACGTTGAACACCTTCGGAAGCAAGCCTTCATAAAAAGTTTTTATACGAGACAGAGCAACCATCTTGGGACAGAGACACAACTACCCTTGTAATGACACCCACGAGAATTCATTTTCTTTGGTATAATTTCCGAGAATGGCGAAAACGCATATGTTATTTACAAAATGTCAATTACGGACTTTGCCACAAAATGTTTTGAAGTTCAAGAAAGCTTTATTGAGTAATATAAAGGTGTCAATAAAAAGTACATCTTAATAGTCTCATAAAGGAATATCCAGCATAAACATATCTATAAGTATACGAAACAGACTTATAAATGACTATATAAGAGGTGCAAATAACATCTGAGATCTAAAAACAAATGAAATATAAGAAAGAATAGGAACAATTAGGGAATCAGGGAGGTTTAGGAACTTCTTGTAGTAATGACATCGTCAGGAAAAGGATTACATTTCTTAAACTATGATTTTTAAACTCTTCCAGAAGGGGCTGATGTTCCATTTTTGTGACAGTCGGTTCTTTTAAGTTTAAGATTTGTACAACATAAATGGAAAATAATAATCAGCCTATTTATTTACTAGGGCGTTATATAAGGAACCAAGTCTCATTTTACGATAACCTTGGGTTATACAGAAAAAAGGAAGCAAAGCTTATACAAAGTGAAGGGCATGTCATGACATGACAGACATGTCGTTGACAAGTCCATTTAGGTGACAATGTTCTTAACTTCTGGCATTATTCATTACAACCCCTTACAACAGTCCCGGGCAAAGGCTTTTTTTTTTTTAAGTCTGTGCTTTAAAAGTTTCATCTGAGGAAATTGGGTCTGCCTGTAGAAAACTAATCAATACTAGAAATGAGATGCAGTCCACTACTCGAAATCTGACTCTTTCATAGAACCGTCCAAATCTCACTAACCAATACTGTAATAAAATCGAAAAATGGAAAAGCAAGAACTAATGTAAAAACCTGCATACAGACTTTATCTCCCAGTTTTACATCCATAGACACAATATGCCATTAGCTTATGGATCCAAGAACACCAAGTTTTAACACCTTTCCTGATAAACAAATCATAAACCAAGTCCGAACTCATACCAGTTTTTGAGTACACACCCACCATCTTTCAGCTGACAAGGTAGAATTATTGCGTATAGTTACTAAAATATTAATAATTCTTAAATAAAAACTTTGAATAGCCACAAACTGCATGCACCAATGGGAGATTTTGATGAAAGATTGTGTGTACTATTTACATATATTACTAGTGGTAATCCTATGGGAATTAAGTGAAAACACGGAATGATGCTAGGCTCAACTCAATTTTCATTATCCTGATGATAAAATTAGTTCAATTTGTGCGGTTTGACGTAGTTCACAGGACAGAAATGCTCAAGAATACCACCATGTTTAGTACATGCATGACACACAGAGACATACACTAATTCTGTTTCTAGGTCTCGCTTGCAGCCAGTTGTAAATGTCTGTCGGAGTTCTCATGTTGCCAACAAACACATACATACAGAAGAGTGGGCTTTAGTTTAGCCCCCTTCAGCCATTGGTGATATGCATTTTTTTTAAGTTGCCTTTGGCTGAGTAGGCTGTCCTTAAAGCCATGCATTATGTGGAACTAAAGGCGACTTCAAGTAGTTCTGTGTGGTAACCTCTCCTCTTTTCTGCCATTCCTCTCCCCAACCGCTGTCACTTTGTCCTCCTATAGATTTAACGCCCCTACCCTACCCCCGGCATAAAAATAAACCATTCATATTGGCTTTGCCAGTGTTTGCTGAATTACTTCACAAATATTGGCAAAGCCAACTCATTCAAAAATGGCCACCATCCATGCAGCCATCTTTTCCAATGCATATACAAAATTTTTTGCTAAGAAATACCTCCCCAGTATTATTTCCAATAATAATTTCAATAAGGTAACAAGAGAAATTATTCAGTTTTCCCATATGCAACTGTGGAAAGGATTCAATTGTCCCATATGCAATTGCTTTATCAACTGTATTGTACTTAGCAACATAACCACATTCAACATTTAACGTTTGTTAATGGCACGAGAGAGGACCAACACAATAACATTAAGTCTACTACTCAATTATATTTCAATTACATCTCTCTTGTTCTCTTTTTGAATACTTTGTAATAACATTTGGGAGGTAACTCTTTTTTCTTTATATCAGCATTGTTGTGGATATAACTTCGAGAGTTAAAGACCCAACCCATTCTTGTGTCTATAACGCACACTCCTTAGGGCTTCAAGGGAAAAGTTTATAGCTTCTGTTTCTTTAAGGCAGATCGAAACAAGTTGTGGGTATACTAGCAGTGATTGTTCCTGTCATGAAATTTTCACTTGTCTGCTGCAGGGTCATGTTTAGAAAGAAAATACATAAGTAGTTGATAGGTAAGGAAAACATGTGAAATTGAGACATCACATTGAACTTTCAAACATGAATCCGCTTTTAATTTACATAATAATCGCGCAGTCTCTGATTTGAATGAGTTTTGCATATTCCCTTCTGCCCTCTTCATAAAAGACATTACCTCGACTCTTCGGTGCTGCGATGGGCTATCCATGGCGGTTATACATAAATAGTCTGCGGGCGGGCCAGCGTGCTACTCACAGACAGTGCAAAGGTTGCAGCAGAAGTATAACAGACTCATCGACTAATTGCAGGACCAGCAGCATTATTTACTACTATGCACCCGTCAACAAGCCATCACCAGACAATGCTTTGTTCTTTTTCGACATTGAGACTAGCAGAGAGCTGGTAAGGCCCTGCATAAACAGGGAGGTGTGAAGTTCAAATAAGCCCATTTAACTTCCTGGAACATACATTTCACACTAAGGCAGAGGAGAAGAGACTCTGGGGGCTAGTCACATCTCCTGCATGAAGTCCCAGAACCGAAAAATCCAAATCTCTGAATCAAACACTCTCACACCTAGCAGTGGGAATGTGGAACACCACATCTGAAAATAATAAGCAAAAAAAGCAAATTGCCATGCACATATTCAGCATACTCAGGGCTTTAAGTGGGATGAAAAAACTGGAGGGTCTCTCAAAGGGGCGTGGCCAATGTAATTAAAGGGCGTGGCTTAAAAAATGTAAGTTGAAAATCTGTGCTGAGCATGGTGTGCAGCCGACTTGTTTTTTGCAGTTTCTGTCATTGCATCCAGATATATGATACAACAAGTAACATCATACCTACAAGTCGGGACTATTGGTTGCTGTCACTGCAGTCCGGAAAAAAACAGATGCCAGGACACAAAACGGAGCCCGATAGAGACCCGTTTCGAGGCCACCTTTAAAAAACTAACAGTGCTCAGACCTGGTGAGACCCGGCCCACTTAAAGCCCTGAGCATACTATACACTAATCAAGTATATTCATACTTATTTTGTAGATACAATAGGGTCAATTTTGCAAGTTACACTAGCAGGTGGCTCTTTTTATAATCCATGCTAATGCCATTTTTTGGTCTTGTCTACTGCCTGGCAAGAGGTCATTATCACGCACCATATACCCACACAACGTGCACTACCCATTCACAGAAAGGAATTTATTTTCGGACTGCCCCTTTCAGCCACTAGCTGTTGTGGCTCATTCGGCTTTGGGCATTGATTAACAGGGCAGCTTGATAGCACTGGTATGAGCCCACAACACTTTGCGGATGCAAACACTCTTAAAAAGTAGTCCATGCACATGCACACACTGCCATTAATTCATTTTTTTTACCAGCAGTATCCTCACCCTCTCAAGGTGCTCCCACTCCTCTAACTCCCCCTGTTCATCCGTTGGTTCCTTGCCCATCCTGCTCCTAATTTCTACAAGGCTGTTTGCTTCACTTTTACACACTCCCACACACTTCACTCATTATTGTTAGTACAACCATCTTGGAATGGTTTGCCATGCCATAATAGCCACCAGGTATGTGCAAGCGCACCACAACACATGCACACACGTACGCCATGATCCACTTACAGATATTTTAGCTTTTATAACTAATTCAGCGTGACAGACAACAATGCCAAAATGGTAAACTCAAAATAATAAAAGAGAGTGAGTGGAGTACCAATGCAAATAAGCATTGGCAGAGTGCAGGGTTTTAAAATGCCTATGTCTTTTAAAGGTAAGATCTACTGGCTTTGCAAATGCTTGTTACAAATAGCAGGAATGCAGCTTCTGGTTTCAGAGATATCAGTACCTGGCAACACCAGACATTTGTAAAAAAAAAGTATTATAGGAAATCTAATGATGGTAATCTAGTGTGGTTAATTGTAAAGTTTACTAATGATGTCAGTAGTGCAGATTGTAAGGCATCATTAGTAAACTTTGCAGTCAACCACTCCATCAGATTACTATCATTGGATTTCCTATGATGCGTTTTTCCCCCCACAAATGTTGAAAAAGTAGGGTGACATGCTATCTGCAATAACCTCACTCTTACATAAAAAAAGTACACGAATCCCATTGCTAAATGCAAATAGCATTTCATCCTTCTTTCCCACAATCTTTGCCAGAAAGGCACACACATCTGTGAGTTTTACATACCAAATAGACTAGGAAAAGCTCCTAAGTGCTGTTTAGCCACACATTTCACTTTCCAGTCTGGAGTAGACCCGCATGGAGGGTATTCCAGCTACAGTACATGATTTTGAAGGGTAACAACCAAGCAAAATTAGCAATGGGTCACTTGTATGGAACTTGTAAGGTTCACTTACCAGCAATGACTCTTGGGCATATTGTAATGTGTAAAATACGGACATTCTTCATGTCTATGTCTAAAATCCAAGAGAAAATCCAAAGCCAACCAGAAAGGTCGTAATAACCCACTCTACAAACTCCAAAACATTCTGCATGTCTCATGGTTAAAGGGGTACCCACCATATGGGTCCACACACAACAAAGAATAGAAAGAGGCCAACTGCAGCCAATTCAGGTGTAATGTTGGTAAACAATAATCTTATCCACCCTCAAGAAGAGTGGTGCTTCCAGTTTCTTCTTCGTGGAGACCTGCACCTAGGGAAAACCGAACATTAGTGCACATTTCTGTAAAGTAAACGTAGGAGGTCCGAGCAGGATTTACTTGCATTGGTCAGTGCACATTCCCCTACCCATAAAGCATTTGGAAAACAAATACTCCTAATACACTGAACTTGAAAATAGAAATTCAAATAAAAAATGTCCCAAACCCTACTCAAAATGGTAACCACCCTAGATCACATTGGCAGACTGGCACAGCTAGCTTCCTACACCACCCGGTTTAAATTGCAATGGAACAGCAAAACATTCCACGGTTAGAAAAAGCATGTTGGCACCTTCTTTGTAGAAGCTCCCCTTTCCATTTGAATGTTGTGCAGAAGGACAGTAGCGTAGGGTGAAAATAGGCCTCATGTATAATTTAATAAATGAGTGGCCCTTGATTGTGTGAGTTATAAGACTCCTGGCCTATACTTTATGGAGAATTCCTGAGTGGTTTGAGGTATGAACTCAAAGGCTAGTCTTTGTGGAGCAGCTGAAGGTGCTGTGAGGAATGAGGTACTCATCTTGTTTGGTGGAACTGCTCTGATTGGCTGGAGGTTTAGGACACTTTCTTGTGAGAGCTACTTCTGGTCCATGAGCTGTGGGGAAACTTGATATGTGTGGGGCGCTGCTCCTGGTCAGTGAGGGTGTGGAGAGGTGCTCCCAGTGGCACGGATTGTGGGCACTTGATCTGTTCTTCAAGGACTGGCTTGAATTGAAATGTTGTATAAAGCAACTCATGGTTTGAAGGGAATAACAGGGAATGGGCTCTGTTCTATCTGGGCATGTCTCGGCGGCATGAGGTATAGGGCAACCTAAGTATGAGGTTTAGGGCAGCTGGTCTAGTTTATAAGCAATGCTTCCATGCCTATGCTCAATAGTTATTTTGAAAGGGGGATACTTGGTTGTGGTATAAGCGGGTATGCGGTCAGTTAATATGTTCCACTGCAGGAGAAACTCCGCATACACAGCTTTGGGTGTCCACTGTCCAACCGAAGTGTCTTGTACGTAAATGGCAGCATGAACCTTGGCAGTATTTGTAAACATTATATTTCACAGTGTACCCAAAACCACACAGGACAAGGGAAGCTTAAGACGGGTGAAAGAGGGAATCCAGGAGACGGCGAATTCTGTAACAACGATCAAGTCATACCACCTCTCACACAGCTATGCTAAATGTTCTACACAGATGTTTTTGGAAGGTAAGAGAAACCCGTTGGCACAGAAGTGACGGAGAATAGCGCAGTCCTTTCTCCGCCTAACAGGAAGCACGTGGGTCCCCTCGTGTGGCAGGCTGCTCTGCTCATGCAGCACAGCCAGTGCAAACCCAGACCTAACTCGGTCTCAGTGCAGAAGAAACACCCGCTTTCAGCTTCCTATCAGTGAATGCACACAATGGTGCTTAGAAACAAGCAACTCTTCCACTGAGCACACAACTATCATACCGGTCTACAGGCAGACACCCTTAGCCCAGAAACTGACCTACCACGGTGACAATGCAGCAGTCTCCCCTGTATAATTCTAAGGCACCAAAAACTTCCGTCTTGTGTGAGCAATATGTACATATTCTCTCTCTCTCTCTCTCTCTCTCTCTATCTATCTATCTATCTATCTATCCATCTATCTATCTATCCATCTATCTATCTATCCATCTATCTATCTATCCATCTATTTATCTATCCATCTATTTATCTATCTATCATGCGTTTCTGGATACCGCCCTTCCTTATAGCCACATATCCTCCTGGGCAACACAAAAAGATGGCACTACACAGGAATCCTCAATCGAGTGATTTGTTGAGCTTGCTTTTTATTTCGTTTTTCAATTCCAATTTCATCCTTGATATCGCAAAGTGCAAGGTGCAGGTACATCACCAACAGACCTACGCGTTTCGGCCATAGCCTTCGACTGGGGTCATAGAGTTTAGAGCAAAGAGTGTCTTTTTTTAAAGGGGAAGCAGCCCCTCATCCCATCACCTATTAAAATGACAAATAAATGTTCTTATAGGGGAAGGATAATAATATTATATATATATATATATATATATATATATATATATATATATATATATATATATATATATATATATATATATATATATATGTGTGTGTGTGTGTGTGTGTGTATGTATATATACACACACACACACACACACACGATTTTTGTGTTAATTAAAAATGCTATTTGATTATGCCACCGCAACATTGCGTTAATGGGTCACAATGAAGGTTACCATGCTAATTGTTGGTGCACTTAGCACAAAAATATGCTTTTGAGTTTCTTTTTCAAACGCAGAGTTGTTCGTTTATTGAAAACAGTAAGTAGAATACTAAACTATATTGTTTCGTTGGCTGCAGGGAAAATAATGATTAATTCTGAAGATTAGAAGGCTGGCTTCCTTTGATCATCTTGGCATGGTACTTAAAACCATTCTCAATAATGTCTACTCCCTTCTCTTGAGACTAACCTGGCCACTAACATCTTCCCTATTGCACACATGGCAGCAGGAATTTAGGCTCCAACAGTGTATACTTTAAAAATTCACAGGCACTTTTTTCTACTGACATCACCAATTCTTGAATTTTTTACGAAGTAGTCTGCTGCAAATTGCGGATGATCTGAGGATGTACTAATGGGGGCGTTCGATAACGGAAGGTAGTGGAAGGAGATTGCACCCCAAGGCAATTAACATAACAGACATTGTGCCCAGGCAAATACCTGTCATCATAAGCGCTTATGACCAAGGTGTACACCCCCATATTTTGGCAATCATTTGTTTTCAGACTGATCAAAAATATTTCCAATAGCAACAGGAAATAGAAGAACTGCAAGCAGGCTGTGCCATCCCCTGCATTTCCCACCCTAATCCCTTTCCTCATGTCCAGAAACTCACTGACGGTGCCAGAATGTGAAGGGAGATGTGCCCTTCTCTGCGCCAGACTCTCTAATTGCCTGGAAGCACAGACTTGTCTAAATTCACTGTGACGAGTAGCAATTAATGGGTAGCAACTTTTGCCACCTCAGCAGAGTAGTGTAGTTTAAATTTGGAAAAAGAGAGGCACGCTCTACCATTTTCTCCTGTGCTGCTGCTCATGTTATCAGTCAAGCTCTCTAGAATCACCCCACTCAACAAAGAGCACCCACTGTCCTAGTGCAGAATGGTCTTTCACCGCATTCTGGGTAACTTAACAAACTTCAATGGATGCCTCAAGGACCACATTGAGCTGCAACAGAATTCCGTGCTGCGGATTTCGCATCTTTGCTATCAGTGAAAGCGGTTGCCAGGAGAACCCGCATTTTCTAAGCTTTCAGTATTCTCAATGAAGTACATTTGCATGGTGGTCTTCAAAATACTTGAGCCTCTAGGAACTTTCTTCGAGGACTTGCATCACCATCCTGCACAGATAAGGCAACAACTCTCCCTTTTTCATACATCCACCTCGCTTTTCCTTTTATGTCTGCCAGCACTCTCTCCATGAAGGACGCTGCATCCGATTCGCTGTATGTCCTCCTGCAAGTAATTCAGGATTGTTATCAAAAGTTATTCCACCTGGGTCATTACAGCCTTCCGGCATGGGTCTAATCAGGATGAGGGCTCTGTGGACCCTATGGGTCGGAGATATCAGCTGAGAAACTTTTGTTATTTAGGTGCCTTCTGCTTTCTCTCTCCGGGTTCCATTAATGCTAGAGAATAAAAGCACAATCAGTCAAAGAGGAAGTAACCCACCAATCCCAGTTTTCAGTTTTCTACACTTCGGAGCCCTCTTCTCAGCTCCAAGTCAGGACTGACTTCATTTGCTAGTGGCCAAAAACACCAGCCCAATATTGTTCTGATTCCCTCGTATTAACCCAGGTGGGTAGTCGTCCCAGATCCCATCAAAGTCACAGCCACACTTAGCCTGTGGTGTCAACTGCCTACCGATGATCCTCAAGATACTGCTAAATTTACATGAGGTTTCTAATACCAAAGAAGTGCTAGCCAGCACAGTGAAGCAGCAGTGGCGGCGGCAAGATAACACACCATGCCACATTAGGAACAAGACCGATGCACTTTTTCTTGCTTATGGCAACCTAGGTCAAGTGCCCATTTCTTGGCTGGAACAACGTGGCCCATTCTCTGCCCCTGAGATAGAGTAAAAACTGTAGGCACTCTTTTTGACAGCCATTTCTCATTTAGGCTCCAAGTGCACCTAGGATTAAGACAGCCCACTACACCCTTTATAAGGGATTAAGAACTCTGTACAAATGCCTAACATCAACAAATGTTGTTTAAGCATTTGCCCTGACTAAAGATTCAAGGCAGTGTGCCACGGTGGAGCAACTCTTTAACAAACATGTTGGTAAAACCACACAAGATGTAAAAGCAGGTAACTGGATACTACACTGCGCAGATAGCTCAAAAGAAAACCAATTTTAGGATTTTATGTCTAATCATATCAACGCTTTATGACCAAACCTAGCAGAACCTCAAAGTGAAAAGAGTCCTCAAAAACTCGCAAAATTCAGTATCACCAATAGACTGGCATTTACCAGATAGAACATCTAACGGTACGCAGTCTTGTAGTGCCGAACAATAATATCCATTCATACCCAGCCTTTGAAGATGTGGACACTCAATGCGGTTGGGAACACAGAATGGATGGGGTTCTCACTTTTTTTGTTTTGTTTTCCCTTAAATTGTACTTGTTACAGGATTGTCAACCCCCATATCAAAGGGATGTGGACGGTTGCAGTGTAGTTCCTATAAACCTATATAGATCTGCACGTTCAGACAACATACACTGTAGGATTTGTGTCTGGACTGATTCTAGACACCCCTACTGGGTAGGTTAGCCTGTATACCAGCAAGCTCACAGTGCCACTAGAAACCCCTCTTACCAAGGAGAGAATATTTCTTGGCAACTATTGAACACGAGAAAGCAGATCCCTCAGGATTGTGGAAAGAGTGTGATACATTTCGCTCAGTCACTCGTGGTCACTTTGTCTCCGTGAGATACACAGAATAAACAGTGGAGAAGATTTTTAATAAGCATTCATTGAACCAGCATCATTCTAATATAAAATAGGTGTGCTGAAACAACCATAAGACAGAAACAGATATAAATGATTGAAAGCTCCAACAGAGTAAAAGGATGGTAGATTTCTACCATAGTGCTAAAACCATGAACACAAGCAAGTATAAAAATACATTACCATAATATTCGTACTCCTACGATGCAACCCTAACTAGATGTACCAAAGTGTACCTAGCACGAAGGTGTAAAAGCCAAGAGTCCGTCTAGGATAAAGTCAACCCCATTACCTGAACTGAGAGACTGTGGGACCCCGTCTTGGTCTCAAGATGGACACCCCCCAAGTGATGTCAGACCACTGCGAGCTGGTGAGTCTCCGTGCAGGTATTCTCCTGTCAGGCTGAACAGACACAAGAAAACCCGCACAGCAATGCTCTTATCGAATCCATCTACATATGTGATAATAATGCTTTGAATTTGATAAGGCTTATTACGTAACCGGTCAGACCAGTACTGGTATATATACACACTCATCTTGTATTGCTTCGCTGGAAACTGATAAACCCAATAAAACGTGTTTAAAAAAATACAAGGTAGAGGAAGGAAAGTAGAGCATGTGGAATAAAAACGAGGAGAATATTTTGCAACTCCGCAAACACACCGAGCCCCATCTTACTCTCAGCTTAATATTGGTAACCACTGCCAGAAAAAATATTCTAACAAAATTGATTTTGAGGTGAAATAATACAATTCTCTTTAATTGACAGCATATTTTATAATCTCATACTAGCAGTATAATTGCTACCATCGACAGTGGCAAAAAAGCGTTGACAGGTTTCCTCGCTGCTAAATTTTAGTAACAAGCTGTTCAAGACATAAGCAGATGTTTCTTTTGGCTTTTAACGTTGAAAGAGCTTTGTGGATTTGTTTTCGGGTCTTGCTACAGCAAATTGTAGAACGCAAATGATGCGTAGATGCGCCACTTGAGGCAATGCCAATTTGACCATCAACGCCAGTGCGTGTGCCGTCACTAAAAGCCCACCAATCAAAACAACAAAACAGAGCGCCAATGTAGCTTATTGTTTTAAGTGAAGCTTCATACTTGATCAGTGGTAGATTTTAAAACAAACGCGAAACACCCAATTCATCGGTTTTAGAAAGTTTCTTATCGGTCTCTTCATCCTCTTCTCCCGCTTGTGTAATCGATTACTGAAACGATCGCCTGTTACCTATGCTGCGAAACGGCCTTGGAGACAAGCTGGCGCCTTACAGTCAATTAAATAAGTAATGTTTTAATGTGAACCAGAGATAATTATGCATTGCAATGACTTATTTACTTCCTCACACTGCGAAGGAGACGAGGAATATAATTCTTACCGAAAGTATAGCGTTTAGTTGTTAAATCCACACTTATTTCATCTTTTTAAAGCATTCCCCGCTGACATATTTCAATAGCAATGCTTCTGAATTCCTTCACTGTTGGGCGCTAGGTGGCGCTACTCCAAGAAAAAAAGACGCAGATCCTGAAATATATGCCGAGGAGGAAGGAGATAGTGTGGTAATAGATTACACATGAAGTGAGTCCTAAACCAAACGGGTGGGTGTGACATACAAGGGTATATTACAGAAGTTTTTGTATAATGTCTTTTACACATAAGGCATCTGGTCTTCTAATGTAAGTTACGTGTATTTAAATTAAGTGTGTACTCCTGCAGAACTTCAGGAAAAGCTGAGAACGGTAGGCACAGCCTTGAACCAGAATGACCAACCTTTAAAACAAGAAGTGGGCGGCAACTGATAAAACTCAAACCTTGAATCAACAAAGCGAATCCTCCGCCAACATACATCTTTAACCATAATATAGGTCTTTGTATACACAGACCACATTTAGGACACTTAAAATAAACTTTAAAAAAAAACTTTTATGACCAATCCTCTTCAACGGACAAATTACAACCACAAACAGTGGTTTAACGCTCATGGTCATGCGATACGAGAATTATCCTATTTGGGTACCTATAGCAAAAGGTTGGCCCATAGACGGGCTGCAATGTCTTCGCAAATCTCTGAAAATATGTGGGTATTTGTTTGCTATTAGCAATGTTGATGACTGAGGGTACAGACAGGATGTTCCTAGTGTTCCAATGTGCCATGGTATCTCTGCACTTCGCTTAAATTTCTCAGGAGTCAGAGGTGCAACACAGCAAAGCTCACATGATGAGGAAAAGCATAAAGCCCCACCATCCAAAATGAACTGGGACCACAACCCATCAAAGTGAAGGTTTCTGGTCTACAAAACAAAGCGGTGCCAAAGTCAGGGCTTAAGGTGAGATAAGCTACAGCTTGAACTGGTTCCAGAGGCTCTGACTCTAAAGTAGGAACTTGTGAGTGCAAAACATTAGGGGACTATCACTTTGATGGCTGATGCATTCACAATCTTATGGTGGTAAGTCATCCACTTGTACCCATCAGTAAATAAATGACTTGTAATTCGGATTTTGGCTCTGCGACACCTTGTACCACAATATCACTTGAAGTGTACGCCATAGACCAATGGGTCAAACAGTTCCAGGCAACTAGTCTCATCTATAAGACCCCACCTCAAGGGCCAAGGGTGCATGTTCCTCTCTGTACGGTACAAAAGAGTTATTATAGTTAGAGAGAGAGGGAGGCATGTATCAGTGTATGTATCAGTGAAAGCTAAGATGGCCTAACCATGTACTGGACTCTTGGGGAATGAGAAATCTTTGGTTTGATAATGGCCAGCTGACTGCAGACTTGTGGCTCAATGAAAGATTCACTTCCTCAAGCCATCTTCCACGTGGGTCAAGACAGGGGGGCCTGATTCTAGTCCTTCAAGGCCAGGCAGCAGCTCTCTAGAGCAGGGTAGTGAATCTTCACACCAGGGCACATGGATAGGGCCTATTCAAAAACCTAGGCTTGATCCATGCCTACGCAAAACATAGGAAACTTAAAAGGGTTATTCCTTGTTAGATATCTCTAGCAGTTGACATCGAAGAGCTTCTCCAGAGATCCAGGCAAATACAAGATTTGGCCACCGAGGGCAAGGGGAGGTTGTATCATTTAGAAAAATCCATAAACCTCGAAAAACTGCCGCAGGGTGCATCTTTCCATGCATTTCAGCAAAATGAAGGGAGAGAACAGGTACCAAATGGTCAAAAGACTGAAGATTTACAAGAGGATTCTCCCCCTTTTTACACACTATTCAACACCTGATAAAAAGAGGAAAGCCACAGATATGGTGAGGTATATGTATTTGGGGCACAATGGACCAGACACTGCAAGTGATTGGTAGTTGTGTGTGGAAGATCAGTTGGCGGAGCAGCCCAGGACAAACCGACTCCGGAGAGACATTGGTTCTCTCATAGGGTCTACCTAGCAGGATGTCAATGTGGAACTCCTAATATGTCCTAAATGAGATACTTGCTTGAAAGGGCAAAATGCATGAGGTTTGTCACATCTGCAAAGGAAGACAGCAGCCACATAGCTCAAAGACACACAAAGATGTAACATACAACTACAGTCATGCTACATAAATGCCATGTGTCACATGATCCACATCATACACTCATTAAAATACATAGCCAAGTTAATGGGAGCTGAACTAATTTTACACGAGGGTGTCAGTGGTGTGAGCAATATATACGAGGCATTCCTTCTATTTATTGCAGTCTTGAAGTATGTTCATACGGAGAAAGACATTCTCTGCCTCGCCTTTCCAGACTTCTAGAATTTAACACACTCAAATTATTAAATGCACAACTTTGTGTGCCATGAGCTAGGTTTGGCAGCATTGGAGGAATTTCTAAACACTAATCCCACCGATGTGATCCATGATGGATCCTATGAGCGATAACAAAAAGAAGTACGAAAAGGTTAAATGGTATATTCACTTTTGTTCGCTCTTTTTATCAACAGCCTGGAATCCACTATGCAAGAATTATACAGGGACATCTTGATGATTGCCATTCTCTCAAAGATCCATCTTTTACAGGAAGTTGGAACTGGACTATATCATGTACCTGATATAGTCTTATAATAATAATAATAATAATCCACATTTGTAAAGCGCACAATCACCCGTAAGGGTCTCTAGGCGCTGGGGGCCATCGGGAAGATTAAGCAAGCTATTGCCCAGAGTCACAGGGTGCTGGGCTAATCTGCCGCCAGGGATGGGGATCGAACCGTGATCCCCACATTCTGGAGTCAGTCGCCCTGGCCGCGGCGCCACACCTCCTCCCACCTCCTCTTACATAGCAGTCCACAAAATGTTCAGCCTTGCAAAACTTCTATCTGACGGAATTTTTTTCAAGTTATGCATTGCAGCACCATGCTGAGGTGCTATACACCTGGAAATAACATAACTTAAGTAATAATATATAACCCACAATATATTTCATGTGTGGGCGAAGCTATAAGGGTACTGCAACACATTTCCCCCTAACTTTACTAGATAATTTAAAACTATGCTAGACTTACTGGCTTCTACCCAAACATGCTAAGAGCTCCACACATATTGTTTGCCAGCTGGCTGCTCTATATCTTTGTTGAACTAAGTTAAGATCTAGTCAGACATGTACCACTTAACTTTATTTAAATACCCTTACAGTAGGGTACTGCAGGCAATCACTGAGTTTCTCGTATTGGGGTACAGCTGTCTGGGCTGGACATTGAGCACATGCAATCAGATTCCCATCTAATCTCAAAAGAAAACATCTAGAAATTGTCAATACTGCTGTTGGTTCCAGAGCAGCAGACCCCATACAAGTAAACTGCAAACATGCCACAGAGGTTTTGGACCTCATGGACACGCACTCCCCAACGTTTTTTATTACAGAAACTTGGCTCAATCGGTCATCCACCCCAGCCATAACCAAGGCTGTCTTGTCGGATTGCAAGATCACCCACCAGGTTAGGCAATCACCCGGACCACCTCCAATGACGAACACGCGCTGTTCATGAAGCACATGCACTTCTGAGTCAGCTGCATCACCTAAGGTACCCTCACGTACCAGCCCCCATCAATGCACCACTTTCAGCAACCTCCTCATTGACTTCATTGCTATCAGGTCCAACGACGTCATACTTTTGCTCAACGACCTCAATTTTCACCTCAACGACCCAATGGGCCACAACTCTACTGCCCTACTCAAGAGCCTCAACACCATCGGATTAACCCAGATCATCCAAGGACTGAAACACAACACAGGACACACCCTCAACCCTATCTTTTCAGACAGCAACACAGTTACCTTCAGTCACCTCTCCCCCCCTCACCTGGACGGACCAATCCATTGTACCCCTCCACATCAATAAACCCCGTTCCACAATACCAAAGACAGCCAGCAACATCAGACGCAGCTGGAACAAGATAACGGACGTGAATTGGACTCACACCCACAGATCCAACTAGCCAGACCTTACTGGTGACATCAAAATGGTGTAAGGGCCTTCAACAACTGGATCACAGGCTGCGCTGACACACTAGCCCCCGAAGAAAATCAGAAAAATAAGAACCAATGCACCAAACGGCTGGTATATGGAAGAACTGAGAGACTCCCACAGTACTGCAAACAGCTGGAGAGAAGATGGAGAACCAGCTGAGACGCCAATGCAAGAAGCACCTACAAATCCGCACTTAAAAGATACCACACCCAGATCAAAGAATCCATGAAAGCAGCCCTTGCACTAACACAGGAAATCAGCTCCAACAACTGCACAGAACTCTTTAACATCGTCAGAGAATTATTCAGCCGCTCAGTAGCACCATCATCCCATCACAGAACCTCTGCAACAACCCCTTCGACTTTTTTTTACAACAAAATACTCAAGATATAATGTAACTTCAAATCCCAACACACTTCAGGAGACCCCATCAGACTACTGCCCACCACCACCATCAAGAACGACCATGAACTAATGGACTGGATTCTCCTCAGCGCAGAAGTCACTGCGGTAATTAAGAAAACTATCAACTCGAGAGCCCACACTGACCCCTGCCCATACGATATCTACAACTTGGGAGAAACCTTGATCAGCACCAACCTCCTCATCTTCATCAGCACCTTCATCCATAGCGCAACCTTCCCAGGCAACTGAAAACATGCTGAGGTCAAAGCTCTCATGAAAAAATTCTTGGCAGACCCGCAAGCACTCCAACTACAGACCAATCTCGCTCCTACTCTTCCCTCAAAGTCATGGAGAAAGCGATCAACAAGCAACTCTCCAACCATCTAGAACAGCACCACCTCCTGGACATCACTCAGTCAGGATTCTGCAGCAACCACAGCACAGAAACCCCCTCATCTAAGCAAATCACCACATCCAGACCATCATGGACAGAGGGGAAACTGCTGCTCTCATCTTCCTTGACCTCTCCACAGCTTTTGAACACTGTATCCTAAAGAACCCACTCCGCAACTCCCGAACACAAGCAGCCGCCCTGGGATAGATTGTTTCCTTCATCTCCGATAGAACCCAGCAAGTCAGACTGCCACCATAAACCTCTAAACCCAAGAACCTTGTCTGCATAATCCCTCAAGGAACTTCCCTCAGCCAGACCCTTTTCAAGGTATACACGACACCCCTCGTCCGTATCAGAGCTCACGGAATTAACACGGTCTCCCACACTGATGACACTCAGCTCATCCTCTTCCTCACAGATGGTAACACCCCCACTGGAACCAACTTCACAACCTGCATGACCAAAATGCCAAACTGGATGAAAGAGACCTGCCTAAAACTAAACACAGACAAAACTGAAATCCTGATCTTCGGGAACAAGCATTCTTCATGTGACTCCCCCTGGATGACGAAAGAATTGGGATCCATGCCCACCTCTACAGACAACGCCAGAAACCTCGGAATCATCCTGGATAACAAACTCACTACGACCAAACAGATAAACGCCGTAACCTGATGGAGCGTGGATGTTATCGTGCATCCATCTTACCAATTCCTACCTGATAAATTTATTTACGCATGGAAGGGCGAGATTTTGATCGATACCTTATCACTATTGATCTAAACCCCGATCTGGTCGACTGAACCTTTGTTGCCTGTCGTTGAAGGAAGAAAGTGCCTCTGTTACCAAGCTAGTTCACCCAATAAAGGACCCCGCTCCAAAAGATCACAAACAACTTCTAGCTTTCAAAAGTTTATTGTAAGGATAGGATAAGCTGCAAATACAGACATCTCAGAATGAGATTCACGAGATACACAGGTCCAACTACATACATGTGCTCTCTGAAAGCCCTCAGACGAGCAACGGAAATTACCAATACAAGTTCTAAGAATAATAAAGCTATCAGCATTGACGCATATCTCTCCTTCATTTAAGTTGGAGGAAAACACACAGGTTAGGCTGTCCCTACCCTGCTCTAGATGGTATCCCTACTTAACCAAGTCTCAACCTAACAAAGGTGTCAGCAGTGAATGACCCCCAAGGGAAGTCACTCACTCTAAGTCTCTTGGTGAAAACCTATAGTTCTCCAGTCATGACCCCTCTCTGCCTACCCATCCGCTCTCTAAAGGGTCCTCAGGTATCTGCTCCAACTCCACCCAGGGGTGCTGTCCCTAATACAAAACAGTCAACAACATTTGAGACGCCCCTCATGAGACGCCCCTCACGTGGTGTAGCTTCTGGCTTTTTCCATGCTGCTTTGTATTGGGCCTCATACGTTGGAGTTGACCTTGCTTCTCAGACTCTTCTCCGGCCCGCTGATACCCCTTAAACATTCCAGAACCCTCCTCCATGTCTGGGCCGTCTACTGAACAGACCTCTATTCATTCATTTATAATTGGATTCCCCCTTTTCTCTTGCAGACAGACATCTGCAGCCAAGAACCCAACTCTCATAGACTTCCAAAAAGGTTTCGCAACATTTCTCATAATAATTATAGCATTCAACTTCTTCATTAATTAAAGCATGTTAATACTCTTATTCTATTATTCAGTAAACACATCTATAAATCATGGCCCATTAATGCAATGACCAAAACATTAATTCAATCTATGTCGTGAAAAGAAACACCTTCCCCTTCCCTTCTAGCTCTGGCCCTGAGGCCTACCACATTCTGCGTTTAACCACATGCCATCTTACATTTTAGCAGCTACACGACATGGATTCAGGAATAATCACATCTAATAAAATCATATAGTGTCACACATTTCTGTATTAGTTCCATTTCTACTTAAATCTCTACATTAGCTATACATTCAGAATATAATTGCAGATACTACTAGCACTCATGGCATTTCTCCTCATGATTTGTGCTTACTACAGGTAAGTGTGATGTACTCATACATTTAGGTCAGTTTGCGCTCTCTCAGTTCCCCCCTTTGATGACCTCTCGGGGTCATCACTAACATTTAAACTGCAGTTATTGCTAGCATAACTTGTCTCTGCGTTTCCAGAGCCCTCAGACTCCTGTACTGATTATCTTGTATGGCAGCCAATCTCTGCAGCTGCTCTCTTTGGGCTCTTTCTGACCTTCTTGCTCTGTACCATTTGAATACCCTCACCAATCCCCACAATATAATCCCACAGATCAATATTATGATGATAGGTTTTAGTATATACCACACAAAGCTTTTGCCTAAGGCGGAAATCCACCCTCCAACTTCACTCATTCCGTGGCCCACCTTTTCCCAGACATTTTCTCTACTCAAGTCTTCGATCTCCTTGTGAATATCAGTTATGTTCCTAATAACTTTCTCAAGGGGCTTTGAATTGTCTGGAATGTAAGTACAACATTCCTGGACCTTCAAAGCCTTACAGACTCCGCCCTCTTTTGCTAGTAGGACATCTAACGCAAGACGGTTCTGAAGAACCATAGCCCTTATCGATTGCATCTCTCCTTCTACCAGCATTAAGGACTGAGCAGTGCTGGCAGACAACCTGTCGACGACTGTTGCCAGTCGTCTAATTTTAACATCATTAAGGATTACTCCCAAAAGAGGGAACATAGCTCCAAAGACATCTCCAACCATTTCTGCATCTCCTATATCTCTCCTTCCCCTCGATGATGTCTTGCCCTCGATGATCACTAAGTCTTGTGCATGATATATTTTGGGGAAGACAATTGCTAGGTAACATGATCCATACCAGTTGTCAGGTAGTCTCACGTAGGCATTTCTTCCACATACAAAATACACATTTGGAATCACTTGCATTCCCTTCAGGAAATCTTTAGTATAGTACTCTATATTGAAAGCATGTTCACAGCTGACTTCTCCCACGTATACATTTTCATAATACGTTTTGGCTCGGTGAAGACATAGCTTTCCTCTCTGCGCCTTATCTAAAGCTATTGGACCACTACTACCCTTTCTCTTGTGTGCCTTCTCTTCCTCGGTCCAATCTGTTTTCCATTGTCCTGATTTTTTCAAAATCTTTTGTCTCCTGTAACGATCATCCACCTGCCCTATGAACTTCTTCTCGACTTCTGACACTTTGCATGTCAGGTTATTTCTACGGGCATGTGAAGTATCTAAGGTAATCCAAGGAATGAAGAACTTGGCCAGTCTGTCTTCACTTTTCCAGTAGTCCCATTTGTTCATCTGCTTATAATTTGGGACTTCTGGCAACACTGAATCATAGTTGGAGAAATAGTATTCAAAACTATCTCTCTCATAAAATATACTAAGCAATAAGCTACATGTAATGCCATATGTCAGCGGGAGGTGATGATATCTAATGCCTTCATCTACAGACGCCGGCAACTGCATGCAGACGTAACAGTCCTTAACCTCCATGGCATCCACGTATTCATATAAGAGTTTGGCATAAGCATTTGACCTAAAGTCTCCTTGGGACTCATCTACGTGTAACCTGCGGGCTTCTGCAGCTAATAACGCTTTCTCTTGAGTGTTTTCCCTTTTCTCACCAGCAACAGTGGGTGTAAGCGTTTCTACAGATTTCACATCAGTTACCTTCGCCTCTTCCTCATGTCCCTTTACATAAGAAATTGTTACCACTAAAGCTATTAATATTATCACTCCTACTATTAGTGTACCTATTATACATTTAGCTCTGCGGTTCTGGGTGCCGGCTTCCATTTCGTCAGACAATATGGCTCTCTCTTATCTGGGCACAAAGTTCTTTTCTTCTCGTTCCTTTACAGTCTCTTTTTACTCCTTTTGTCTTTAGAATCTGATGGAGCGAGATAGAAAACAAAATTTTGTTTAAACTCGCAAAGTCACATTTCCATAACATGAATAAAATTATTAATGATTTGTGATATGTTGTGCTAATACAACCTAGATTAAACTTTACACGTGGGGGGACTAACATGTGTGCTCATAAACGTGCATAAATGTTGCATCTTTTTGTTCGTGCAAAATAATAAAATAATTTATTGTTTTCGTTTTTGTCATTACTAACTGCTGCATATTTAAAATAAGCATGTGCTTGTTTTGCTTTTCCTTGTCTGTGTGATGTCATTTCTACTATTCTAGGTGCATATGGGTCTCATAGAAAAACGGAGACTGGTAAATATAAACGCTGCTTTATTTGTTTGCAATGGCTAGGTAACATTTTGATTAATCGGGTGGGTTAATTATTTAGTAAACCATGGGGTGGATACAGAATATACTTTATTTCTTACATTAATACTTTTCTTGTGTTTGTTTTATACTAGAAATCATAAGTTGCCTGCTTTTGAGGCCTAACTATTTGAGCCGCACAAAAAGAGCTAATTCATATTTCTGCAGGAAGTCACGAGACGCCCATTCTGAATTAAAACGTTTATTGAAGCTGCATTCACAAAGCAAAAACTGATGAGCTGACATCATTCTGTCGGACATGGCCAAGGTCGAAAGTGAACTTTTTGTCAGTCCTTAACTTGGCATCCGCGGAAGTTGCTCTGAAAAGCTATGGAAGCTGCGAGGATGATCTGTTACAAAGTTGCAATAGCAGGAAGCCTCTGGCTTCACGTGGAAGAGACAATGGTCTTTGTAAGACATGATTTTGTGGAACTTTTTAAGAATCGGGTGACATGTCACTTGTCACTCTCAGCCAATGGGACGTCGAGTATTTCTGAAAACTTTCCTTTGCTAGTTTAGTTAGCGTAGAAAGGTATAAAAAGTCATGCCCTTAGGGTTGGGCTGGCTGCGGCTTTCTGACTTTCCGATGAGGGTGATGTGCTGCTGGACTTTGCGTGGAGCACGTAAGAATCCTCAAAGAACTTTACTTTAATTTCTGTCTATTTAGCTCAGTTAGGGAAATAGGTTTTAGAAATGCTAAACTTTATATAATTTCTTTAAATTTGATTAAATTGCTTAAATTGTATTTTTCCATATTTCTTACTATCATGCTTGCTTTATTGCAAATAAAATTTCATTTATAAAACTTACAACTTATATACCATAATCTAGAAAATAAAATCTTACTTTTGGCAAACAAGCTGGTCTTGGTTATTTAGAAGTATAGGTTACCTTTAGCTAGATCACGTCGCCTATGGTGGTCGTTTAAATGGTTGGGTTTTATTCTAATGACAATATTCTTTCTGCAAATGTATAAATATGTTTATAGTTTGTAAATAATGTGTATATAGATTTATTTGACCACCTGATTCAGTAGGCCCAAAAATATATCAGGTTCATAAATGGGTTCATGTATAGTTTAGAATTTTGTTTATAGGTTATGAAATTGGGTAGCGTAGTTTATGATATATTTTCTATAGCCCGCTGGATCAATTATCTGGTAGCAGAAATTGATGGTTGCTAAGGGGTAACCAAGGTAACATGTTGGTTGCTAAGGATTACGTCATGGTATACGAATAGGATTAATGTTTTAACACTTGTTAAGTTCGTTTTTCGTGCCTATCTGTAAGCTATACCGGTATAGATTGTGTGGCGAGAAATTAGTCACGCAAGCCATCTGTTCGTTTGTAGTGATATCGCCGAGTATCACAAGAGGTATCGCCGTGTACCATAGTGTTGTCGCCGAGCAGCACAGTTTTAGGGCTAGGTCTGAATCTTGTATAGTGAGGATTTTCTAAGAAATCAAAGCAGCATGAGAATAGGGACAAAGCGCCTTCCATAAAACTCACTGTGATGAGAGTATTAGTTATATCCGAGCTTGAGTGAAGGGTAAAATTTAACGTCGGTGCATGATTATCTATAAACAGGTTAGAGTCCTGTACGGGTACATGTTTCATATCTATAAACAGGTGAAAGCCCTGTACGGATAACGTCGTTATTTTGCTAACGGTGCATGATTTCTATAAACAGGTGAGAGTCCTGTACGGATTTCGTGTGTGTTTGAATTTAGGGAATTTTCCGTGTAAAAGTGCGAGTTTGAATTGTATTTTATGTTCAAGTGGAACTCTTAGAACTTTCACTTCGCGGTGGGTTCAGAGCAAAGCGAGTTCATAATTATACTTGTTAGAAGGGTGGGGTAAGGTTACTCTACTGACAATTGAATATTATCCTTAGTGTGAATAGCGCCGTCTATTCCGAAGTGTGGATACTTGAATGTATGTAAACTATCCTAATTAGTGAAACGAACAGATGTTGTCTTTATAAGTGATTGTTAAGAATTAATTTACACCGAAAAGTGTTCTTAAAATGACGCTGTGAAAAGATTTTGTGAAGGAGGGGTAAGCGTCAGGAGTGAGAAGCGAGAAACCGCAGCTGCTGTGTACGTCACAGAGCCGCGCTAGGATTGGGTGACCTGCGTCACAAGCTGTATTCTGATTGGCTCCTGAGTCTATGACGGACTGTGAGCTGATTGGTCTTTCGGAAATTCTCCAAATTTATTGGTCGAGCTGAAAAGTGACTCAGCTCAACCGCCATTGGCTTGTTGGTGTGTTTCGCGCACGGATTGGTTGTTTTGCGGAACATCCCGGAAAAATTTTACGAACGATTTTGTGAATTAAATTTAACTTTTAAAAATGAGTTATCATTTTAAACATGTTGAGAAAAAGACAACATTATTTCAGAAATTTAAGAATTTATTTTCACCTGACAAGAAAATCGAAACGCGAGGTGGTAAACTACTTCATAAGTATAAAACACCTGCAGCATACATGGAAGGTGAATATGGATATCATACTGTCTTATGGTTCGACAGTTGGAAACGTTATACTAAAAACGATGGTGTTTTGACTTGGCCTGATGATGGTTCATTTAATGTAAGAGTTTTAAGAAACTTACGAGAGAAAATGAATGCTCTTGTTCCAAAACCGAGACCAACTCAATTTGAAGCTTTAGTTGAGTGGGAAGATGAGATGTATCAGTTACAAAGAGAAGCTAGTGGAATTAAAAGACCTTCTAAAAATCCATCATGGAAAAGAGAAACTCATGAAGATAGATTACGAATGTGGAGACAGGGAAACATGAGTGAAGGATTGTATTTAATTCATGAAATGGTAATGGGTTCTCCTACAGGAAAATCTATGGAAAGTGAATCTGAGGATGCAATTATGGAAGAAATATATACAACTGCTAGAAATAAACAGCCTAATCAGCCTTTGAGACCTCCTAGATCATGGTCTACTCCGGTGGTTTCTACTGAAACTTCACCGAGTGCACCTCCAATTAGTGAAGCTCCTAAACTTTATCCAAATAATTGTGAAATCACTGAAACTCCTAGAAGACCAGAATTTGAGAATGCTCGAAATGAGGGTAGACATTTTTCAATGACTCCAAGAGCAAGGGAACCTCCAAAAGAATATACAAGAGAGACAAGAAATGTTGAGGATGATGATTATAATGAATACTTAAGGTCTAAAGAAGAATTAATTAAAAGAATGACAAAAGGCATGGAAGCTGTTACAGTTCCAGTAACAATAGGTCCTGTTCAGCCTGTATTTGATCAAAGAAATACAAACAAAACTGGATTAACTATTCCTTTAAATACAGAAATTCAAAAGCCTGCTGAAAAATTTTATTCAGATTTGACAGAATTAAACACTTCTAGATCGAGAATGCCTGATTTAACTTTCAATGAGGATTTATCTCCAAAAACACCAATGGGTGCTATGTCAGATGTAGGAAGTCCTGAAGTCAGGGTAACTACACCAAAGCTTGATGTGGCCAAATTAAAAGCAAATATAGAAGAATTAATAATTGGAACAATTGGCCCAGATAGTTTAAATTACTATCGGGATGATGAACTACTATTCATTTGCAAAAGTATTCAGTGGAAAACGAAAAATAAATATGATCAATTAGAGGATCTAGCTGCAGAACTTGAAATCGATGTGAGTAAACAAAAGAATTTTGCAAAACATTACAGATTAGATTTCTCAGAAAGCGACATTGAGAGTTTGAACTCAATGGGAAGAATAGTTCACATTAAAGATTTAATTGTCTATATCAAAAAGCTAGGAGAACTGAACAAATGGAGAGTGAAATGGACTAAAAGGAAGGAAGATGAAAGATTAGAAAGAATGTCAAAACAATTTCCAATGAGAGAAGTTGCAGGTGGAGGATATGTTCATGTCCCATGGTCGAGACAGGACATTCTGTTATTCACAAATGATTTTCCTAAATTAAGAGAAAAACCTGTTGAGTGGTACAGGCAAGTCGATAGATTTATCAAAGTATCAAAAGTTCTGTGGATTGATTTGGATGGATTTTTTGACATTGTTGTTCCATCTGATCTTTGGACAGAATGTAAAATATCTATTAGTTGGCCAAAAACAGAACCTGAGCGAATTAAAGAAACAGGTGCCCCAAATCCACTTGTAATGGATTTTTATGAGAAAGTAATTGTTTGGATGAAAAACAAAATTCCACCCAAAGAAGTTGATTGGGTTAAAATAGAAAGAACAGAGCAGGAAACAAAAGAATCAGTTCATTCTTTTTATGAAAGGCTACTGTTAATCTTTAAACAATACAGTGGTTATGAAAAATTAGATGAGAAAGACATGAGTCATTTTATCTATAGATTTGTTTATGGACTAAAACCTGAAATTGGAGAAATGATCAGAACTAGTATTGTCGGATGGCAAGCACTATCTATAGATGATATTCTGAGAAAAGCAAAATATTGTAGCGATGAATTAGAAGTAAAACAGAAGAAGCTAAAGGAGAAAGCCATGTGGGCACAGGTAAAGGTAGCTGAGCAACAGATTGCCAGCATGGGAAATAAGAACACTAATTTTGTTCAAACTGGAAATACGAACCAGATACAAGGAAAGTTTAAAGGTAATAATTTCCAAAAGAAATTTAGCCCAAAAATAGAAGAGCTGAAACAAAGATTACCTTGTTTTAATTGTGGCGAAATTGGACATTGGAGGGACGAGTGTCCTCATCCTCCTAGAAACTTAAAGAATCCCTTATTGAATCCACAGATGCAGAATGGTGTTAACGTGCAGCAACAGCTACAGATGCAACAGGGGTTAAATGAATTTAATATTCAGCGACAATTACAACAACAGCAACAACAACAGGTGAATAATCGACAGGACCAGTTGCCACAACCACCTTTTCCGAATTGTGGGGGAGTTCAAAAATATAATCCAAACGTGGGATTTCAGGGATGTGAACAGGTAATAAAACCACAAAAACAGCAAAAACAGCAAAGGGTTCAAATGCAAAATGCTTCACAAAGCCAAGACAGTGATTCTGATGATTATTGCTGACGGTGCCCGAGAGAGGAGGAAGAGTGTGTTGTTGGAGCCACTCTTGAGGTTGACCAGTCTGGTCCTTATGTAAACGGGAAAGTTAATGATGTAGACATCACTTTTCTAGTGGACACTGGTGCTACCCGTTCTACTGTTAGATCAGTGGAAATTGAAAACCTACCTCTCTCTGGGGATACCATCCAAGTTGTCGGAGTAAGTAATCAGCAAATTAAAACAGACTTAACTGATCCAGTACCAGTTGAAATTGGAAATTACAGAGACAAACACAGATTTGTGGTTTGTAATAGTAGTCCAGTAAATCTATTAGGTAGGGACATCCTATGTAAAATGAATTGCAGAATATATTGTTCTCCTGAAGGAGTTGAATTACAAACAATGGAGGAAGATGGTTTGTACAGAATGACAATGATGATGATGGAAGCAGAAGAAACAAAATTGTTTCCTGCATTTGAAGAAAAAGATTTACCTGAAGAGCTAAAAGAAACAGTGAAATCTGAAATATGGGATTTTACTGGGAATGAGATGGGTCTGATGAAAAACGTAGATCCTGTTAAAATTGCATTGAAGCAGGGAATAGAATTTCCAAACACTCCACAATATAAAATGAAAACTGAGACAATTGAAGGTATTACACCTGTAATTGAAAAATTAATCAAGCAAGGTGTATTGAAAGAAATGAAGAGTAGCTCTTGTAATTCACCAATTATGGGAGTTAAAAAGGCTAACGGAACATTTAGGATCGTACAAGATCTGAGAAAGGTTAATCAAATTGTTATTCCATGTTGTCCTGTGGTTCCAAATCCAGCAGTAATTCTATTTCAGATTCCATATGATGCTGAATGGTACACAGTCATTGACCTTTGCAATGCATTCTTTACTGTTCCTCTACACCCAGACAGTTATGAAATCTTTGCTTTCAGATTCCAAGGTAAGACCCTTGGATGGACAAGAATCCCTCAGGGCTATACAGAAAGTCCTTCAATCTTTAACGAACTGTTAAAAAGATCATTAGAAGATTTAGACTTACCAGGTAGGTCTACGCTGGTGCAGTATATTGATGATTTGTTAATTGCTGCAAAGACAAGAGAAAATTGTGTAACAGACACAATAATTCTGTTAAATCGCCTTGCAGAAGAAGGACATAAAGTGTCCCCAGCAAAACTACAGTTTTGCAAACAGGAAGTAAAATATCTTGGTCACAGAATTGCAAAAGGAAAAAGACAAGTAACAATAGAGAGAATAAAAATGATTCAAGCAATGTTACCGCCAAGAACACAAAGACAGGTCAGAATGTTCTTGGGAATGGTAGGTTACTGTCGACAATGGATAAGTGGATTTTCGGTAATTGCGAAACCACTACAAAGACTGACCAAATCAGATATAAAAGATCCAATTATTCTCAATGATGTTGAAATGGAATCTTTTGAGAACTTGAAAAAGAGCTTATGCCAAGCTCCTGCTTTGGGTATGCCAAATTATGAGAAAGATTTTGAACTGTATTGCAGTGAGAGAGAAGGATGTGCATTATCTGTGTTAATTCAGAGACATGGGAACCTAAAGAAACCTATTGCATATTTCTCTGCAGTACTTGATCCAATTGCAAAAGCATTACCAGGTTGTTTAAAAGCAGTTGCAGCTACAAGTATCAGTCTTGAACAAAGTGAAGGAATCATTATGGGATTTCCTGTAAAGGTTTTTGTGCCTCATTCAGTTGAAATATTACTGACAAGAGGTAAGACTCAACATTTAACAAGTAGCAGATTGACAAAGTATGAGAAAATCATACTGGGAGCAGATAATGTTTCAATTTCAAGATGTTTGAATCTGAATCCTTCTACATTACTGCCTGATTCTGAAATTGTTGATGACATCGAGACAGAACATGAATGTTTAGATGTCATGGAATTCTGCACAAAACCAAGAAAAGACATCAAAGACAGACCTTTGCCTGAATCGGATTTTGTCTACTTTGTAGATGGCTCATGCTTAAGATCCGAAGGTGGTGTCTTGAAAGCTTCATACTCAGTTTGTACAGTCGAAGATGTTGAAGAGGCATCATGTCTTGAAGGAGTTCGTTCAGCACAAGTGGCTGAATTGATTGCTTTAATTCGTGCATGTGAAATATCAAAAGATATAAGAGTTACCATCATTACTGATAGTCAGTATGGGTACGGAGTTGTGCATGATTATGGACAACTCTGGTCACAGAGAGGATACATGACATCAACAGGGTCACCAATTAAAAATGCAGTTTTCATTAGAAGATTAATTGAAGCAATACAATTGCCAAAAGAAATTGCCATAGTCAAGTGTGCAGCACACACTAGAGGGACTGATTATATTTCCAAAGGAAATGCCTTCGCAGATGAAACAGCAAAGTACTGCGCAAGAAAAAATTATTCTTACAATCGGAATAGAAGTACAGAAACTGATTCAAATTCATTAATGCTAACAACTATTGTAGAAACATGGAATGAGATTAGAGATTTACAAAACGAAGCAGATGATGAAGAAAAAGACCAGTGGTTAAGATCAGATTGTAGACAACGTGATGAAGATGGAGTGTGGGTTTACAAAGATGGGAGAGTAGTTTTACCAAATTGCATGATTTCTGACATGGCCAGATTATATCATGGTCCTGCACATTTAGGAAGAGATTCTATGGTCAGACTGTTTAAAGAAACATGGTTCAATACCAAATTTAGAACCATTGCAGAATCTTTTTGTCAAAGGTGTTTGTCATGCCAACAAATGAATCCTAACAGAAAATCAGTGGTGGGGACAGGAATAATTGGTCGAGAGGGTGGTCCCTTTACCAGGTTACAAATAGATTTCATTGAAATGCCCTTACACAACTGTTTGAAATATGTACTTGTAATTGTATGCTTGTTCTCAAGGTGGGTAGAGGCTTTTCCTACACGACATTGTGATTCAATTACAGTAGCAAAACTAATGCTCAGAGAAATCATCCCAAGGTACGGTTTTCCAGTCACTATTGAGAGTGATGGAGGAAGTCATTTTGATAACAAACTATTGAAATTAATTTGCGAAGCTATGAGTATTGAGCAGAAAATACACTGTGCATACAGACCAGAGGCATCAGGTGTAGTTGAACAAATAAATGGAACTATCAAAAACAGAATTGGGAAAATGTGTCTAGAGACAGGAGTGAAGTGGACTGATGCTCTTCCACTTGTTTTGATGTCAATAAGAAGTACACCAGATAAAAAGACAGGTTTGAGTCCTCATGAAATTTTGATGGGAAGAGTTATGAGGCAAGCTTTTGTACCTGTAGGTAAACTGTTGAGCATAAATGACAGTGCAATTTTGGATTACTGTAAAAGGTTATCTGATATGGTAACTTCTGTATCTAATCAGGTGGGAACTGAAGCACAATCAAATGACAAAGTTTTGACACATGATCTGAGACCTGGAGACTGGGTCAGAACGAAAGTACATCGGAGGAGGAATTGTCTATCTCCTAGATGGCAGAAACCTAGGCAGGTAATCTTGATCACTACTAATGCTGTAAAGTGCAGAGGATTGAAGCGTTGGATTCATCCAAGTCATACTATTCCAATACCAACTCCTGAGAATTCTGATGTTGAAAGTGATACCACAGATGACTCTGATTCTGAAGCAGAAGACAGAACAGAAGGTGAAGTAATTCCAGATTCTGAAGATCGACAAGAAAGTCGACATCTGGAAACTGTGCCGGTGAATGGAAATCTGGCAAGAAAAGACTTAGAAATAATTGAAATAGATTCTGAAGGTGAAGAGAATCTGTTAAAAGGAAAGATAACTGAGGATTCGGTTGTCTATATTGAAGACAAAGAAGCTGAACCAAAAGAAGTTTCAGACCAGGAGAGTATCGAAAGGCAGAGAACAAGCTCTGAAGTAAGGAACAAAAATCCGAAATCTGGGAAGCTAAAGGTAATTGAGGAAGAGGAGGAGAACGAATTACCGAGTACCAGTGATGGAAGACAAAGTGAAGTTCCTGAAGGAGTGAAATTGCCATATAGAGAAGTTCCTGAGTCAATTGAAATTTCAGACTACGAAACTGAGGAAAGTGACGTGGAAGGTGGAAGTGAAAACAGAAAGAAAAGGACTTGGAAATCAGAATCGAATAATTCTGAACCAAAGAAAAAGTACGTGAGAAAAACAGACTTCTGGCCTGGTGGAAGGTTGAGAGTGAGATTGATTAAAAAGCCAATAGAACAAGTTGAAGAAATCAGTAGTCAAAAGAGTCCTGGAACAGAAGTTGGAGTTGGGAGGAAAATAGAAGTGATATCGAGAAAAGGGAAGAGAATAATTAGACCAAACCAGAAATACAAGTCTCCTGAGTGGACTTACTTAGTAATTCCACCTGTTATAGACATATATGATAGTAGTGAAGAAGAAAACGAAATCCAAGAAATTAGTGACAATGATTGAAGTACAAATTTATTAAATTGGCATAAGGCTGAAGAAATCCTGTTAGTTGACACAAGGTCGAAGAAAAACTGTCTAGTAGAAGAAAAACTTATGTATGACATAAGGTCGAAGAAATCTTGTTTAGGGTTATAAAAAGAAAAATATTTTAAAAGGGGGGTGTATATAAATTTTAAAATTTATTTTTATTTTTAATTTTATTTTTGAGGCTAAAACTAACCTAAAAATGCCTTACATTAAGGAGAGCACTTCAAAATGCTCTGTTTTTAAAAGATGCTGTAAGATGACTCTGGTGTGTCTGCTCATTTTAGTTCTGCTCTGGTTGGTACTAGCTGTGATTATACCTTTAGAAATGAATAGAGAATTACACAAAGTTAACTTAACAAGCAAAGCTCTAGTTAGCCAAACTAAACATAGTGCATCTGCTAAAGTAATTGATCATCAACCTAACATTCATCAAGATAAATCAATAGGTGATTTTTCAAGCAATACATTCACAAAGCTTTTGAGTGAATATGTAAAGGTAATGGATGCAAAGGATTGTTATGTGTGCGTTAAGTTACCCGCTTCTGTTTCTGAGGGAGTAACATATAATATGCTTCCTCTCACTTATGCTGTTACATGTAGTGTATTAACTAGTTTATTTTATCAAACTGGTCGTTTAGAATATTACTATTCAAATTATGATGAGATTTTTGCTAATATCAAGATTGATAATGCTTTAAATAAGCATAAGAAAGCTAAACAATTGAGAGAATATTTCCTTGTTACTAATGAACTCACTTATGAGTATGCTTATAAGAATAATCTAACATGTAAATTAAGTGCTGAAGGGAAGAAATTTCTGAATATGGTTGAGGAGAGAAGAGCAATTTATAAGAGAAATGAATTAGTCAAGCAGACTAAGTCATCATTCTGGCAAAAAGAGGATGAGAAACTAAATGGTAAAATGCTTGAAAATATTGCAATTCACATAGACAAACCTGTTAGTGGAAAGCTTTGCATTAGAAGAGATAACACACTTTTTGATAATTATTTTGTAGGTGCAAGCAACTGTGAAGATACTTATCAGATTATGGGAGGTTGGGGATTTAAAGGTGGAAAAGATCCTATCTTTCCTGGAATTTATTTTGTTTGTGGTGACAAAGCCTACTACAACCTTCCAGACCATTGGTATGGAACTTGTTATGTGGGAATTGTTTTTCCTAAAGTGTTTCATGTTGACAGAGATTCAGAAGGATTATTTAAAATCCATAATTATGTAAATAGAGCTAAAAGAGAAACTTTTACTGAAGTTCTGGGAGATATTTTTCAAGCTGTAATACCTTTTGTTGGTATAACCCTAAATGCAGGGAGAATCAGAAAATTGTCCACTATAGTTGATAGATTATCAACTGACACTGCTGATGGATTTCAATTAGTGAATGTTGAAGTTATTGCAATTAGATCCATGGTAATTCAAGACCGTCTTGCTTTAGACATACTCTTAGCAAAAGAGGGAGGAGTCTGTGGCATTTTACATGTCCAACATTGCTGTACATATATACCGGATGAAAGTAAAAATATTGAAATGTATATTAAGAATATTACACAAATGCATTCTGAAATAATTCCTTTAGAAGAAGAAGATTTTACTGGGAAACTTTCAAATAGGTTTCAAGCAATTAAAAACTGGTTTCATAATATCGGAAGTTCAATTCTTGGCAAGATTCTGGCACCTTTGATTATAATAATATTCATTTTTATTTTGACTAAAGTAGGTTGTTTGTTGCATAAAAGAAAGAAGCATTTGAGAGAAAAGAAGAGAATTTATAAACTCAGAAAAGAAGAGGAAAGGGAGATTGAGTTGCAGGAGTTACATAGAGAGCGTCATGTTAATTGCAAGGATTATGCTGAAACAGACTTTTAGGTTTACTAATACAATGAATTTGAATCGATTTCTTATAAATTAAATTTACCAAATTTTTGAGTGCTAGTGTGGTGATTTGTTAATCACCAGATGAGGGAGTTGATGGAGCGAGATAGAAAACAAAATTTTGTTTAAACTCGCAAAGTCACATTTCCATAACATGAATAAAATTATTAATGATTTGTGATATGTTGTGCTAATACAACCTAGATTAAACTTTACACGTGGGGGGACTAACATGTGTGCTCATAAACGTGCATAAATGTTGCATCTTTTTGTTCGTGCAAAATAATAAAATAATTTATTGTTTTCGTTTTTGTCATTACTAACTGCTGCATATTTAAAATAAGCATGTGCTTGTTTTGCTTTTCCTTGTCTGTGTGATGTCATTTCTACTATTCTAGGTGCATATGGGTCTCATAGAAAAACGGAGACTGGTAAATATAAACGCTGCTTTATTTGTTTGCAATGGCTAGGTAACATTTTGATTAATCGGGTGGGTTAATTATTTAGTAAACCATGGGGTGGATACAGAATATACTTTATTTCTTACATTAATACTTTTCTTGTGTTTGTTTTATACTAGAAATCATAAGTTGCCTGCTTTTGAGGCCTAACTATTTGAGCCGCACAAAAAGAGCTAATTCATATTTCTGCAGGAAGTCACGAGACGCCCATTCTGAATTAAAACGTTTATTGAAGCTGCATTCACAAAGCAAAAACTGATGAGCTGACATCATTCTGTCGGACATGGCCAAGGTCGAAAGTGAACTTTTTGTCAGTCCTTAACTTGGCATCCGCGGAAGTTGCTCTGAAAAGCTATGGAAGCTGCGAGGATGATCTGTTACAAAGTTGCAATAGCAGGAAGCCTCTGGCTTCACGTGGAAGAGACAATGGTCTTTGTAAGACATGATTTTGTGGAACTTTTTAAGAATCGGGTGACATGTCACTTGTCACTCTCAGCCAATGGGACGTCGAGTATTTCTGAAAACTTTCCTTTGCTAGTTTAGTTAGCGTAGAAAGGTATAAAAAGTCATGCCCTTAGGGTTGGGCTGGCTGCGGCTTTCTGACTTTCCGATGAGGGTGATGTGCTGCTGGACTTTGCGTGGAGCACGTAAGAATCCTCAAAGAACTTTACTTTAATTTCTGTCTATTTAGCTCAGTTAGGGAAATAGGTTTTAGAAATGCTAAACTTTATATAATTTCTTTAAATTTGATTAAATTGCTTAAATTGTATTTTTCCATATTTCTTACTATCATGCTTGCTTTATTGCAAATAAAATTTCATTTATAAAACTTACAACTTATATACCATAATCTAGAAAATAAAATCTTACTTTTGGCAAACAAGCTGGTCTTGGTTATTTAGAAGTATAGGTTACCTTTAGCTAGATCACGTCGCCTATGGTGGTCGTTTAAATGGTTGGGTTTTATTCTAATGACAATATTCTTTCTGCAAATGTATAAATATGTTTATAGTTTGTAAATAATGTGTATATAGATTTATTTGACCACCTGATTCAGTAGGCCCAAAAATATATCAGGTTCATAAATGGGTTCATGTATAGTTTAGAATTTTGTTTATAGGTTATGAAATTGGGTAGCGTAGTTTATGATATATTTTCTATAGCCCGCTGGATCAAATCCACACAACTGGAAGCTGACAACCTTTTTCGCAAAAGTCCTTTAACAGTTCAATAAAGACAACCCTAGCCCTTCTCCATCAACTCAAGGGAAGTTCCCTAATATTCTCTGCTTCCTGGGCGCTAGGTAATCTTCTTTGTTTCTGCTCGCTTTATTTACAAAGTCCTTTAAGCATCTACTATCAGGTTTGTACCTGCAGCTTCGATAGCAAAGTTCAGTATTTCCAAACGAAGATTGTGCTCTTCATGGGCTGTTATCGTTGTACCAAAGTCGGGGAATTGCAATTCTGAGAGAAACATATGTTTTAACTTGCTGAGGCGGGGAGGTCTGGGAAGCATGAATGTTAGTGACCCTTCTTGTTCGACTCCGGGTACCAACAGTCGTATTTCCACGGTGACGATGGGCTCAGAACTGGACACCACCACCGCTCGAATCCTCCCTGTCTCCTGTTTCAAAGACATTTGTCGCCAGATATGTCCACTCAGGTGTGGAGTATCTTCTGTTAGGCACACGCACTCTTCTTGACCTTCTTCGGTCCGGTGCTTCAGCGCCCTGAGCACCTTCTTCCGGGTCTGAGTCTTCTGATATCGGAGGAAGGGTTACCTCTGGAGTTGACCTCAGGCTAGAGCTCCTTCTTTGCGGCCAATTAGCTTCTCCACGTGCCCTTCTACTCCTTCTCCTTCTTGTCTGTTCTCGCTCCCTGTCAGACCTGTCAGTGTCTGACTCGTACTCCCAGCTACTTTCTCCTTCTGTAGCGTCGTCTGTTTCGCTGTTGTACTGACCGTCCTCAGCTTGGTCAGACTCGTTCTCTGCTTCCGCTGGCACCTCTTCAGCTTGGCTAGCCCCCTCTATGGCTTCTCGGTCCTCTGCTGGACGTCTATCCGAGAGAGGAGCTGTTTCTTCCCGAGGTGCTGGAACCCTTCGCGTATGTGACGCGTGGATCCAATTGGGCAGGCCTCCCACCTTCACAGCCGTATTCGCAATCAAGATGATCTGGAAGGGCCCACGCCAACGAACATCCAAGCAGCTTCTTCTCACATGTTTTTTCACCAGGACCCAGTCCCCAGGATACAGGTCATGGCACGGGCCCTGGCACGATGGAACCTCGGCAGCCTGCACCTGAAGGGACACAGAATGAATGGCGTCAGACAGCCCCTTACAATAGTCCAGGATCATATCATCTGTGATATTTAACAGTGCAGTAGTTGGGACAGATGGCAGCCTCATTGCTCTCCCCATTAACACCTCATGTGGTGACAACCCCGTTCTTCTGTCTGGGGTACTACGAAGGCTCATGAGGACCAATGGCAGGGCGTCAGGCCAACTCAGGGTCGTTGAGGAGCACACCTTTGCAATTCGGGCTTTGATCGTGCCATTGATCTGCTCCACAATTCCTGAGGCTTCTGGTCGGTAACTACAATGCAACTTCTGATCGATATTCAGAGCTGCACAAATCATCTTCACAAGCTCGCTGTTGAAATGCGTTCCCCTATCTGATTCCAAAGAGGCCGGCACCCCGAAGCGCGGAATGAGTTCCCTAAGCAGTAACTTGGCCACTGTGAGGGTGTCGCACCTACGTGTAGGGTATGCCTCAACCCATCTGGAGAACACACAAACAACCACCAGGACATAGCGGAGGCGGTTGCATCTCGGCATTTCAATGAAATCTATCTGCATTCTATTGAATGGACCTCCAGACCTTCCTATGTGACTCAGTGCAACTGGTGTTCTTTTCCCTACGTTCAGCTGCTGACAGGTCACACAACGCTGGCACACTGCTTCTGCTGCTATTCTAAACTTAGGATTGTACCAAGTCTGTCTAAACACTCTCAGCATAGCATCTCTCCCTAGGTGTACGGGACCATGTATGTGTCTGGCCATTGGGCTCACCATCTCATTGGGCAACACTGCTCTGCCGTCTGCTGAGACCCAAAAATGGGACTCACCCATTACACATCCTGCCTTTTCCCATGTTTCTTTTTCAAAATCAGGAGCATTTTCTTGCATGTTTGACAATTCGTCCCAAGTATCAACAGTTTCCAATATCATGGCTAATTCAGTCCTTACATTTATTCCACCCACTTCCACCTCTGGGAAGGAGTACCCTTGTTCTGCGCAATACCGCGCGACTTCGTCGGCATATCTATTGCCTTTCGAGACGAAGTCCTCATTTCTGGTATGTGCGGTGCACTTTACAACTGCGATACCTGCTGGGCATTGCAACGCCTCTAACAACAGGCGCACAAACTCTCCATTGCGAATGGGAGAGCCTGAAGAGGTCATGAACCCTCTTTGAGACCATAACTGCCCGTAATCATGAACCACCCCATAACCATATTGGCTGTCGGTGTATATGGTGACTCGAATTTGATTGCTTGCCAAGCAAGCACGTGTCAAGGCAATAATCTCGGCTACCTGAGCGGAGTGTACTCCTTCCAGGCACCCAGCTTCTACAACTCCAGCAATTGTACAAACAGCATAAGCTGCTCTCAACTGCCCAACTTCGTCTCTTACACATGAGCCATCGACAAAGAAAATTTCGTCTGGGTCGGTCAGTGGCTCATCTACGATGTCGGGTCTGGGTTTGGTGCATAGTTCAGTCACATCGAGGCAGTCATGGTCTGTACATTCATCATCATCCTCGATATCATTTGGGAGTGGCATCAAGGTGGCAGGGTTCAAAACAGAGCATCTCTTGAGGGTCACATTCTCTGCAGCAAGAATAACTTGCTCATAGCGCGTGAGCCTGCTGTTGGTCAGATGCTGTGTTTTGGTCCTGGTCATCAACAGTTCAACAGAATGGGGCACGCACACCTCTAACGGGTGCCCCATGACGATATTTTCACATCTCTCAATGCTGACACCCGTTGCAGCAACGGATTTGAGACATCCGGGCAACGCTGCGGCTACTGGGTCTAAAGTAGCCGAGAAATAAGCAACTGGTCTACGGGCATTCCCATGGATTTGGACTAACACAGACAACGCGCAACCTTCTCTCTCACAACAGTAAAGCAAAAATGGTTTATTGTAATCAGGCATTCCCAATGCCGGAGCACGACACAGGTCCTCTCGCAGCTGTAGGAATGCCATCAAACAGTCTTTGTCCCATGGTACCGGATCGCTCACCTCCTTGTGCGTCAGTTTTTGCAAGGGCTTTGCTTTCAGTGAAAAGTTCGCGATCCACTGTCGGCAATAACCCACCATCCCTAGGAACATCCTGACCTCTCTCTGTGTCTTAGGCGCATTCATTTTCATGATCGCCTCTATCCTGTCTGGTGACACCTTTCGTTTGCCTTTCTCTATTCTGTGTCCCAAGTACTGCACTTCTGTCAGGCAGTACTGCAACTTTCCCGGGGACACCTTGTGCCCATTTGCTGCTAGGTGATTTAACAAAGCAATAGAGTCCTCCCTGCAAGCTTCTTCTGTTTCTGACGCCACGAGGAGGTCGTCTATGTACTGGACCAGAACTGACTTCTGGGGCAGCACTAGACTTTCAAGATTTTTCTTCAAAAGCTGGTTAAAGATCGATGGGCTCTCTGTATACCCCTGAGGAATACGACACCATGTTAGGACGCGATTTTCCAGCTTAAATGCGAAAAGAAAATGGCTTTCTTCGTCCAGAGGGATCGAAAAGAAAGCCTGACAAAGATCAATCACAGTGAACCACTCAGCTTGGAATGGAATCTGAAACAGTATCACTGATGGATTCGGTACCACTGGACAACACGAAACGACTATGTTATTAATCTTTCGAAGGTCCTGTACTATCCGAAATTTCCCATTTGGTTTCTGCAGACCCATAATCGGGGAGTTGCATGGACTACCCACGATCTCTTTCAGTATTCCCTGTTTAATCATGGACTCGATCACGGGTTTTATGCCTGCAATCGTTTCTGGAGTCAATTTATATTGGGGTGTTCTTGGGAACTCAGCATGCGGTTTCACTACAATTTTCACTGGGTCCACCCCTTTGACCAATCCAATCTCTTCCCCAGTGAAGTCCCATACTTCTGGTGCCACTGTCTCTCTCAAGTCCCAGGGGAGCTCATCTACTGTTAAAGTAGGGTACAGCTCCACGCATATTCTTGAGTTTGCAACTTTGAAGTCTGCGTCATCATCATTGGTCAATACCTCCACTCCCTGAGGTGTACAGTATATTGTACAATTCAATTTACACAACAGGTCTCTGCCTAGCAGACACACAGGACTTGAATCGCAAACCACAAACTGGTGCTCATCGCTGTACTTCCCTATTTTCACCTGTACTGGTTCTGTCAATTGGCTGGTTATTCTCCTGTTTGCGACCCCCACCACTTGTATGGTCTCTCCAGACATGGGCAGGTCCGGAACTGCAGCTGATCTGATCGTGGACCTAGTGGCTCCTGTGTCCACCAGAAATGTCGTGGGGCACCCTGCTACTTCTGCTTCGACATAGGGTCCCCTCTGGTCCACCTCCAAGGCTGCCCCGAGGGTGCAGTCTTCTCTTTCCACTCTCTGTCCGGTTAATGGGTCCACATAATAGCACTCTTCTCCTTCTACAAACAGGGGCATCTGTCTATAGGTCTTACCCATAGTCCCTACTCGAGGAGGTTGCGGGAACTGGGCTCGGGGAGGAGCCCCCCCCCCTTTGAGCACCTTTCCCTGGTATGGCGTCACCCCTCTCGTAGGCGCTCTCTCTGGGTCATATATCGATACTATAGGACCTATGGTAACAGGTACCTGTAGTGCAGCTGGTAATCCGTAGGATGTGGCGCACTCCGTTTCCGGCGCTCTTTGTACCACAAACCTCCCGACTACCTGTTGCACCTGTCTAGGCTGGGACAGCTCTTTCTTTGCCTCAGGATCCCACTCTGAACTGGGAAGCGGTCTATGCTCTCCTGCATTGCCCCCCTTTTCTCCTTCACTATGCTCGACCTCTCCCCCTGCTCTATTATACGGGGGTGGCCTGTCTGTCAATAATCTGTTTATCAGGCTGTCCTCTGTTTCGCTCTCATCATCTTCTTCTAGGGGGCTTTTATTACCGGGCACCTCTAACACTGGGTACAGTTTATTTACTTCCATGTTATGCACTCTCCATCTTTTAGCATCCGCATCCCACCTGGCATCCTGCACTGCCCTTACCGATCGTTTCACCCTTTCTTGTCGTCTGTTCATATTCTTTTCATGCGCTGCCCTAATCCATGCATCAAGAGCTTCAAACTGGGTCGGTCTAGGCAAGGGTCTCATTGAGGTCATGACTGATTTTAATCGATGTAACACCTCTAATCTGAACGTCCCGTACTTCGGGAACGTCAGTTCCTCATTTCCTTCCGTAATCTTACTCCACTCTGATATCCAAAGGATCGTATGCAACCCAACATTCACTGCCATGTAACGAGCTGGCGTACCCTCCGGCGGGGCTTCTTCCCCTTCATACGATCCCCGCTTCTCTTTTTTAAACACCGCTCTCAGCCATTTAAAACACTTCATAATTATACGCACAATATCCAGCCTCGCTACTCTGTTTACTTCCTGATGACAATCCACCAATCCTGTCGCGGCTTTGCTAACTTGGCCTATCGCAGCGCGGTCTTTCTCCGGTCGGCCAATCACGTCGCGACACTTTCTGACGTCTTTGCTAGCTGGCCTATCACAGCGCGGTCTTTCTCCGGTCAGCCAATCACGTCGCGACACTTCCTGACGTCACTTTTCTCCGCTTCGCAGCAGCACCCCTCCTTTCTCAACTCGTCTCCCGGTCATGCATGCGTCCCATTCATACACCGAAAAATGACTACTTCCGACCAAGCGGTCACTTCCCTCGACTGTACGTCCACAGTCTATATGTAATTGTCAACACAACTGACGAAATGTCTATCGTCTCTCTGATAGGTTGCTTACACACACAGTAACCTCCGACCAGCGTCCGTTACTCACGCACTCACTCTTACGTTCCCCCTATCTCGGTCTTTCGGGTGATCAATGGTACCTCATGACCCCCTTCACACTATTTGACAATTACTCTGGGTGTCCGATACACCCGAACCACTTAAGCTCTCCTTGAACTTAAGATTTCCACCGGTTGCGCGCGCTCACAACCTGTTCCACAGTCACTCTACAGACATTCAACTCCGCCAGACATTACAACATAGATACAATACAAAAACACCGCAATCTAACACGCATGACCCTTTATACTCACTCTCGACCGATACTGCTGCTTTTTCTGTCTCACGTCATCCGGATCTTCTTCAGCGGGCGGTTCTTCCGATCATCGATTTCTAGGGGCCTTGGGGTAAGCTAACCTGGCCTAGGTCACCGTCCTCAAGAAGGCAACCATCCTCTATAGCTACCAACTGGAAGGGCGAGATTTTGATCGATACCTTATCACTATTGATCTAAACCCCGATCTGGTCGACTGAACCTTTGTTGCCTGTCGTTGAAGGAAGAAAGTGCCTCTGTTACCAAGCTAGTTCACCCAATAAAGGACCCCGCTCCAAAAGATCACAAACAACTTCTAGCTTTCAAAAGTTTATTGTAAGGATAGGATAAGCTGCAAATACAGACATCTCAGAATGAGATTCACGAGATACACAGGTCCAACTACATACATGTGCTCTCTGAAAGCCCTCAGACGAGCAACGGAAATTACCAATACAAGTTCTAAGAATAATAAAGCTATCAGCATTGACGCATATCTCTCCTTCATTTAAGTTGGAGGAAAACACACAGGTTAGGCTGTCCCTACCCTGCTCTAGATGGTATCCCTACTTAACCAAGTCTCAACCTAACAAAGGTGTCAGCAGTGAATGACCCCCAAGGGAAGTCACTCACTCTAAGTCTCTTGGTGAAAACCTATAGTTCTCCAGTCATGACCCCTCTCTGCCTACCCATCCGCTCTCTAAAGGGTCCTCAGGTATCTGCTCCAACTCCACCCAGGGGTGCTGTCCCTAATACAAAACAGTCAACAACATTTGAGACGCCCCTCATGAGACGCCCCTCACGTGGTGTAGCTTCTGGCTTTTTCCATGCTGCTTTGTATTGGGCCTCATACGTTGGAGTTGACCTTGCTTCTCAGACTCTTCTCCGGCCCGCTGATACCCCTTAAACATTCCAGAACCCTCCTCCATGTCTGGGCCGTCTACTGAACAGACCTCTATTCATTCATTTATAATTGGATTCCCCCTTTTCTCTTGCAGACAGACATCTGCAGCCAAGAACCCAACTCTCATAGACTTCCAAAAAGGTTTCGCAACATTTCTCATAATAATTATAGCATTCAACTTCTTCATTAATTAAAGCATGTTAATACTCTTATTCTATTATTCAGTAAACACATCTATAAATCATGGCCCATTAATGCAATGACCAAAACATTAATTCAATCTATGTCGTGAAAAGAAACACCTTCCCCTTCCCTTCTAGCTCTGGCCCTGAGGCCTACCACATTCTGCGTTTAACCACATGCCATCTTACATTTTAGCAGCTACACGACATGGATTCAGGAATAATCACATCTAATAAAATCATATAGTGTCACACATTTCTGTATTAGTTCCATTTCTACTTAAATCTCTACATTAGCTATACATTCAGAATATAATTGCAGATACTACTAGCACTCATGGCATTTCTCCTCATGATTTGTGCTTACTACAGGTAAGTGTGATGTACTCATACATTTAGGTCAGTTTGCGCTCTCTCACGCACTTATTAAATGGATGAGACAAAAATAATGATATGTTCACCTGCTGAGAGAAATCACATCTGCAAAGTCATGATTCCGATAGTGCATCGTAAAAGCATGCAGAATGTTAGAAAAGGATTATATGATGACTAAAAGCTATGTTAAAAAATGATCATTTCATGCAAATGCATTTACGTGTTTATGAGAAAAAATTAAAACAAAACAGTAACCTACAGAGTTTCATAATTTCATTTAAGTGAAATTAAACAGGCATATTGACATCAATGAACTGTAGAAAATGCATTTATCAGAGAACTGACAGATTCTTAGAGGGTTTTCGTGATGCATATAATGAATGCATGCACTGAAAAGTAACCTGCTGAAAAGCTCACATGGCAACGTACACAAATAATACTGAGTTACCACTGAAAGAAGAAAACATTTTTAGTAGTGCTTAATGCGGACTTGTCCATTCAATTGACTTTATTTCGATCTCTGCGGATCATAAAAGTACACCATAAAAAGACAATGACAAAACCACAATACAATAAAATATGTCACCCTAAGTAAGCATCACAATCTGTCTACAGTCTTAATATTATTAATTGATTAAAGAGTGCTAATATTTGTGAAAAATAGAGGTAGATCCACATAGTAGCAACATAATTATACAATATTAATTATAAAAACAGACTTCATAAATGTTCCTTAATACAGAAAAAAACGATTGCATATGTTACAGCTTCTTTTAAAAAGGAATTAAAAATGTTTAAAAGTATGTGTTACATCATGGGTACCATTGCATTGTCGCTTTCAAAAGAAGAATACTTGGCACGCCTTATCCATAGGGCCATTAGGAACTTAGCTACACAAAAAACAATCGTGCGAGTCGTGTTAGACCTCATTATTCTAAATGCCTCCTTATATCTCCTTACTCCCAAATTTCTACAAAGGGGAGCTATCAATTTATGTCGAGATCGGGAGTAGAGGGGGTAAAAAAATAAGACATGATCAGGAGTCTCAGCAGTCCCTAGACAGCAGTGACAACACTCATCTACACCACGCTCCCCTTCTCTACTCCAATTTCTTCTAAAGTGATTTGGAGGAAGACAACCATATCTAAACTGTAAATACAGTTTAATCGCAAGCGGGGGGGGGGGGTTCAATTTCATCCAGTGTGGGCTCAAAATGAACAGATTGTTTAAAATTCATAACGTCAATTGAAAGTGACACCTTACAATTCCATATCAAGTAATTTTCAATAGTACCCCAGTACATCGTTTTAAGGCTGGATTTACTTATCTGACTCAGAGTTTCTGGTTCACTCCAATGTACAGCCAACCCCAGTTTACCCAGCAGGTTCTTAACTGTAGACATCCAAAGGATTTTGTGACTTGTATTACATGAGAGCAATGCATTTGATTAACATGAAAAGCTAAAACATTTAGAAATGTGTGATATTTAATAATATTAATATTTCCATGATGCAGCCATTTTCCATTTAGGCCTCAAAAGCTTTCATTCCTTAGCTAACGTTAAATCATGTGAAGGCTGTCACCCAAGCCCTATGAGAACTTTCTGTAAAGTTTCCACTTGTGTTCTAGTCATCAATGGACTCACTTATTTGTAGCACACTTGACAGAAGTTGCAACGAAATATTTCTGAAAAACGTTGCAACGAACCTCTTGCTGCTTCCTCATACTAAGAATGCTCTGCAAGATCTTCAAGTGGCTCCCAACCAACATGAGAAGCAAGGTAACTCAAAGTCATTCCCCGAGATGAAGCAATTCTTGAGTTAAGATTTCTCCCAATGGATAAATACACCTTGTGCATGGATGCGGATCGGCTTTTGCTGCTAAGGGTCTGCTAAAACCATCAATTTTATGAATAGTGGACAATCATACGGTCAAAGCTGATCACGTTGGTTTAAAAGGCTGCAGTTATAGTAAAAAGAAAAGTCATGCGTTATGTCGCTGTAGCACTGCAACATTTTACAAAGCTATTGGTGGGGCAGGGGCTGGCCCATGTATGTAACCAAAACCAGTCCTGGCTAAAATGCTTCCTCTCTTCGCTCTAGTTCTCTCTTTCCATCCATCCAGTCCGCCTCACGTCCTCTGATCGCCCACTCTCTCCCTCCAGCTCTTTCTCTCCCCCTCTCTCTTGGCGCTACCTGTACCTGCAGCAATTAATTTCGGAGAGCCGGGAATGTCACAGACGCAGCAGCAACAGCTGTGGGCTTTCAAAACCGCCATCCAATGGCTGGAATATATGGATTTCATCATAACAAAGACTTTGTGTAGGTACATGTTTGATTAATAGATTCGTGAGCACGCAGCCTTCCTCGAATCTGCAATCAGTTCCAAATATTCATTAACTGCATAAAATCTCTGTATTTGTGACAACCAAGTATTTTTGCATCACATATCCTGAAATGGTGTGTGTGTGTGGGGTGGGGGGGGGCAACATGGCTTTATTCTCAGTTGCAAAAGAAACAACGGCTCACGGGATTGTCAATGGTTGAGCTACCAGGGAGTACACGTTTACTGGCCAAATAGTGCCACAAGGCCTTCAGCTAGTCGATACAAACTTTAGAAGCACTGATGTCCAGTATCAGGCTTAATGTACAGTTTAACATTTCTTTATCTGCATTTCTTAAATTTGCAGAAACAAAATCAAAGATGACTTAAAATAATTAAAGTTAAAATATACAGTCTATCAAAATAACAGAGGACTCCCAGCAGGTGTTCATTAACATGTCTCCTTAGCATTGTGCAAGAGTAACAGTAATGCAATCTTCATTTTAGAAATGTTGCCAGAGGTAATTCCAGGTAACATTACTCATACACTCAGGGGTTTATGACAGACTACCGACTTCTCAAAAGTAGCAATCTAAAACATTTCCTCAGAGTTTAGAAAGGTACCCACAAACATGTTTTTCACACACATACTGGTGTACATTCGTTTTGTTTAGCCCTGCTTGCATTGAATGATATTGGACTGCAGAAAAATAGTGAAAAAGGGTTAAAAATATACAGGGCACGAGTCGGGGGATACACGCGGGTACATGGCGTCCACCCACTATTTTTACAGGGTGGACACCGTCCATCCTGCCAAGATGATGGGCACCACAGAAATATTTTGAACTTGTCCCAGTGTAGATTTCAGACACCAGGACACGTTCAGCAGCTCCTGCATGCTGTCTGCTTTCCATTCCCATCAGCAACGTGTGGGAACTGGGGGTGGGAGGAGGAGTGGGGGGAATTCGCATCCAGCTGCGCTCAAGATAAAGGCAGACATTAAGGAGCCATCAGGCTTCCTTTTTTAGGTTTCCCCTCGTCGAAAGCTGCGCCGCGCAGCTTTTCGGCGCAGGCGAAAACTTTTGAGAAGAGTATGTGGCTTGGTCACCGCCTCTCACTTCCATTGGCTAGCTCCATAAATGGAGGCTAGCCATTGGAAGAGAGAGGCGTCCGTCTTTCAGCAAGGCGATTGGTGGGCGTTCCCGGTGATTTTTTCTCATCCTGCCCCTTTGACAACGTCATTGCGGCGGTGGGAGGGGGTTTATTTTTTTTTTTGTTTAGGTTTGTTTGGGCATTTCTTTGAAGATGGCGCCCGGTGGAGAGTGATTTCAGCCCCTGCTGCAACACAAACAAGCGCTCCTCAGCTCGCGGGAGCCGCTAAGCGCTTTTCTTAAACCTATCCCGCCCCCCCTTCCGCTGTCCGTTCCCGCCCCCCCTCCCGCTGTCCGTGTGCCCGTTCTGTCCCCCCACCCCCCGCTGTCCGTGTCTCCGGCCGGTGGAAACCTCACGCACGATAGAGAAAGGTGAAGCAGTAGGCCCCCTCAGCGACATGAGCTGTTTGGTCATTTTTTTGGGGGAGTTAAGTGGTATGAACTATACTATACTTGCCGTGCAGGATCCTGAAGGTGGGGATTGGCTGAGCCCCCCAGATCGACCCCTCCCAAGTCTTGCCTATGGAATTACCGCTGCTTGGTGTAGGTAGGGCACGTGGCTGTACCCCGGTGATGGGCGGCGGTGTCCTAAGTCAAGTGTAGGGAGCTGAGCTGTGGCATGATAGAGAGGGGTCTGGAGCAGGAGGAGGGCTGGACCAGGAGCTGTGCTCGGGTAGCGAGGGGTCTGGAGCATGATCCATGGGATGGAAGGGGAGGGGGGTCTGGAACAGGACGGGAGCTGCCACAAGGGGTCTTCTGTGCAGGCAGTGCTACCCGGCGGAGGCAGGACGCGTGACAGCGCGCGGATGCGTGGGTGATGTCACGCCTGACCAGTCACCTAAAGTGTGGCCCTGTGCGGGAGCAGTTGGGGGGAGCCTAGGACACTGGAGCCGGGGGTGCTGCAGAGTGATTTGAGGAGAGCACCCTAGGACACAGGCAGGCATATTTACATGGAGCAGGAGGTACCCCAAGCCTTTGCAGGAAGTGGTGCCTGTAGCTGTAGGTACAGGTACAGGAGCCGTCCATGGGGGTGCTCCCGGTACGGTCACTCCTTCCTTTGTTTCCCTTCAGTTCGCCTCGTCATTCAACTGTAGTTGCTGAAGAGTCACCATCTCTATTCCGATCAAGGGCAGATACGATGCGATATATTACAAAAAGACTTTATCAGCGTAGCAAGTCGGACCGGCATTGTCAGATAAGTAACACGCGTGCACGTTTGCATTGCATTTTTAGTCTGTAACCAAGTACAATTTGCCCTTCTGCTGGAAGGTCTGTGTATATAAAGGCTCCAGCTCGGGTTATTTTCAGGACTTTCTGACTTAGGCTGCCTCTTACTGCTACTTGTTACCTAGTATTCTGTAGCATTAGCTTTGGTTACGTGCGTTTTATACATCACATGCTTGTCAGGTTTTCTGTTTGCCTTGTACTGTCACATAACCTGTATTCTGCAGCTATAGTTTAGACAGTGCCTTGTACTTCACATGCTGTCAGGTTCTGTGTGCCTTGCACGCTCTCCTAATGACAGGTCTCCTCAGCTTTAGCTTAGGCTGCGCATGACTTGCACTTCACATGCTACTCCAGCCAAACAGGTGTTCGGCGCAGGCTAGGAACCATTTTTCGCACCTCAATGTGTTATTGAAATAAATGATAAACACTCAGGTGTGTTTGCTCAGTCTCAAGGAAGGGGGAAATCCCAACAGGTTGATCAAGAAAAGTTCTGATCACGGGGAACCTGGGAAGGGGGATCCGAGGGATCGGATCAAGGTGCCCTCACACACCCAGAATGGTGTCATGCTTCATGGTAGGGCGCTCCTCGTCAGGCCGCTGATGCTATGGTGTTTGCCTGAACCTACACTCTTCAGTTAAGGTTAATTAATTAAAAGTTTCATCATTATTTAAACATATTTGCAGATTAGTTAAAGTGTGGCAACGTTATTTGGGGAGACTGGGAAGGACATTTCACACCGGAAGTCTCATACAAATTTGTGTTCACCACTATAGCAAAAAAAGGCAGAATGGAACTACACTAAAATTGCAGGTCCTTATTATTGGGTTAATGTAAATTTGAACATTCGTTTCCTGAACTTTGCGCTACAAAAAAGCGTGGTTCTGCTTTGTAGAGTTACATTTATCTCTATGTGTGGGTGGCTCTGTGTGTGGGTGGCTCTGTGTGTGGGTGGCTCTGTGTGTGTGTGTGGGTGGCTCTGTGTGTGTGTGTGTGGCTCTCTGTGTGTGTGCGTGTGGGTGCAAATGCAAAAGGTCTCGCATTTGCGAGAGATTAAGCTATTGGCATTGTAAATGACAATCCCATTTATTTATCAGTTTTCAAAACCAACACATAAATAAAAAATTTGTCATTTACAATGCCAATAGCTCTAACTTTTACAAAGGCGAAACCGTTGCATTGTAAATGCTTGTCATCACGTATGAGAATGGAGGTGGCCTGGAACCTCACACTTACACGCAGATGGACGGAGAGGAATCAAAAGCACGCAGCTTGTTATCTCTTCACAGGTACTTAAGTGAGGCATGCTTTTTACTTTGTATTGCAAGAATGTCAGATGGGTTTTTCTGTCCCAGTATTTACACAAATAACAATTTAAACAACACTATTTTATTACTTTTATAGCGCTAATCATTCCAATGCAGAGTGTTAGAGCGCTTTACATAACATACACAGTATCCATTCAAAATAAATCATGTAAGTGTGCAAATCAATGTACAAGATGTGTTACCTGAGACAGTCAGGATTACAAAGTGTAGGAGTCAAATGTCCTTCGTGCAAACAGAGAACCAACGGCGGACTCCAAGTGCCGCACTAACCTCTGTGTGTTCCCCAGTAAGTGACTTGAGTGTCAGATGGTAATCATTGTGCACAGTCAGCTCCTGCACCCGCCGTTGAAGGATGAAACTCGACAGGCCGGGAAACAGAACTGTGAGAACAATGGAGCGGTGCACTCCCAGGATGATAAAACGTTAATAAAGAAGCTAGATCTGTGTCTTTGTTGAAACAATCTTTATTTTGGCAAATCCAAATGCATAGAAAAATACATCAGCCAACGCGTTTCGTTCATGAAATGCACTTCGTCAGGGCAAGAAATGTGTAGGATGAAAGAGTCACTAGTACGTTCTTAAGGTCCGGTAAACGTCACTCAGAATGGTCACTGTGAAGACGCGTTGGCCTCCTTGATAAGGCCCAGCAGAAAATGACCTGAATCAATGGTCACAGCTTATCAGCTAACCGTACAGCAGAGTCAAGTGTCATTCATAGCTCCCTGTGGTCTACTAGAAGGTTTTATTGTATTTTCAGTTGGCAAAGTTATATCATACACATATCAGAGCACTATTGCAAAATGATGTCTTACATTTGTGCTCACAACATTGTATAAGATGCACACCATGTGTGCAGCGATATCATGAATAACAAACCCGAAGAACGTAACAAAATAGAGGTTCACCAATCCCCAAACACCCTGTCCCACCACCCAAGAACAGTGGGTGATTATGTTTTGCAAGAGACTAATTAATCTTCTATACTGCTTTGATTCAAATTTGGGACTACACAAAACACAGCTCTCTCCATTAAATAAGTCAACCTCCAGAGTTATCTCACCATTATTAATATTATTCCCTAAATTTACTGGGCACCTCTGCAGCAAATGCCTTAACCCCATAAAATATTTTAAAATGCAGACTTTGCAACCAATGAAGCAGAACAGATCTACTACACTGCTTTTCCTTGTTGCCAATTTCTTTGTGGCAGGGTTTTAAAAATGTTTATTAGTTGAGGAACAGATTTTGTGTCAGGATTGTGCCACTTTTTTTGGCACAACCCCGACTCCAAATCTCCTTTGTTAAATATCATCATGCACTTAAATTTACTCATGATACGCCTTATAAACATATGTGTGAGATTTTAGTATCTGATGTCACTTTGTGTGATGTCACAGTGATGCCACGTAGAATGTCACGCATCGCGGTGTCATGTGCTGTGATGGCACACGTCATAACGCCACTTGCATATTGCCTAAGTTGGTCATTTCCCCCCACTTCTTTTTAAGGACTTGTGCCCTGAAAATATATATTAAGACGAATTAATGTTCACAGTGCTATTTAATTACAAGGAGTTAATTATTTAAGCGTTCCCCGCCCACACATCATGGGAAAGATTGACATGTTCTTGCACTTGCCCTCCTTTTCTTCAGTAATTACACCTGCGTCACTTATATTTAAGTTTTAAAATGCAGGTTAGTGTTGCAGGATGCGCAAACGTGTTTGAATACGTCCGACACGGTCTTCGGAATGCCCAATTCTACACACCGAGGTCTCAGGGACGGCCCACAGTTCTGCGCACTTTCTTGAGGTTCTGCAGTCCTTGAGCACACACCAGCGTAGCATCGAACACGGTTTGTTACTACACGCCTCCGCCCTGTGTTAGGCATTTACTGATAACCATAGAAATGTCTTAGCTGAGTTCGGGGCTGCTGAATTCTACAGCCTAGCCGTCATCTTTTCCAGCTGGTGAAGCAAGTTGGAACTGGGGTGTAAAGGGCGCATGCTGTAGCGCCCAGACTCTCAATACGTTAGCACTATTATTATTGGCTTACATTTTACAGTATGGAATCAAAATTTCAGCAACGTCACTTGAAAGACGTCCAAGAGCCACAGAGTAAGGTTTAGTCAACTAAAGAAGTTCTCCTCCTATTAAAGTACATAACCCCAATGTAATGTGTATTTTGTTTTGAGTACTACCTAAAATGAAATATTGTTTGTGAATCGTGCTGTTGGTGACCTGCAGGAAAGCTGGGGGTTCTAAAACGTGGTATATCAATGGAACCCATATGTTATGAACTGTCTTAGGTTTTATAGCGCTCCGTTAACAGTCGCTAAAGGTACTATGTGACAGTAGTTCAGAATATCACCCCATTTAAAATGCATTCATGTCCAGGCAGTGCCCATGAGAAAAACACATTGCGCTGCTAGGGTTATGTCAGAGCTGTTAGAGTGAAAGTGTATCAGGTTATCGGTCGACTCGATTTACAGGCCCAATAACACCCAGATGGATTCTCCAGCGAACACTCTTCATTGGCAGAAGGAGCACGGTTTTTGTAGAATTTTCTCACTCTTATGCTCTCTCAAAATAGTGTTTCAAATTTAACAGGCACTGGCAAGGCCAATAGGCCTCACCTTTGAATCTAATGTATCGACAAATGCCTTTTGTTCACGCGGTCCAGCATGTGCATTGCCGGTTCTGTACAGCATGTATAAAAGAAGAAAGAAAAGTCGCATTGACATTGCCGTGTCATTTTGCACGTGCCAGACGCAGGCGCCATTATTTTTTTCAATGACCATTTCGAATTGGATCAGTAAATAAAACAAGCATTGGGATAGCCAATAGGTCTCGCCTTTGGGACCTTATGAGTTTAGCCATGCATCAGATTATCCCCTATTAGCATGCCCACACAGTCAACATTTTGGCAATATTTCAGGGGAGAAGCAAAAGGGTGAGGGGGGAGAAGATGTAACTAAGGGTGTGGCTTAAATATACGCTGGCTAAAAATCTGTACTTAGCATAGTGTGCCGCCAAACTAGTATTTTGCTGCTTCTGTCTTTGCATACAACTATATAATGCTGATACAACACGTAACATTACACGTACAACAAGCTAGGGCTATTGGCTTTGCCAATGGTTGTTGTTTGGGCTGCTTTGGGTTCCCAGTCTGGCACTGCCTATAGCGCACAGAAGGCGGGTCTGTCGGTTCTTAAGAAGCTGTGAGTGCCCATAGAATGGGAATAAGAGGCCTCAGCAGGCAGAATGTGGCAGCCACATCTCTTATGTAGGCCCAGTCGTGGAAAGAATGGGAAGGCCCCACTCTCCGAGAGAGCCTGGGAGGTGGAGTGTGACTGAACCCTAAGAGATCCTATTGTGTGTACAGAGTACAAATGCCAAAAGGCTGGCAGAGCAGGGACACAGCTATCTTTGGTGCAGCAGGTGCAGTGGCACCAGAGACCAAAGGTTGAATAAGGTCAAAGGCTTGGAATTTTTGTAACACAGTGCTTGTCTCGTCCTAGTTCTGTGTGTACTCTTTTGAGTGGGTGGATTGTGTAGGGAGTAGGGGAAAAGCGAGAAATATAGCAGAGGGAGGAATGGAATGAAAGAAAAGAAAAGGAGGGGCTGAAAGGAAGCAGAAGAGAGCATAAAATAAGAGAACAGGTGAAAGGGATAACTAGAAAAAGGATATAAAGAGAAGCATAGGGGGCAAGAGATGAGGATGAGAAATGGACCAGAATATGGATGCCTGGGAGAGAAGGTGATATGGGCAAGTGAGAGACCGGAGAAGGGAAGAGATTGGCACAGAAAATGATTAGGAAGGAGAAACCCTGAAAGGGATGTAGTGTAGGTCCTATATTCCCAATAGGCTCTGCGCATTGGAATAATATACACTATAGATTTGACATAGGACTGAGGTCAGTATGTCTCTATCGATTATACTAAACTTAATTGTGTTTTGCCAGCTAGCTCAGAGGTCACTAGAAACTTTCTCGAATAAACAAGAAGGGATTAGTTTCTGACAACCGCATAAACAAGACAACTTTGTTTCCCCAGGAATTGAAACGTATCTTCTGAGTCGTGGAAAAAATAGATAGCCATTTCACTCAGTCAATCGTGCATGCTTCGTTTCTACAGAGTTTGCACAGAAATAGAGAGACAGGCGTTTCAATAAAAAGGGGTTTATTGAACAGTCTTCTTTCTCATGCAAGAGAGGTGAACTGCTACAATTGTTAGACAGCGTAAACAGTAATGTAAAATAATACTGTAATAGCATTGTCTTTTGGTATGACATGTAAAAATACATTCATAAATAACAGAGGCTAAAATACGCCTACCCCAATGTACCTAACCTAGGTCTAGTATGAGGGAAGAGTCGTTAGCAAAGGTTTAGTTCTGCCAAGAATTGCCAAAGGTTTCTCTAGGTTCTAATCAGCTCCATACCTTAGAATGAGAGAAGTTGGTATCTGTGTCTCGGGACTCGATTTCCCAACACCCCGCAAGGGGAATCAGAAACACTGAGCAAGATTTCTCGGCAGGAGGATGACAGGTTCAGGTCAGTGCGTCAGCTGGAGAGTTGGCTTCCTTCGGCACTTGCTGTAGCGAGCTGCGTTGTGCAAGTAGGTAGTCGAACTGCACCGAACCACACCGTCCTTAGCCATAGCAAGTGAAGGTATATTTATACCATGAAGGTGTTTAAGAATGCCAGCTTTGACGTAAAGTCGGGCATATGAATGTCATGAATGAAACCCTAAGGAATAGATGTTCATGCATAATAATGAGTTCTTGGAGAAATCAATATTCAAGCAAGGGGAAGTCCCTAACAGCTTAAGAGTCTGGTTTTCCAAGGAATCGTTGCGACGTAGATGAACGGATGGAAGTAGCCATGCCTGTATTTGGGCAGCATGAGCTATGCCTAAATAAGGACTGGATATCTATGCCTATATAAGGGCAATGTGAATCGTACCTATATAAGGGCATGAATCGGTAAATTCATTCAGAATCTAAAATGGAACACAACAGGGACGAACGAAATGAGGGGGGAAACAGATAGGGAAAGTGATGAGACAAGGAAAGACAGGCAGAATGAGGAACTTGGAAACCTGTGACAAGGGTTGCACCTAATATTAGTGCTTAAGAAAAAAAGGACAAAAACAGCCAATAAACGCCCCACACACTGGCTGCTCAGACCAGCCCATGGGGCTTGATGACCCTATAGGGCAGTTCGACCCTGGTATCCATGGTTGTGAGGGACCCACTGCCCCTAAATTACACTCGTATTTTAACTTCGGCTCAGGGTGCGTAAGGGCGCATTTTCAGTGATTGCATTAGAGCCTGTGAGACCCTGGCGGCACGAGGCCCAGGGGTAAGGCACAGCACAGAAACGCACCACAGGGTGGTCTGGAGAAGCGAAAGAGAAAGCTGGTCACCGGTCATGAGCGGGCAAGTTGTAAGTTTCAGGAAAGGACGCCTCATGTCTCTTTCCATTCCGCTCCTTGCACTAGAAATAGAGCCTCGCTGAGCTGTGTTGGTAAATATTATCACCAAGCACGCCGAGCTGCAGTGACTCGGCCCTTCACCTGCAGCATAGTAATTCAACAAACTCGCATGTTAGGGCCTTCAAATTAACATGTTGCGTAATTATGCTAGTCATAAGCAAACCTACATCCTAGCAATTCGAAAACAGAAAGCCTCAAACGTAAAGTAGGAAATGCTATGTTATGTAGCATAGCACTTACTAGAATGTCCAGTTAGCGGTCCTAAATCCTGAAAGTAAAACATTGAGTGAAAATTCAGTCATGGATGAGTGTAACAATCCATGTCGGATGGGTCAGAGACAAAGCGAGTCAGTCTGTAATACAGTGGGGTAATTTTTATTTTTATTTTTTTATTTCATTTATTAAGTGCTCTGTCACCTGACGGCATCCTGGCGCTGAGAAGCTCGGAGGTATGTAACAAGAGAAAAAAAGACAGGAAGGCACGGGCAGCTGGTACAAAACGGCAGCAGTTACACTCTGGGAAAGAGCCAGGTTTTTAACCTTCTTCTGAATGGTAAGAGTTGGCTGATCTGTCTTAGTTCCAGGGGGAATCTGTTCCAAAGTCTGGCTGCAGCAACCGTAAAAGTTCTGCCACCAGTTCTGACTTTCCTAAAACTGGCCACCTTAACCAATCTGGCTGAGGCAGAACGGAGGTCCCTAGCTGGGACGTACCACATAAATTTCCTCTGAAACACAGCCGGGCCCATCCCATGCAGAGCTTTAAACACGAGACAAAGGGACTTGAACTTTACTCTCTGTCCCACCGCCAGCCAGTGAAGCTCTGCAAGGGCCCTAGAGGATGAGGAACGTTTCGGCCAACCCAGAGCAAGCTTAGCTGCGACAGACTGGACTCTCAAAAGTCTGCCCAGCAGGACCTTGGGGGATTCAAGCAGAAGGGCATTACAGTAGTCCAGTCTACTCAAGACTGAACTCTGTACCACTAGTGCCCGTGCTTGAGGAGGTAGTAAGGGGAGAATTTTGCGTAGAGACCTAATGATCGCCACGCAACTTCCCACCGTTTTGGTTACTTGGGCCTCCATAGTCAGTTTATTATTAAACACAATGCCTAAATTACGAACCTTTTCCACTGGTCTCACTACAGTTGACATATCACTAGGCCAGAAATTGCTCGGCAGCGCTGAAGGAATCCTGTCCACAGGACAGAAGAGGACCTCCGTCTTACCGGCATTAAATTGTAGTGAATTATCTTTCAACCATTGAGCCGTGTCACGCAGGCAGCAATGAAACTCCTCAATAGATACAGAGTGTTCACCCTCCAGAGAAAAAATGAGCTGCGTGTCGTCGGCATAGTTAGTGATGTTAATACCATGCTCTTTGACAACCGCGATCAAGGGTTTCATATAAATATTGAAGAGTATCGGGCTGATAGCCGAGCCCTGAGGTACCCCATGAGAGATGGTAATCTGTTCGGACCGATATGGAGGAAGGGACACCGCCTGAGTTCGACCCATAAAAAAGGAATGCACCCATTCCAGGGCGCAGCCCTTCACTCCCACCTCCTCCAGCCTGCTCATCAGAGTTCCATGGTTAACCGTGTCGAACGCGGCAGACAGGTCAAGCAGGATGAGAACCGCTGCCTGATTCCTGTCTGTACGCGACCGAAGTTCGTCCAACACGGCCACCAGGGCCGACTCTGTACCATTGGCAGGACAAAAGCCGAATTGCACCTCATCCAGCAGTTTGTGCTGCTCCAGGTAGCTAGAGAGATTACACTAACCACTTTCTCCTTGATCTTAGCCGGGAAGGGAAGGAGAGAAATCAGCCTGTAGTTGTTAGGGCATTCTGGGTCCAGGATGGCCTTTTTCAGCAGGGGAGTTACCAAAGCTTGTTTCCACTGCAGCGGAACTATCCAGCTATTAAGGGACTGATTACAGATACGCCTAAGCGTGGGAAACAGCTCTGTCTCAAAGGTCTTCCAAATTTTATGAGGGACGGGGTCAAGAGGACAACCGGACGAAATGCCCTTAGCTATTTTACAAAATTCCTCCATAGACAGTGGTACAAACCCGGTTAGTTCATTTTCGCTATTGCTGTCCAGATGGTCAGCCACAATATTCTCGGACTCATTTTCCACATAGCTTACACCTAGCGAGTCAGAGGTGCCCGGCATTATACCGCTAAAAGGCTTAGCAAAGTTGCTGTATATTAAGGGGCTGCGTGCATCTGGTCATAATACCACGGGTGACAAAAGCGATTGAAGTGATGCCGAAAGAAAATATGAGTCAATCTATTATACAGGAGAATTGACGGAGTTGCTGCCGTTTCATTGGCTACGTGCATACCGGTCATAATACACTGTGTGGAAAAAGTGATCTGAATAATGCAGACAGGAAGAAATAGAAGTTAATCTATTACACAGGAGCGCCAGGCATAAGTATGGGAAAGGGTTTCTAGTGGCCGACTTACCGGACAGTAAATCGCGACCCAGTCTCTGCGTTCCTAGGAACAAATGAGTTCCGTGGCCGGCCACGTTGTGTTAAATGGCCCAGAATCCGACATCAGAACACGTCTAGTGTCATCCGCTGCAAGTTAAACAAGCCAGTAATGTTTGTGTAAACAAAATGTGCGGGCGCGAACGGGAGTTGTGTGCGCGTGTGCAAAAGTGAAAGAGATCTGCAACAGAACATTGGAGAGGCGGAGCGAGGTGCGCGAGCTTGTGCGCATAACAGCAAGCTGGTGGCTGCCTTTGGTAGCACTTTAAAAACCCGCTTACTAAATGTCTCGCCATACCAGCGCATGCGTGGCTCTAGCGAGATCTAAAAATACGAAAACGGACAAGAGTGAAAGTGTTTTCTAAACCTGAAGGAACAGCAACAATTTACTGCTTGCCCCCCTAACATAACAGTAAAAAATAAACAAATACGCAGTTTAAAAAAGAAAAGGGATAGCAGAAGGATTGGAGAAGGGGGCAACGGAGGATCGGGTGGGGCAGCCAGTTGGATAGAAAGGGTGGGAGAGTAAGGAAAAAGAAGCGCAGAAAGAAGGGAGCAACAATAAGGGCATTGGGGTCCCACACAAGAGAGAGAACAAGGGGCAAAGGGTGAGAGCCTGTCCTCTGCCCCTACCTGTACCCTTCTATACCGCCTTCCGTGTTGCCTAAGGGTAACACACAGTTACAAACCAAACAAGCATTGGCAAATACAATAGGTTTCGCCTATGTGATATCTATTGGCTTTGTCAATACTTTTTGTGTTGGGGAGGAAGGGGAGATAAAGGAAGATGGAGGAGATAAACCTGAAAGTAGCAGAGGGTAGGGGATGGGATTGAGAGAGGTGGGAGGAAACACAGAGAAGAAAGGACGGTGAAGGGAGGGGTAGGGGAAGCAAGAAATGTGGCTGGAGGGGGAGGGGGAGATAAGAACGTAATGTTCTAAACGTGCAGTTCGACTGAATCTGTGCAGTGCTACCTGCATTCTTTCTCTCCGAAAACTCCAACAATAGCAACTGTATTCAGCACAACGAAAAATAAAAGACAATACGATGCAAGTGGAAAGACCACTCAGTGACGTAAAGCAGTCTAATGTCACAGGGACTTACAATACATAGAGCGAGTATCAGCTTGTACTGCCAGCTGGATAAGGATCTTGTTTCTCAAATGCAAACTGTGCTGAAATTATGGTTTTACATCTACAGTGTGTCTGTGTATGTGCTCAATAACTCAATAGCTTGGGAAAATTGAGAAAACTCTATGGGTTTCTAATGCTCCTAGAGCTAGCGCTATGTCTCTGCCAAGGTAAACGGTGCCAGGCTGTCCCAGAAGGCATTGTGAGGAGAGAAACTGTACTTGATGCAGAGTTTACCAGCAGAATGTTATACATTCCTCGTGCACGAACAGTAAAAACAGATTGATGTTTATAAAACCCCAGAAGCCTGACAGGACACTCCTGGCTCCGGGACAGCCTCCGAAGCACCTTAGTTAATATGCAGACCTTTACTAACATGGCAGAGCCTACATGAGAACTGATGCACAGGCGAATGGATGATACAACCTGTGCTTAATTTAGGCAAGTGGTTTCCGATGCTCTGCACCTGCATGTTATTGTCAAAACAGGCCCCTATCACAGTCCACCACATGGTGGTGCGGTTTGTCAAATTTTGAGATGAGCACAACAACAGTTGTTTAGTAATTCAATACACATTAAAAATGACTAATGCCTGGCCCCAACCATTCTTATAGCATTGGATGGCCTAGAATAGTCTGAACTGTCACAAATGTAGGAGTGTGAAGGTTAGAGATTGAATTAGTACTGTCATTGGCAGTACTGGCTTGGGCAATGGGTGTGCGAGATTCAGTGGCCTCCTGAAGAGGGCTCTAGCACTTAATGTTTTAAAAATGAAGTACTGTATACAACAACACTATTTAGAAGAGCTGTGGGAGATGTTTAAAATGTTTGATATTTGAATCCTTTTGTTACTGGCTCATGTATAGGCCTCAATCCACTGCAGTCTAATAACCAGGTTAGAGGCACCCCGTGGACACCGCGTGTAACAAACAGTAGGTGAGAAGTAGATCTAGTGTTGTCATATATGCCGTGAGAACTGTAGTCAACGCACAGTGAAACAAAAAAATGACAAGCATTAGCAAAGCCACCAATAGCATATGCACTCAAATGGAGTTTTAGATAGCAAATTTAAAAAAAGTACCTTCAGAGTGAGTAGTTAGTGGAAGGACACTGGCCACTAGCTACTGCCCAGTGTCCGTAAGCTGTACTTGGGACAAACTCCAGGCCACAGCACGGACATGCAAAGCAGAGCAGGATGACATGCAAAGTGAAAGCAGATGACATGCTGACCAATCAGAAGCATGCAAATTAGAGCAAAGTGGGAATAAACGAATGGTAAGTAAAGGTAAGAATTGGGCGGGTTCTAAGCCACTTTTACAATTTTTTTTATAAATACAAGAGATCCTTGAGTCATTAAACGCTTTTCGTTCAGTCGGGGTGAATCTAGAATTACATCTGAAATAGCAAAAATTGTTACAAACACTGGCAAAGCCAACAGTACTCGCCTTCCAAAGATACTACCCGACATTTTGGCTTTACCACTGCTTTTTGCCCTGGGGATAGAAAAGTCCTGGGTTAATACTGTTGTAGAATGGCACGGATCGCCGGTGAAAGCTACATGCCTGGTGCACACTGTAACTGAAGCATCTGGGGTGGTGATTGTTCTCCATGTGTTAATGCCTAGTTGGAGCTGGGTATGGTCCTTCTGGTACTCACCACATGCAGGGCCGGGTGTAGGTTTCAGCCTTGCCTGAGCAGCAGGATGTACTCAACAATCCCCGCTGCAGGATGGGACCCAATAGACTCAGAAAAGTTGTGCGCCTTTCCTAACTATAGCATACCTGTAATCTTTGTGTTTTTCAATGAATATAAATATATATATATATATATATATATATATATATATATATATATATATATATATATATATATATACACACACACACATATACATACTTTTTGTCAATAAAAAAACAAATGTTAAACTTTTGTTATAGCTAGGACAACATTATTTATTATTTCAATACAAACAAATCTAAAAGTACACAAACATTACACATTCTAAAGTTATAGCTATATCTTAAAATTATAATTTATGTATCACCTCTAAATTATTAAAACATCATTTTTAGGTCTCGCCTGTCGATGCGCATGCGCATCGAGCTTGCGAGCCTATTGCGGCTTAAACAACCTTTAACTAGCAAGCAAGGAATCGTGGCGATTCCTTGCAGTGCCCGTGACTTTTAAGCTCAATGCGCATGTGCATTGAGCTTAAAAGCGCGTGCACAGCCGCCCGCATTCCTCCGACACCTTTGAAGTGAAGCTTAGCTTCACTTCAAAGGCCCGGCTTCTTCACACCCACATGCCGCTCTCGCTCTCCCCGCTCCGCCCCCTCCCCTGCCCGCCGTGTGACCTCGGCCACAATAGCCGTCTTAGCTTGAGATTGCTCTTCCACAGAATTCACTCGCACTTTCACCTGTGCAGAGAATTCCTGTGCTTGTGAAGGGTGGCATGATGGGACAGAACCTGCCTCCTCCTTCAAAGACAGTTTGTAAGGATGCAGCAGTCTGCCAAGTCTTTTCACTCTGTAACTTAGTAGTGCAAATGGTGCTGTGTTTCGGCCCTTCCGTTAGTTTTTGCCCTGCCCCTGCCCCCGCCTCAACCCCCCCCCCCACTGGGAGCCCATCACTTCATCTGCATCAGGGTGCGCTTCCTGATGTAAGTACTGTTTACCGAGCATGGAGCTTGTAAACCTTTAATTCACGTGCTTTTCCTGGATTGCTCTTTAAGCCTGAAAACAATATGTTTCCCGTGAAGGGCGGAACTAGCTGTGTTTATGAGCGGAGCTGCATTCAGAAAAGGGAGTGTTATTTTATTTTATTTCATTTTTTTTACGGAGTGCGTAATTGGGCTTATTCCACGCATTTGTGTGATTTACCGCTTTAAAGACTGAAAGACTCTTTTCCTTTGATAATTGATTTTTGCCAACTTCATTCTTGTGTGCTGGAATCTTCTGGCTCTTGCAGCTTGATGTGTCATCAGCCGGGTTGGGTCCTTCCCCACCCAAAACAGAGCCAGCAAATCTGTGCCTCGCCAAGTATGCAACGTCAGCACGAGTGCTGGGATATGGCCCTTTGCTGCCAAACAGCTCTCCGATGAGGCCTGGCCGCAACTTATCCTGCTCTGAAGGCATGGATCTTTTCAGAGCCCAGCACATCAAAGGGCTTCTCCTCCCCTAATTATTCATGGCCGGCCACAGGCCGGCCGTACTTTCAGTTTCCCGAAACGGCTTCTCCTCACCTAATTAGGGGAGGAGAAGCCCTTTGATGTGCTTCACACCAATGCGCCTCACAGTCATTCCTAAGTCAGTACTCTGCCTCTGCCCAAGACCTGCCTTCTAACACTTTGAGCCTCGCAGGCAGGCCTGGCCAATTGCTGCTTGTTTGTATTTGCTTCGGCTGCCATTCTCAGACTCCACGATCTGCTCATGTGACATGGTTGCTCCACAAGACGCTTTACACATTACACTCATCTGCCTGAAGTGGGAGAGCATATGTCATAAGTACATATGTCCTCTTCTTTTGCCTCTGAGTTTTAAACAAGCAAAGCTGGTCCTTCTGTACTTGCAGTTTCACTTCTAATGTGTGTTGTTATTTATCATGATGTTTAGCTGAGGTGTATCACGCTCGTTCATGAGTTTGATCTTTTCATACTGTGAAATGTTTTCTAAGTTGTTTTTGATTGTCTTACCGCTGGAGGTCTCCCTGTGCTACATTTAGCCACTCACACATGCAACGCCACTCACACATGCAACGCCACTCACACATGCAACGCCACTCACACATGCAACGCCACTCACACATGCAACGCCACTCACACATGCAACGCCACTCACACATGCAACGCCAGTCACACATGCAACGCCAGTCACACACGCAACGCCACTCACACACGCTACGCCACTCACACACGCTACGCCACTCACACACGCAACGCCACTCATCCACGCAACGCCACTCACACACGCCACTCATCCACGCAACGCCACTCATCCACGCAACGCCACTCATCCATGCAACGCCACTCATCCACGCAACGCCACTCATCCACGCAACGCCACTCTTCCATTTGCAAAAAGAAAAAAGTCTAACTATTCTATTGCGAGACCTATTGCATTTCCAATGCTTGTTTTATATAAGACCAAACTCCACTACACAAGCATTATCTATACTACTATGATAAAGGAAGAACTTTGAAGCTTTGAGGCGGGTAAACTCGGGAACCACAGCGCCAATCCACACACCCGATACATCGTTGGAATTGTCAGGGTGTGCAGATGGACATAGGCTATATAAAGTAAAAATTAAACGTTATTTAAAAAATTTAACATAAAAAAAAATAGTCCCCTGGAAGTAGCGCCGGCCGCGACGTAGGTCTGGCCGCGACGTGCATGCTGACGAGGACGAGCGGCGGACATGAGCGCGGGGTGGAGCGGCGGACAGGCTGGGAGGAGAGGAGAGGAGGACAGGCGGGGAGAAGCGGTGACAAGCGTCGAGGAGCGGCGGTGAAGTCAGGAGCACGGGGAGGAGCGGCGGCTCAGGTAAGGCTCCGGGACACGGACAATGTCGGGGCGGGAGGGGGCCGGGGCTGGGGCGGGGGCCGGGGCGGGCGGTTGGCCCTAAAGCCTCATTGCCCCCGGACGACGTCGAACGGGCTGCTAGTAAATTATAAACTTATACCTTTAATTTATAATATATGCAAAACCTCCAAGTTATTACTACTAGCTCACCACATACACAGTGTATTGAACTCAGTAACCACACTGCATTAACTATAGCTCGCACCTTCTCCATGCACTGCACTTCATATCATATCACTTATACCATCTAAAATAATAGCATTTACAATAACACTTATGACATGGCAAATCACATCCTTTGTGACAACATAGTTCATGGTAGAGTGAAGAGTTATAGCTCATGTAGTGTGGCTACAGAGCTGAATACAGTGTGTATGGAGGTGCGCGACTTATTATACACACCATAATCTATATTCCTGCCACATTTCATTTAAATCCGTTCTGCCATTTTTGCACTACACACAACACAAAGGTCTAGGGAAAATGCATTGGAAGAAAAATGTATTTTGGGGACCCCCTTTTTTCTTTGCTCCCCCTTGACCATTCACCACAAAACATTTGATTTGCCAATGCAGAGAAAGCTATAGGTCCGGAAAGTTTCATGGAAATTCATCAAATGGGGCAAAGTTATTAGCAAGCAAAAATCTGAGGAATTCCTATACCTGGGAAATCCCAATTATAACTACAGAGTGGCATCAATAAAAAAATTAAGATCTCAGAAAGACAACCTTCGCAGCAACAAAATTCATGCTCAACCCCCAAAAGACCCTCTCAAGAAAATGCAGTGTCTTTAAAAAAATATATATATATATTTATATAAAAAAAAATGTAATTGGACAACAACAATATATCAGTACAAGTACAGTTATCTGAATCATTGTTGTCACATTAGAGAGTTCAATCAGAATGAGAAAGATAATGAAATGCAGAGCAGATTAGAATGCAATAACTATAACGGTGGAACAGTAATTAGCCTTCTTGTAGATTATGTAAGCTAGTTAGGTCTGCTATGGGTGCGAGGTCCCGGTGCTATCAGCACATTAGCCCATAACTAGATTCACAGTGTGCTTGCTAGGGGGAATCTTTTAGTGTGATCTTTCATCAGCTTGTGAAGGTTGTGTAGTCAAATAGATATAACTAAGAAAGAAAAAAAAAAATCGAGCTATTCCATCCAGATCTTGGTTCAACTCTGACACTCATGAAGAAAGGAGACAACTAAGAGCCGCAGAAAGACGCTGGAGGAGCTTGCCCACTTCCTGCCATCGTGACAAACTCAGATCTATCTGGAAGAAATACAACAATCACATCAAGAACAAAAAATCTATGCATTTCCGCATTGCTCTGAATAGCGCATAAAACAGACCCAAGGAGCTCTTCAGTATTATTAGACAGCAAACCTCCAAACCGGATAGTTCCCTGGGGCAGGCCTCCAAAGAACGATGCGACAACTTCGCCAACTTCTTCAATAATAAGATTTCCAAGATCGAGCGCTCTCTGGTCACCAACTGCTCTTCCCCTCCCCATTGCAGCCAGGGTGGGGTGCTTGGTAGCGCTCTCCCTTCCACTACTAAACCCTGGTCACTCTTCCAGCCCATTCTAGAAGAAGAGATAGTCAAACTTATCTCCACCTCTAAACCTTCATCTCACACCCTTGACCCCCTTCCTGCTCAACTCACCAAAAAACTGAAACTCTTCCTAGCCCCACTGTGGTGCAGGATTATTAACAGCTCCCTAAAAAGCGGAATCGTCCCAGACTGTCTGAAAGTGGGACAAGTCACCCCACTGCTAAAAAAAACAGGCCTGGACATAAATGACTTAAACAACTTCAGACCCGTCTCTAACCTTCCTCTTCTTTCCAAAATCCTAGAAAGATGTGTACTCCACCAACTAACTCAGCACTTGGACAATACAAACCTCCTCGAGTCACATCAGTCGTGATTCAGGAAAGGGTGCAGCACGGAAACCGCAATCCTCAATATAATTGATGACATACACAAATCACTGGACTTAGACCAATGTTGCCTCCTCATTCTCCTAGACCTATCGGCGGCATTCCACACAGTTGATCACAATCTTCTCCTCAAAGCTCTTGAAAAAAGGGCCGGACTAGACGACGTGGTCCTCAACTGGTTCTCCTCATTCTTGCACAACCGCTCCCAAAGAATCAAAATCAGAAGCTTTGAATCCGACCTTCACCCAGTCAAGAGGGGAGTGCCCCAAGGATCAGTGCTCTCCCCTCAACTCTTCAACATTTACATGGAACCCCTCACCACCCTACTCAAAAAAGCTAACATCCCCTTCCACCTCTACGTTGATGATACCCAACTCTACTTGGAAATCTCCTCTTCTAAAGACATTCATAGACTCAATGAAACGCTAAAGGAAGTGCAACGTTAGCTGTCAAGAACCACTTAAAGCTGAACCCGGACAAAACCGAACTACTCCTCATCTCAAACAAAGAAGAGAACCCACAAATGGTCGAGTGGTTAAAGATATCGATGCGCTCAATGGGAACCTCACCCTGGCTGACTCCGTTAAATCATTAGGCATCACGCTAGACTCCAAACTAGACTTGATCAAACACATTAAGATCTTGGCGAAGAGCGCTTTCCTTAACTTGAAGCTACTAAACAAAATAAAACCTTTCATTCCATCCAAAGATCTCAAACAAGCCACCCAAGCATTGGGGCTGTCAAGACTGGACTATGGAAACGTAATCCTCTCTGGAATAGCCAAAACTCATCTTGCTCCTCTGAAAACAACCCTCAACGCGGCCGCCAGAATGGACACTGGATCAAAGAAATTTGATAACATCTCTCTGGCACTAAAAGAACTCAAGTGGCTACCAATAGAAATGCAGGTGAACTTTAGAATAGCCGGCCTCACCCACAAAGCCCTTCACACAGGCAAACCCGAATATCTGGCGTCCAAACTCAGAAAAGCAGGTCAGAACAGGAACCTCAGAAGCTCTAATACCCTACTTCTTATCCCGCTTAAAGCTCGAAAACAAAAAACCGCGGACAGGTCCTTTGCCAGAAATGCGCCCAAAATATGGAACTCTATCCCCCCCCCATATCAGAACTATTCCTTCCTTCCCTAAATTCAAAACCAGCTCAAAATACTTTTCCTCGACCACTCCCTATCTAACAGATCGGAGCAGCTTGGAGGGTTTAAAGTGACATTACTCCTCTCTCCGATGCGGATTGCCAAGACCCTGTAATGGAACTCGTCATCATCCTCTTTACTACGAATCGTATCCTGAATGTCTTGCTTTACTGTATTATGTTTGCTTTCTTTTGCACTGCTCTGTATTTGTTGTGAAGCGCTCCGATACCTTCCGGTCAGGCTAGCGCTATATAAAACTTCTTAAATAAATAAATACATAAAATAAATAATGTAGGAACCTTAGGCTAAGGCGGTTGGATATAATCTCTAGTGTTATTTTTGACTGTGAGGGTTAGGTCGTCCCAAGTAGCTATGAAAATGCAGTGCCTTAGAGCGCTATCCCACTGTTCATTCTGTTTGTCATTCTCTCAAATCTTGCTCTCTAAACTAATGGTGAAGCAAGGGTGGGGCAGAAGGCTAAGACTGCTTAGCGAGGCATATTTTAATGTAGCATATGTGGAAGGAGAAGAGCAGAGAAGAGGACGTACTCATATATAAGACGATTTGCGTTGGTTTACTGCTACTACTGGCTTGCATGAAGATGAGCACGGATGTATGACATTACAACGCATGCTTTTACATCGCATGCTTTTACAACGCGGTTTTTATAACGCTTACCATTGCAACGCATAGTGCTTTTAGGCGCTGGATAGTGAATTGTTTAATTTACTATTCCAACTCCAGTCCCCGTGGATAGTAGGGAAGGTGTTGGATAGTACATTAAACCTATTCCCTATCCTAGAGCGCCCCCAGCGCAATGCGTTGTAATGGTTTGCGTTGTAAAAGTTGCGTTGTAAAGGCACTGCGTGGTAAAAGTTGCGTTGTAAAGGTTGTTTACCGATGAGCACACATATTTAGCAGAAAGCCTTCAACTTCTTTTTACTAAAAAAACCCATTCATTAAGAATAAGTTAGTTACGTTCGGTAATGCTCTTTCTGGCGGATACTCTATCTAACCACAGATTCCCCACCTTTGGAGTATTCCCCAGGCACCAAACTGGATTCTGAAGATTTGATTAACGGTTCCAGCACACTGCTAGGTGGTGTTGTGTGGCTCTACATTGGCCTCATTCTGCCCTGGGAGTGATGGGGCTAACCTGCCGATAAGCGTCACCCGTGCGTGTCTTGGTTTCTTGCTTGACTCTTTTTGTGCCCTCGAACAAATGTCGTAAACTGTATCCAGATCTCTAATTTCTAACCTTTTTACATGGTAAAAAGAGAACCCTCCGAAGAACAAGGAGGTGGGAATGCAGCGAGGAATCTGTGGTTAGATAGATTATCCACAAGAAGGAGCACTCCTGAAAGTAAGTAATCTGTTCCTCTGATTGATACTTCTAGCCACAGATTCCTCACCTTTACAATATACATAAAATCAGTACTGCTGAAGATGGTGTGGAGCAGGTTCAGACTAAAAAGGTGTGCAGGATCGCATGGGGAAGTGCCCTTCTTGGGAAGCCCGAATGTCAAGGCAGTAGTGCTTTGTGAACATTTGTACATATCCTATTGTAATATCTTGCTGGACCAAAACAACAAAAAAACAATAAAAACTGTTTGAATTGTAAAGGATCTGTTTTGCAGACTCCACATCAAGTCACAAGTTTGTTCAAGTGCCAGGCGCAAATTGACTTTGTAGAGGGACACCTGGCGACAAGGATGACAACAACTTTAGGTGGTAAACTGAAAGCAGTCAACTACCTCTGCTCAATCTCCAGGCATCGAGGTGTCGATTGAGAAGGTTTGGATGCAAAAGCCTGCTCTGCTGCTACAACAGAAGATCCTCCAGAAGTGGCAGACTGAGAGGAAGAAAGTTTCTCATGCCTAGAGGTTCTGGGTACAATACTCTCCTGGCCCAATTCACAGCCACCAGAATGACTTGGGGACAGTCATTCCTGATCCTCTTTTGAACTCAGAGACGGAATTCAGAGGTGGAAAGGAATACAGGAGTCATATGCTCCACTGCAGCCTGAATGAGTCTCCAGGAGAAAGTGTTCTTGAAAACTCCAGCATGCATAAGTTCTAACACAGGCAAAAACATCTAGCCAGGGTTCTCACTACTGTCGGAAGATGCCCGGTGCCACTTTAGGGTGCAATCGCCATTCGTGCTCCACCAGCAGTCGCCATTTGAGCTGGTCTGCCTTCTCGTTTAAAGATCTCTTCAGGTGTTTCAAGAACAAGGAGAGGCACTAAGCTCCAGTCAACTCAAGAGGTCCAGCCCCTCCTGGCACAGGACATAGGAATCCACTCTGTTCTGCTTGCTGCAGTACCACCTAGCGGTGGTGTTTACAGTGGGAGCCTGCAGCAGCCTTCCATTGAGGGATGCATGAGAGCCTGCAATGCCAGGTGGATAGCTTGCAGCTCCAAAAGATTTATGTGGAGCTGGATTTATGCCAGAAGCCAGAGCCCCCTGATCTCAACCTCTCCAAGAAGGCCTCGCCAACCAAGCAATGACACATTCATCACCACTGTCAGATTTCAGTGGGGAAGGGAAATGGGTTTGCTGCTGGTCATTTGCAGTTGAGCAGCCACCATTGCAGATCTTGTGCAGCCTCCTCCAAAACCTGGATGACGTACACCAGGTTCACTTGGTGCTGGGATGCCAGACATAAGATCTACCTGCATAGCGGACATATACCACCTAGTGAAGAGGATGAGCAGGATGCACATGGCCAACAAGTCAAGAAGTCTCCCATCTTCTCTCACCGAAGAGAGCAAGATCTAAAATAGGACGAAGGCCTCTGCCCTCTTTCGGTATCAGGAAAAAGCAGGAGTACCAACCTGTTCCTAATCTCAAGATTGGCAACCACTTGAAACATTGGACAGTAGGTCTCGCATCTCTTGTAGTCTGATGAATTGGTGCTCCTCTGATAGCCGCTGTGATGGGAAGAGAAAATGCGGAGGGGTGCAAAAAATCGGAAGGGTGTAGCCATGCTTCACAATCTAGAGGACTGCTCTGTCAGAGGTCATGGACTATCACTCAAGAGATAAAATATTGATCCTGCCTCCCCACAGGGTGGTTGAGTGCCACTAATAGCAAATTAAAGCAGATTTGAGTCAGATTCTGCACAGGAGTGGAATTGGGTGGATCAGTGCCCCTGGATACCTGCACGTTGTCTGCCGGATCGCCATTCCCTCAGCCACGAAAGGGCCGAAGTGACTGCAGTGTGGGCTGAAGTGCCTGCCGTGGTCTATACACCAACCATATGGAGTAGCCACAGAAGGAACAAAACTGATGAAGGAACTAGGGAGTGTGCACTGCCTATACTTTCTTTGAAGTACTCTAGGGTGGAATCAACTTTTCACCAACCAAGCAAGATCCAAAAGGCATGCCCCTGTGGGATGCCACCATGTCTACAGAAAAGCTGTGCATTTGTTCAGAGAAAACTGACATCTGTTTACCATAGTTTGAACCATGTAGTCTTGGGTGGGCACATCGTCCCTTGCACCCTGGACTTCAGTTTGAAAATCTGGTCAAGCCAATGAAAAAAACAGAGGAGCTTCAGATTGGTGTTTGAAGGCACAGAGAGAAACAAAGTGAATTAGACGTACAGGGGTGTTGCTTACACACAGCTCTACTATGTCACTTCAAGGGTGGAATGAGGCCAAAGAGTAGTTGCAAGACATCGCCTAGCGGCGTGCAGTAGTACTGCTGTGAAAACTTCCATATCTAGTTTGGCACCTGGCGAATATTCTAGAGATGAGAAAACTGCAGTTAGAAGTATCCATTAGTACATAGTTTTTATGTGTTTAAGTTTTGCTGCTTAAAGTTTGTGGTCATCTTTGTACACGCTAGCAGCATTAAATCCTGGAGCTCTGACAGATCATGTCCGAGTGCCCTGCATGGAAAGGAAGCATCTTGGTGCAGCATCAGGGTTAGCTTTGGGGGCTGCAGGTGAGGGAAACAGGCAGCAGCTCTTTGAGGCTGATAAAGGAGAAGTGGTAAATGCCCCTAGCAAGTTGTCCATGTACGGGGAGAGGGACTGCACCATCTCCCCAACAGCTCTGCCACAAGCTCATCCACACTACAAAATATAGAATAGAAAGGTAGTCCAGCGCCAGTCTTCACAAGCAAAAGGCCATGGCAGTGGAGGCCGCTACGCAGTGTGCCCTATGTTTGAGACCATGATAGTATGCATCAAGCTTGGCAGAGGAATGTGCCAACATTTCTCTCTACAATCTAGAACTGCAAGGATGGCATTAGCTCTTGCAAGGCACATAAAGCTATCCATAGGAGAAACAAAAACAAACAGGTTTCTACTAAGATTTGTACATCACTCACCCTCTGAACTAAGTTGGTTACTGAGAAGCATGACCGTAATCTCATCCTATCAAACTCTTTAGTCACTTCACCTTGATCTCAAGTGTCAGGACCCCACAATATTTTATAAACTTAGGCTAATAGTTAAACACTGACATCAAGAACAACTTTTCATTCTTTAGTAATTAAAATAAGTCCACCCTTTCATCTCAGAAATCTGCACCATATCAGAGCGGGATCCTGTGTTATTTCCAAACTTGGTTAAATCATAATCCCCCTGTCTTGACCTCCCCTACAAGCAGCGTAACTACCCAAAATAAAGAACCGAAAAGTCACCAGCTGGCTAATTACTGGGCTGAAAATGATTTAATTTCACTCTTACAAAAACTGATTAGCTCCATGTGTTTAAGGAAAGTTTAATTGTTTTCTCTAACCTATGCTTTGTTGTCCCGCACTGCTTCCCACACCTACTAGGGCAACAATATTTTAGTTCACTTTTTGTAGATCTGTCAACGTATATGTTTTTCCTAAATTGTAGGCCCTGTTAATTGCTGCCTCTTGGTTGTGGCCCAAAGGAATCAGCTGTTTCTCAGCATCAGAACCCTGCTTTAAGTATCTTCACGATGGCTCAAATGTATTTACTTATGCCCCTATGACTATATCATTAATTTGTTTTATAGCATGTCAGTATGTCACAAAATGAGCCCTATGCACTTTGCCCTTAGGCCCCTATGTTGCTATTTATCTTTCTCCTCTCTCCCCGCCTCAAGCCACTCCCCCATCTCATTTCCTGCAGGTATTCTTTCATCATCATCTTCACACATTGGTCTTAACGATAATCAGATTGGTGACATGCCTCATGTATTTAATACATTAACTGTTACTTCTCTCACCTCATACGCCATGCCATTCATTATGATAGCCACATTTCTGGATTGATTGCTCTAAATATAGACATAAAAACAGACCAGAGACCCACCAAACCTGCACAAAACCAGTTTTCTACTATATAATTTTCTATATAACTAAACAAAGGTGTAGCTTAGGTTGAATACAATTATATCGATCAAATTGAAAAAAAGAATAAAACTACAAAAAAGATGTGCATGTAAGAAATAAAAGACATCAAGAAAGATAAATGCTACATCTAAAAGAAAGTAAACAGATAAATAATAAAAACATATACAACATTCAAACATGAGTGTGTGTAATTATAACACACACACACAATAGATACACAGGCAGACACATTTGGGACATTATTATTGAAAGCAGTAAGTGAAATACTGCACTACATTCGTTAGTTGTCTATAGACAAAAACTTAGTTATGTAGTTAAGAAGGTAGAATCTTAGAAACAACAATTAGTTAAAAAAACATTTTGCCATATACTTTAGGCCAGCCACATTAGCTCTCAATTTTCAAAAATATGTTTTAAGGCTGCTCGGTAACAGCTCTTGGCTTACGCTTTTCAACTATAATAGAGTATCATGTTGTCCAATAAACTCAGGGCTGGCACATGGTGTTTCGAGACTGCCCCAGCACCTCCAAGCATAGACAATGCCAGATTCACAGGTGGCTATAGTCTAACCCCTACCTACTCCACCTTTCAGGGCTCATGCAATGACAACGCAAGTGAAACCCAAGGTGCAGTAGGTTGGTAAGGCCTCAAGTTCATCTATTCACCATACATACCATGCATGAGGGACGTGACGTGGTAGGCATAACCACTGGATGACAGTAAGCAAGCTATGGACAGCCTGCTAAACTGCACTGTGTCATTGGCACTTCACTTTTAAAAGAGGATATCAAGCCATGGTGCCTAGGGTGAATAACCGCGGTCCCAGCACTCTTTGATCTTGTTTTTGCTTCTTGTTTCTTGTCATCTTTACCGCCTTTCTTCCATTCAACTGCAGGAGTAACATCAGAAGGCTGTATATTTCATTGGCTTAAGTAATTCTTCAAGAGAACGACCAGCTGTATCACTGGCCTGCAAACTAGTGTCATTTCAACTGTATTCTAACCACTGCCAGAAGGGCATTCATCTACATTTTCTCAAAAACAGAGGTCAAACGTCAGGCTATGTCTTTTGACAAATTGCTGCTCCTTTTTTTAAACACGAGGATTGGTGTTCAGTGAAAGAAAAGTACAAATTAATTATGTGACAATGTTGCTGGGGTACAGGGAGTGTGAACGGAAAGGCTGTAGGATGTAACTTTTTAACAGCACACATCAGCAGTTAAAAAAGCAACAATGAAGCACATATTCTGAAGTGAGATGGAAAAAAAGATTTTAGAAAGATCGAAACCATTCAAGACACTTTACTTGGTGATGTACAAAGGATAAATATTCATTGAAACCCGATTTGCCCACATTATCATTTGTGTGCAGTTAGCTTTATCACGAAAACTGTATGTCAAATTTAGTGAAGAAAAAGAGCAAGTCCCTAACTTTGTGTGTGGATCAAGTGTTGTACCATTACCATGTACAATGGCGGTGGGGTCTAAGAACTCATTCAATCGTTTAGAAAAACTTGTAATTACAAACACAGCAACAATTGCACCATACAATTGCACCATATATCCCTTTAGGGATATATGGTGCAATTGTAGACCCCACCGCCATTGTACATGGTAATGGTATAACACTTGATCCACACACAAAGTTAGGGACTTGCTCTTTTTCTTGCCTAATTACTCTGTCCCTATAGTCAATATTAGGGTTACTTCTCTTTTTTAGTTGTCAAATTTAGTGGCCACTTTCCTGGAAACTGTGCTGTCTGTAAGTGACAGTGCGCTTCCACACGATGCTTTAGGTGCATTCAAAACTCGCCCGCATCATGTCCATGAAAGTTAACTGACTTGCGGAAATTTGCTATTCTAAAAATTGAGTCGTGGTTCTAAAAAATGTGGGAAACCCTGCTCTAAAATAGAGATGTGTTTGCTTTTTCTAAGCTTATGTATACATGTAAATCCATTTGGCTTTTGAATCGTGGAAAAAACGATTCCGCAATCACTAATACTTTTTCGGTGTCAAAGAAAACCATTATCCAACGAGGGCCCCTTCACAAAAAACAAAACTGAATGTGCAAATACCCAAGTATATATTTAGCAACTTTTTTTTTTTTAGCAATTCACAGAATTCCTGAGGTCACACAGGTATATCGCTTGTAGACTTCCAACTGATTCTATCCGAAGCAGAGGCTTCAGGAATTCATTTGCGGCGTGTTTTGCACTTTTCTGTAAAACCTGTTTTCTGCCCAGAGGCAATTCCTTTTCTTGCAGACACACCCCTGTACAGTCCTATTAAATAGTAGATGAACGTTCGCTTGACGAGGTTAGACAAAATATGTCTTAATCGTGCACTCACAAGCCAATTAGAATAGTGAAAAAGTAGTTAGGCAATACCACTCATATTAAAGAGTGTGGCATTATTAGAGCATCGAATAGTACAATATAGTACTACAAAAGAATGCACCTATTACACATCTCATAAGTTCCATACACGTACAAAATATAAACCATAATGCAGTAAAATATACCGTTGAAAATATTTAGCTGTGCTCTTCTTACTCAAATAAAGATGTGATTCATCACTGCCGACGCTTTAAAGAGATTGCCAAAGGGGTTTCTTCCAGATAATTATGGATTTTTTCGAGGCTCCTACAATAAGATTTAAGTCAATCAATTGCTCCATGGTACTTACTATGGACATTCTGATCTCAGGAACAATAAAATGTCATCACATTCACTTGACTTATAGACTCTCCATTCTGCTTCCCCTGATTAAATCAACTTGTCTCACCTATAAAGCCATCTATCACTAACACTCTGAATGTCTGCGCTTTTCACTCAGAATATCGGGTGGCTAAAATTACCTAAAAAGCATAGTCAGCCTAAAACAGAACACAACAAAAACTTCAGATCTCACAAAACTGCTATACAATCGCTCTTCAATGCAGCACTTTCCATTTTGGAAATGTCGGCCAACTTTCCTAAGATACTTTAAAGATTAAATATTGCACAAAAAGTTTAAAAGTACCTCTTTAGGCTCTAACTAAGCTAACCCGTTACCTATCTGTAGTCTAGCTTTCCACTGTATCCGCTCGAACCTTCTCTTCCCTTTCATCCCGTAGCACCATGCACTTTGTCTTTCTTTTCCCTGGTTATGCAGCTACATGCTTCAAATACTCTGAGTTACTCTCTTCTCTGTACTCTTCTTCCCTTTCCTTTCCTTTCCTAATCCTGTTTAGTTAGTAAATCTTGTTCCTCCCAGTTTGGAGATAATTACGGCTAATGACCAAATATAGTCTGACTTTCTTAGACATTTTCGAGTTTGTGATTGTAGTAGTAAGTGCTTATTGCTTGATTATAAAACTTTTGCAATATAAAAATAAATACAGTATCAAATATGAAAAATACATATTAAAAGAATTCATTAAAGTCATAAAAGCGGGGGAAGGAGATAAGCAGAAAAATCAAACAAGCCAATGAGAATGACCATTTTCCTTATTAAACTCCACCCGCCACAAAACATTGCACGTTCACCTAGGCAACTAATTATAATGAGCCTAAAAGTTTATAATTGGGTAGATAGTGTTCAAATTCCAATAGAAATGTAAGTTGAAGTTCATGTCTAATGAAAAAAGAAAGCAGGGGAGAAACTCAGATTCTGAGATTGCATAACGTATCAAGGAGATTAAGTATTTTAGTGATCAGTTGTTCAGGAATGGATAGATAAGGGGGTACCGTATAATGAATATATTAAAGGTTATGAAAAGTTAGTGGTCCTGATATTAGATAACTTAATATTGCCCTTACACCCAATCTGGTGAAGGGCAAAGAAAGGATGGTTTACTAAAGAATGCAAAGAAGCTAGAAGATAGGCAAGGAAGTCCCTCAGAAAAACTTATTGGAGTCTATGAACATCTTGCCTATACATATGCTCAATAAGACTAAGAATGTACTTCAATTCAAAAAGAAGGAGGCTACCTTGAAGGCTAACTTGAAGGCATGGACAACATGAATGTTGTAGTTCAAGAGAGTAACTTTGTGGGTTTTTGGAAGCTGGTTGCCACTGGATTCTCAAAGAAGGACTTGGAAAGTAAAGCAAAAAGAAAAGCAAAGCAATGACTGGAACAATTAATAGAATAGTACTAGGTGGAAAATAAAGGCAATGTGAATGGGGAACTACATGTAACATCTCGAGAAAAATGTACCACATATAAAATTGTTTAACTTATTAAAAGTATAAGTTAGAAGAAGGGCCAGGTCCCAACGGTGTTCTGAACTGTATCATTAAAATGGATTCTTCGCTCTGCGCAAAGAAGTTTCTCCTGCTGTTTTACACAATAAACATTAAGGAGGAAATCTTATGCAGCTGTAGAGTTTAAATTATTTAGCCTATTTATAAGAATAAATGAGAAAAGGTCTATCTGCTTATGGACAATTTGTTTTGATGGGCTCTTCATCGACAATATGTTCTCGTCTGGTTCTTAAAACATTAGAAGACTGGGCCCAGATTAATAATCTACTTTCAAAGAAATAATCACGGTACCCTTGGGAAAAAGCTGTAGAAATATTGTATTCCAGATTGGCTGATAAAAATGGTCTAGATTTTGTATTAAGATACACGAACAAGGATTCAAATAAAAAGACGAAGATAATTATCACAACTTAGTAACATAAAGAAATACGACCTGAAGGAAGGCTGAGTTTTGATGACCTTGCTTTGCCCCATATATTTGGCAGCTCTTCCAGCTACCTGTAGGCTCAGCAACTGAAACTCCCACACCCAAAAAGAAGATACAGAGTGAATGAGTGTTTATAGCTTGTGTAGGAAAGTGCCTCTTTTGGACATTGTTAGCCCACACTTTTTGCCGAGAAAATGATGCAACTTCGACTGGAAATGCATAGGGTCCCTACCCACAAGGTCCCCTGTGCCAGAGCTCTTTCCCTAAACTGTACTTTTTGTTTACTAATTGGCACAACATCAGTGGCCCTTGAAAGTCCCTATTAGATGGTACCTCTGGTACCTAAGGCATAGGCACGTGAAGAGGATACCCAAGGGCTGGAGCACAAACTGTGCACTCCTAGGGTCCCCTCATCAAGATCCTGCATTCTGTCATTGCATACTGTGTGCCTTGGTGCAGACCAAACTGAAGAGTAGACATGGCACACATCTCTCTGTGCCAAGCCCACAGACACTGCATGCGATATGGGTAAATCACCATTATAGCAGGCCTTGTAGTCCTAAGGCAGTAAGCACTATATCACCTGTGAGGGAATATCTGCATGAGCAGATATATCCCTGCAATATCCATGTCGATTCCTGGATATTGTAAGTAAACAGGGAAGCCATAGTGAGTACATGGACTAGACAGTATTCATTAAGAGTTCCCATCACCATGATGGCGTCACTGAATTATGGGATGTTTGGTAAAAAAACATCTCATTGTAACAAACAAGCACAAATTCTAGCGTGTGATTAATTAAATATTGCACACATGGTCCCCTAAAACCTACCAACCTACTAGTGTATGCTCGACTGGTCCCCACCAGCCTGCCACCTCTAAACATGTTGCTGGTCCCCTGTGGTGACAGCCTTGTGCTCTTTTGGGTCAGAAACAAAGCATGCTCTGGGTGGAGGTGTTAGACACCTGCCCCCTGAAGGTACAGCATAGTAGGGATGCGGGCTTCAAAGGCTTCCCGTCCTTTATTATGTGACCACTGGCAGCTCAACTAGTGCAGTGGCCCATCCCCTGTCCATGCCCCACTTTTTGGCAACAAGATAGGTGGGAAAAGTGAAAGAAGAGGTGGTGTGTCCACTTCCATCCGGTGCCACCCCTAAGGTGCTCTGTCTGAACTGAAGTGGACCCCCCCGTTTCACTTCCTCCCTTCTTGAATTTAGGGAAACTAGCCAACCAGGATCGGGGATACGCCCACCCCGCACGTGAGGTAAGCATTTAGAGGGTATAGTCACCCTTATGGTAAATAGCCCATTGGCTAGTACCTGGCACTCCTTTTAAATGCCCCTAAATGTAGTATTTAGATGGTCCCCCTGGGCCGTGAACTTCAGTTCCTAATGACCTAAGATAAACAAGACACTACCGAGCCACAAAAGCAGAGAAGACTGCAGAAAGCACCTGACTTGGCCCAGCCCCTCCGTCCGTCCGTCTGTAGCCCTCGACTAAAACTGTGCCAAAGTCGACGCGTCCTGCAGTCCAGCGACCTCCAAAACCCTGGGAAAACTGCCTGCGTTCAGCAAAGATCAAGACCTCTCAAGAACAGCAGCACTGTTAAAAAACAACAACCTCCAAGCAAGGCCTCCATAATCTGAAGAACCGTGAAACCTTGCCACCCGACGTCTCCGACCTGAGTTGAAGAGGCCCATCGGCAGCAACAAGGTTCCCAAGCGCCCCAGAGTCCAAGTCTTCCCTTGACTCACCCCCTCCTGGATTCCTCGATGCCCCCTGCAGCCTCTTCATGGAGACCCCCTCAACCGCAACCCGCCCCGGTAAGCAGTTTCCAACACCAAAAGGCACCACTGCACCCGTAAGCCCTGGGCCTTGGTGAAGAGGACCAAAGGTGTTCCTGAGCATCACAAGTTGCCTCTCCAGCGGCTAGGTTCCCCCAACCGACCTCCTGGCCTTAGCCATCTTGGGCTTTCTCCTTTGACTTGCATTGGGCACCCTGCACCCAGCCGCCCCTGTGCCGCTGGTGGCGCACTGTTGGTGCTGCTTTGGTCCTTGCCCAGTGCTGGCCTCAACCCCCGGAGACTGGTCTCCCAAGCCACTGTGACTTACCTGTAAGCAGCCTCTTTCTGATTTTAGCAGTCTCCATTGATTTGTATTGGGAGCCCCACCCCGTATTTGCACCCAGTGCTGCTGGCGGTGTACTGTTGGTGCTGTTTTGAACCTTGCCCAGTACTTGCCTTAGTCTCCAAAGAATGGATGTTACCTACCTGTATGCTAAATCTAAATGTTTTCTTCCTCCCATAGGTTAACAATGCAAAGTCTAAGAATTGCACAAAGTGTCTACTTTTTGTGTTGAAAAGTATTCCTATTGAAAACCATATTTACCTGAGATGAAGTTCAGTGTTTCTATAAAATAAATATGAAAATAAATATAACCAAGTATTCTTTTTATAAATTGGTCTCTGGTTTAGTCATTGAGCGTGGATCTCATTTATTGCCTCAGTGAGTACAAGAAATGCTTAGCTCTATCCTCTGATAAGCCTAACTTCTCGCCCACACTACCACAAAAGAGTGGTATTAGTGGTATTAGTATTATCCACTTTAGCCTCTGTAAAGCCTCTTGGGATCCAGTTGACTCTCTGCACACTATACCTCTTTTTGGTATAATACATAGAGAGCCAGCTTCCTAAAGGTTGTTTTCCTAGTTCTTGTATATCACGCTGCTATTGGACCTTCAGCAACATGTGGAGGCGTTACATGAATACTGTACTTGAAATAATCTAACCGTAAATACTTCGAAAACGGGTTATATCGCTTGGGAGTAAAAATGGGAATTTTGCGTGGAAATTTGGAAATAATACTTCTTTTTTTGTTCAGAATGCTTTATTGAGATAATAAACAACGTAAAACATCAATACAACTCATGTAGTAAGAGGATATGCATTAAAAACAAAACAGGATGTTAAAAGCAGTATCATAACACTATCCTCAAACAAAGATTGTACTTGGAGAAAATGCATTTTAAAAGGTTTTAAGGACAGGAGAAAAATAGAAAAGGGAGAAAAGAAAGAAGAAGAAAGAAAAATAAGGGGGGTAGAAGGGATGGAGGGTAAAGAAAAGAAGAGTCCTAAAAGTAATACAAGCGAAATCAGTGTTCAAAACGATTAAGCATATGATGAAAACATTAGGTATACAACAAGCTGAATCAGTTCGATAGTTTAGAAAGAAAGGTAGTTAGTGGCAACCACAATAAATCTCTTTTAATCAGTACAACACTCTTCTTAAAGTTAAAAACTATGAACAACTCGGTGTCCTTTTTGAAGCTTCATTTAAATGGAAGGAACACCAAGCAATAATAACTAAAAAGACAATTAGAGCAACAGAAGGCTTATGTCAATTGAATCAACTCCATGGTGCATTAAATAGAAATTCTGCAATAAATGTTTACTTACAAAAGATTGTCCTTACACTTTAATAAGGAAGCCCACCGTTTTCTTACAAATACATCTGCCACCCTACCTTTACTGTACTATCAAAGTTAGATATGCCTGCAAGCCCAGCACACATCTCTATACGTTGACAGGGACCAACGTCATGGAGGTTCCCATCAATGTAGGAAATGTTTGATGGATGGCTCCATCGAACATGACGGCAGTCCATCAAACATTTCCATGTTTTTTTTTTTAAAACAAGCTCCAAAAGCAGGACTTTGTTTTTGAAAATGATAAAACTAAAGGCCCCAACATTTTTTTAAACATTTTTGCTGCCCCACCACCAGGATATACCAGATTGGGAATAATTGTAAAGAGAAGCCGAATGGTCACTCTGATGGATCCTGTTCCCTTGAGCCATTGGAGGAAGGTTTACACTGACAGAGTAAACTTTACTCTATTGGCGTAAACCTAGTGGTTTGCCCACCTCTAAATCGGATGGGCAGCGAAGGAGTTTGGCAGAGCGGGTACTGCAGCACCACTACAATGTCCTACCCTCTTTGCCAAAATCTAAATCAGCCTCAAAATTGTTAAGAAGCTATGTACTATGCCTAAATCAGCACTGGTTGAAGCTCTACATTTAGAACTGGGGCTTTTTTAAATGAATAGCATTTACTTACTAATTTCATCAAGAAACAATAAATGCTAAAATTACTACTGTAGCCCGATACGGCTTTACGGATCTTGTCAAACCTGAGAGAGTTGGAAGTTGGCAAAGTAAGTGTATCTGAACAACAGTATGTGAAAAGGACTGCTAGTGCTCCCTAGTAGGGTGACACCACAATCAACTTTAGTGGTAGAAATAAAAATGGGATTGCTGCCATAAAGCTCCTAATGAGCTGCCCACTTTTACTCCTTCCTCTGTCCGGCCTTTTTGATTGAAGAAAGAAAAGATGTTAGAAGTCTTTTGACCGTAAAATACGAACTGTGTCTGAAGGCTCCTTGTATTCATTTGCGTGTTTTAACTTGTGATTAACAGCCCTGTAGGGACAGCTTGTTTAAAACAAACGTACAGTTTATAATGATTATCCAAGTATAATTCTGTTTTATATTGTGTGCAATATATTATAGATTGATGATCTAGGAATATACTGTTTTAAATCTTATTTAATGTTTATATTAACAAATGTTATGTTATGTTATGTTAGTGGTATTTGTAATGCGCGCAGCTGCTCCAGCGAAGGAGCGTCCCGGCGCCCGACAAGAAAGCCACACAACATAACCAAGGAACAGATTTATTTATTTATTTAAAACATTTATTTATTTAAAACATATAAATGGTCTTAATAAGCATATATTTTCCTACTACTATATTTAAAATGTTATACATTTTTCTCGACTTTATTTTGTTTTTTACATGTTTTTAAAGAGATCCTTAGATCTCTTCAAAGCTTTTTCATGTATTCGACTGACTCCATTCCAGCTGAGTTGCCCTTCAAAAACGTATAATATTAAGTAATAATCAGCATCACCCAGACGAGGGAGAGCTGGATTTGCCTGTAGGGGATCTGGGTGTGGCATGCGGCAATGCTGGTGTTGCCATGCAGGTGATCCCAGCCCGTTAAAAGCGCCCTGGTGTATCGGCACAAGAGCAAACTACTTGAGGGACCCTCAGCTGTGGTGGCAGCATGAGAGGAACTGCGAAATGCTTGAGAAGCACGACTATAGAGTCAGCTGCTCATGGGTCACCATAAATGCTGCTTTCCAGCATGAATGCTGCTGGTCCTTGTAGCATCCGGCACTAAAATAGCAGTTGGAGAACAAATCAGATCCTCCAAGACTTTCCGATTTCTACTAGGGGTGGATGGAATAAGTTGAGTTTGACTCCACGGAATTACAAAAAACCTCTGCAAGATTCAGCAGGGTTGCACCACTGGGCAGAAAATATACATGTTGCATTGCTCAAGCTGCAATTTACGACACAGCAGAAGCAGCTCTGAAACATTTGCAAACTGCACTATACAATGTACAAGAGCGCGCAGCTCTTCAAAATTAATGTTATTGCCGCACGAGTAGAAGATCTACGTGAGCAGCAGCAAGTTTACTTGAGAAGCATCCATATTAACGCCTACGTTATAAAAACATGCTAAGGGACAACAAATCTCACTCATGAGCTTGCATTTCTGAAGCCAATTCACCAATTCCACCCACATTACACCCACTCCTTATTTCTACGCGGGCGAAAAGTTAGCTGGTATGTGTAAAACTGCCTTAAGAAGGTACAACAAAAGGGTGTAACAAAAAGTTTCTTTGCTCCAAAATCTGTTGCAAACAGAAAGACCAATTCAACATTTTTTGGACATGTGACAAGTGTAGAGACATAACATGCAATGCCACAGGAAGGAGCTCATGTAGGCGTTTATGCAGGAATCTGTTGAATAGTCAAATTTCTATTCATTCGGTGCTCATACTGTTTTGGTATTTTGGTGCCCTAGTGTTATGTGTGTGCTGAATAACCGGGTTGGTGTTTGATAGGCGCAAATAAAGTTTTTGGGCTTCTTTGAGGGTATGCCTTATTATTCAACTGTCCTTTCTCTCCTCTTCTCCAGACTCAGTCTCCCTGCCTGGGAGGCATTAGTCCATTTGTGGTGAAGTTTCCAGTCTTGGGGCATTCTAATCAAAGTTCTGCTAGACGTGGCAGTTACCAATGTGTCCTCCTGTTGTCCTGTGGCGGGATGTTTTTGGAGGATTACACAAGTGACAGAGTCGCAATTCATGCAGATAGGTTTCTAATAAACAGATTTTAATTACAAAGAATAATAATTTAGTTGGTACAAATTCTAGTAGACAAGCTAAAAACCTTTAGTGCTGTTCTCAACTTCCAAAGTATTGAAATGTCTTTTGTTCAATTGCTGAAAAACATAATTGTGCTATCTTCATTAATATATTTACATTCTATTGCACAGCTTCTCCTTCAATTCTCAGAATTACAAAAGATTATAAACAAGACATGCAGAGACAGATTTATACAGATACATAAACGTGTCAATATCCTTCATGAGAGATCCTTCTTTGGGGCAAAGTTGTTTTTGGAAAGAAGATTAATGTTATGTGTTATGTTATGTGTTATGTTATGTTATGTATTTGAGCTTGTAAAGCGCACTGCTACCCGGAGGTTTCCTGGCGCTGTATAACGCTGGGGAACCCGTCCTGGCTTTCCCTGTGGGATGGTCCCTGCTGGGAGTCCCCAAGGTGGAGCCAGGCATCCCCGGCGTTGATGGGGCCGTTGTGGAGATTAGGCAAGCTAATGCCCAGAGTTGCCGAGTGGGACCCCTGATTAGAGTAGGCACCGAAGCGAGAATTATCGAGTCCGCTGACCCAGGTCCATGACCCTGCCGCGTCGGGAATTGAACCCTGGTCCCGGGCCGACTTCTGCTCCCAGGTCTGCCGCCTCTAACCAGTGAGCCACACTACTCCAAGCAAACTCCAACCAAAAGTATATCATAAAGAGAAGCACAATAAAAATGTGAGTGCATTTTAATTTGTCCTTGGATTGGTTTATACTCCAGTGTCTGTATGGTGAACATACTTTCACTACCTTACTAACTCTGTTGGGCTTCACTACCTTACCAACTCTGTTGGGCATGCAAGCGCAGAGCAGCAGCAGCTCCTCCGCACTGATGGAGGACCGTCGCCACACTGCCGGACTCAGAGCCAGCAAATTAAAAATAAAATGAGGTCATCGTTTTAGTTTTCATTTGCGGACTCGAGTCAGTTTGCGCAGGGAGGGGAGGGGCATGGGAAGGAGGCGTTGTATGTGCACTCCCTAGGGGCACATATGTGTTTGGCCGGCCATCTCAGGCCAACCAAAACACACATGCGCACGTATGTTTCTCCAGCCGGGATGCATTCAACAGCCGGGCTGGAGAAACCCCATCAGACTCCCTGGTCTGAGCGGAGAGTTTTTCCAACCCACTCAGGCTAATCCCTGTGCTGCTTTCATAGCATGAGAGCCGCACAGGGATTGCAGTGAGTCCATGACGCGGCCCCAGTGCTTGCTGGGACCAGGAAGGACGAGGTGCGACGTGGGCGGCAGCTCCAGGTAAGTGTTTACTTTGCATTTTATTTTATTATGAGACCCAGCCCGCGCGCCCCATCCACTCGCCTCACCTACGCATTATTGTAGCAGCCACCACTGGAGCACTAGCAAACCCAAATATTCAGCCTCCTTAAATATTAAGTCACCTTAAATGCCAACACTATAGTAAAACCCCCACGAAACTACACTTTCCTCAAATATTCTAGAGCTGAGGTTATACTATTAATTGCCATGTGCAACAATATTTGAGCATACTGCCTAACTTTGATCTGTAATAAACACTCAGACAAAAGTTAGGATAAACATCAGAATACATTTGCTCCAGCATAATCAGAATCTTCTTTTCAATGCTTGCTCTGTTGCTTATATAGCTTGCCACATTGCTATGATCTTGAGTTTTCTGCTTCCTTTGAGTTCAGCCTAAAACTCTCAATATTTCACTGTGCTTTCAGTCATTAGCTTTCACTTCCAGCCCCAGGGTGGACCAGCTGACCTTGCAGGAGCTGTAATCTAGCAGTAGCCTTGGACAAGATGTTTGCTGGATTCTAGTGCCTGTCAAAAATATATCTTCAGGTGCATGTTGTTTCTTTCTACACCCTTCCATCATCAAATTGAAAACTATCTAAAAGAAATTCTCTATGTTTCTAAAATGACAACCTAGAAATACCTAATCTCCTTTTGCCCATGTATTAATCCCACCAACCATCGGCATGAGTTCCCATATGCCCCACTAATGAGCCAGTGGCATAACGAAACTTGAGGGGTGGGCCCCTGCAAGTTACATGTAGGGGGGCTCCCATGCTCCGGAACCATTCAAGCCTCCCGCCCAAGCACATTGCCCGAGGGGCCACCCTGGAGCTCGGGGGCTATCATTGCACCACTGTAATGAGCACACCTAACTCTTATTAATTTAATCTACCACAAAGACACTGGAGTGAATGCATGGAATGCTTTGCTTGGTGCGCAAGACTAAGCTCAATAGGAAACAATAACCAATAACTCTGGACTAACCACTAACCTTAGGTTCCGGAGCAACAAGCTGCCCAGTGTAAAGCACTTAAATGCCTCATCAGGGGTAGTAGGCAGAGGCGCAACTAGAGCCACATTTCGGGAGGGGGGGGTTGTTGTATATGAATTTAGGACCTTAGTTAGAAATCATAACCATATTTGGCTTAGCCTATGCAGTCCAAATATGGCAGGGCTACTTCGACTAGTTCTGAAAATCCACAACGATTTCTTGGAAAAACCCGCCTTCAGCAGTCAGGGACTTCCCCTTGCTTGAGTATTGATTTAACCAAGAACTCATGGAGTTTTCAAAGAACTGAGTCTTTGATGACGTTTTTATGTCCAACTTTACGTCAAACTCTGGACCTTCAAGGTATAAATATGCCCACACTTGCCCAGGCAAACACACGGTGGTTTGGGGCAGTTCAACTATCTACCTACACGACACAGCTCGCCGCAGCAAGTGCCGAAAGAAGCCGACCCTCCAGCAGACGCACTGAGAGAGACGCTGTCTTTTCCCTTGCCGAGAAATCCAGCTTCAGTGCTTCCAAGCTACCCTTGTGGGTTGTTGGGAAATCGAGTCCTGAGAAAAAGATACCAGACCTCCTTCATTCTAAAACCAAGGTACGGAGCTGATTAGACCTTTAGAGAATTCTTGGATAGGTTCTTGGCAAAAGAATACTGAAACTAAGCTACACCTCACTTACTTCTTCCCTTGTACTGGACCTAGGTTAGGTACACCGGGGTAGGAGTATTTTAGAAGCACCAGTTGAGTACTTTTTAGTCTTTATTTATTAATGTATGTATTCTATATATTTTATGGCTTAGAAACCATATCATGCTTTTACAGTATTATTTTATAATACTCTTCGTACTGTACGCATTGTACTTTGCAACCAGTATTACGATTGTAGCAGTTCATTTCCTCTGCATGAGAAAGAAGACTGTTCAATAAATACCTTTTTATTGAAAACGCCTGTCTCTCTATTTCTCTGCACCTCTGGTGAAACGAAGCATGCACGATTCACTGAGTGAAATAACTATCTATTGTTTCCGCGACTCTAGAGATACATTTCTTATTCTTGGGAAACAAAGTTGTCATGTTTATGCTATTTGTCAGAAACAAATCCCTTCTTGTTTATTCGAGAAAGTTTCTAGTGACCTCTGAGCTAGCTGGCACTCACAATTAAGTCTAATATATTCGATAGAGACCTAGTAGACTTCAGTCCTACGTCGAATCTATAGTATATATTATTCCAATGCGCAGAGCCTATTGGGAATATAGGAACAACACTACAGGGGAGCTACTAAAAATTTCGGAGGGGAGGGGCTGACTCTTCCAGCAATTTGCAGAGTGGAGATGCAGGGGTTCTAAGAAAGGGTGAAAACACAACAAAGCTTTGTTAGCAAGTAAATGGTCTTTTAAAGACCTGTGAAGTACTCGGGTGCCGCTGTGTGTGTGCCCGAGAAGCTGTCTCAGCCCGGGCTGACACACACAACAGGGGGGGCTGAATCCCTTTCAGCCCAATGGGCGTTGCACGCCTGGTAGTAAGCACTATATAAATGCAATAATTTTGACGGCAAGCAATAAAACAAGGCTGCTTCCACGAAGCTTGAGCATTACAGGGGGGACCTATTGTTCGTAAGCTGGTCTGATGAAACTAGGAGTAACCAAGGACTTCACCAACATATGTTTCAAAGGGATGGTTATTGTATGCTGCCTGTTGATGCACTTCTGAACCACAGCCAATCAACTTCCCCCCACCACATCTACTAAAAAGACTTAATGTAATGTCGTCCCTGACAGACAGGATATTCCATGCATATGAATCTTGTAAACATGTTATTTCATGCATTACACACCACACCTGCCCTGCTTTTCTTGAGTAACATCTCTTATTTCCTTGACATTAAGCATACCGACAACCCAATGATTATTGCCCCCAAGCTGTGCTCTAATTTGAAAGAAACATTTGTTGAAATGAAAACTAAAGGTTTCACAACTGAGTCCCTGCCAAGGCTGCCTCCTGATTTTAATGGCTGAAGCGGTGCATGCCTGCACAAAGCTGCACCCAACCACGTAGCAATGTTGTATGCATACCTCCTCGGTACTACGGACGTACAAATTGGAGACAAATCGTAACTTTCATATGCAAAACTTGGACTGCACATGGGAACACTCAGCGCAGAAATGGTTCAGCAACACAGGCATAAGCCGGAAAAGTATGGAAATGCCTAACATTCAGTATGTAAATTCCAGAATTAATTAGTAACTAGACCCAGAAAACCGACTTCATCTAAGCTCCAAATCTACAGGACTTTTGTCTCTAGGGAGCATGTGTGTAGACAGCGAACTTTTCTTATAGTACGCCAAGCTCATGGGATCAAGGACTTTTCTCCCAATCACAGCTGACATGTAGGTTTTAAGGGAAATGGACGTGTGCCATAGTTGAAGGGAACCTCAACTACCAGAACTCCCACAACACCTGTTTAAGAACGTATTTTGTTCTACTTAGACATAACTCCCTTTTCCAACTGCTAGAGAATGGGGATTTTGGAAGCATAACATTTGCAGATCATACCCTTGCTGCTGTTTGAAAATTAACTAGTTCCTAATTAACAATGCCTTGGTGAAGAAAGAACTGGGATAAAGTGCCCCTGCCGTACTTTATAAGGGTACTGCAAGTCACCAAGGAGTTCTCGCACCATACAGAGGAACAAGACCGAAGGCAGAGTTCCTTTATAAAGTCATGGCACACGGAGGGGACTTGCAATATCTCTATAAGGTACAAAAGAGGGTATTTTATTCCTTATAATGCATGGCCACATCATCCCCTTTCCCACAAATGCTTAAAACCTTGGCGTGTTTCTCTTTCATAGGAAAGAGGTAGGATGTTTGTAAACAAAAAGAATTAAAGTGGACGCTGTAGTGCAAAATTAAACACACCAAAAGGCAGTTAGATATTTGTTGTAAAAACATACTAGAATTGGCGTAATACAAATCTGATATGAAAAAAATATTGTAGCTCAGAATGTGTAGAAACTTGCAGAGAGTCTATCTTTCCAATAACTACTTACAGTCTGGAAAAAATAAACATGTTGCCCTAAATATCTCCTTCCTGCTTATCACTTCATCTACAGAAACAAAGCAGAAGAAAGAAAAGGCATTTAAACTGCAGCTTTAATTATGCTCCGTGGTCTTTTCTCCTCAGCTGCAGACTCTGGCAGCTGGCAATGTGATAATATAACTCAACTTTATTAAAGTTTACAGTTGAACAGCTCTATCATTTATTCAAGTCATTGATTAGGTGGGTTACAGGTCGCCTGGAATAAGGAAATTAGAGACATACTTGTATACAGAGATTTCAGGCCCTCGTGTATCATAAGAGTATAACAGCATTCTGCAAATTCACTCAAAGCCACTGATTTAGGCATTAGGTGAGAGATGTTGTAAGTGTTCTGTTAATCAAGGAGAGAGGAACTAGAGTAGCTAGTTTGTTTCCCCTGGGATATAGTGGTTAATCAAAAGAGAACTAGCTATGTCTGTATGCTATGTGTCTGCATGGGAAACCATTTGGTTTAGTATGAAGGCCCTCACCCACCAACCTAGTTGGTGGCATGCTTTATCATCGGGCCCCACCCGAGGCACCGAGTGCGCCTCAGGTGTGCTGCGACGCCAGATTACTGCGGAGCGAGTTGTTTGGAAGGTGAGTGTGCTGTGCAGGTGTGTTGCGTGAGATTTTAAAATTCTGTCCTTGGGGTCCCTAACGGTTACTTTATTGGTGGGCCCCAGGCAGAGGTTAAAAACAAAGGCTTGGGACGTGTAGGGGTTGACTTATGATCTCCCACGACCAGTGTGGTCGACTAGTTTCAGCCTGGCCTTTTTATTAAACTGAATTTCTTGAGGACCTATGTGTGGGGTTGTTACAGGGATCTATGTGATTATCAGTGCCCTGTATGTGAAGCACGCGCTAAGGTGCTGATATATGTAAGAGGTATTTCCTCTCAGTTTGTACCTGTAAAGGAAAAAAGGACAAACAAGAGACACAAAGTTAAAAAACGCAAAATTGTCAACCACGCACATGGGTGGGTTAGCGCCTGGTGCCTAGACTTGAGCGAATAAGGCGGGGGTGTATGCGCTTGGACGGAACTTGGTAATTTCCGGTTTGGTATATGCGCTACAGGTGCTAGTACCTAGATGCGTAAAATAAATGTGCAAATTATCTACAAGTAGGATGCTTACTCCTGTCTACCGAGGCCAAAGCTCCCTCTACAAACCCAGCAAGGACTGTGCCAAACATACATGCCTCTATTCCATGCGAAGCCTAAACACTACCAGTAACCGGTGTTTTGCCCCTTTACCAAATACCAGAGCATAGCTCACTTGAGCGCTGCACCGCCCACCACACTGCACTGACTAGGGTTCGAGTCCGCACCTCTGCCCAATAATGCACTTTTTATTTTATTATTTATTTCTTCATTTCTTTATCCCTTATTCTTTAGTAACACACAAGACAGCAAATTCCTTTATTGCATAAAAATCCTTTATGCATAAAATTATTTATTATGTAAACCATTACGGAATTTTTTTTTTCTTTTTCTTTTCTTCACTACTGCCACGACAACCATCTAGGGCACGAGCGCATGCATCTTTCTTCTGGTCTATCCCACAGATGCTGGCTAGAGAGAGACACACCCACTGAGAGTAGCACTGGGAGCACGCTACTCATACAGACAACGCCCATCCTCAACGAGCTACACCTGTGATCAAGAGAGGGTATTTAAAGCCTCCTTCTCCAAGCACTCAGTTCCTTCGGACCTTGCGACCGGATCACAGGTGTTCCATTGGGCTGGAGACACAGCCAAGTAAGTAAGGAGGCCGGTCCCCGCTCGCAGTACAACCGCCAGTCATGCTGCCTTTGGCCATAACCGAGCGTGCAACACTTTACCGCTAGCAGCGTGTGACCTCCCCTCCTTTTTAGACATTACCTTTTTTCTCCTTTTTCTCCACTTCCAGAGTGCTAATAAGTCCCGACTCTCCGGCAGAAGTCCAGGGAGCTTTGTCCTCTGTGGACAGGAGTAAGCATCCTACTTGTAGAAAATTTGCACATTTATTTTATGCATCTAGGTACTAGCACCTTTAGCGCATATACCAAACCAGCAATTGCCACGTTCCGTCACAAGCGCCTACACCCCCGCCTTATTCGCTCACACGTCTAGGCACCAGGCTCTAACCCACCCATGTGCGTGTTTGACAATTTTGCGGTTTTTTTTACTTTATGTGTCTTTTGTTTGTCCTTTTTCCTTTACATTTAAAAACTGAGAGGAAAAACCTCTTACATATATCAGCACCTTAGCGCGTGCTTTACATACAGGGCACTGATAATCACATAGATCCCTGTAACACCCCCACACATAGGTCCTGAAGAAAACCAGTTTAATAAAAAGGCCTGGCTGAAACTAGTCGACAACACTGGACGTGGGATACCCTAAGTCAACCCCTACACGTCCCAAGCCTTTGTTTTTAACCTCTGCCTGGGGCCCACGAATAAAGTAACAGTTAGGGACCCCAAGGACAGAATTTTAAAATCTCAGGCAACACACCTGCACAGCACACTCACCTTCCAAACAACCCGCTCCGCAGTAATCTGGCGTCGCTGCACACCTGAGGCGCACTCGGTGCCTTGGGTGGAGCCAGATGATGAAGCATGCCACCAACTAGGTTGGTGGGTGAGGGCCTTCATGCTATACCAAATGGTTTCCCATGCAGACACATAGCATACAGACATAGCTAGTTCTCTTTGATTAACCACAGAAGTTGTAATTGGCCATATGTGAAAACCTTAAGAGAATCAGACCTGAAACAGATAGGATACTAGTAAGGTTTGGAGCTTGAGCACAAAATATAGGGAACTAGGAAGGTTGGTTGAAATCTAGTATACCACGGTCAGCTCAACATTCTCCTATTCAACAAAATGGAGCTACCCTTTTTAGGGTGAGACAATGCATCATGAGAAGAGAACTTGGCCTCAGACACCTGGCGTTGAAGCTAAAACCTAGACACATGCAAATTCCGATTCTGGTAATCATCACTAGGGATTTAGAATAAAGGTTTACAGAAGCAGATTAAGGCATTCACAATTTCTTTCAGGAGTTAACTCTTGTAGCTTGGATGTGGCCAAATCATGGCCATATCTGTATGCCACTTTTACTCTTAGCAGATTTGGACAATCTAGAAAGCCCAGTCCAAAAAGTAGAAAGCATCAAGTCAAAAATTAGTCACAGAAAACCTTGAAAAGCAACAGGGGCAGGTGTCTTTTTCCCTGTATTGTAGGATTATTCAAGAAACTCTTATGGACCCTCTACAAGAGTGGGTAAGTTATACAAAGGACAAAAGTGAGGTGACTCCATCAATGAGCGAAGGCACAATATCAGTTACACCCTGAGGTAGGGAAAGACTCCTTTGGGTATGCCCTACATAGGCCGATCGCTCTCCTGAAACTGGATGCTAAGCTGTATGCCAAAATTAGTTTGATGCACTAATCACTGCTTCTGCTGGTGTCACCCAGAATAGAACATCTCTGCACCTCTGTTTAAGAGGAAGATTTATAGGACTATGTTGTGGTTCTACCAGTATCAATAAAAACATTACAGATCTTTAAAAAGCTATTTTTAAAAACCTGGCGTGCACACCTTTTTTCAGAGATCATAAATTAATAATGAAGCGGGTTTGTGATGAGGCGGGCGCACAGCTGATAACGTGTTACAGAAACAGTTCAGTAACACAGGGCTCTAAAGTATAGTTTTAAATTGATACCACAAAACTCCAAAAATACTAATAATTCTAACAAAATATGTACTTCATCTTTTCATTAAAATGTTAAGAAATAATGATGTACTGTGATTACTGTCCTCATAAAACAATGGATTCAGAGAATTGATCACTGTGGTCTATAATTCAAAATTGTTCTGTTCTAGCTTGGCAGATGAAATGCAACTGTCGGCAGATTTGCCCCCAAATACATAAAGCTTTGTAGCAACTTTTATATGGATTTTAAATTAAGTGGTTTCTTGTTAAAAAATTAACTTTCTTCAAACTAATCCGTCAATCTTTTAAATCCCTCAAAACTTTATAATTTAAGATTTCTCAAAAGCAACTGTAATGAGTGAAGATTGAAAGAATACTTCTTTCTCCTCGCAGACCGCCATTTCCCTTATTAATGCTTCTAATTGCATTAATAGGAAGAGTTATCAAGATACACTCTTGTGAATGTCGGCTTTAAAAATGAACATTAAAATATTTTTTTAAGGTGTGTTTAATTTTCTATTTACCTCTTGCAAGCATACCATACCACTGATTAGCGTCTAGATACTTTCTGAAGATACCATGGAATTAATCATTAAAAAATACAAATACTAACGCACACTGCTCCGTACGAATATACAGTTGCTGGTCTCCTGCATTAAACTTTGTGGCAAAATAAATTGAGAAAACAAACTAGTATCAAACTAAGATGAGAAAACTATATCGTTTGTAAAAAGTACTGAAAACGGAGAATTAAAAGACCTTGTAGTTTAAAAGAGCGGAAAGCAATCGCAGTGCAATAAAACAGTCTGTCTGCCAACAGTGATGAGGTTTAAAACAGTTATAAAACATGCACATTAGCGGTGTATAATGTCGCTGACTTGAGCAGAATGATCAGTGGAGTGAAAGCATATTTGAATAATGCAACTACTCCGCCAGACCACTACATTTCTCACATCAATGGCAAATCTCACAGCTGCATCTGCTTTCCATTGTGTATCCAAACATGCAAGGTAATCAGCCTAAACTATAGCAACACCAATGGGTAGCCAGTGAGTTAAACAAAGGCTAACATTACAGCAGAATTCAGAAAAGCTCAATTCCTTTCCACGATGGCTAATAAGGCTGAAACTTGACATTAAAAGTATATAAACTATGCTAGCCAGCATTTTAGATTGGGGATCCCGCCTACCCATCAAATATTCATATCTTGCTGATTACTTGATCAAGTTAAAATTATTTTTCCTGAAACTCACTAATTATGTGGCAGCAGCAACTATTTATCAAGGACAAGTCCATCATCCACCAAGCAAGGGTATAATGTTCAGTTGTACCTTCAGCATAGAGAAAGGGTTTGAGAGACCACATTTAAGTCACCAAAAATCTTAATTTAATTTTGCACTCAGACCTGTGTTAACCAGCTCAATCTGCTACCAAGTGGCTAGGGGATGTCACTGCCCTGCATTGAAGCACTGTCCAACCTAGTGCCGCAAGGGTGGTGGCTTCAATCACGTGCTGCTCGTGATGGTCCAAAGTTCGTAGACGTGATACATTTTGATAGATATAATTGCAAACAGACCCTTAGCATAGTAAACATGTGGTTCAAAGTTGTTGGAAGGTCACTTGCTGACAGTATCCATTTCTTCACATAGTGTTCCGGTGCTATCCTAGGCACTCTAACCTAACGGTTAACCGCAGGATAGTGATCATGGTTCACGAACCAGGACAGATACAAAGTATCTGAACCACAGTATTCAACATAGAGACCTCCAATGTCCAAGTTAGTGATGACATATTAGAGAGAGAAAGCTTCAACGCAGTTGCCTTAGTGCATATTTAATTTTGGGGGGAAAACTCTGGGTGGTAAACACATCCCATAGTTTTGGCTATCACAGAGTCTCTATTAGATTATGTTATGTTAAGCGTGCTTATATAGCGCATGGCTGACCCAACAACGGGACGTCCCAGCGCTCGCGGACGGAAGACCATGGAAAGTGATGCAAGCCAGAAGAAAGGACAGACAGGGATAGTCACTTTCTGGGAGCCATGGAAGCAAGAGCGGAGCATGTGCATACACCTATACTAGATGGATACAAACGGCCAGGTTTTAATCTGTTTTCGCAGATGCTGGAGCAAAATCACCACAGACCAGCTCCTCTCATCACTGAGCCAGAACCCACCAGCCAACATCGCTGACACCAACAACGCAGCCCACAACCTCACACAGTGGATCACCAACTGTGCCAACAACCTCGCACCACTCGAGAACCCCCCAGTCGTGACCAGCAACAGGAAAACTCCATGGTTCACGGACGCCCTCAAAGAATCAAAGAAATCCTGCCGAACCCTCGAAAAAACCTGGCGCCACGAACGAACTGCAGAAAACATGACCACCCTCAAGATCGCCACCAGTGAACACCACCAGCTGATCCACTCCACCAAAAGGACATCATTCAAAGAGCGACTAGACAACAACACCCACAACAGCAAGGAACTCTTCAACATCGTCAAAGAGCTCTCCAACCCCAGCACCAGCAACAACGACATCATGCCGTCACAAGAACTCTGCAACTCCCTCGCCACGTTCTTCCACTGAAAGATCACAGATATACACGACAGCTTCGGACCCCAGACCCCGCCTCCAGTCTCCGAACCAGCGACCACCACCCTCAGCGCCTGGACCCCCATCAGCTCTGAAGACACCACCAACATCATGAACTCCATCCACTCCGGCTCCCCCTCGGACCCTTGCCCCCATCACATCTTCAATAAAGCCAACAACATCATCGCACCCCATCTCCGGAACATCATAAACAGCTCGTTCGCATCAGCCACCTTCCCCGATAGCTGGAAGCACGCAGAAATCAACACCCTTCTGAAGAAACCCACAGCGGACCCCAATGACCTGAAGAACTTCCGCCCCATCTCTCTTCTTCCCTTCCCGGCCTAAGTCATCGAGAAGACCGTCAAACAGCTGACTGCTTCCCTCGAGGCAAACAACTCGCTCGACCCATCCCAGTCTGGATTTCGAGCCAACCACAGCACCGAAACCGCCCTCATCGCAGTCACCGACGACATCAGGACCCTGATAGACAACGGAGAAACAACCACCCTCATCCTCCTGGACCTCTCGGCAGCCTTCGATACCGTATGCCATCGCACCCTAATAACCCGCCTCTTCACCACTGGGATGCAAGGAAAGGCCCTGGACTGGATCACCTCGTTCCTCTCCGACAGAACCCAGAGAATCCGCCTCCCCCCTTCCGCTCAGAAGCCACCAAGATCATCTGCGGCGTACCCCAAGGATCCTCGCTCAGCCCAACCCTTTTCAACATCTACATGAGCCCCCTCGCCGCCATCGCACGCAAACAACATCAACATCATCTCCTATGCCGACGACACCCAGCTGATACTCTCCCTCACCAAAGACCCAGACACCGCCAAAACCAACCTACAGGAAGGAATGAAAGACGTCGCAGTATGGATGAAGCTCAGCCGCCTGAAGATAAACTCAGACAAGACGGAGGTCCTCATCCTCGGACAATCCCCTTCCGCCTGGGACGACTCTTGGTGGCCCACAGCACAGGGCACCGCACCGACACCCTCGGATCACGCACACAACCTGGGATTCATCCTGGACCTCTTCCTCACGATGACCAAGCAAGTCAACGCCGTCTCGTCATCATGCTTCAACACCCTATGCATGCTCCGTAAGATCTTGCGGTGGATCCCCACCGAAACCAGAAAGACGGTCACACAGGCTCTCATCACAAGCCGACTGGACTACGGAAACACCCTATATGCAGGAACCACCGCCAAACTCCAGAACCGACTACAACGCATACAGAACGCCTCCGCACGACTCATCCTCGACATCCCTCGCCACGGCCACATAGCCGCCCACCTGAGAAACCTGCACTGGCTCCCCGTCAACAAAAGGATCACATTCAGGCTCCTCACCCATGCACACAAAGCACTCCACGACATGGGCCCCAAATACCTCAACAGCCGCCTTTCGTTCTACACGCCCACCCGCCAGCTCCGCTCTGCCAGCCTCGCCCTCGCCACCGTCCCACGGATTCGCAGAACCACCACCGGAAGATCGTTCTCCTACCTGGCGGCCAAATCTTGGAACTCCCTCCCTGCACACCTACGAACCACCCAGGACCATCTCTCCTTCAGGAAACACCTCAAGCAGTAGCAGCACCCCCCCCCCCCCCTCTACAGCACCTTGAGACCCTCACGGGTGAGTAGCGCGCTCTATAAATGGTTTGATTGATTGATTGAATGCCCAGTGATCTTGTGTGCTGCACGCCATGAGTGGAATAGAGTTCCATAGGGCAGGGTCCAAAGTTCTAACTCCTGGTTTTAATCAGTTTCACTGTAGGGAGTAACAAGTACGATATTCCTTGTCCTAAACCTCATCTCATTCCAATGTATAGGCATCCAGTCTTCAAGGAAACAGGCTTGGGCCATCTCTCACGTTTCCAAGCTCTCAGTATGGAATCTGCTGGCCCTCCCTGCCAGAAAAACAGTATTAAGTCCTTGTGAAGATCCTCCTACATCCTTTTCTCTATCCGAAGAGTGAGTGATTGGAAGACAAAGAAGCGTGGGGGATGTGGACATTGATCTCAACCCCAGAGCCCCACCAAGAGACATGCAAAGCATGCCATCCCACAAAGTCAGCTACGATCGTCTTCCATAGGACCTTCCATTGGCCATCTCCTCCCCCATTGTCAGATTAATGTCCAAGAATCCCTCTGGCTCCCCAGTCACTTTGAATGTTGTGCGCTCCCGAATCGGATTATTAGGCAGGAGCTCAGATTTATCAACATTGATTATAAAGCCAGATACTGCAGTATACCATCCCAGCAGTCCATCAATTGGGGGTGGAAGAGAAATGAATTTGATAAAAGTGCTAAACATAAAAAAAGCATGACCTTTTGTTATCCTTGTAAGCTTTGAAACGTACACCTTTATTACACATTCTCTACATATAGTGATATTTAAGTCAAAGGAACACATTCAGTTTCTAATATTGCTTTAAAGCGTAGCTATTTTGTAGATATTGTACAGTACATTTGCATTTGGTAATTTTTATTTCAAGCTTTATTAAATTTATATGCAGAGAACATACAGTTGCGAAGACATACATGACTCGTACATGTCTATGTTTTTATAAAATGCTATTATACTTCAAAAACACCCTGTATTTTTCACGATGTTTGAAATTGGCACATAACACTGAGAGCTATAAGGCTACCCAATGAGTTGGCTTTGATGGTTTCCTAAACAATTAGGGCTCTTGGCATAAGGGAAAGGAGAGACTTATGTACCCTTGACTGTTAAACCAACCGCAAAGGCCGGTTTGCAACTAGCGTATATAAAAGATACTCGGATCTTCCCAGGGTAAGGCTCTTTCTTGCTATTGTAAGATTAACAAAGAATTGAAAAATATTAAATAATCCCAGAGAAATTAACGTTGCTTACAGAATACAAATTAACCATTTATTTAATATAAGGGTAGACAAATCTCAGTGAGAAGAGGTAAAAAGCCATATTAAAAACTGAAATTAGTGGTTCAGGGACGGTGTTTCCTTACTTATTTTCACATACTTAATTCAGGCCCTTAAATGGGGTGTATATCCCTTTAAATGAAACTCACCAGTGTCTGCAAGTAATGCACAACGGAGTTAACTGCGCAATAACCAATTGGAGGTACTGAATAATTCATAGCAAAAAAAAAACTGTATCGGTTCTCAGTTTCTGCTCTGCAAAGCGCATCAACGATTTGAGGACAGAAGAACACCTTGCTTTTTCTGCTAAGGACATCAATAAAAGCCACTTAACTTAAATGGCCCGCTGGATTTTAATCTAATCAGCTTTAGGAGGATCAGGTATCTGTGTTGACGGCAGCTTAAATGCTGCACATCAAAGTAAGCCCTGATCTTATTATAGCAGGGGTTCGCTCATTCATAACACACGTCTTAAGAAAAATCACATGAAATATGCACCCATTCCAAATCCACAAAAAAAAAAAGATGTTCCCAAATTTCAAATTGAATCTAGGATGTATCCATACAGTGAAGTTGATCAGAGTTAGACGATAAAAGGCAAGTGGACCACTTTCTATAATTGCCTTTTATGGTTCGAGATTATAGGCGTTTTTCCCAAGAAGCGCAAGTGGACGGACCCACAGATATGGGTAAGTAACTCTGCAGTCCTTTGTACGCACCTTTGCCTCCAAGTAACCAGAATTAGATGCTCAACCACTTGCCTTCTGTTCCACGTTACAATGACAGAGCTATCTCACCAGTTGCACTGCAAGCTGGTTGCATTTCAAACCGTTCTTGCAAAATGACTGCTTGTAGTGCCAAAATGTCTGCCCAAAATAAGCAAGAACCCCAAGGTTTGGTGCGAAATCTAGAAGGAGGAATAGGAAAGGATGCCTTTGGGGCGGAGCTTCAAATATTTTTGGGGTAGAGGATCTATCAATCCAATTATTTATATTCTATGCTCATTACCATAAAAGCACAAAATAAAACCATTCTACTTTTTTCAGCAATAAAACATTTAAAGTCAATAAATTGTGTCAGAATTTTTAAAAAGCCTATCATCATCATAGACCGTCCTAAACAGTTTAAAATGCATAAAATCTTTAAAAAACCAATTACAATTGATTTGCGACAGTCATTCTCCAATAGATAATTATTGTCTAACTAAAGGCTTAAATGCATAGTTTCTTGTTCATTTGATTGCAGTAAGAATTTAATTAAGGGCAACAATACAAATTTCTACAGAAGATCAATTTTGCAAATAAAGTAGCTCCCCCCTGTAAGATATAACATGCGTTTTAAAGAAAAGTGGGCCCAAGAGAAGTAGTCTAAGAGATTCCATTCGAACAACGTGCAAAAAAGCATAAAGTGGATCACTGTTGTAAGAATAAAGGGTATTTAGTTGTTGAGTGAATGGGAACGTTTAGGGGACTGCGGTCTGAACAAATATCCACTAGTTTTGTTTTTAAGGCATGAGTAAGAGATGTCTTGACCTCAGGCCCGCCTACAAAAAGAAAACAAAGCAACACCATTTAAAAAAAAAATCAGAACAAAAATTTCTGGTGAAAATACGTCTCTTTTCTACCTTCACGGAGTCAGTAAAAAAAAGTGCCATGCCAGCTTTTCAACACTTGCCATGGATGAAAACGAAATGAATGATTTTGTTTAATAAATAGATTCGCTAGGTGTTTCCAACCTAAAGAGGGTACCAAAAGTCAAAAGGAGCAACAGATACATGTCAAACAGCAATTAGATGTACCTGGAAAAAAGATAGATGTGCGTGAGAAGAGATCGAATTCCCTCTATATATGGAGGCAGTTTCTGGCAAACTTGCTCAGTAAAAACCTGAGAAAACTGGTATGTGTCACTTCAACACCATTCCTCAGAAACATCCACGTTTGCCACCACTGAAGAGTACATTTCAGTACCATTCACCAAAAATATCAAGGTTTGACCTCCCTGAAGAATAATATCTATAGACTAAAATTGACAAATTTAGAATAAAGGTTATGAGTGCAGGGCTGACATTTTTTTTCTCATAAAATAACTAGGAATAATCCTGGGAGTGAAAGGATTTTGGTATGCGAGGCAAAGTGCATCAAGCAGGGTCCCATTGCTAGCTTGCTGCCCCTGCAGGGGCAATGGACAGCCAGACCGCCTAGGATATTGCAGCAACAATACCCAAGTTTAGTGGCATACTCATAGGACATTTTGTGGCACACAATACTTTTAATGGGTTTTATATTTGCAGTATTTTAGTCATCATCCACATACTATTTTCTCCAGCTATATGAAGGTGTCACACATCACATTTGGGGCCTTAAGAGTGCCTGTTACCCAAAGAGTACGGTGGCATGTTCTGTTACCTTAGTGCTACATACACCCACACACTTGCCACTGCGCCTTTCTCTAACCCCAAAAATCCATTTACAAGGAGTCCTGCTACTCCCCTGAAAAAAAGCCATACAAAGCATCCTGTCTCACTTCACACACACTTGTCAATTTGCCCCTCCTCTCAAACAATGTGCATGTAACTTGCCCCTCCCTATCCCTTCACCCAAATAAATCTCCATGCAGGGCATGCTGCCCCTCTCTCCACCCCCTGACAAATATATACTTGGCATCCTCCACATCACCCTAAGCCAAATATGTCCAGCATCCTGTTCCTTTCCACCTCTCATCCTGCTCCTTTGCCTCTAACACTGTGGAAGCATGTACTCTTCAGTAATCCCAACAGGGCGGTTTGCTGCACCCACTGTGCTCTCTCCACAGTCTTACAAGTTAATGACTGAGGACTCCATCCTGTTCAGAGATAATGGGGCTGCACTAACTGGCAAGGCAGCTGCTGTGGCTGTCCAATATGAACAGGTGATGCTGCCTGACCCTCAGTGTTGCGTTCTAGAGGTAGGAACTCTGTTAACTATCACACTTCCTACCTAGGAGCCCCTTTTCACGTTTTCGAGTTTCAGGCTCTAGAACTGAAGTTCTTAGACCACTATGGGAATTGGGTTTTTTGCACTTTTTAAAGAAATTGCAAAATTACCACAGGCCGGGATGTAGGAATGCAGGTGAGAACACGCATATTGAAGAGTTTGTTCTGATTTGTAAGGATACAGAGGCATTATGAGAGCAAACTGTGCAGAATTCTGCCGCTAGGCTAGCTCTCAGTTTACCTAGAAGGGAGCATATTTCTCCCCACTTGCGGACTGGCTTCCAGTGCACAAGCGGATTCTCTTTAAGACCACTCTCCTTATGCACAGAGCGCTTCATCACTCTGGACCAGATTATTTGTAGTCGAGGATTTCCTTCTACAGCTCGTCGAGAAAGTTGCGGTCCTCCAACATTCTCTTGGCTACGGTTCCAAGAGTCCGGCTTGTAAGAGTAGGCGGCGGTCTTTCTCTGTTTTGGGGCCAATGGGCTAGAACAACCTTCCTTTAGAACTCAGGCATATAGAGAATGACAGACTATTCAGGAAAATGCTTAAAGTCTTCCTCTTTGTCCAGTAGATAGGGCTCTTGTGCCCTTACTGTTCCGTTAGCGCCGGGACACTCTTGAGTAGCTTTGCGCCCTATAAATCCCACATAACATAACATCACGGCCTTGGAGTCACTTCGGTAATGGTTTTTTAACATATGGCAAATGAGAGAATCCATAATCAAAAATGCAGATGTTAAAAGTGAACAGTAAGTAGAACTAAAAAAAAGAAAACATTAGTATCGAGAATGAAAACAGCTGAAATCCTACAAAACCCCAGTCACGGCATAGGTATGTATTATCAATGCTCCTGGACGAGGTGTTTGTAGTGGCACAGGAAGCAAAAAAGAAAGTGACTGGAAGGTGGCCCAGAGTAGTTACCAGTACCCAAGAATAGTTCAAGCATTCCACCCATCACTTTTTTGTTTTTCTCAGTTAAAAATATTCACAGGCACACATTTAAATTACATTAGTGGCACTGAGTTGTCAAGCAATTACATTTCTTGCAAAAGGTTCAATGCGGTTTCCCAGATTGTGGATTTCAAACTATAAAAATTCATCTAGGGCTGCAAATGTATCACAAATTCTATATATTTGATACTACAGCGCTCTATTAACATCAAACAAAGGATCTAAGATGAGCCTGTTCGCAAAGGCTACTTACTTGCTAGTCTGCCTGCTTTGATTCCAAATCCAAACACAAGGAAGTGATGAACGGAGTGCTAAAACCTTTCAGACACATATCTGGGTTGAATCAATCATTGTTCTTTAGCTCACTTCGCCACTCCAGTTCAAACCCAGTTATATGCAAATCAGTCTTGACCCTGTGTTTCATGGGAACAGTCAAGGTCTTCCCTGGACCAGGAACAAGCATCCTGGGACCGGTTTCGGGGCAACACCCCTCATCAGCCAGGTTAGCTTAAATCCAGTGGCAAAGGGAGCAAGGGACCCACGCCTGGGCATATCCTGCCGAATCAGGACAAACAAAGCAAACACCAGGAGATGATGGACGGAGCGCTGAAACTTTTCAGACACACACTCACCCCCAGTCACAGATCTGAGTTGAATACATCATCGTTGTTTAGATCACTTCGCCACCCCAGTTCAGACCCAGCTTTATGCAAATCAGTCTTGACCCTGTGCCTCATGGGAACAGTCCAGCCCGAACTGCCAAGCCAGGTCTTCGATAGACCGGAAACAAGCATTCTGGAACCGGTTTCGGGGTAACATCCCTCATCAGCCAGGCTAGCAAAAATCCAGTGGCAAAATAAGCAAGGGACTCCAACTCCTTAACCCCTACTATGTAAATCACTTTTGGATAAAGGTGTGCTTGTGGACCAATTAGAAACTTGCTTGAAGACTCAAGCATCCATCCACCTTACACTGAAGAATGCTTTAGCAGTTCATCTGATAGATCTACGTTTTGCCTGTTGAACGTGCCAGGGCACTTGAAATATGTGCCAATACCTATTTAAGCCAGGTAGATGTAATCTGTCCCTGTTAAAGGAATGTCCCATTCCTGACAACTTCAGCTTAACAACTCTGCTCATGAAAAGGTCATGGTTGTTGTCTGTTCAATTCAAGTGAAGAGTTTTCTGAAAGATTGGCATGTGTCCGTAACTTGTTTGACATTCGCCTTTCTTCCCTAAGAAAAACTAATGGCATGGGAAGCAAAAAAATGATGGATTTAGGCCCAGATCTCTGCAATGGAGTGACTGTATGACATTGTTCTGCATTCTCTCCATCAATTGTTCTTTTTGCAACAGTATGTTACAGCAGTACCTTAAGGTAATGGGGAATGACTTTCTGAACATTATTTTGCACAACCGACTCGGATTGCTTTTGTGGAGGTATGCAGTAACTATGGTTAGTATGCCAATGTGAGTTCTTGTAAGGATGAGAACGTTTAACATAACTATATATTTATTTATTTCAGCACACTCGTGTGAAATTATCAGATGAGTTGCAGCGGTATGAGTCCTGGGTTTTGTTGGAACCACACAGCATAGTGTGCGCTGAAATAAAAGTGCTCTATGTAAAGCGACCGCTGCTTCTAGTAGCTACATTTGCACTATAACGAATACTTAAAATAAATAAATAGTGACTTGCTATGGATGCCTTTATGCTCTTAATAAGCACAGTATTGCATTCCTCTTCCCTCCTTTGAAATGTCCAAGCACACCTGCCAATCAAGATATTTCCTCCGTAAGGATTAACAGTGAGAAATGCAAGATTTAATCCATTTGGCATAGGGATTTTATGACAGATAATCCTATGTAAAGGTCACAATACATGGCAAACATAGACCAAGTACACAACCCCATCAGCATGAGGTACAGACAGTAAATAGTAAAAAACAGATTAACGTTGTAATTTAAACCCAATGGACTGAACGCCACTGGGACAAAGGAGTTAACTCGAAATTCCACTTAGTCCTATAGTCCAATGGCATAGCGTGCACCCAACTTGTGGTTCCAGCTAAAACAATGCTATCAATAATAGTCGTTTCTACTAAAATTGTTTTGAAGCACCAAGAAGCTACTGGGTTGAAGGGCTTGTCCACCTTGTGTCAGAAAACAAGGCTGAGCTCCCACATAGCAAGACGCTTTTTCAGAGGGAACAAATCATACAAGCCAGATAGGTATTGTTTGAGGACTTCATTGAAGGTCAAACAAGTTTCCCCTCCTCTATAGGCTCCTAGGGATGTGTAGGCTGTCCTACAAAAATCCACTTAAAACGCTGACTCAATAAGTACCGGTATGAATTGCTGGCCAGCCTGGTGTCTGACGAACATGTCGCCCATAGAGCAATGCAGGTTATTGGTGCATTTAGAGAGAGCCCAAAGTAAAAATTCAAGTGGTTACTTTCGTATTGACACAGAGGCGCATTTTTCTGTCAGCGGCCAGGACATCAAAATTATCCAAGTAGGCAAAGACATTCCGAAAGCAGATGACCTTGCTCATTCAGGAGGCAAGAATTCAGATGCATTGCCAATGTGCCTGCATATATCCACCTAAACACCCAGAACACACAGTCAAGAAGTTCACATTTTGGATGGGCTAGGTGCAAAAGCTATCAGCCTCATGCGGGAGACTGGGCGTACATTTCTAGCGAGAGCTGTAAGAAAAGTTGTGAATGCTCACTTACTTTCTGATGTAGAAAATGTCTGTGAAGTTGTCATACCATTATCACCTTAAAGCCAACCAGTAGGAGGATACCATTTATGGCCAGGAAAACTGTCTCAAAGTTTATATTAAGCGATTAGTGCATCTCTACCATAAAGTGCTTATGAGCAGGTCAATATCATTAACCTCTTAATTGTCACAATTACAAATCTAATATATTAGATGGGTTGACTGAGACATGATTAGCCTGGCTGGCCAGCAATTAATGCCAGTACTTTAACAAGGGAGTCTGAAAAAGTGCCAAAAGCCTGTGGGTGAGAAAATGCTCCTTTATGCACCGTCACCCCCAATTTTTGCTGAAAATTATTACAGGTTTTTAGACTCTGCACATTGAAGTGCTGCAGTCCAGTGCCCAATGCATGTGCTCTGACCCCAAAAATATAATAACATTGGCAAATTCCTAATTGGCATATTTAACTTTCCTGTAAAGTTGTATTATATGGTGCAGAAATACACCTATGGCATGAAAAGTTAAATGTCACCTGTGGACTACAGCATAATTTATTACCCCTTGGAAGGCCTTGTAGCCGACAAGGTAGGACGCATGGCATTTAAAAGTGGGACATGTGGAAATGTAATGTTACCACGTCCCTACAGTGAAAAGTCCCCAGAAGCTATCTTCTCAATGGATGGCTCCATGGGTCCCATGAGTGGAGAAGTGTGGCTCACTGGTTAGAGGAGGCAGACCTGGAAGCAGAGGTTAGCCCGGGACCAGGGTTCAATTCCCGGCTCGGCGGGGTCTTGAGTCCTAAAATGTCCATGGACTCGACAATTCTCGCTCCGGTGCCTACTCGATTCACGGGTTCACACTCTGCGACTCTGGGCAATAGCTTGCTTAATCTCCACAACGGCCCCTCGCGGCGGGATGCCTGGCTTTCACCTTGCGGATACCCTGCCGGGGTTATCTCACAGGGGAATACCAGGACGGGTTCCCTAAGCAAGCGCTTAGAAACCGCTTGGTGATTTGCGCTATATAAATTCCTGTACATTTACATTTACATTTACATGAGGAAATCTAGAGTGGAGATTAATATATGTATTTTGCAATCTCGGTTTGGGTGAGGTTTGAGAGCTGGTTAACCATTATTTTTACTATTTAATAAAAATCCATTTAAATTGGGAAATTAAAGTATTTGATAAATATGTAGGAAAAATAATCAGTTACCTTTTTCCCTGTCTGGAGCGCCTGGAGGCTCTTTTACATCAGCCTGCCAGCAGCTTCTTCATCAGTGCTTGCCCTTAATGAGGTGTGAAAACTGCTCTCTCAAAGCAGGACGTTTGGCTTTGGTCTGGTGACAGGGTGGGATGGGTGTGGAACATGTCAGCTTAGGAAGGGCAGCTGGGCGGGTTCCAGAAATTAATTAAATTGAAAGGGATAGAGGTGAGGCCAGCCCAATCATATTTTAGTGTATGAAGAGATATGGGAGGGGCGAGTACTTTGATCTCTGTAGCCAACCTGGCACCATCCCTGTAGCAGGAGGAGCTGGTTTCCTAACAAGTTTGGTGTGGTATAGGAAGAAGGGATTGCTTGCTTTTCTTGAGATACCCCTGATTGGACTCCAGCTCTCCTGCGCTGGCAGAGTTGGTCTAACATCTTGGATTCCCACTAAAATACTACATTTTAGGCCATTGTGCAGTAATGCAAGCACAGCTGTGTTGCAAAAGTGGGTAGGATTGCTCTTGGGAATTTTGTTCTCTTTGATTAGGGAGTGTTGAGTAGTCTCCCCCACCCACTGGCTACTGAACTGTACGAAAGTGAACACTTGCCCCTCAGAACACTTTCTGGAACTGCTGAAGAACAAAAGAATGACTGCACCTCCTTTTTGAGACCTATAAAGGGCTTGGCCTGCTCCCACTTGTACCCAGTATGAAGAAATGGATTCCAAGGGTCTGTTGGCTGACCTCCTGTGTGGCAACAGAGACATCGCAAGCCGCAAGAGGCATTTTTCTGCAAAAAAACAGTTGGCCAGTTAAAACTTGAAATGGACCCTTCTGGACTAAGTCCTGACCCCATGGTCCTGGAAACCTTGCCTGTGTCCGGGTGGACTTCTTCAACAAACTTTGAAAAGTTTGGACATGGAAAATGTTGAGACTCCAAAGTCCCTCGGATTTTAAGCGCCATAAAAAAAGAATAGACCCAAAAGTAGAACTTTTAGCTGGCCAAAAGAGCAACTAGTATCTACCAGATGCCGAACCACGGCGCTCAGACCAATCAAAACGCTGCATTTCAGCGTTGTGATTGGTCAGGGGAGCCAGGTGCTTACCAATCACAATGCTGCATTGTAGTGTTGTGATTGGTCAGGGGAGCCTGGGTGTGCTTTCTGTTGCTGTTCTGCCAGAGTCCCACAGAAGAGAGACAGAGCAGAGATGCGGGATGCAGTGACAAGGTACGTGTTTGGTTGTTGTTAATTTTTTACATTCCCCTTCCCCCTCCAACCCCCCCACCCCTACCCCTATCCGTGCCAGTCACCACTGGTTGTAAAGCACTGTGTGTGCAAGGGCAACACCAAAGAATACCAGGAAGTAGAAGTAATTGTAGCCCAATCACAGTAGTGACTGCAGCATTACTAGTCAGTCTCCTCCAAGGGACTCATGATTGTGAAACACAGGCTACACAATAGGGGCAATTGAAATGTTGTAGTCCACTTTATAAATGCAAGGACAGGAGACCCAGGTGTGCACATCTCTCACTGAATGACACTGCCTCCATCATCCATGTTTTCTAGAGCTAGAGTCCCCATACATGACCATCCATGCTGCGAGCCCACGCTAATCCTGGCATTACACAAGGATTCTTCCAGGTTTGCTGACGGCGCTCGCTTGTGTCTACTGATACAACATCAGGAAACACTGAAATGATGGCATTTCCAGATGGACTTGTATTTCCTATAACAATGTGAACAGGTTGATACAGCTAGAAATATATTTGGAGAGAATGGAGTGTTTGTTTAATTTTGCATTTTTATAGGGCATACTCGAGGGGAAGATATCAGCAAACTGCACTTCGGAACAACCAAGATGTCAAGCATCTATAAAACTGATACTCAAACTTAAGAGTAAGCTATAACATTTAATTCAATACAGTATGGAGGATAAGATGTCATCGCTGGACGCCGACATAACTACAGAGGAGTGAATATATTAGGAAGTAGTTTTACATAGGTTAGAGCGGGAATGGGAAGTAAAGAGGAGGAATGAGAGTCCTGGATAAAAAGCAGGGCTCGAGTCGGGGTACCACGCGGGTGGACGGCGTCCCCCCACTTATTTTACCAGGTGGACGCCGTCCCCCCTGCCAAACAGCTGGACTTCACTCTTTGGCCTCTCTGGGACGAGAACGGAGCGCACCTTTCGTGACGTCACTTCCGGTGACAGCGTCCCCCCACTTCTTTTTTTAGGACTCGTGCCCTGATAAAAAGCAAGGTTATAAGAAAATAGGAAGAGGAGGAGGTGAAGGAGTGGCCCTGGGAGAAAGAGGTTTGGAGTGAAGGTCCAAGGTATTACCCAATCTTTCGCCCATGCCAAGTCACATGGGTTCATCCTGGACTCCACTCTCATTCTCAAGAAACACCCTGCAGCATAGCTGCCAAGGTTTCAGATTGCTATGTGTGACATTTTCAAAATTTCAATGCAATTATGAGTGACATTTCAATGAGTATGAGTGACATTTTCTTGCGAGCATAAAATCAAGCAATTTAGACAAGGGAAATGCAAACATGTCACAAATTAGATCAAGAAACTCTAAAAAGATCTTAAAACTGGTGCAAACAATTGCGGTGGCTGACTTATAATTACAATGAAATTATTAAAATGTCACATATAGCAATCTGAAAACTTGGCAACTATGGGCAGGCAAACCTGAACCCTCACCTGGGACAATGCCTGACCAAGAGTTAATGAACTCCTTTGCCTCACTTATCATTAATGCTCAAGTCCTAGTGAAAAAAACGTCCTTTGTGAAGAATACTCAGAATGGTGAATACTGGACCCAGTGTCCCAACCTCACCTATCTCGAGTGTCATGATAGTATAAGATGCTGATCCCAATGTGATGTTGTTGCAATCCCGTATCTGAAGAGGGCCGTGAAATGGGGGTGTGAGGTAACAATAAGTCATTTGTCTTTGTTAATCAACACACTTACATGCCTGTGCAGTGTACACAGGCAGTGATTAAGTGTTGAATACTCATTTAAACATGCCTACGCTGGTTCCCAGCCCAGAGGGGAGGCAGTGTCCACCCTCGAATGCCTTCCCTGTTTCCACCACTAACCCGCTCCCCATGACGGATTTTGTCACTGACCTTTCCGGTGAGAGTCAGATTTACATGACTGGAGTTCTCTTCTCGGGCTCCGCTTTAGTACATACCTTTCGTGCTAACACTTGCTTAGGGCTGACCACATACATATGAATAGATACACATTTGTATGCACATATTCTCAAATTATCGCACACATGAATTCACTCAAACCTATAGTCAGACATGTACAAATAGAGAGGGGGCGTGGACATGAGCTGATGGAGTGAGGAGTAAAAATCGAAGCTCCCAGCCGGCGGGTCCCATCCATGGTGGTGCTGGGGAGTAAGAGTCTGCCCCCGCAAACAAGACCCCGATAACGCTATTAAACTGCTCAACATGCAGTTGGGCAACACTGCGCATCAGGACATTAACAGGGCTACGGTCAGAGAAATAAAGGTGCCTCTGCTGCTACAAGACCAAACTGCCTGCCGGTCCGGACCTGTGAAAATGACTTTAAGGTAAACACTCACTCACAGAGTCCGATTCGGCTTGATGTGTGCGATAATTAGGCAGTGAGGGCATGTATATGTGACCATTAAAACGTAAGTTCTAATCAAGACAGACTTTACTTTCGCAGCTGAGTTCAACTTGTTTGTGCAGACTACATGCAGAGCTGCTGTATGTAACTGTGCGCAGGCTGAATGACATATAACTAAAAGTAAATATGAATACAAGAAGAAACAGTGCGTGACACTTCACTTACTCTGTGTCAGCGCAGAGCCCCATTGGCCGTATGTGGACATAACACGGGCCAGCTGCGATGATTGCACAGTCTCGGGCAGCGACGGGACTGGACACTCCTCTCCGACTTTCGTGGCACTGGCAGAACTGTACTGGACTGCAGGCGGCAACTGAGGCAGTCATGCTGATGCGCCACCCACGGCCGAATCATTAAGCCTGTCGGGCCGCGTGCTGAGAGCTGAAGCCGCAGGCCCAAAGTTGCGCTGGTTGCCAAACAACTGAAACTAATGCCGCGTAGCCGCTCTCGCCCACGCTACCTATGGTGATTGGGCAAACTAGCAAGCTGTGGCGTGGCCCGGTGCGAGCTGCAGCAGGCAGCGCTGAGCGCAGCATCGTCCGATACCTGCGCCATGAATTATTTGCAGCATTCCCGCCGTGATACACAGCGCTGACCGCAAAGTAGCTACACGCCTTGCAGCTCTCAAAACTAACCCCGCGCTCCGGCAGCAGGATGTGGCGTGACGTCCCCTGCGATGACGTCAGGCCAATAGTGAGAGCCGCGCCCGGGTTCTAAAGCGCAATCATGATATTGTATCAAGCGTGCTGCTACCAGACTGCTCTGGAGCAGCATGCGCAAATCAGAGGGGCGCGCTGCCACAGGCTCAGCTTTAATCAGGGCTTTTAGTGGCAGAGCTACCACAAGCATATGCGTGACATTCCATTTCAGTGCGGTAATGCGGAGTACCACACTGAAATGTGTTAGTGTCACGCCTGTTGCGTGACACTTGGCAGAACTGCTGCAGGAAAACCGAGGCAGCCTGGGGACAGCTCTCTCTGTTAAAGAAAGTGAAACCATGCCCTGCACTCAAACAAACAGGTGACCAACTCGCCCATGCCCAGTCAAGGACCCTAACGCATACTCCTAATCTGTTTCTGAGACACTCTGCAGTTCAATCGAAAGAGCACACACATACCCAGGGCAATCTGTGAGGTTAGATGGGAAGCATAGCCGGTTTTGCAGACGTGGTGTGTTTTGGGCCCAAGTCCCTGTACAATGAGCAAACACGTCACAACAAACACTGCAAAAAGGCGTAGTAGACTCGTCAATCGAGATATTATTATGATATAAACATGAACTAAACAAAAGGCACCTTTAAACAACCACACAAAACATGTCCACATTACATGCTCCCAAGCAATTCTGTAAATGCTCCTCGTGCAGATATCGTCTTTCCACAGACCAAGGTCAGCTCTTCCGACAAGAAAACCTCTGGCGCGCCTGGATCCGGCCTGTGTCGAGTAATTGGCACAAAAGAAATGCGTGGCAAATTAAACTCTGCCAATTTTGGCCCAGCATTTCTCTATGCTCACAGTTAAGTGCTGTGCGGCCCATCACACAGATTTCACAGCACGTTGAACAAAAAAAAATCAAGTTTTAAATCAAATTACCGTCTTAATAAATACCTTTTTTATTGAGCTGAAAATGTGCAAGTTAGCCATTTTTGTTATTTGGCACACAGCTGACTTACACAAGGCTTCTAAAAAGCGGCAACATAGTATTCAACGGGAGAGTTGGCCGCAAGCCAAGGAAGAAATGTGTTTATCTCCCTATAAATCGGGTAGAGGAATGTCTTTTTACTTGAAGGAATGCCAGGCACTCACTCCTGCAGCCAGCAGAACGCTAAACTGTGCCTGTACCCAATGCAACGACGAGCACTAAAGCAACAGGCTCAGAACGTTTACGCACAGCAATATTTTTACACTCTGAAATAACAGGAATGCTTTTGGATTCCACGCGCACATTTCAGTAAATGCAGGTTTTTGATAATCCCGAGGGTTAGTGGGGGATGAAGGGCGGCAGGCGCGAGCGGCAGTCTCAGCATGCCCTCGTGCACCAGGGCCGGCGTGTGCACTGCAGCCTTTTGTTGGCACTTCGGCCCGGGCATATTGTTGCTATTTGTAGCTCATGAACACACCCTTCAATCAGGAGTACTATTTCAAGTATTTACTGCGGAGGAGATTAGGCGCGTGGACATCGGCGCACACACAGGTCTGGGTGACCTATCCTCCGCTCTGCAGCGGCTGCGCGAGGCAAGAACGGAGCGCGAGGAAGGAAGCAAGCGAGCACGTGACGACATTGCAGAACGCAAAGTTCAACGCGAGCACCACACCAGCTAATCAACACGAAGGTCTACTCCAACTGGTCTACTCTGATGCCGGCAAGAAGTATTGCTTTCAGTTCTCAATTACATAACAGTCTTAGCATGTTATGCTCCCGCTGTTATTCAGCCATGTATCAATGGCCGATAATTTTTAAAAAATTTGTAGCTTGAATCTTTTTAGAATTACTTGCTTTGCACGCTTCTGCCCCTTAGTGGTAGACTGGTAAAAGTACAATTTGATGTTTACAAATGTTTTATTTTGTTCTCAATAAATGTGAAAAGAGATCCCTGTAAGACGCCGACCAGAGCTCCAAAATGCTTCACAGGTAGGCACCAACTTTTCATTGTTTTTTTTCGCACCATCAGGACCGTGCAAAGAATCTCTGGGCAGCCAATGGCTGTAGACAGGACAGCAAATGGTAACTTTTTGGGGAAATCGGCAACCATCAAAGTTGTATGAACATGTTTATCAGTTTGTATGAACATTTTGTTTTCCGCAAGCTGAGTTGCCTTCCAATGATGTCACACTCTAAGTTTTGCCCCAGCAAGTAAATATGCATATGAAAGTAATGTAATTGATTGCTATGTAAACCAGGGTACATGCCCAAGTACAGATAGATGCATAAGTCATTATTGTGTAACCAAAGTATATACTGAGATCAATGCGAGTCTGGGTATGTACTAGTGGAAAATTTAAGCCGATCTCAGTGCATGCCTTCTCACAAGGCCTCAATGTGGACATTAAAGAGGAGGAGATCAAAGCCAAATTATATAGAGCAGTGATTCTTTACCTATAGTGCGGGCACCATAGGAGGTCTGCAACGCCTACTCAGGGGGGTATGCGACCACTTAGAAAATCAAATATTATTTCCAGAGTAATAAAGTGTATATACATTAAAAAGCAAAATTGAAAATTTTAAAACTCTGTATATCTGAAAGAGGAGATTGAAAATTATGTTGGTATCCTCCGATCGATCTGTGGGACCAGTGCAAATGCACCCAACCTTCCTCTAAAATTTAAATTGTGTTTTCTTATATTTGTTTGTAAATTAAATACAGTATTTCATCATTTCAGTATTTGTTTAATCAATGCTTGTTTCTGTATTTTTGTGTATTGCATTGCAGTTTAAAATATTCAAAATAGCTTAGTCCAGGGCCTCGCTTCCAGTAATGACTCATTGGGCTCCCCAGATTCCAATAATAATATACTGGGGGGTCCCTGGATTCCAATAATGACTAAATGGGGGTCCACAGAAGGCAAACAAATAAGAGCCACTGTTGCAAAGAAGAGGAGGTTGGAATTTCCAAGGAGGAAGCTTTTTTCCCCAACCAAGCCACATACACACATATGTCTGAAAAGGACCTTCTTGTTTACAGCACTACGAATAGCTACTGCTACACCCATGATGACAATAATATTTCGAAACTAAAGCATTCCTCTAAGCTACGCATGCAAGCACCACTGAGAAAAAAATAGACAGTGGGCAAACGCAAGTCTAAAACTTATAGAGCTTCAGACACCATAGCATTGGTCTCTACTGTACCCCAAAAACCTTAGACCTCCGAAAGCAAAAGAGATTGAACTGCTCTTCTGTTACCAAAATGAGAGGAGGATGAAATTATGACAATTAAAAAAAACACACACACAACAGCAGACAGCAAGAAAAAGGAGATGGCACAAAGGTATCTGATGATGGCATTTCCACCACTCAAGCTTGAACAGTACACAACTTTTTGATCAGGAGAAAAGGATGGAAGACATCTCAACTCCTGTTATACTTGTCTACATGGAATACATTATCTCAGTGTCAGAAATTGGGTTATTGTTTAAGGGGGTGGGAGTGCCACTCAAGTAACAACCTCAACCCATGCCAGGGTGATCCACACAAGTCACTAAATTACCCATTGCGCAGCCCTTTGGTAGCTTGGTACAAAGCTGTAAGGCATAACGTAGAGGCACTGTGTAAAGTATTTATGCAGCACACAAACAGTAATATAGTTAAAACATAACACAAGAAAAATCCCAAACCAATTTAGAAAAATTGCTTAAAGTTCAATAAATAAAATGACATTAAAATGAGTTAAATCCCATCAGTAGAACAAGGAGATATGAATTTTTAAAGCTTGCACAGTAAAACAGCACAAAGAATCAAAGCGCCAACCATGGGAATCTGGTCACGCGAGACAGGGTCAAAGTCAAAAGTTAAAGCTGAGCGCAATGAACGCGGGTCAGATAAACGAGATGGATTGGGTCCGGTCTTGGCTTTCCTTTGGACTTTTAAAAAAAATTCTGAAGAAAAGTCCAGGAGAAGGTAGAGTCCAGTGGATAAGGCAGCAGGCTATGTTCGAGGAGGAGTCGTTGTTGCTGGGGAGCCACTAGACGAAGTCTCAGTGTCGCTGTGGATGATGGCAGAAAAAAGATCTGAAAGGGAAAATCTGGATTTCCAGGCCATGGAGGTAATCGTCATCGATGGGGAGCCAGTTGCTGTCGAGCCCAGTGAAGAGTTTTACCTTCAGATTTAGAGAACTTTTGGGAAGTCAAAAACTTCATGCAGGATGACGCTGCAGGCTGCAGCCGAAGAGGGCTCCAAAGGCCTTAATACCGCACCTGAGAGGTCCTTCTCTGCTGTGGAGAAGAGTCAGGCCTACTGGCGATACACTTTGGGCAGATCAGCTGACAAGAGGGTTCCAGTCTTCTGTCACTTCTCTAGAAAGTTTTTAGGAAACATGTTTGAAATCTTAAGTTTTATGGTTAGGCAGGAGCAGTACCACCAACACCACTTCCAAGGGTCTAGAATCTGAGGGGCACTATGTTGGGGTTAGTATGTACTCTAGCAGAGGCAGGGTGCAGGGTTCAAGGCCTCAGGAACTTGTTCTGCCCCTGTACATCACTCAGGCCAGCAAAGAAGCCCTTGGAGTCACTTCTGGTGGTCCTGAGGTAAAGGAGATGGTGACATCTTCTTTGAATCAGTGAAACAGTCTTTCAAGCAGCAGGGAAGTCCTTTGGTAGCAGCAGCACAGTCCTCCATAAGTCCAGGATTGTACTGAAGAGTTGTTCTGGGGGTCCAATATTTATACCTAGTGCCAGCCTTTGAAGTTCAGCATTCCCTATTCTACCCTTACTTATGGTTGTGAGAAGTACTCCTCCCCCCCCCCCCCAGTTAAGGCTCCAAGAAGTCTTGGGTGAATAAAGACTAGTGACAGGTTCCTTTGTGTGAGCTGAAGGCAAGCTCCTTTAAATTGCAAGAGGAGGTGGGAACAGCTCCGCCCACAACCATCCAGTCAGGAAGGCCCATCCTATCCTCAACTAAGCCCCTTCGTATCAATGTCTGGGAAGAATACACAAAGCCCAACAGCAGAGTCTTTCAAAGTCATCTGACCTAGGGCACATACAGAAGGCACAAATGGTTAGGACAAGAAAATGTCCACTTTCTAAAAGTGGCGTTTTCAGAACAGCAACTTAAAATCCGACTTCAGCATTAAAGATGATTTTAAAATATTCATTTGAGTCTAAACTCTCTATCTGCTTCTAATCCAAAGTTAGCACCTATTATTTGTAATAAGGTAGCCCACTGTTTGTCAATGGGCAGTGGCATTACAAAACTTGAGGGGGACCCCCCTGCAAAGTACAAGCGGGGGCCCCTCCATGCTCCTGACCCAGTCTGAAGCTCTCTGCCCAGGGGCCTGCCAGTGCCAGAGGGGCCCCCAGAGCTCGCCCTGCTCACCCAGGGGCTTTTGTTACACCACTGTCAATAGAACTAGGCCTTTCAGTAGTGAAAAACATCTTTAGGAGGGAGCCACTACCACAACATATCAAACTTAAACCCACATGTGCTACTTTTTAAACACAAGGCATATATGACCTTCCTTAGGGTTGACATGTATGTATTAAAAAGGAGGGTTCAGGACTTGCAAAAGATTTATTTTGCCAGGTTGAAATGGCAGTTTAAAACTGCACTACAGGCTGCAATGGCAGGCCTGAGAGAGGTTTTAAAGTGCTACTATAGTGATGGCACAATGAGTGCTGCAAGTCCATTTGTAGTATTTACTTTACAGGCCCTGGGTACATCCCGTACCATATACTAGGGACTTACAAGTAAATTAAGTGTGCCAAACAGGTATAAAACACTTTTACCATGTTTTAGGGAAGTAGCACATGCACTTTGACAGTGGTTAGCAGTGATAAAGTACACAGAGTACTAAAGTCAACAAAAACAAAATCGAGCAAAACAGGAGAGGTACAGTCAAAATGTTTTGGGAAATACCAAGCCAAGGATGTCATGTTTAACACTCGGCTTCAATGAAGAAAATGCCAATTAGAATTTTTAATACCAATATTGATGTATATTACTGTTGAAGTTCTCAAACCTGCATCACAAATATTGAGGCTAGATTCACTAGATCTCTGAAGGAAAAATGCGCATGCAAACTACAAATGATATCACTTCTTCAATTACTACTCATATCTAGGGATCCTCAAAAGAATTTCAGGACCAAATCTCTATATATAATTCTTTATTATGAATCAATTAATATAATGAGGAACAAACATCACAAGTTCATTTGCAATAAGATAACCCTACGCATAAAAACATTATAAACCTAACCAAGCAGATTCAACAATCGTATACAAATTTTTTAGAAAAAACTTGGGAAAGAGGGCCACCCATAATATGTGAGGCACATCTTGTATCACAGTATCCAAATCACATAATCAATTCTATCTCCTTCTGTGTTTTAATACATATCGACTAAGAGTCTATAGTTCCAGCTTAATCACTTCACGCCTTCAACAGGATGGAAGAAATTGCAGCTATCTATCGATTACACTACCTTGTGCAGAGGTATCTACAATGTACACAAATATTCAAATAAACTTACATTAATTTATTATAAAATCTAATCACAATATTTCCTTAAGATTCCTAACAATTCCCTCTGAACCACACAACAAAAATTACGCTACTTCAAGGTGTAGGCATAAACAAAAAAAACATTCTTACACCCAACCATTGTATTTCTTTCATAGTTATTCAATAACTCCTGCCACAATGTAGTCTTCAGACGATATTATATTTCAAACTGAAACACAGCAAAAAGTACAACTATCAAAAAATGTAAAAAAATAAGGTCATGATTCTCAGTTAATGGAGAATATATTCAATCTTCAAAGTAACTGTAATTTCTCAATACAGTAACCATTTACCTATGAATAAAGGTCATTAGGCTATCACTAAGTGTCTTGGTGTAGCTTAAAATCGCATCATCGTTCGCATAATAATCTGCCTCACGTTCCTACATGAAGGAAGTACTCACTTACATTTGTATCTATTGTTGCACACCGTAATCCTACATTCGTCTGAGTCAACACTGCGATCATTTTACTTTAAAAAAAATATTTCACTCGCAACTTGATTAATCTATTTCTCACTTCTCTAAGTGTCAGTAAGTTTCATACTATGGTACATGCATACTTATCGCATCCTAACACTTTCTTTTGGGCTTTTTCCCCTTCCTAACCTGGGATCCTAAAGATACAGCTTTACAATCAGTATCATTTGGTAACAGTCTCTCTTATTTCTTGGAGATAAATGAACTGTCACCACACAATATTCAGTCTTACCTTTCTTATATGGAGTCTCACAGGACACTATTTAATAGTTACTATTGTGTCCCTCAATTTAGCTGAATCCGTCCAAATCCAGGTTATACATGTCCTTTCTGTTAATTATTTGGGGGTCGATCCAAGATAAAATATTTTATTTTAATAAAGATGTTTTGCTTATGTCACAATCCCTTAATCTATATCGCCTAGTCTCACCTTCATGTAAACGTCTTTCCCAGGGCAGGCACATTCTCCCTTGTCTCTATTTAATAGTGAGGGGCCACTAACCAATTTTTTAAAGGCTTTCTCCCTGTAAAATAGGAACTTTGAGTCCGATATTCTGATATGCAATTTATACTATACACCCAAATTGTACTGGAGTCTGGGTTGTGAAACCAGTCCTTGTACCAAACACAAGGACCAACCCTCAGCTCTACAGCTATTCTGCATGCAGCATAATAACAGGACAGGCCTTTTCCAACCTCACCCCTACCTCAGATCAAAGCTCAACTAAGGCACTCGAGCCTTGAAGTGCGTTCTAGGAAATATAAAAGATAAACACAGTGCAGAAAATGCAAAACACGAAAATATAGCACAACAAAAAGCCCAAGCAGAATACGCACAGCTGTTCAAGGTTAAAAAACAGTTTAGGCCCAAATCCCCCCTGACAGGAGTAAGGTTAAAAGGTAACTTAAGGATACAATAGAGTATGAAACTTCTTTTCAGTTAAAGTCCAACTCATGTTTAAAAGGCCTAAAAGCATTTATGATTCAAACACAAGTCCACCCTGTGCCTTCAAACAGATCATGGCCTGAATAAACAAAGGGAACAGGTAAATGAATTAGCCCAGAGGACACAGAGATTTAAGGTGTCAGATTAGACAATTGGTGCAGGGAAGGAAATTCGTTCTGAGTACAGGAGGTCTTAGGTGCACAATATTGGAAGCATACACCGGACTTAGATTACATGTACCATAAAGCACACATGTATACACAACAGAAGAATTCTCGTGTTCCAAGCATTGTTGAGAGTATAATAAACAACGTGTAATGGATTGGGTCGGAATTCGGGGTTATGAGTTCACATATCTTCAAGTGTTTTTCCATTTTAAATTTGTAACATGCAAGTCAACCATTATTGACTGTCTGTAATAAACCTATGTAATATTATTTATAAAAAGGCCTGCCTTTGAGCAGGAATTAGAGAAAGTCAGAGAAAGCATGAGTAGGATTGAAGTGCAGTCCATGTTGTGTGCTGAAGGTCTTCCTCCCTGTCACAGCAGTTAGTAAATGCTGTCTGTGCATTGCCAAGAAGAGTCTGTGTGGTTACTCCTTTTTGGAGGGTCCAAAGTCACCCTGCAACAGTTGGCGAGCCAGATAGAAGATAGGAGATCCCTTTTTGCCCCCACCTGACTGCTAGCACCGGAAGACCGCATACCCCTCGCTGCAGAGACCAGTGCGCACTTTACGATGAGGTAAGCAGACAGTGTTTCAACTGAAGTTCTGCCTGTGCACAGGGGTTGGGGAGGATCCGGAGACTGCCTTCTCTTTAAAGATGAAGACAGAGCAGGGCCCCCTCATTGTTTGGGCATTACATGGGTCTTTCTTGGCAATGCTAAAAACAGAAGTCGATATGTTGTAAATATAAGATACACAGTTGAAAGTGAAAGGGTACCGCATGCGAGATGGGAGGAAGGAACAGACACTTACACCTGAATAGGCAGTGTCCTTTCCCCACACTAAGGGTTGAATACCCCCCGTAGTGAGTCTGAAGCCAGGGCTAGGAAGAAAGGGCCGCTGTGCACTATAAACACCCTACTTTGAATTCACCCCCACTTCAAAGGCACAACTGGTCATAAGTACTGGGTCTCTGACCCATATCAAATCAGACACTTCTGGACCTGTAAATAAACTCTGTCAGAAGGAGTGCTGTGATGCTACAAAGACTGTCATTCTGCTGGACAGCTGCTCTGGAAGAACTGATTTTCTCTCTCTGCTGCCTGCTGCCCCTGACCCTGCAGAGGAAGAGCTGGACTCTGCCTTGACCCCAGAGTGATCCTCAAGGGTTTGTTGGCTTGCCTCCTGTTTCTGAGACTCAGGAATATCAAAATCTCACCACCTGTCCCTGTGTCTGGTCCGGTAGAAGTGGACCCAGGAGCTTGCTCCAGTTGAACTGATGCATCTCTTTTCTGCATGAAGCAGAATCGACCCATTATCGCTGTTGCAGTAGCAGAACTGGTGCATCGCCTTAAGGATCCAACACCTCAGAACTGACGCATCGCTCGGATGCACTCATATCGCTGTTGCGACCAGGATCAAGGTACTGTGTTCAGAGAGCCTGCATGGCTCCTGAATCCGACTTGCACCCCATCACAGTCAACCTGAACTCTAGACTTATACGCAACTAGATAACCTCCATTGGTGCTTATTGCTTGTAAGCGCTATTGATATTTTTATTCTTTAAAAATTCATATTGGCTTCAATTCATATTTTTGGTTTTTTTGGTCTTGTTTTATTTATAAAATCATAATCTATTTTTCTACACTGGTGTGCAGTTTTTTGTGGTGTTTTTCTTGTGTTACTGTGTGTTGTGTTGCATAAATGCGTGACACATTGCCTCCCAAGTTAAGCCTGCCTGCTCTGTGCCAAGCAACCAGAGGGCGAGCACAGGTTAATTTATTGTGTGTATCCGACTTACCCTGAATAGGATTGGGGTCCCTACTTGGACAGGGTGCATACCTCTGCCAACTAGAGACCCACTTTCTAATAGATTCTATCTGAAATTAAGAGAACACCTTTTAAATGAATATACAAATATACTTTTTGGCAGTACCATGGTGGAAAGTGGCTTTTCTGGAGTAAAATACCTCAGTCAGGCGGGTAGGCTAACTGAATGTCTCAGCAGCAAACAATCCATTTGTCTAGCCAAAACAAGAATATATGGTTAAAAAATAAGCATTGGCAAAGCAAATATGTCTTGCCTTTGAAACCACCTGATTTTACCCATTGCTTTTGGCAGGGCTGTACAGTGTGATGGTGGTCGCATCATTACAATGGCACATGTATGTTTTAATTCTTTATTTACCGATCCATAATGGTGGATTCCACTTGGATCAGTAAATTAAAAAAATACTTTTTTTTTTAGCACAAACGTGTAAATTTAAAAAAAAAAAATTAAAAACTGTGTGTTGGCTGGAGTAAATAAATATTGGATGGGTAATCATGCTCAAGTTCGCAGTCCTCATTCATCCAGACACACTGCTCCTAAACTATATAAAGTAGTTCCTAAAAGATGTTTCTAGGTCATACACACCAACATACAAACACACATATAAACCTTTCATTGGAGGCTCAAAGCCTTTGATGTACAAAGTCCGAGCACATTTATTCAGGGATGGAATACATTGCTCTTCAAAATGTACATTATTCAAATGATTAAAGTTCGGGGGAAACTCAATCCCTAAAATAACAAATTGTTTCTTACATTCTTCCATCTGGAACTGTTAAAAAGCATATGTAGGCATTCTGTCGGAGCAGAAATCTGTAACTCAATGCTCGCTCCACTTTACCTTCGGTGAGGGATGCCTTTACCTCCTGTGGAATGTGCATGCGGGAGGGAGACACTCAAGAGTCTTACTTTAAAGGGGATGAAATCAGTCTAGACGTCATTACAAATATCTCGCTTTATGCTGTGGCAGTGAAAATAAATGTGGCCCCATAACACGTGAAATGGTAGCGCCCGTCCAGACGACAACAGAGCAACTGTACTAATAAACAGACTTTGACACATTTATTACTCTAGTGCAATGGTTAGATTTGAACTTATTACCACAGTACAGCACAACTTACGCGGGAAAATACCTTTTATGCCTCAAAGACTACAATTATTGCAGTTATTGAGGGAAGAGCATCATGACTCACACAAGGCTGGGTATATATATATGTATGTATATATATATATATATATGTATATATATATATATATATATATATATTTTTTTTTTTTTTTCGTTATTTCGTTTCAACTGCCTTCTTCAACATCAGAAACAGACTCCAGGACGCTCGGGCTCACTTGCAGAGAGTTTTTATTTGACCACACACAACCATGTAACGTGTTTCGACCGTGCAAGCGGTCTGTCAAACCTAAAGTTGCAGCCATTTTTTTGTATATTTTATACCATCAGCAAAGTTTCAACACATCTTAAAGTGACAGTGCGGCATTAAAAAATTAAAGTGACATGTGCAACTTGAAACACAGGAAAAGATTAACATATGCTTTGTGCAAATATACGTTTGATTGTACTCGCCATATTATTCTCAACGTTATGGCTATTTTTAACATTTGTACAAACATACATACATAGTTATATGAAACGTATAATATTATATGTGTTAAAATTTATATATATGAACCAGTGACAATGGTCTTTAAATACATTAAAACTGTGGATAATAATGCATTTAAAATTCCATATGGTACTTCAAAAATTATTTCAAAAGTTTGATCAAATTTTGGGCAAGTGCCCAACGCTGTCTATGATTCAAAGCCTGGTCCCCGGCCAAACACTCTGTATAACCTTTTAAAGTTTTATGAGCCAAATCCTTTGTATTAAAAAAAAATCAAATAAATCGACTAAAGTGACCCATTCTTTGTACAAATATCACATTACTGTGATCTTCTGACAGCATATAATCATTGACACTCGAGATACATGAATACATTTACCCTTGAAATGTATCCAAATCATACATAGTTAATACTTCTTCAATGTACTATCATTTTGTGTACAAGTTCCCTTTTCTTGACCCCTCAACTATCCAACACACTGGTCACATTGTAATAAAAATAAATATGAAATAAAATAAAAGTGCTGTGCAAATAATTTAGAACCTTGTTGATAAAATGTAAGTGATATTAATAAATGGTGTGAGTTAAAATCCAATGACCTAAATCGCTCCAACCAACATGAGCCTCCAGAGAACTAACCATAAATAAATTATCTACCGTTTCTTTTTTATACTTCCTTACAAATGGATATGTAGATCTTCCTCAAGTGATATGGCCATTGGGGATCCTACTGTTGAAGTGTAAGATGTACCTTGACTCCAACTGTCACAGGCATCTTTCCCTGTTGCCTCCTCTCAACCTTTGGGGAACCTGGTCTAGCACAAAATATAGCAGATCCTCTTCCTTGTGGTCAAGGAATTTCCCCAAAATGTCGGGCCACCAGGTATGTTTGAACTATGTTATTTATGGCCCTGATGGGTTGTAGAATCCTTTGGTGGACTGGTAAAATTGTGCTGCCTATGTAGAGTTTGAGGCAACTGCACCTGAAAGCTACACCACAAATTAGTTCTTGCAGTTCAGGGGTTTCATGATTTTCCACTTCCTGTCCGTGAAAGGTAAGGGCACTTCTGTGGTATTCTCTCCAGACTTGCAGGCCTTACGCTTGTGGCATCTCCTGAAACCCCTGATTTCACTGAGCCAAGTTGTTTGTTGCGGAATTTCCGGGCTGTTTGTTACTAATGCTTGTCGCAAAGATCTAGCCTTACGAAAGGTTGTTAAGGGACCGTTACCCAGCTTCCGTCTGTAGAATTTGCCTTTTCTCTGGCTGTTTTCAATACTGCCTTGCTGGACCCCCACTGCTCAAAGCGTGCATTTAGCTCTTTTTGTGCTTGATGCAGTAGATCTGTACAGCTACAGTTCCTTCTCATTCTCAAATTTTCAGCATAGGGGATGCTGTTGACCAATTTTGGAGGGTGGAAACTGCATGCATGGAGTATTGTGTTACCAGCAGTGCTCTTATGAAATGTTTTGGTATTAATCCTTCCATCTTGTATGTACACTGTGAGGTCTAAAAACTGAACCTTCTCTTTGCTGAGGTGAGATGTAAAATGTAAATTGATGTGATTGTTGTTAATTCTCCCAATGAATGCCACTGCTGATGGAATATTGCCTTGTCAAATGATGAAAAGATCATCAATATAACGGTCCACGGGACCACATTATCTGACATTTCTTTGTCGTACTGCACCACGAGCACCTGCTCCTCCCACCAGCCCATATGCAAATTAGCATAGCTGGGGGCGAAGCAGGTGCCCATCGCAGACCCCTTTACCTGTTGATACAGGTCCGTACCAAAAAGAAAAATGTTATTCTTGAGACACCAACTTAACACGTCCACCAGCATCTTAGTGTGTCAGTACAGGGTTACTGGTCGCGTGCTTAAATATTATTGCACTGCCCATATACCATCCACATTTGAGATGCTGGTGTAAAGGGAGGAGACGTCTAAAGTGATCATCATAAAATTCTCCTCCCACTTGATGTCATCTTTTTGAGGAAGTCTCCAGTGTCCCTGGTGTAAGATGAAAGGTTTTTAGCAAAATCTCGCAGAAAGAAATCTAAAAAACATGAGGCATTTTCAAATAGACTGCCAATTGCAGATATAATCGGATGGCCTGGTGGAACACTCACATTCTTGTGCACCTTTGGTATAAGGTACGATACCGGTGTCAGTGGCGAATCTACTTTCAAGAACTTGTGCTCTGCTTGAGAGATGAGCCCCACCAATCTCCAATGTTCTAGTCTTGAATGGAAAGTGACAATGGTGGTTTGTAATGTATCATTGTCAACCTTCTTGTAACACTGTCTATCTCTAAGCTGTGACATCGCTTTATCTTGGTACATACCAAGCGGCCAAAGGACGATGTTCCCACCTTTGTCCACCTGTCCAACCACTATGTCTGGTCTGGACTGTAAATTCTTCACTAGATTCCTATAGCCTATATCTGATGCCTCTGTGGGACTATTAGCCTGCTGGTCAGCATACAATTGTTTGAGATCATGGACAACTAGATTTGTAAAGGAATCTATGGCATCTTTGGGAACCATGGGTAGAAAAGTGGACCGGGGTTTGAAAGGTGTGCTTGGTTTGCCATACACACTGAAACCCTGTTCCCTTAATAATGCATCATCAGATATCGCCTGATATATATATCGCTCGTGTAAGAGATATATATATATATATATATATCACTCGAGCAACAGCACAAGCAAACACCCGCACTCTATGAATCATTCCTGGTGGAGCATCCTGTACCAGCTCCAATTCTGGCCTGTTCAGATGACCACATTTTCAAGCTGTCTTGGCTGGATGGTTTTACAGGAATATTTGATTAACCAGCTATCATGGTCCTCACAATTAGGTGTACAAGGTGGGGTTCACTGATTAAGCTCAGTAACATCCAAATCTATTATTAGGACAGGGCGAAGGAGTGTGCACGCTTTCAAATTCTTTCCAACTTCTCTTATTTTTTAGGTCTCTCCAATGGACAGCTCTCACCGTCTTTAGTTGTCTGTTGTCGAAGAAATGTTATGTACAATGCAATGCACACAGAGTGAATTTGGCTAGGCCCCTTGCTCGGGATTAGATGGATTTCTTACTCATCTCATATTTGATGTCTTTACTCGCTATTTCTGTGTTTGTACGGAACCAAAGGCATTGTTGCTTTACATTGTTCCTTACTGGATGAGTTATATCCTTTTGTTGTGTGGGGACAAGCGGCGGTCAGCACAGGTAAGCGCTGTGAGATGGGGCAGGGTGCAGCAGGGCTGGGGGGGGAGCAGACAGACGACGGAATAGTTATTATTTATTTATTTAATTGTATCTATTCCGTCGACTGTGGACTTACCCCCTCCCACCCGACCTGCACCACCGCGTTGCCTGTGCCAGCCCCGGCTAGAGGGGACTATATTTTTTGTTTCAGTACATGCACTACATAGAAGCACATCACTTGCCTCTGATAGCACAGTTTTGCCTTTAACACTCCTTGTTACAGAAAGGCCCTTGTGATTTCCTTGATGCGGTCAGACCTCCGGGACTAGAGGTGCTCCTTGCACTGAATGTTGTTTACTAAACACTCTCTAGTATGGTCCTTTCCTACCACTCCCGTTCCTGCCCCCCACTTTTTGCCTTTTCTCACACTCATCCAATCACTCTCTCTCCCCATTGGCTCCCCTCTTGCTCCACTCCCCTGCTTTCAGGATTTTTCTTTTCTTATGCTTTATGGGACTGGACATCCTGCTTTTCTAATGGGTTAAATAGGACTACAAATCCCAGATGGAAAAGACAAACCTGGACGGGATGGGTTAGTAATGCAAGGAACTGGTAAACTTTAGAACGCTACAGGAGTTATAGTAAAACATATCTGAAAAGCAGAATCTGTGCATATGGCTACCCTTTACATTTTAGAACTAGGAGGTAAAAAATATATAAGGATGCCAGACCTCAAAACAAAGGGATGCTGCACCTCCATATAAGGGGACTCTGGGTCTCAAAACAAAGGGATGCAGGAATGCAGAAGACAATTACATTGGATTTCAAAGCAAATGATACAGGATGTTGAAGCTCAAAGCTATATAGCATTGGACCTCAGAACAAAGAGATGCTGGTCCTAAGGAAAAAAAAGTTCAGACCTAATAAAAAAGGGGTACTGGATCTTAAAACAACGGAATGGCAGTCTACGGTCAACGGAATGGCAGTTTTAATTTATCGTCCCCCCCAATCCACTCCCCTGTTTCTTTCCAGCATCCAGACCCTTCTGGCTACCCTGGTAATTAATAACTCTTCGGTATTGGTCTTAGGGGACCTCAACTTTTGGCCCAACGACCCTGCCGAAAGCCCACAATCCAAGGAATTTACCAATCTCATGAATAGTCTAAACTTTAGGTCACTGATCACCAGCCCTACTCACACTCACGGTCACACACTCGACCAAATCTGGTCACTTAACGTTCCGTCCACATCCCCAATTATATCTCCCTGCTCGTGGTCGGACCACTCCATTATCACGCTCTCCCTTGCCCTGGCGCCCATGGTCAAGCCCCCGCTCCCCAAAAACATCTGGGTCCGGAAATGGGGCAAAACAGACATGCCTTCTCTCTGTTCAGCCCTGGTTAAAACCCACCCTGATTTATCGGGTCTCCCAGCTACTTCTCAGTTGGCTGCTATTAAAAACTGGCTTACCACGGCGTGCGACAAATTCGCTCCCTTAAGGCGGCTTACAGTTAAACGGGCCCACGCAGCAAACCGCTGGTTCTCACCGGACCTTAAGGAATTGAAACTAGCTCCAAGAAGGGCCGAGCGGGCTTGGAGAAACACCTACAATCCCGCGCAAAAGGCAATTTATCTCTCCACCCTACAAACCTACAAAAAAGGCATTCTGGAAGCAAAAACTGCATACTACACCAATAGGATAATTACAGCAGAATCTCAAACTAAGGAAATTTTCTCCACCGTCCACGAACTCGCATCATCCAACAGAACCACGGCCACCACCCCCCCCTCCCAGTTCCTCTGTGACTCACTTAATGAGTTCTTCATAGATAAAGTGATTAAAATCAAACTCAATATTCCCTTGCCCTCCCCCACTTTTGTTACCCCGTCCCCACCTATCACCCCTGTTAAGTTAACTACTTTTCCACTGTTGACCAATGACACTCTCCTTCCCCTTCTTCACCGGGTCAAATCCGGTTCCCCCCTGGACTTTGCTCCTGCCCACATTCTTAAAGAAATTTATTCAGTCTGTCCTACACCTCCTCTCACTCTCCTTAACGACTCACTCACATACGGCTCCGTTCCCAGTTCACATAAATCGGCGATTGTCATACCACTCTTAAAAAAACCAGACGCCGATTCATCGGCTCCTGCCAGTTATCGTCCCATCTCACTCCTGCCCTACCTTGCAAAAGTCCTAGAAACCCACATCACCACTACCTTAACTACACATATTGAGACAAATCATTGTCTCTCCCCCTGTCAAGCTGGTTTCCGCCCCATGCACTCTACTGAGAAGGTGGTCGTCTCAGTAATGGACAAACTGCGTGGAGGTATTGACACCAACCTTCCGCAAGCCCTGATACTCCTAGACCTGTCCGCCGCTTTTGACACGGTGGACCATTCCATCCTTCTCCATCGTGTCAGGGCGGCGGGCATAGAAGGCCTGGCCTTTTCATGGCTTGAGTCCTTTCTTGCGGGGAGAAGCCAAGCGGTACGCTTGGCCGGCTATGCTGCGGCCTCACGCAAAGTAGAGTGCGGGGTTCCCCAGGGCTCATCACTTTCCCCCCTCTTGTTCAACCTTTATATCTTTCCCCTCATTTTTATGTTACAGCAGCTGGAGGTCACTGTGTTCAACTACGCGGATGACCTCCAGCTAATCTTCAACCTATCTCACTCACCTTCATCTGCTTTGAACGTCCAGACAGTAATGACTTTCATTCACGATTGGATGAACTGCAACCACCTCAAGCTTAACCCAGACAAGACCGAGCTGGTCTTGACTGGAGGTGGTTGCAGTCCATGGTCCCCCTCCTTCTGGCCCCCTTCCCTTGGTGCCCCCCCACTCCCTGTGCCCAAGGTGAAAACCCTGGGCATCTACCTTAACTCCCAACTCACTGTCCATTCACAGGTTAGTTCCGTAGTTTCCTCTTGTTTTTTTTCCCTTAGAACTATTAGGAAAGTTTCCCGTTTCTTTTCTACCCCTGCTCTAAAAATCATCGTGCTGGCCATGGTTCTGTCCCGTATAGACTATGGTAACATAGTCTATAATGGGGCCCCGGCTTATGCAATCCACCGCCTGCAACTGGTACAGAACCAGGCGGCCCGCCTGATCTATGGCCAGCCTAAATACCATCGGGCTACCCCACTGCTCAAAACCCTGCACTGGCTTCCAATAAAAGAACGCGCCCTTTTCAAGCTCGGCTGCCTCACCTATCAAGCCAGATCAGGCACTGCCCCTGAGTTCATCTGCTCGGCCATTAAGCCCTACCTTCCCGGCAGAGAACTCCGCTCCACTTATTCAGCTCTTCTTGCTATTCCCCGCTTTAAAAAACAGAAAGCGGGTGGATCCAGTTTTGCTGTCTTGGCTCCTACCTTCTGGAACTCCCTCCCTGTCACCCTGCGCACTTCTCCTTCCTACCTCCTGTTCCGGAAGAACCTTAAAACCTTCCTCTTCACGCAAGCCCATCTGACATAGACCCCTCTTGTCACCGCCGCCCACCGTCCGCCATTAGCGCCATGAAACCGCCTGGTAAACGAGCGCTGTACAAATGTTTTTAAATTCAAAAAATTAAATTCAAATTCAAATACTGCCTTTGATGGGTCGGCAGGCTTTAAAGAAAAGGGAAGGCAGAAATGAACGAAAATGGACATGCAGATGTTAAAGCAAAGGCACACTAGAGCTTAAACCAAACAATGTCAGAGCTTAACAACACATTGGTATTGTCAGTAGGTCTGGTGTTGAAGAAATGTTATATGGTAATGTGAAGCATTATAAAGTAAATAGCATGGGAATAGGTATGTAAGCTTGCGCTGTTGACATATAGGTCAGGTGACAGTTGCACTGCCAAGGTAGACCTAAAAATCCATGTAAGTTAATGACTTCCCTCTTCCCATCTGTGCTGCTGTCAGAGAAAAACAACATACATTATCTAGTTATCTAGTGTACTTTAATAGCATTCTAATGCCAAATGTGTGCTCCTTAAATGTCAAGCTTAGGTAGTTGGATAAATAAATAAAATGATCCCAGCTTCTGGAGAACAAGCACTTTTTTTGATGAAGCACAAAATCTTTGTCCAAGCAAAACACGTACTCCTGGCTATCAACATGTGGAGGAGCCAAAGTCCCTCTAGTGATGCTCGCGTAATTGTCTGGCGACAACTGCGCTCTCAAGCCAAATCATAAAAAGGACAATGGAGAGTTAAGCAAAAGGTTGCCGGACCTCAAAGTAAACCAACTTTAAAACAAAAGTGAGTAGGACCTGTAAACAAAAAAGTATTTCAGACCCTAAAGTAAGGGGATGTTAGGCCTTAGGGCAAAGCAATGCCATTAAAACATCCTTCGGGCAAAGCAATGCCATTAAAACAAGCGCACTAAGACTCAAGAGAAAAGCACGAGCTAGACTTTAAAACAGAGGAATGTTACACATTAACCTAAAGTGGTTAAGCCATATAACACAAAAAATACAAATAAAAGCTCTGTAGCAAGTTTTACGTTTTCAAACCTTGATTTTTAAAAAAGATAAAAAGAATGCAACTGATCATTGTGTTATTGTTATGTTTTTAAAACAAAACCGAGTTTAATACAATACTCTACATTTTAAGTTTCACATTCTCAAAAAAAGAAAACACTTAAAAAAATGCTTAAAGAGAAGATGTGAAAAAATCAAGTGACTTGCATAAGGATTATATTTTTCCACCTGCAACAGTTGTACAGAGGAGTTTGCATACCCATCCTTTTTGTTAGACACTATAGTAAATTAACCAAAACCGAAAGACAAATAGCCCTTGGTTGTTAGAAGAGGAGCTGGTACTTCATAATATGAGCCTGAGTGAAGATGCCGAAGAATGCTTGTATCTAAATGATCACAACAGGCAGCCCAATGCCTAGGCTGTCTCAATCCATGGATAAACTAAATGTGTATCAGTAACAGGCATAAAAAAGATTCTTACAGCCATATAGATTATACCAGTCTAGTTTTCAGTCAGACTACAGAACTTCCTAAAGACTAATGTGGATTTGAAAAACATCATGTCCATAGCAAGAGATCTTGAGCATTTCATGAATTGAAGCGGTTCATCGAATCTGAGACCAAAGTTCAGCTTATGCAGTTTGCAAAGATAATAAAGGTATATATTGCATACTACCCCCGACGAGGTGTTGAAGCTCTTTTTGGCGAGTAGGTGCTATCCCAGAACCCTAAAGTATTAGTGATCGATTAGTATAGAGAAATAAGAGTTTAGTATTAGTATAAGGAGGTACAAGTTAATTTGAGCAGAGAACATACGAGTCTGTTAGTTAGATGGAATAGGGTAATGGATAGATAGAAGAGGGAAGAAATCCAGTAGTGTTTATTGGGAGATCATAGTAGTAAGTTGAGGTCTGGAATGAGTAAAGGAGAGTGGAGGAGGGAAGAACCGGTAGAAGAGGATTAGGGAGTAAGAGAGTCAAAGTCAAAAAATGAGGTTTGGATGAGTCAAAGGAGAGATAACATGAGGGAGAATTTAGTAGGGTTATTTGGGACATCATAGTAGACTGATGTTTAGGGTAAGCCAGGAGGTGTAGAGGAGGGAGAAGTATAGGAAGGATTATTTAGAGATGATAGTAGTAGAAAGGGTTTGGGATGATAGAGAGTGAAGATAGAGGATACATTGATAGAGGTGTAGGGTATGGTAGGACAGAGTAAAGCTTTTGAGATGAGCGTAGTTGTGGCCCCTAGTTCATCTATTATTGGGTGGCTAAGAAGAATGCCTAAAAAATTGACAGAGTTTTGTAAAATCTTTCTAACCTGATCACCTAAGAAATTAAATATATTTATTTTTTTCACAAAAAAAATCAAAGGTTACAAGGAACTGATCTTGCGTTTCCCTCACACTGTCTTAATGTACTCTAATATATGTCAAAGATAGAAAGGGAAGTGGTCAAATCAATTCTGTCCACAGATTGACAAAGCCAGGAAACATATTAATAAAACGATTTCTGCATTCCTCAGAGACCATCACATGGGCTGTATCGATAACAACAATCTGCGTTTTTAGATACATGGAATTTTTTAGAAATGATAGTGCACTTTATAGATGAAAGCAACAGAGTGTTTCTAAGTAACAGGAAACTCTGCCTCCGGTCTTATATGTGGGAGCCATATGCACACAACCAACACAACGGCTCTTGTCAGAGCCACCCTAGTTCCTGAAATATGCCTACATTTTTTTCTAAAGTTTTTTTTAACGTTTTTGACAATCTTCGCGAATACGTCACGAAAATGGAAAACAAAAGCAGACAATGACAACCAACACATCTAAAAATAATATGTAAAAAAATTCATTCTGAACATTGCACTACACATATTACTATATACATACTTCTTTCAAAGCATGTTTAAACTCATATTTTGTACTAAGTTTCTTTAAAAACCATCTTCAAGATCTATTTTTCGTTTTCGCGGTTATTCAGGACGTCACAATGACATTGTTAACCACGACGATCGTGCCTTTTCCATAAACTCTAAAACACATATATCCACACATACTACACATACTACAGTATTTTAGGGTTTCTTGCAGTATTCTCTAATGTCATGTTTTTCTAGAGAGTTTCTAAAAAACCATCACTAAAACCTATTTTCTGTGTTCGCGGTGACTCCGGAGATCGCAATGACGTCAGTCATCGTGATCCCCGTGGATACTTCGAGAAAATGCAAAGCAAAAGCAGGAATTCAATAGCCACCACCACATTAAAAAATTATAACTATATAATTAATTCTAACCATCACAGTAGATAACTCACTATATAAATACCTCTATAAAACATTTATCAGAACCTCAATAGCTCTATAACAATGTGTATTAAGGATTCACTGATTTTTTTTTTTATTCCCACCAATATTCGCGACGTCGGTGTTCGCGACGTCCCGTGATGGTACACGTGGGGGCCGTGCTGGCGGTTGCGTTCTTGCGAATATCACGCATGATTAACAAAATCAATTTTGGAAACATAACATATGTCACTAACACCCCACTTCTCAAACATTGGGTCAGAGTACCTCTACTCTGACCCCCATGTTAGCTTTTTCAGAAATTTTCAGTCCCGGGAACCATTCTGGATCAATAAAATGTCAGACGCAACTTTCTCTTCAGGTTCTGTCCAGGCCTATCAGAGCATTCCCGTTGGCACGTGCATTCACGAGTAATTGCGAAACCACCAAGAAATATCCATGGCCATACATATCACCATAATGTTTGGATTAATTTTCTCAAAAACTGCTGAACAGATTTATAGCAAATATGCAAAAGGCACTTCCGTGAACCAAAATCTACCTCCTCGCCAAATTTGGTGTAAGTCAGTTCAGCAGTTCGTATGTAGGTGTGGCTCAAGATTCCTATGGAAATTAACTTTACAATTGCACCCTTATTTCATGCCTAAAATTCGTGGTCCCCACTACACGGATCATCCCCAAACTTCCCATGACAACCAGAACCTACATTGACACTTGTTTTGGAAAATGTCATGAAGATTGGTAAAATGACGCCAAGGTTATATGCAAGTAAAAAAATAAGTCCTAACTATAACTACCTAGGTAATATATACACACACACACACACATATATAAATACACACACACATACACACACACACACACATACATATACACATATATATATATATATACACATATATATATATATATATATATATATATATATATATACATACACACACACACCCCAACACATATACACACACACACCCACACACATATACACACACCCACACACTCACACACACACCCACACACATATATACAGCCACACACATCTATACACACACACACACACATATATACACAGCATGGCAATAAAAACCATGTGAAAGTTTTCATTAGAATGACATGCTCTGTTCTAGTTAAAGAAATCTATGCCTCTGGTCCGAATAAACTTTCAAAATAATTGATTAAGGTGCTCGCCAGAACTGCTTATGGGAAAAACCACCAGGAACATAAATGTGTATTTTCTGATTCTGCACATAATAGGAGCGTATGGATGACTTTAGGGCAACATCCATTCAGACGCCACAAAGAAGTCTTCTTCAAAAAGGTCTTCTCACTTTTTTTTCCACAAAACTGCTCCTTGTCCTAAAATTCATTTTTATCCACTCGCTCAATGAAACCCGACTCTGATGGGTTGGAGGGAAGGGGAGGGGGACACATATTTAGTCCCACAGCTCTTCTGGATCCAGGCATTCCACGTTTGTATAAGCGTCAATTATCCTCTGAATAGCAGATCGTACCTTACAAATAGCACTTAAATGAAACCTAAAACCTAAAAATCTAGCTGAATCAGTACATCCAAAGGAACGAAAAGAATTATGGCAGACTTAAGGCAGCAAATACCACAAAAATGTAAAACATGTACCATTTCCATTCCTGCCTCATTCATGTAATAGCATGTAATAACATATCAGAAAGCCAGGCACAGACTCCGATTCGTTATTGGTAAGGACTGCATCTCATCATATGAATCCAAAGACTTTTTGTTTTTTCTAAGGCACGATTTTAAACACTGTCGATGAATGAGGCCCCGATTTTTGCCTGAGCCTTCTTGTGGTTCTGTGATATTGCACGGGTATGTTATGTTATGCAGATTTGTAGAGTGCACTATCACCCAGGAGAGTAGTGTGACACTGAGCAGGTGTGAGTCTAGCCAAGCCTAGGGCCCAATAGAACTACTCAAAAAGCAAGGTTTTAAGCTTCTTGTAGAATTTAAAATGTGAGGAGGAGCCTCTTATGTGTAGGGGCAGGGCGTTCCACACTTTAGGTGCAATGCAAGAGAAGGCTCGACGCCGTATCTGTTTTTTTGTATGTGTGTGATGTGTGCAAGTAGGAGTCCAGACGAGCAGGGGTACCTGGAATGTTTATGAAATCAGATGCGATTGTTGAGACATGTTGGGATAGAGTTTTGTAATGCCTTGAAAGTGTGGATAAGGAGTTTGAATTTGCTCATTTGCGTATGGGGAGCCAGTGGAGCTTCTGGAGGTGTGGTGTGATGTAACGTGAGTGCAGTTTGGGATGCTGCAAGTGATTCGGACTACTGAGTCCTGAATGGTCTGCAGCTTTTTATCGATCAGAGCATAAAGGGTGTTCCTATAGTCCAACTTGTTTGTCATGGTGGCATGCATGCCTGTTTCAGGGTGCTGATTGGGAGCCATTTGAAAGACTTTTTCAGAATCTTTAGTGTATGGAAGTCTGTGGCACTGATGTGGGTAGCCATGTTGAGGTTTGGATGCAAGTCCTGCTCTGTTGGCCACCAGGGGGTGTCCCACGGTGAAGAGGCTCTTCCCAAAGATCACGATTTCTGCTTTGTGATCAGCTTGAGACAGTTGGTCTTCGTTCAGTGGGTGTTTTCTGTCGTGCAGGCATTAAACTTGATCCAGGTAAAGGGCGTCTTGTCTGCGAGGGATAGAATGAGTTGAAGGTTGTCAGCACAAGAGAGCATGTTGATGACATGAGAGCATATATGATGCTGGCTACCGGGATCATGGGTACATTCAAGTGGGTTGAGCTCAGGGAGGAACCTTCCAGAACTTTGCAGAGGAGGTTGTGGGTATCCGAGGTGTACGGAGCAAGGTTAACTATCTGGGTCCGTCCAATCAAGAAGGAGCAGATCTATCTGATTGCATGTCCTTGGATTCTGATGTTGTGTAGGCGTTGAATGAGGATGGGATGGGAGGCCCCGTCAAAAGCTGCAGAAACGTCCTGGAGGATAAGAGCCACAGTGTCTTCTCCATCGAAAGTCATGCAGATGGTACCCATGGTGGTGAGGAAGGCAGTTTTTTGTGCTGTGGTTGGGTCTCAAATCAGACGGAGCGATGTGGAGGAGTTGGTGGTTATTGAGGTATTTGGGGAGGCATCTGTTAATGATTTTCTAAGACCTTGGCTGGGAATGGTAGTAGGGAGATCAGAAAGTAGTTGGTGAGCATCAATGGATCTGCAGAGGGTTTCTTCAGAAATAGGAGAACAGTTGTGTGTTTCAAAGCACCTAGGAAGGACGCAGAAGAGGTGGAGACATTCAGAATGGGTGTGATCCTTGCGCTGATGTTTTGCAATCCTCTGGAGTAGGTGTAGTGGGGGTCCAATGGGGACCCTAAGTTGATGGACTTCATGGTGGCACCGGTTTCTTCTGAGGTGAAGACGGGCTACGTGAGTAACACTGGTTCTCTTAATAAGATTGGGAGGCTTAGGTCAGGTCTGTCTGGTCCAGTTGCGGGTTGAAGTTACTGTAAATGGTGGTGATTTTATTGCTGAAGAATTGAGAGAGATTGTGCCAGAGGTCCTGCGAGGCAGTGACTGAGTTGTAGGCAGACGCTGGGGAGATGAAATCCTCCACAACATCTGTTTTGCCTTTAAAAGGAATTGGCTGACCTTTTTGACTTTGGCACCTTTTTTTGTTGAAGCTTAACCACACAAGTAAACAAAAAAAAAGCCAAAATAGCCAGCCCGTGCGGAATTATGTATACGTGTGTATGCATCACCACACTAAATACCAACAACACATAATGGAGTGGGGTACTAGTCCATCCAGGCATCGAGGCATACCTCATCCCTAAAGCTCCAACTAGCAAGCAAGAGGCAATTTTGATTTTTTGGGGGGAAATTTTGACATTTTGGTCAGCAGAGAGAGGCTTAATCCCCCATTCAGCCTTCCTAAGGTGGCAGAAAGTCTGTGTGGTGCCCAGGAGGGCTGCAGTGCAGTCCCATGAAAGGCCACAACTCATACGGTTTCTCACTGCTTCTCCCTGATGGTCTAATGGGCTTACTGAACCCCCCCCCCCCACCTCCCGGGTCAGGCAGATTGGTGGTAATCATTCGAATTGTCTCTCCTAAGGGGGCCGGGAGCCAACAATAGCACAAGGGGAAAAAGTGAGAAAAGAAATGGAGAGAGACACTTGGCCATCTTCGGTTCAGGCCTCGGACAACAGGCAGTATTTCTGCCCGGGGGGAGGGGGCATAAGAAGAGAGTGGTTACCCCCTTTCTGCCATCTCATATGTAAAAGCTACACCCAAAGTAATCCAAACTTCCTCTCATTTGCCATGGTTAATGGCGGCAGCTTTCAGGCTCTGGGTCAGCCAGCAACAGGGAACCCTATCAACCCTAGGAATCTCTGAAACCTAGAGACGCGGAGGAAGTCACAGCAGTGTGATCTGCATAGAATCCATGATGTTTTCTGCCCCCGAATGTCCTGAGCACATCAAATTAAGGGTCCGAAACAGACTATTTCCCATATTTATGAGACAGAAAATGTGGGCATTTCCAACCAATGGGCAAAATCTTACCAAAGGCATTCTCGCTTCTTCTAATTGAAACACTGTCTCCCTCAGAGGAGTGAACCAAAAGTGTAACCATGTGAAGATCTCATTAATACAACACTGACATCACTTAGTCCATGTTTTGACTGTTTCTGCTGCGGGCGATATGCCCACCCAAAGAAGAAGGGTATCATTTTTATTGGCAGGAGTGTCGTAATGCTGGGTATTAGTAATGTTGTGGATCTCTACAGATTCCAGAATGATCTCTCACAGAAATACAGAGGAAAAGCGGATTTTAACCAAAGTATGATGTTTGCACAGCATGTGATGTAAGAGAATGTAGTGGGAGCAATGCAAGTCAACACAGTGAACTCCTCTGGCTGTCCTGTTTTGATAAATATCTGAGATGGGTTGGTTTCTATGGGTGCTGGCAGGGCCAGGCTCAAATACTGCAACAGCCCACACTGTCAGATTGAGTGAATGTGAAAGGAAGCATTCTGATAGTTCCTTGTTGGGTTGTTGTGCCATTGGTGTCGCAGGCGATAGGCCCAACCACTTAAGTTGGGTTCTGTTTTAATCAGGAAAAGTGTAGGAACATAAAATAGTAGAACAAAAGTAATTATCAACAGGATTTCTTCCCATTTGTGGCTTTTAATTGTAAGCCAGTGTGCAATAAATTACAAATTTTGCCAAATTCCCTATGATCACATGATGTTAGGGATAACACCAAATCCAGTTTTGTACAAATAATAGTTTCTAAATTCATTAACACGGGCACATTGTAAAAAAAATGCACGTTTCATTCATACCCATTTTTAATTTATTAATGTTACTATATGAATTGATGCATGATCTACAAACAGTGAAAAATCAACATAAACTGCAGCTCAGTTGATAACTCTAGGACTTGTGTGCTTTTGAACAACCAACAAACACTATAGATTGCTGCAACTAGGACAATCTGGCAAATGTAACAGTTTATTATTTTTGTTAATTGGCCAGCAGGGTAAAACATTATAGACGAAAACATTGTCATCTATTTAAATATTTTCATATTTATTTTCATACATTTTTGACTTCACTGATAGTTTTTTTACGAAAACCATGAACCATCTACACAAATGACTGCTTGCTGAATTCTGCCTAATTTTCCTTTGACGGTTCACCATGGGATTATACACTGTCATTAGGAAGAAACCACAAAAATAAGAAAAATTGACTACCTGTTAGCAGTTTCGTCTAGTGACATTTGAAAGTGGTGGGGTGTAAAAGTTGAGGATGAGTTTTACATAGCGAGTGAGCGATATAAGAGGGATAGGGGATGAGCGGTCCCCCTCCCACTGAGAAAATTTGGGGGAAAAAAGACAACAAATGGTGCATTTCAAAGCAAATTTTAATAAAGAATTTAGTGAAGAAGCAAGAAGATTTATGAAGCATTTGTGAATCGAGTGTTACCAAAGAAACAAGAAGCTGTATTGGTTTTTAAAAGTGCCCTTTCAGAGTTTTCTGAGTTCTACCGGACTAACAAATCAGGCAGGTATAATCATTTGCTTTTATTGTATCAGGAATTGAGATACCTGGAACAATGCATCTAAAATATGTCATAACTAGTAGTGCTGGAACAGTTTTCAGAGAGGGAATGCTGCCATCAACATTACATCATAAAAGTCACTGGACAGTGAAAGGTTCAAGTGTTGCACATAGAATAAGTGTAGCAAATGAGCCATGCCTACTCAGGAGGAGAGTGATAGAGAAAAGGTATGTGTTCAGTTGCACATCTTGGAGCATACAGCTCCAAATATATGACAAAAGTATGATGTAATGTCCTTCCACTTACAAAGAATACATTTTCCATTGAAAGAGACTTGCATAATTCAGTTTTACTTGTAAACAAATATGGTGTACAATCGCTAATATGGAAATCAGGTTGCAAAGCATATTTACCAAGTGCTCTGATTTGTTTGATCCTATTAAAATCTTCCTTTCCGTGGCACTTAGGAATTACAAAAAAAGAATGTCTCATTTATACTTTCTTTGAACCTGCTCTATTTTGTAATATTGGTATAGTTCATGTTTAAGTATTTAAATGTTGTTGTGTGTTACAAAACCATTTGACGATCTACAGCTTTTCGTTCATGCTCCATGGACCCCAAAAGCTAGTCACTTGGTCCACATTATAAAACCACAATCTCAATGTTAAAATAATAAGAAGCAGCTTGTCAGGAGAATTCGCCTGACAAACAACTCTGTCTTTCAATAGACAACAAATGTAGTGTGATAAAACAAATCTCTTTCGGAGGCCCAATGCATAACCAACCAATAGCCAGGATGAGGAGAACATCTTTCCGATGGGCCTGGACTTATTGACATATTGGGAAAATGACTTAACATTGCATGTTTATACATATACACTGCGGTCTAGCGTTTACTTGGTGTGCTTCTGCCACAGTGTGGTGATACTGCAAAAGCCACACATGTTTAAAGCACCCTTGAAAGCAGTGTTCATAGCAGGATCCCAACAGCCGCACCAATATTCAATGCAATGTCTGTGTTTGCTGGAGTTGAGTTTAAATCTTATTTCCGAGCACCCAATAGGTGAATCCGGCAGAGGATGCTAGCGGGTGTGCGAGCTTAGGAGCCACCAACCACAATGCACTGCTCAAGTTGGACACAGAGTAAATGACTTCTGAAAAGAAAGTAGGGTGGATTCTTGCAATGTGCTGCAAGCCATGGGAGTTTAGTGCAATCCCTCCAGGTCTGCTTAATAGGCTTTGAGTGATAAGCCTAAGTTCCGGCTAGAAGTGGGGATTGATACGGCCCTGGGAATGTCTGGCTATGCTTTGAACTCATAAGGCCAAAAATTATTTGGCTCATTGGATTGGCAGATGCACACACTTTTACAGTGGCCAATGTTTCGTCATGAGGAGGCAAGAAAGCAACCTGAACTGAATAAGAGCACTAGGTTCCGTTACATCATGCGTCTGCACAGCTAGCCAATGGGAAACATGCACTACTTCTTATATTACTGCATTTTCAGAACTACAATATTAGCACAACTGCAATTACCTGCTCCTTTGAGTATGCATAATTCTGGCCTCGTGTCACTGAATGCTGTGATGGTGCAGAGTCCTGTACAGTACAGGTCTGGTCTTGACCGGACTCAACCATCAGTCCTGCACTTGCTCAGAGTGTGGGTCTGCCTGCGGGGCTCGAAAAAAGCGACTGCTATTCTCTCTGCCTTCCCCTCGTGCACAATACCTTCACTGGCACTGTGCATAGGAAGGAAAAGAATGATTGGTCACATCCTTTCATTCCACCCCCATGGGGTAGGTCAAGAACCAATCCAGGCTTTGCTCTTATACTTTTTATACTTAAAACCACATGAGAGTAAAGAAAAAAATTGGTTTCGGCAGGTGAATGTAGCGCTCCAAAGGAGCACGGGGGGCTGTGCTGTCCCTCCCTGGCTCCCTCGCAGAGTGCTGGTTCCAGGCCTGAAGTGTGCATGTCAGGCGGCCACAGTCAGAGACCTGTAAAACCGACAAGTGCAATTTAGCTAATTTTATTTATTTATTTATTTACGAATTTTGTAAAGCGCGCGGCTACCCCCAAAGGGGGTGTCCCGGCGCTAGGTCTGTCAGCAGGAAAGGAAAGAGCAATCTAGATAGATGCAAATAACCAGGTTTTCAGGCGACTGCGAAACAGAGCTTCGGATGGGGCAAATCTGAGATCGATCGGTAGGTCGTTCCAATGTTTGGCAGCAAGAACAGCAAAGGCTCGACCACCAGTTCTTGTGCGACGGAATCTTGGCACCTGCATGAGACGAAGGTTGTTAGAGCGAAGGTCTCTGATTGAGTGGGACAATCTCAATCTCTTTTTTAAATAATCCGGGCCAGTTCCGTTCAGGGCTCGAAAAGCAAGAGTGAGCGTTTTGAATTTAATGCGGTTGGCTATGGGAAGCCAATGGAGTTCTTTGCGAAACGCTGATATGGGGTGTCTGTATGGAATATTGCCAATCAGTCTTGCAGCAGCATTTTGAACTACCTGTAGGCGTACAATTTGATAAAGAGGGGCCCCAGCATATAAGCTGTTGGCATAATCCAGATGGGAGGTGATTAATGCCTGAGTTACTGTTCTGCGTGCTTCCTTAGGCAAAAATGGAAAGATCTTTCTCATCATTTTTAGTTTACCATGGCAGGCCGCAGTAACCTTATTAATTTGAGGGCCACAGGAGAGGGTATCATCAAATATAAACCCCAGATTGCGGGCAGAGTGAACCGGGGTAGGGGGAGGGTTGAGTACCGTAGGCCACCATAATGAAGGTGGGATGATCATTTTTTGATTAAAAAACAAGACCTCAGTCTTGTCTGTGTTAAGTCGAAGGTGGTTCGAGGACATCCAAGAGCAGATTTCGCCAAGACAGTGGCGGAAACTGGAAAGGCTGGAGTCAGAGTGGTCTCTAAAAGAAAATATCAGCTGTGTATCATCAGCATAAGAGACCACTCTGACTCCACATGCCTCCACCACCTTCGCCAACGGGGCCAGATAGACATTAAAAAACAGAGGACTCAGCGCTGAGCCCTGTGGTACTCCACGTACAAGAGGTTTGCATCCAGATTTAAACGGTCTGAGCAGAACCCTCTGAAATCGTCCTTGGAGAAAGGACCTAATCCACGCCAGAGCGGAGCCGCCCAGTCCTATATGCTTCAGTCGGTCTAGGAGAATTTTGTGGGACACCGTATCGAAAGCGGCGGATAGGTCGAGGAGGACCAACATGGCCTCCTCGCCCTTATCCACACACTCTCGCACAGTCTCCGATACCTCTAGCAAGGCGGTCTCCGTACTGAAACCAGCACGGAAACCGGACTGGGAGTCATGAAGAAGAGAATTAGTCTCTAAGTATTCTGCCAGTTGTAATTGGACGGCCTTCTCCAAAACCTTCGCGGGTTTCGGAAGGAGGGAAATGGGCCGATAATTACAGAATTGTGTGGGGTCAGCGTCAGATTTCTTTAGGATAGGCACCAACAGTGCTTCCTTCCAGGCAGAGGGGAATTGGCCTCGTTGTAAAGAGGCGTTCCAGATGGAAGTGAGAGGCTCTAACAGTAAGGTCGCCAGTTCACTCATGATTTTAGGGGGAGCCGGGTCCAAGGGGGAGCCCGATTTGCACTGTAAAAGTAATTTAAGTGCAAAGTCAGGGGTGAGATCCTTGAATGCTAATAGTGAGGGAGCGGAGTCATAGATGTTAGAAACCGGAGGAAGGTGAAGATCAGGTGCTCCATCTGAAGGGAAGGAGGATGCAATTTTTTCAATTTTTTCTTCAAAGAAATCCGATAGTCCATTGCAAAGAGACTGGTTAGCTAGATTGTTAGATGTCATAGCTGGGGGTTTTACAAAATCTTTGACGATTTTAAACAGCATCTTAGCAGAATTGTCTGCATCTTTAATTTGTAAGGCAAAAAACTCTTTCATGGCCAGTTTTTTTAGTTTAGTAAATTTCTTAAGGGCTGTTTTATAGATGGTTTTTGCCTCAGTATCATAAGTTCGTCTCCAGCTACGTTCTAATTGTTTGCAGTGACTTTTTTCTTTACGTAGCGTGGCTGTGAACCAGGGAGCAGAGGGGCGGGATCTTGCCGACGACACAGGTAGAAGCGGTGCAGTTTCATCAATTGCAGCCGATAAGGTCCTATTAAACTTGGTGATACAGTCATCAACATTTTCCAGTTCGGACTCTAAAGGGCAGCTAAATATCGATTCTAGAGCAGTACAGGTGATCTTGTGCCATTTTCTTCTGAGGTCTGAACCAAGTGCTACCGAGGTAGCTGCCTGAGGAAGTGAGATATCAACCGCGAGCAGGTAGTGATCGGACCAGGTGAGGGGAAGGGAAGGGTGGATGATGGTCCCTGGCAGGTTCGAGAATATAAGGTCCAATGTATGGCCCGCCACGTGCGTAGGACCACGAATTAGTTGTGTCAGGCTCAGGCTTTGAAGAGAGTCGAGAAGGCGCGTGGCTTGGGTGCAGGTGGGATCATCCACATGAAGGTTAAAATCTCCTAATACCATAAAGTGTGGGTGCTTAAGAGACAAGTCAGTGATGATGTGCACCAATTGTGATAAGGAGGAGGGAGATGCTTTAGGGGGATTATATACTAAGATACCTGTTAGAAAGACTGCCGCTGAGTCAGCGATAGTAAAATACATAGCTTCGATCAGTCCGATATTAGTAATTTTTTTAATAGTAATATTTAGATGGGATTTGAACAGAATTGCCAATCCGCCTCCGATTTTACCCTCACGGTTCACACCCAGGAATCGATAGTCCGGGGGGGGTGGCTATATGGATGTCCGGGTTAGAGGTGTCATTAATCCAAGATTCGGTAAGGAATAAGATGTCCCAGCTATAAGTGGTCAGGATAGACCAAATCTCGTTGGCATGACGGGGGAGGGATCTATAGTTAATCAGTGCTGATTTTAGGCAGCGGCCGGGCGGGGCAGGAGGAAGAGGTAGGGTGCGTTCGCACCACGGAGGGAGCAATAAGTTGCATAGAGGACAGTTGAAAGAGTGACCATCTAAGCTGTTAGGGGGGCAGCAAGCAGATGTAGAACAAGAGCCCGTTCCTAACTGTATTATATGCTACTGGCATTTCCAGTCACCCACATTGGCCATCACTCCCCTCAGGTCACACAACCAACCAGGACTTAATCTTAAAAGTGTGCACTAACGCCGCACAGTGTGGGGAGGCAACGTCCAAACACCCCAGAGGAGGAGCTATCCCTGCCTATTAGAAAATAGCAAAATCTTTGGTAAATAATGTTGTTCTACACAACTCTGTCTGTTCCTGAAAGCTGGGAAGAGGGTGATCTTAACACACCAAACCTTTCATTAGTGTCATTCTTTAAAACAAACAAAAAAAACACATACTTTTTTGGAGAGAAGATAGATAGATAGATAGATAGATAGATAGATAGATAGATAGATAGATAGATAGATAGATAGATAGATAGATGGAAAGATAGAAAGATAGATAGATAGATAGATTTATTTTGGCTATGTTCTCGGTCCTCTCCAAGAGAATCCACAAACCCTGGTTATCCCAATATGTGGGAAAATAAAGAACACAACATTTGGTCTGTATTCTTTTTGTGGAAAAGTTATGAAGGCTAAAGCACAGAACTGCCCCAAGCATCAAAAACAGGGCTCAGCAATGAGGAAGGGGAAAAGCCTCAAAACTAATAAGGTTTAACATACGAGTGCAGCAATGCAGTCCTATGGCAAGGTTGTATTAAAATGTAAATAAAAAATTGAGGAATCGTGATCTGCATTTATAGCCACAGTGGTCTCTTTTGCACATTGTATAGTACTTGATGTCAACACTTTATTCACTTTACTTACCTGATGCTTATGTTGTTGTTGTCTGTGTTCCATGTTCCAGTTCTTCTCTCTGCTCGGAGTTGGAGCTAGAAATCACAGGAGGAAGTTGTGCTGGACATAGGCTTCTCTTATTTGAGAGTAAATTACTTTCCTCGCCTCAACCTTGGTACAACATCTTGTCTTGACATTTGGAGAGGAGGTGATTAGTCAGGAGCTTATCATCTGCACCCTGCATATCTGCTAGGCAGATTCCTCGAGACTGGATGTGTACTTTTGAAAGATCTTTAACAACTACTCTCAAGCCTTTTTCACAAGTTGGCAGTGAGTCGTCTATTGTTGGAGGCACTTTAATATGTCATGATGTTTGTATTTCGCTTGTCTCTCTTCATAACATGTTAATCAAGGCTGCTAACGAGGGTTGTCTTGATATAGGTGAAACTACTAAGAATTTGAAACAATATTTTTGGTGACGTTCAATTGATGCACAGGTCTCTTAAATGGTGGCTTCCTGTGACACATGTTTACCGTGTGACAAACACTGGAAAAGACATCAGACCCCTGTGAACATGGTGCTTCTTCCTGAGGAAGTTTGGTGTAAGTTAGCTTTGGATGTTGCGGGTCCATTTGACATGTTGCCCAGTGACAGGAAATATAGGCTAGTCTTAATTGTTAATTTTTCAAAATGGATTTATTTTGAGTTTACATCTACACTTACTACCTAATTAGTGATTACATTTTTCCGCAGCGTATTTGAAATTTAATGTCCACCAAAATGACTAGTCACTGATAGTGATACACATTTCATTACATTCCAGATGAGAGACTTCATTGCTTCAAATCATATTAAACAAGTGCATGTAGAAAGAATGAACAATTTTCTAAAGGAAGGTATTTAATCGGCTTTAGCTGTTGGTGCACCTGTGGAAGAACTTTTTTTAAAGAAATTGTGGACATATTTGTTCACTCCACACAATACGACGGGTATTTCTCCGTTTAAGCTGTTGTGTCAACGAGACCCAAGATCCAAACTATGTCCAGATTAGGTGAAGAATTTGATCCCTAAAAATAACAAGTGCATTTGTCATACAAACAAACTGATTGTTAACAGGGTTTCACGTCAACAAGCCGTAAGCAAAAAGTATTTTGACGAAAAATTACCATGTGAAAGATGTGACTTTCCAAATTTTTTACTGAGTTCAATTAAAGAAACGAACAATTTTAAGAAAGGTGAGTCAGTATATACATTTCCAGTACAAGTGGAGACCCTTTTTTTGATTGAACTATTGTTGGAACAAACAATGAAAATTCTGAGCAAAAAAGGAGAATCAGTTGATGATCAGTCTCAGGCTTTGTGGTGAATAAAAGAAAAAATAGCGTTTCAGCTCCCATTATAAATGATTAATGTTCTCAATCTGCAAAACCATTCCCCGATATTAAAGGAGAATCTCCAGTAGAAGAAGATACTTCATCATTTTCATTGAATGACTCTAGCAGTGCTGATGATCAAACTGTTGCTAATTTGTAGCTGGATTTTGTTTTTTTGACTTCAAAATGTGCCTGTGCCTTCAACGTTCAAACATGTTTATTTGCGTTAAAGAGAAAGTAAAGGTTTATGTTCCATATTTTATTTTGTACTCACAATTTCATGAGTATTGTCTCATTTCAATTTTAAAAAGGGGAAGATGATGTAGAGTACTTTATGTTAACACTTTATTTACTTTACTTACCTAATGCTTATGTTGTTGTTTGCTTGTATTCCACGTTCCAGTTCTTCTCTCTGTGGGTTCCAACCTAAAGAGCCTGTTGGCAGTTGGAGTTGGAAACCACAGGAGGCAGTGGGCTGGAAGTGGGCTTCTCTTACTTGAGAATAAACTACTTTCCTCATCTCAACTTTTGGTGTGACCGGTTTTCTCAACACACATGTAATGGAAACCTAGGCATGGAAAGTAACATTTTTAAGAGGCTCATAACTTTAGTTCAGTCACCCATTTATGGCTAACACACATTTCCTTGGCTGAGGCAGACCCCAGTTGACCCTTCTAAATGTTATGCATTCATTATGTTACTTGGTTCCAATATTTGTTTGCTTTGCAGAAGCTTTCTCTCCCGGTAAAGAGACACACTGGATTTTAAAAATGTGATGTGGCACAAGGTTGGTTTTCTACACACATTACCATTTTGTACTATTTTATACTGCGATTTGTATATAGTCTTGTGGATAACGGTATTATGCAAGGATGAGACATGGTCATTTTTCATTCCTATACCGATGAGAGTATAGAATGATTCCAATAATTATGAGGGATATGGTACAAAGAGATAAAAGTAAAAGCACTCCCATAGCAATTGCCGTATGGCTTTTAAACATACTCTGTATAATGGTAGTGGGGCCAGTGATTTCGCAGCGCAAGGATATTTTATTTTCAGTACATGGGACTCCTTCTTATGGCTTCGATTTCTGTATATTAATACGAGTTGTTTTTGTGCCATCACAGTGCAAAAGCAATCTCCTACAAAGCCAAAAGCTATGGCGCTGCCTGCCTTCCTTTTTGCATTGTCAAAGCTGGTTTTGGTTAGACTTGGTTTTTGTAAAGTTTTATTCTTGGGGAGCTGCTGTGCACTCGCCACTATATATTTTATTTTAAGCAGAATAATTGTTTTGGGTTCCAAAAAGCACACCTTACAATAGTAGCCAGGGCACTAAAGGGAAATACTTTGCGAGCAGGCGTGCTCCTTGTGCAAGTGCAGAATGGTGTCAACCACAGTGAAATTAGATAATGCCTAAAGTGGGCTGACCCACTGCCCTATGTTGTATGTTGCAGAGGGGCGGAAGAAAATGTGGCTTACAGTCCCTATAATAAACATTAGTGTATAATAAACATTAGTGTATATATATATATATATATATATATATATATATATATATATATAATAATAAATAGTCAAAACAAATGCAAATGCAGCATTTGTTTGGACTATTTGCAGATGCTCCTAAAACAAAGCTGTGTATGTGCCCTGAACGTTTGGACCACACGATTTTACCCAACATCCCATCAAATGTATTGGTTGGTCATGTCAACACAGTTTCTTGAGAACATTCTCTGGCAAGTAATCTTCCCTTTCCATCTAAAAAAGTATGTAGTGTAGGGCAAAAAGCCCAAATTAGTATATTTGGGGTATAATGTAGTGTTTGTGCCTAGTACCCATCAATTGGATAGACCAAAGACTTTACAAATTGTGACCAGACAAATCTTCCTCTGCCCCTGAAAGAATCCAAGTAACTGGATTTTCCCCACCCATCATCCTTGAATTAAATTTGCTGTCCATATTTTCTAAGCTTTCCGCATCAGGTTGATGTGCAATGGGACGCTGTGAAATGCTCTTCTTACCTTGTAATCCTTAATTATAATATATCCTAATGGGCTCGGTGTGTATGTGGATTACACGTATCGCTTCTCAAATTGGCATTTTCATGGACTCAATGCTTTCTGCGTAAAAAGACATTGTGACCATCTCTGTAGCATTTTTCACAACCTTCCCCAATGTCTTTTCCTCTCGAGCCAATGTGCAGGTCTGTGGGCAGCCTGTGACTTTCCTATTGAATTTTGATGATGGACTTTCATTTCTTTACCAAACCCCCAGAATGGAAATTATTCATTTTAAGAAATTGATTTATTGAGAGAGGTGGAAGCCTCACTCTAATAAAAAACACAATTCTAGTCAAGGCGAACCGCAAAAGTCACTAAAATCACCCTGTGCTCATTCCCCTGGTAGCTTGGTACAAAAGCATGTTGGCTTAACTTTTAGAGGAAATGTGTAAATTATTTATTCACCACACAAAACAGTAATAACGGAAAAAAATGACAAGAAAATTCTCAAATTAATTTAGTAACAAATAAAGTAATTTTTAATAAATAAAATCACACCAAAACAAATAAAATCCAATCGTCAGAACTTGAGATATTCAAAGTTTTTGGAAAGCACATCACTAAGAAGCACAAAGCGTCAAGTGCATTATTTGATCGCACTGGACTGGGGGGGTGGGAGATAGTCACAAGTTCAGTTCGACTGCAATGGACAGCGTGTCAGATAGAGAGATGAGGTTAGTCCCGCTGAACAGTTACCTTCTCAAGCCCAACACGAAGAGTTCCGTTCGTGTCAGAGGGCTGTGAGGAGGTTTTCAGCACTGAGAGCAGGTGGAGTGTCGTGGATGGTCATCGATGTAGAGCGAAGAGCCGATTAATTCTGGAGCTTCAGGCTGGTTGATCGTTGCAGCTGGTCACTGTGGCGTGAAGTTCAGGTCTTCACTGTCAATCATCGCAGACGCTCACTGTCGGCGCAAAGAACAGATTCTGTTGGAGCTTCACACTGACAATCGTTGCAGGCGGTCAATTCTTGGTGTTAAGAGGTCACTTAGTGGTCGAAAGGAGCCCAAACTTCAGGATTTTCACATTTCCTTTAGGAAGAGTCCTCACATATGCCAGTCAAGGGTCCAGGACCTGAGGGCCATTCTTCAGGATCAGAACTCACTCCAACAGAAGGGCTCAGGAAGGACCAGTTGGTGCTGGTGAGCTGGGCAGTTGCAGAGATACCTCTAGAAGCTTATTGTGTCCCTGTAGCTCACACAGGAGGTCAGCCAACTGACCATTGGAGTGACTCTGGCTAGCCTGGGATCAAGGCAAGCAGGTTCAATCTTCCTTCTCCAGTCAGCAGGGCAGTCCCCCTCCATCAGACAGGAGTGCAGTCCTTCTAAATCTTCCACATGTCCAGGAGTGTTCGGTTGAGAGGTTCTGAAGGTTCCACTTTTAGATCTGGTGCTAGCCTCTTTGTGAGGGAATTCCCTGACCTACCCCTAAAACTGGTACCAGTCAGTTCCTTCCTCTGGCTCTAACCTGTCCAAGGGATAAAGATAAGGGCAGACCTGGTGTCAGGTTCCTTAGTGTGTGCGGCAGCCAGGGCATTTTGAAACGTAATCAGGGCAGGGTACAGTTTCTCCCCAGCCTTCCAGTCAGTAAGACCCTCTCCTCTTAGATCTAGGATTCCTTTGTTTTACTATCTGAAACCAATGTGCAACCCACAACAGCACAGCCATTTACAGTCATGTGACCAACGACAATGGCAGAAAAGAACATTTGGCTGGGCAGGAAAATGATACCTTCTAAAGGCGTAATTTTTCAGAGTAGCAATGTAAAAACTGACTTTACCACTAAAGAGGATTTTAAATTGTAATTAATTTTGGTGTGAACAGCATCCCTCTATCTGCTCCCAATCTAAAGTTAGTACTTATTAAATGTGATAAGGTAACCCAGTGTTATGGGAGAGATTGGACTTGCAAAGTAAAAAAGGACTGCACCTGTCATACTTCTTAAATACCATAGATCCTGCCCTATGAACCTTTAGGGCCTACCGTAGGGGTGAACGGTAAAAAGGAAGTGTTAGGACCGTCAAAACGTTTTGTTTTGCCAGGTTGAAATGTCAGTTTAAAAGTGCACTACAGTGGCAGGCCTGAGACATTTTGCAGTGCTACTTTAGTAGGTGACATAATGAGTGTTGCTGCTTACTAGTGGCATTTTATTTACAGGCCCTGGGTACACAGAGTACCATTTATTAGGGACTAATAAGTAAATTAAACAAGCCAATTAGGTGTAGGCCAATCTTAGCATGCTTTAAGGAGAAAGCACAAACACTTTAGCACTGGTTAGCAGTAGTAAAGTGCACAGTCCTAATGCCCACAAAAACAAGCTCAGCAAAGTAAGGAAGTGAAGGCAAAATGTTTGTGGGAATACCACACCAGGATATCGGGTCTAACACCCATAAAACATGTTAAATACAGAGATCATACAGAAATGACAGCAGTCTGAAAAACACCAAGTGCAAAAGCATCCGATGCAGTACATAATCCAGAACATGTCTGCAATAGAGGAATATGCTATAGTACTATAGATTGCAGAACTTTAACTCTTCGAAATAATTTTAGAAAAGTGTGTGACATGAGTCCTCCTATGAAAGTCTTACACTATATATAGTGGGTTATAGGAGGTTTGCCCCCTTCTTCGTTTAAAAAGCTATGCAATTGGAGGGAAAAATATCCTAATCCTAATAAATTCACAGGCATAATTGCATTTGATCAAATGAGTGATCTTTTGAAGGTTCTACATTTATTACATTTAAGAATGTGCATATCAAATGGTGTGTGAAAATGAAAAAGATGCAAATGTGAGGGATGGGGATTTATTGTTAGAGGTGTCCAGGATGCAAGAGTAGAAGACCTGTAAATGTAGCACACTAAAGGCCTGAAACTTGGTGAAGGTCACAGGAGCTCCCATCATGCTCGGTGGCTGAAGGTGGGATGGGCTAAGCGGCTGGCAGTAGCACTGAGTGGCAGCTGCTGACGCGGTTTGTTCAGGATCGATGGCGGCTTGAGCGGACTCGACTGGGGCGGCTGTAACTGAGGCAGGAACGCTCGCAGAGGAATGCGCCCGGAAGATAGCTCATCGGAGCAGTTAAGGAAGGCATTTCAGGCTGCCTCCACTAATTTGACTTTGACAGGCCAGGTGGGTGGACGGATCGAGGCGGGGGAGCCGTCTCTGTCAGCATTAGGAGGCTGAGGAAGGCAAACGGGAGCAGTCTCACTGGTTAGCTTGTTCAGTCTGTTTTTATATTAAAGAATTCTTTCTTTTCATATTCCATAAAGTTAGTTAGGGTTCATACATACGGCTAAAAATAGTACTTTTGGGGTTGGATATTGAAAGAGGGGGGCATTAGGCCGTCCCTACAGAAGCGGCTAGCGGGGTTGGGTGTGGAAGCAGCCTATCTAGGTTTAGGTGCGGCTTGCATCCTCCCCACAAGCCTCTTTTTTCAATGCCACGTAAACACGGGCAAGGACCATGAATAGAGTCTCCCGAGATGCTACTGTTAAACTCTGACTTGGGGCAAACTCCTTAAAGGGTTAAAAAAAACGACGCAAGAGGCCACCGCCTAAAGAGATGGAATTCAGACTATTTAGTGGTGAATCCAGAAGGGACTCCCCTAATGAGACTTCTGGAAAATTAGGCCTTAGAAAGTCCGACGCTCAGCAGGGATCAGACGCTCAGTAGGGATCTAAGGACTCAGCCGCTATGTGGGATCCACTACCAGTGAAGAACCCAAAGGATCCTAATAATGCCTCAGTTTCCCCCCCTTCCAGCACCGCTAGTCATGTCTCTCCTCTGAGACGAGAAAGAACCCTACGGGCGTCATTTGAATCGTCAGCAGGGGGTCCCCAGTCGACAAACAGCACACAGCCTACCCGCTATTCTCAGGACTTAATATAAAGAGCCAGCCTAAGTCAACAAGCTTCATGACACCGAAGCCCAACGCAAGCTTCGACACTCAAGACATAAGAGGTGACCTAACTCTGGATACTTCCATGTTTACCACTGCTGTGGAGGTTGCAGCTGAAACACCATTCACGACTACGCCCACAAATGCGCCCACTTTGCAGATTGCTCCAGCACTTTTTCAACACAAAGAACATGGTCGAATCAGAGGACTCCACACAAACTTTGCTATATCAAATTTTGGCAGGATTGGAAAATATGAAACTTTTCCCAACAGGAAGCTAAAAAAAAAAAAACGGACTAGATCACAGTTAAGCTCAATTCAATCTCACATCCAACAACTTTCGTCGCGGTTTGCTGAGGCTGAACAACGCATATATGATCTTGAAGACAGTGTGCCTCGTCAGACTGATCTAGTAAGCCAGCTACAAACCGAACCGATTAACTTACAAATCAAGGTAGACGATGCAGAGAATCGAACCCGAAGATGTAATCTACGCATAACTGGGATTCCTGAAGGCCGTAAGAATGGGCAATCAGTTGTAGAAGTAGTTTCAGACCTTATTACCAAGTATGTGTGCCCAAAAGCAACAGTACAGAAGAATGACCTCACCATTTCACAGGCGCATCGCATGCCAGCTGTTTCGCACTCTAACGCCAAATACTCAAGAACAATTATTGCAAACTTTGGGGACTTTCCAATTAACCTAAAGATCTTGGCATGTGTTATTCGCGATGAAATGTACCATACAAGTGATACTTTCTTTTTAAAAATGTTTTCAGACATGTCTGCCTTCTCTGCAAATGCAAAAGCAACAGTTGATGGACAGAATGCAGAACAATGTCATACATTCACCCCAGTACAGAGATCTGGGCCTAAATCCATCATTTTTCTGCTCACCATGCCATTCCAGTTTGAACCCAGCCATATGCAAATCAGTCTTGACCCTGGTCTCCATGGGAACAGTCCAGCCCGGTCCTCCCTGGACTGGAAACAAACATCCTAGGATCGGTTTCGGTCTTTCAGCCCTCATCAGCCAGGATAGCTTGATTCCAGTGGCATGGAGAGCACGGGACTCACGTCTGAGCATACCCGTCCCACTCGGAGTGACAAATGCAAAAACAACAGTTGATGGACAAAATGCAGAACAATGTCATACATTCACCCCAGTACAGAGATCTGGGCCTAAATCCATCATTTTTTTGCTCACCATGCCATTCCAGTTTGAATCCAACCATATGCAAATCAGTCTTGACCCTGTGCCCCATGGGAACAGTCCAGCCCGAACTGCCAAGCCAGGTCTTCCCTAGACTGGACACAAGCATCCTAGGACCGGTTTCGGGCTTGGTATGGCTTTGTTTGCCCTAAGTTGGCAGGGTATGCGCAGACGTGGGTCCCTTACTCACTTTGCCACTGGATTCAAGATAGCCTGGCTGATGAGGGTTATGAACCCGAAACCGGCCCAAGGATGCTTGTTTCCGGTCCAGGGAAGACATGGCTTGGCAGTTTTGGCTGGACTGTTCCCATGAGGCACAGGGTCAGACTGATTTGCCTATGGCCATGTCTGAACTGGGGTGGTGGAGTGAGATAAAGAATGATGATGAATTAAACCCAGATCAGTTGACTGGGGGTGAATGTTAGATTTGCTCAAGCACTCCGTCCATCATCCCCTTTGGTATCGCTTTCTTCGCACTCAAGTTGGCAGGGTATGCACAGACGTGGGTCCCTTGCTCACTTTGCCACTGGATTCAAGATAGCCTGGCTGATGAGGGGGGTTATGAACCCGAAACCGGCCCCAGGATGCGTATTTCCGGTCCAGGGAAGACATAGCTTGGCAGTTTGGGCTGGACTGTTCCCATGAGGCACAGGGTCAGACTGATTTGCATATGGCCATGTCTGAACTGGGGTGGTGGAGTGAGCTAAAGAATGATGATGGATTACACCCAGATCAGTTGACTGGGGGTGAGTGTTTGATTTGCTCAAGCGCTCCACCCATCATCCCCCTTGATATTGCTGCCTTCTCTGCAATGCGCAGAAAGGAATTCAGAGGCATGTGGAGTTGCTTTCAGCGACTTGGGGTCCCGGCTGGTATTATCCAGCAATCTAAATTGAAAGACCTCCACAAGGAGAAGGTCCATATCTTTATATTTTTCAGTCATTTGAGTTGGCGTAAGAGTTCCTTCCGTCCCTACAAAATCCGGGGGGGGGGGGCATGGGTTAATATGGGCTATAAGCCTCCAGGTCCGGATGGCGGCCTCACTCGAGTGGGTACCCCCCCCTCTTACCCCTCATTGAATAGGAGCGGTCGAATAGCCAGGAGGCTGGGGCACAGGGATCAGTTGTCTTAAACTGCCAGCCACTAGCTCACCACCTTGGGTGCCATGTCACAGCACCCCAATGCAGGGGAGGGTCGGGAAGGGCACAAATTGGGTAGGGCCACCGGGGACATAGGTAGGGATCACCCAGGGAGCCTTAGATGAGGGGGGCTCTGGCGTCAAGCGGGACCTGGGAAGGGGGCATAAGGGGGACGGGGGGGAGGGAACGGGGGTTGGGTTAAAAAAAGTAAAAGGAAACAAATAAATCCTTGCAGGCCTACTTACCTTCATCCTTCTGGGGTCGCTAAAATGAGGACTACTGAAAAGATTTAGATAAATTAGTTCGAGTAGATGATTTAGAGGAGTGTGAGTGAGATACAGAGAAAGCTAGATAGAGACAGAGGTGCTAATTCTTGGTATTTAGTGTGATCCCACTCCTCTAGAGTCATACTAGAGTCATACATCTGTCTCTCTCCATTCATCCAAGGCCTTGCTCATTACTGATGAATGAACAAGGTGCAATCGGTTGCTAAATACCATTGCTTAAGCTCCTATAACACCCTCTACGTCTGGCTCACCCGAATTCACCCCCTACTGTGGATTTATGCCTGACTCAGTCCCAACAGAAAAATTTATAAAACTAATCTCGCCCTTGAAAAACGGGATCACAACTGTTTTAAAAACTGGGTTACCTTGAAATGATCAAAAAGAATTTCTTCTGACATGTCATTCACAATGTGCAAGCAACATTGTCCACTCTGATAACAAGAGGAGACTACGAGAACGGACATACCCGCGACTGCCTGAGGTTTTGTTAAAAGGGCAACAAATGCAAAAGGCAGTAGCCGGACGTCTGCTTGACTTAAAAAATCTGGACTTTACAGGACCTGCTGTAAGATTACAGGGGCTTCCGGACAAAATTCAGAAACTAAAAAGCGGAGTGCACAAGTGTTTACAGACAACTACTATTCCTTTAAAAAAAAATTAAACTGCATGCTCTACAGACAAGGCTGTTCCAGATTCATAGAGGTTTAGAAAGAAAAAAGAGAGGTAGATTTTTTGTGGCACGAGCTGCACAAACTAGTAGAAGCCTCCCTCAAAACATCTGGATGATAAAGAGCAACTCAGAACTGGAATTCAGAGCGAACAAGACAGGGGCAGGAGGATGAGATCTGTGCTGTCTATAGCAGTTTTTAACATATCGTAATGAAATGTATAGAAAAAGAAAACAATGCATGGAACCAATGGGAAGAAACAGACAATAGAGAATAGGCTTGATCACGTGACATACTTATAATTGAGCAGATGCACATTACAATAGAAAATTAGACATTTTTCTGTGAAGACAAATCTCATTTACATCATTGTGTAGAATATTTCATCACTGGCAGCTCTCTTTGCCCATGCATTTTGCAGAAAGGCTGCTTTGATAGTTGTGCTACTTTTGGGAATAAGGTAATAGACTAGAGGAAATCTGGAAAGCAAGCAGAAATATATTTCATAAATCGGAAACACGAGAAAAAAAGCGGCCAAAAATATTTATGCATTTGTTTGAAGGCATTATTACAAAAATGCTTCGGAGGGAATTCAAGACAGCGAAGGGCAAATAAGGCTCTAGAATGAAGCAGTGGAATAAAAGGTGGATGGGATTATTGAGAGCATCTGAAGGCTATAGCACAGGCAAAAATCAGGAAACCACCCTTCCACACCCAAAACTGGGGCAGGGAAATATTAAACATTTTTGTAAGACATTATCTTGTGTGTGCAACTGAAAGGGAAGGTGGTAGACGAGAAGAGCCTAACCATTCGCATTGACAGTCAGTGCTGATGCACCAATACAGCATTAGCTCAGCCACTTTGAATTAATAACAGATGTAGTTACTTGTGCAATATGGATGGCTGCGATCAGCTGGGTGAAAACACTGGTGTCGATGATTTATATACTGCAGTTCCATGGGTCACTTATCTATATCAAAACATGCAATGCCGAAGCACGTGTCTGATGACAAAATGCACGGACAGGAATAATGAATCGCTGCCAAATTTTAATGAAAAAGAACATCCTGGTCAAATAAAAAATACTGCATTGCAGAGCTGAGAGTTATTTCATACGAGGCTACGCTGGCAAGTTTAAACTTCACTTCTTACAATAAAAGATCAAATCAGTAATCATTTTGGAGTGCGTCTGCGGCCAAAGAGACTGAATAAATGTAAGAGGTTCACCGGTGTGTTGAGGTACTTGCATGCCTGATGCTGCGTGGAACATTCCTGCTGAGAACACAGAGCCCTTCCAATGGCCTTTTAATCACTTAACGTGCCTGCCCTCGTGGCACCGCGTTTAAACTTTTCACTGTACAAAACCGTTAACTATTGTGAGACCTTCCACTGGCAAAAGCATGCAAATATGTGTCCGGTGTGCTTGTCTCAACGCAGTTATAAATATACACTAAGCGGGGGCGAGAAACAAAAAATGGCATTCAGGTCCGGAGAAGTTGGGGTGCACGCGCAGCTACAAAGGGTAAGGCGAGGTTTCCGGAAGTGCTCACTTCCGTTATGTGGCATAGGCTGTTCTGAGACAAACTGACATGGAAATCCATGTAATCCAAGACAGCTAGCTCTCATCGTGTAGAAATAAGAGCAGATGACCTAAAATCCACTGTAAAACGTGCTAAGAGCATGCATTTCCACTGCAGACTCTCACTGATACACAATACTTGGCGTAGAACACTTAGCACCACTATGATCCACTTATTATAAATTCTTACAAATAGTGGCGTCGGCCATACCTGTGACAGAACCCATAAGTATTATGTACACAGACCCTTTCCTATGTTCAAATACGAGTATGCAACATAAAATACACTACAGTAGTTATGAAGATGCACATGGGCTTCAGATAAACAAAGGCTGCACTCTCAAGCAAGACTGGATTAAACTACCATGACATTTTATAAACTCAGCACTCACAACTAAGCATATCATTTTATGATTTTAATTGATGGTACTTTTCACTATTTCAAAGTCCAAGTGGTTGTATACCACCCGCCCCTCGGGAAACAACGCAATATGTGGCAAGAGGAAGGCGCAAGTAAAGCCAGTAAGGCTAGGTATGTGGAAACCATGATCCTGATGACACGTAAGTAATTGTACAGAATGTGTGTCTGTACAGAGATGGGACTTTGGTGGCGACAGTGGTGGTGCATAAAGTCAGTTTGGGGCTAAGAGGGCCACCCTGGCTTCAAGCAAAGTCGGGGGCGGGGTATTAAGGTTAGTTTACTGGTCACTTGTACAAGCAGACGCTTTAGCGAGAGGTAAGAGAATTTTCACAATATATGTTGCATTTTGTAAGATATAATCATGTAAACGATTAATACCCCAACTTTGAATGTGGTATCAATGAGGTTAGTGTACGTTCTATAATGTGTCCTTAGCACAAGATATGATTCGTTTTTCTGACACTGTACTTCTAGGAAAGGTCAGTAATGCTGATGGATCTAAAACGTTCCCAGAGGTCAGATAAGGCTGCATTATTAAATATTACTAACAGTAAATGTGTGCAAGTTGCCCGACTTACATGTTAAGAAAGGGATGTGACAAAATACAGTTTTGAATTTGAAAAACTCTCTTCGCCAACAACATGGGGGTTTAGAACCTGGGACAAGAGCAAAACAAAGTGGTCAACTCTTTTAAGGAGCAACCTGAAAAAGTATGGTACAAAAGAGAGGGCTGTCACAGTTCTCCGCCATCTTTGTATTATTACTTCATGGAGTGGCATATGACTAGGAAACTTGTTGACAAAATGTAGATTTCCTTATGGATCACTGGGGAAAGATAAAAGAAAGAACAACATACGAAGAAGGACTTGACAGATCAAGTGATAGAAGAGGAAGAGTAACAGACATAAGACCAGATGAGACTGACAGCCACACACTGGAAACAATCATTGGAAGGGTAAATGGGCGCAGGGCGCCAAATAACGTCATCAGTAGAGCTCTCACTCTTTAATGGGAACCTGAGAAAGTCAATAAAATCCAAAAAGCTGTTAAATACAACAGAAAGAAACCCATGTTATCTTGAGGACTGTTGCAAAGTTTTAGGCATTCTGGTACTTCACAAGGAGCACATCCACACACAAGTAGTCCCTTTGGCACCAGGGACTATGGCAATGTATGCGGTTATATAGTTATATTGAAAAGTCCCTGGCAACTCCCTGTACATTAACATTTTGCAAAACAAGCACAGCAGAGACAAAAGGCTGGCTGGCAGAGCCAGGTCTATGTGCTTTACTTTCTAGCTCTGGCATCAGCCAAAATCTTTTGATTTTACTAAAACTATAATGTGTAATATAGTTATAGGGGCCTTTAGACAGTGCCTTCATCCATTCGTTTATTGTTAAGTGGTTCACATTTTTTCTTCCGCCCACTACTACATGCAGTGTATAGGGCAATGGTCAAAGCACTTCAGCGATAGGTTGACATCACTGTGAGTGGCAGCATTCTGTCCTTTCACAAGGAGCACATTTATGCATAAATTATTTCCCTTCCTTGCCATAGACTACTATGAAAGCGTGTGCTTTTTGAGAGAAATTTTTTTTTTTTGCTCTTAGTCAATATTTTGCACATTGGTGACTGTCCAGCAGCTTCCCCAACTATAAAGTTTTGCAAATAACATGGAAAAACAAAGTAAGCATTTACATGGCTAAAAGGCCGGTGGACAACTCCAGGCCTACCGACTTTATCAACGCTTGTTTGGGTTACAGCTTTCTCGTGAAAACAGTGACTTTTGCAAACATTTATGTCATACAATCTAAGTAACAATAGGAACATAGAAAAAGTGTTTTGCATCAGATAGACTTTGTAAAAAAACAGATAATGCGCAATATCTTCCGGAATAGAAAGTGTTTACAAAAGGGAACCCAGGCCTGTCAAGTGTCACGCATCAGGCATGACGCTAACGCATTTCAGTGCGGTGTTCCCGCATCACCGCACTGAAATGCATTGTCACGCATGTCACTGACCACATGGCTGCCCACTTGACGCCAGGTGCTAGAGCGCGCTGGCGCTGACAGCCGTGTGTGCTCCCCGGGCCGAGGCAGACTTCACTCAATACCAGCAGCAGCTGAACAGTTAAAGATCTGCTCTGCCTCTCTCCGACGCAGTGGTTGTTACAATGTTACCTACTAACAATCTGTTCGGCTGCTGCTGAAATCCGGCCTCTCGTCCTCCTGGAACAGGAAGTGAGGTCGGTGACCAGAAACGGTGAGGCCAGCCCGGGGACTCAACTGGAGGAGTTGCAGCTGTGTCATCCGGTCGGCGCCCGGCGTCCCTTAAACAGTCTTACTTCTGAGACTGTCTGAGTCAAGTGCGCTGCTGCTAGGCCTGCGCAAGAGGGGCAATAAGTTATTAAAATCCGGCCCGGCCGTATTGTTAAACCGGCGGGACGCCGACACAGCATGATCGACCACCTGCTGGCAGTCACACTTGGGGTCAGTCAGCACAGCCACCACATGAAGACCGGGCACTGCTGGGGAGACTGCACGCAGTGCTGCACCGCCGTGTGGCTCTGTCACGGTCCGTGTTGAGGCCACCGGAACACCTGTGGGCACAATGGCTGAGCAAGTGGTGACTCGCCCCACCACTACAGCAGTATTGATCTCGTAGACCCGACGGACGGACCCCACCGGCGCCAGCGGCCAGGCTGCTGAATTTGAACCACGCCAGCCCGGGCCGTCAGAGTGGTTCAGCAACAGAGTCCTGTCGTCAGAGTCCCGTGAAGCAGATAAGGAGTCAGGACAGCTGATCGGTCTGGAGGAGTCTATTGCTGGAGGCGGACCGGGCGACAAACTCGCATTACCACTACCCGCGGTGACTCAAGGCCTGAGCCTGCCTGCAGCAGGCCTTGCAGATCCGAGTCGCTGCCTTTAATTATGGAGCGCTGCACCAAAATAAAACGGCAGACATTGGTTACGGGTGTTAACCGTTCAGGGAGCCCGACAACGAACCTGCTGCCCCTGAAGGTGTCTAGGCACTTGATCTCATTATGGTAAGACAACTTTTTTCTGAGTTGATATTGGGACGTATGTACTGAGATGTGCTAACTTCGAGGTTTGCGAGGGAAAGGTTGGTGTTTTTCCCGAATAGAAATCCTGTACAGTGACTGTTTCCTAAATGAATTGAAAACAAGATCTGTATTATATTAGCTCGTCTGCTTTTCCATTTACAATCCTGAAGCACTGTAGTACTGAAATTCGTAACATGCATTAGTGTCGTTGAGCAACATAATTTAATTTGAAAAGTACTTCTTCTTAAATACATGTGCAAGAAACTATCTAAAACAGTGCCCGGTATATTTTATCGCCACAGCTGTAGCCCAGCATCAGTCCATAGACCTGAATGTACCTGAACTAATTTTTCTCTTGAGTGCAGCTCTTTTATTCTCTCTCTGTGATTGACTGTCTGGCTGACAGCTCTTACCTATGTATGTGCCACAGTACATTTATATAGCTTTCTTTGTGCTTAGGACTTATCTTCAACGATACAAATGAAGAATGTCATTTCTGAATGGCCATTAGTCTCTAGACACTTTACACATAACTTTTTCTGACTTTAATATTTGTTCCAGGATTTTGTGTTTAGGATTGTGGAGTCCTCATCTGGGGAACTAATAAAGAAGTGCTCCTCATCCCAAAACGTATGGTGGATTAATAAACAAAATATATGAAACTCCACACCTCTTTTGTTGCCTGTGTGAAACTTTAACCATTTCTCTTTTGGGCTGTCAGCGTCTGCCATACCTTTGCATTGTCTCATAAAGGGACATACTGTTTAACACACAACATCATCCAGGCTGTAACCTGTGTGTGCCTCAGCCTCACTCACCTGAGCATTGCACAATGCAGAGTGTTTGTGGCCACTGGCCAATCAGAATAAAAATGCTCTAGGTTAGTTCCCTTCCATTCCTAGAGATTTGCAGCTGTTTTAAGATCTCCTTAGAATTTCATGTTGTTCAAATGGATGTAATTTCCGATATTTATAGGTTTCTCGGATCTTCATTGCTTGATTTTGCTCGGTAGAAAGTGTCACTCATTGTCATTGAAATGTCACTCATTATTACCGTGAAATTATGAAAATGTCACACATGGCAATCTGAAACCTTGGCAGCTATGGGAACCTACAGAGAAATATTCTCTTCTCATTTTCCAGTATGGCTGGGTTCGAATAGTGAAAACTATCTCGCTAAGTGGGAAAGGTATATAACAGGAAAAAGTAACTTTGATGTGGTAAAGGCATAACTAAACTAGGAAACAATGTAACTTTCACAAAGGGCTCAAACAGGGACCTGCACAAAAAAATCCATTTAAGCATACGCCCACATACCAGTAGAACTTGTGGTGAAAAAGTCAACACACAGAAAAATAAACTGGAATTTAAATAGGAATATATACATACACATATATATATATACACATACACATATATATATATATATATATATATATATATATATATATATATATATATATATATATATATATATATATATATATATATATATATATATATATCCAAACAAAGAGAGCCCAATGTGGAAGAGCCACACAACAGGTAAATAAAGCTTTGGTTTCTTTATTGGAGGTTTTGCAGAGTACAGGAAAACACTCGCGCTGCAAATAATTCACCTTTCTGTCCGACGCGTTTCATGCTGGTGACAGCATTTCATCAGGGACTCTGGTTTTGCAAGAAGCTGCCGGCGCTCACTTTTAAACACCTGATATGAGTTCAAGTCCGCCTCAGTGGGCGTAGCCACTCTCGGGGCATCCTGGTACTTGTGGTGTTTGTTAATTTCCCCAGTGGGCCGAGTGCCATGCTTGCTTCCAATTATGCATAGTATTACCCCAGTGGGTTGCGGCTTAAGTCTCTTCCTGATACTTGCACGTTTTGAAACCACCAAAAACAGCTCCTGTTCCTTATCACGGTTCCATAGTCTATGGCACCGCAAGTCCGTGTTTCAACAGAAGGGCTCCTCCGCGACCCAGGCTTGGCCGCTAAATATCAATCCAAACAAAGAGAGCCCAATGTGGAAGAGCCACAGAACAGGTAAATAAAGCTTTGGTTTCTTTATTGGAGGTTTTGCAGAGTACAGGAAAACACTCGCGCTGCAAATAATTCACCTTTCTGTCCGACGCGTTTCATGTTTTTGGTGGTTTCAAAACGTGCAAGTATCAGGAAGAGACTTAAGCCGCAACCCACTGGGGTAATACTATGCATAATTGGAAGCAAGCACGGCACTCGGCCCACTGGGGAAATTAACAAACACCACAAGTACCAGGATGCCCCGAGAGTGGCTACGCCCACTGAGGCGGACTTGAACTCATATCAGGTGTTTAAAAGTGAGCGCCGGCAGCTTCTTGCAAAACCAGAGTCCCTGATGAAATGCTGTCACCAGCATGAAACGCGTCGGACAGAAAGGTGAATTATTTGCAGCGCGAGTGTTTTCCTGTACTCTGCAAAACCTCCAATACAGAAACCAAAGCTTTATTTACCTGTTGTGTGGCTCTTCCACATTGGGCTCTCTTTGTTTGGATTGATATATATATATATATATATATATATATATATATATATATATATATATATATATATATATATATATTTTTTTTTTTTTCTTTTTTTTAACATTTATGCCTCACCTCGAACCTAACTGTGTTTTTTTTTTTTTTACGTCGAGCCTGGGCAGCGCATGTGCTGCTCTGCGAGCCATGCTGTATTGGAGTATTGAATAGAAGCCCCGCCCACTCCCCGCTGATATTTGTCATTGGCTTGTGTCATTGTTCTTCATAAATACTGGCTTCTGATTCAATAATAGGCATGTTAGTCCCTCCTTAATACTGCCTTGTATTAATTTGTAATCTCCCATGAGGAATGGTTTTTACTTCGTTGTTACACGGTAGGTCTTATTAAGTTTGTAAGCACTATTTTCTCTAATGCGTTTCTCCTACTGCAGGCACTATATGCTTTCTTGCAACATTCAGATCGCCATGCGCGCTTTCACACAACGCTTTTACAAAAAAAAAATCATTTGTTTGTCAACTTGACAAACAAATGCTTTATTGATAAAAAACACCCCCCCCCCCCCCCCCCAACATACCACACTTTCACTTTAATAGCGGCCGTGGACCTTTCTTTAGACACGGCTCGTCTAAAGAAAGGGGAGAGGCCTCTATTAACATGAAAGCGCAGCATGAGGCGCTTGTAAACAACAAGCATTTGCAATGCAATAGGTCTCGCATTTTAGGAACTTTAACCTATTGGTATTGTAAATGACAATGCCTTTTATTTATGTGTTGTTTTTTAAACACATAAATAAAAGGCATTTTCATTTACAGTGCCAATAGCTCAAAATGTCGCAATTGCAAGACCTATTGCATTGCAAATACTTGTTTTAAATGTTGCATGCGACGGAGGGGGGCGCTCTTTACCTTAAAAATCTACAGTACAAACTTGTGAGACAGTATTCGCTGCAAACTTTCAAGGCAAAAGACTCCATCTCTCAGTTTTGCTGGAAGTAAAAGGAAGGTAACATGAGGACAGGTGGGGTGCCGAGTGTCGGGAAAAATTATTTAAATACGAATTATTGGTTATTATTACTTCAGGACACTTCCCTTCTCTTATTTGTATACAAGGACACTTCAGCTACAGATAATCTAAAAAATAAATCGCAACGACAAGCTAAAAAGTTTTATAATGCTAAAAAGGGGTTGAAGAATTAGGGATGTGGGAAAAAAGCAGGACATTTAAAGGTTGGACATTGTACACGTGCCACAAAGCCACGATTGCTTCATCTCTAAAAACATTTACACTATCTCAAGTTATGCAGGTCCAACTAGGAAAACATCACAGATCATCACATGCCAGATGTCACAGAACTTGGAAGAAAAATGAGATGAGTGTTGACATTTTAGGCTTGGACAGAGCATTCAGTAGCCTGCGAAGGTCACCGAATAAGTAGAAAGGCAGCATTATAGGCTGGAACAGGCATTGTAAAGCAGCATAGGCAGGTGCGACCGTCTCAAGTTCCCTGGAAGGACATCCCACCCCGACATATAAAGGCCCATCCCTTCAGCTGGGAGACAGTCATCTGTGAGCTGGCTCAATGCCAGACTCCCAGCACAGACCTTCAGTAGACATAACAGTCTTGGCTCAAAGGAAGGCGGGTTGGTTTAAAGGATTGTGTCTGTTACAACAACGAATTGTAAGGTCGAAAATAGGATAGCATTAAAAACACGGAGAAGGAAGGCAGCACCTCGCAAGAAGAAGAGGACAATGTTCAAAACAGATGCTCCAGACATTTTATACACATTCAGAACTTTACAAGATTAAGAATGGAGCGATGCCAACACAGCCAATGTTCAGCGTAAAACTTTCTTTACACAGCAAAAGCTATAGAGTTACACAAAGAACAAAAACTTTGCATGTAAGATGACTTAAAAGAAGACGTTTGGTGCATCAAATGTTTTTCTTCAGAAGATTGGATTTTGAAGCATGTGCAGTGCACCGTCGACCACAAGAGTGTAGGTCATTTCTCAAGGCTGGATTTCAGGCCTCAGCCAGGAACCTAGATAAGGTAAAATATTTACCCGACCAAATTTAAGGAATCTCGAGTGTCAACCTCAATTTGGGGCAATAGTTACAAGAATATTGGTATAACCGATGTTGCATTACTCAAGCTACATGTCAAAATAGTTTGGAGAGTAACAGACATAATCTTTGAGCACTGCCAAGACCCCTATATAAGCAAGGCAGTAGGGACAGGATGGGGCACTACACTGCACACATGATGCTCTTCCATGGAGGTGAGTTTTTCATGGCTATAATGCAAGTGAAAGTCTGACTACGGATGCCGAAAGAAAGACTTATTGTGTTTGTTGTCTGACTCAGAAGCTAGTTGTTTCTTCACTGAAAGACTTAATGACCCTCACTAAAAGGGAAAGTCACAGTGGCCAAACCCAGCACGCAGGTGCAAGCTGAGCTACTAAATTAATTTAAAAACAATCCACTGCCAAGAACTGCCCCACCCTTCAGAAAGTTGTGGTTCAGCCAGAGCCAACCAGGATGTGGAGGTTTACATCCCACTCTTTCTCCCGGTGGCACAGGAACAGGGCTTGGGAAAGTATTACCACCAAAGACAATGCAGTGACTAACCCTAAAACAAGATTCTGTAAGATGGAAGCAAAGCCACAGTACCCAGAAACTAGTCACAGAATTTATCATATAGGATTAGTCCCTTGTTCCACTTAGAGCACACCGTGGATTGAGGGTGACATGGTTAGGGTGTGGCTTAGTGTCATGCAAGGAAGGCTGAATGACAGTGCAGCCTGTGGTGCGCAATGAGGTAGTCTCTGCTAGCCAGTCCAGTCAGGCTAAAACAATAGAAGAAACTCAAAAATATTGGTTTGATGCTAATATTAACCACTGCTAAGAAGGAGTCTTTTTCTCCCCAACTATTACAACCATTTGTGTTAACAAAAACATCCTCTTGCAGGTATCACAAGAAACACATTTCTTCTGCTAAATTCTTATTCAACCAACCACACAGGAAGGTATGTTGGTCCATTGTGAAAAGCAGGGCGTTGCCTGTCCCTAGCGGACTTATCAAGCACAGCTTTTATCATAAGTACTTTTATCTACAACTGTTAGTCAATGCCTGTTTCACAGTGCCTCAAGGGACCTCGGATCACCCCATTACTGACAAAGGAAAAATTTGAATATTTCACGGTCATTTAACTAGAACTCCATAGCTAACCTTGAATCTACATAGATTAGCCAAATAAGGAGCTCTGTGTAAAGTTATGTTGGTAATGGACTGCAAGACTCCTGAGAACAGACGCAGGTGAGAAGCAAATGAAAGAGGGGAGGAATACAAAGCAGGCCATTCTGCCATCCACCCAAAACAAAACACAAGCAATGGGTGTGAAGGTTCACTAAATCCAGCCCACTCAAATAAGTGCAAATTTAGGAGTTATCTGGGCAAGGCACAGTGTGCAAAAAAACAGAAAGAGTGGAGGTTGAAAATCGCTGCTGTGGGGAACAGATGAAGTTTGAAGACTCTGGAACCTGGCCCTCTCTGCAGGGCCACCCGCAAACTTTTTGAGTTTACCCTCAACTGTTTGCTGAATTTGGTTTTGCTTCCCTTAGAACTCTGTGCACTTTACCACTGCTAACTAGTGCTAAAGTGCTTGTGCTCTTCCCTTACAACATGGTAGAATTGGCTTATTCCCAATTGGCATAATTAATTTACTTGCAAGTCCCTAGTAAGGTGGTGCTCCCTGCGCCCAACCCTGTACATTAAGTACTACTGGTGGGTCTGCATCACTGGTTGTGCCACCCACATAAGTAGCCATTTAACCATGTCTCAGGTCTGCCATTGCAGCCTGTGTGTGTAGTTTTAAGCTGCTGTTTCAACCTGGCAAAATAAACCTTTTGCCAGGGCCAAACCTTCCTTTTAATACATGTTGGTCACGCCTACGGTAGTCCCTCGACGACCCAGAGGACAGGGTGCAGTGTATAAAAAGTGGGACATGTAATTTTAGTCACATATGTCCTCGTAATGAAAAACTCTTAAGTTCATTTGTCACAACTGCAAGACCTAACTCATCTATAAGCTAACATTGGAATTACCTTACCACATTTAATAAGCTGTAAAATCCAATTGGGACTGGGTAGACAGGTCGAGTTTGAAATCTAAAGAATTGTAATTAAAAGCCCTCTTCAAATGCAGTTAGGTTTTTTATCACAATTCTGAAAATGCCACTTTTAGAAAGTTGTGGAAAAGCGCCACCCAGGGGCGACGTCCCCTGAACGTACAGTGAAATTTTCCAATGAAGAGTAATCCAGTGTTATTCAAATTCAAAAATTGTTAAACCGTCGCTTGATTCCCAAATAGGACCTATTAAATCATCAATATTTAGTTCTCAGATCATCAACCTAAGAATTAACAGCATTCCATTGATTATGAATGATGCATATCAATTAATCTTAAGTAAATCTTGCTTTTTGCGCATTCCCAATGCATTTCAGGCTAGAGGAGCCCTTCTTGAGGGGAAGTTAAATTTATGGGATAATGAAGTGAAAACATGCTGGTAAGTAAAAAGGATGCAACCTTAGTCAGTCAATTTTAAACTGAAATCAAAACTGCTCAAGTGAAAAAATAAGTTTGAGTGAAGAGAAAAATAAGTTTGAGAAGAAAAAAAATCAACGTGCATCGACAGCACAACAGAGTGAACCTAAGATTGTTGAATATCAAAGATAGATCCATTCACAAATTCCTTTATTCGAAAGCAGTCAGTGCAGCAACAACCGCAGTTAGACGGACTAGTTCTAAAGTTGTGAAAATCGTGCAAGTGTTCAAGATGTCTGCGAACGTATTAGTGTCTCGAAGATCAGAAATTCCTAACGTAACTCAGAGGTACTACCAGTGTTCAGGACGTCTTGTGGCGTGTTTAGCGCGTCTCAAAGGAAATCCTAATGCAATTCAACAGTGCCACCGATAAGTGTATAAGTAAAGAATGATTAGATGCGTGATATGAGATTAAAGAATCTTACCGCTGTGAGCAAGCAAAAGTGAAGTAACGTCCTAATCCGTCGCTATGTTGAAAGAGATATATGTGACGGGGAACATGGCAAAGTAAATTAAGAACTTATTGGAAGGTGGACTACATTGGGCAAGGTTTCGATAATACAGATACCTCGGAAGTACTAAACACGGATAGTGATCGACATGCAACAATTGTCATAATTTAAGAAAAGAGATATAGAACTGGATGTCAGTAATCAACTGATTTATAAACCTAATAACAGGATGTTTTCAAAGGAAAGAAAATGGAGGGACATCCATACTTTCCTAAGAATCACAAATAAACTATATTCCATGCAATCAGCATAAGTTTGTCCAATTTTTTAATGCAATAAATCTCCCTCTGTAGGAGGTGTTTACAATTGTCTCTGGCTTCCAATAGTTCCATAGTTTCCAGCACCATGAATCGTAATTGGTTGGTATGATGTTTTGAAGACAAAAAATTAGAGGCTATGACAGATTTTTGATTGTTGGTCCTTATATTGCTTTTGTGTTAATTCAATCTGATCTTAAATATCCGTTAAGTTTTTCCTATGTATACCAAATCACACAGGCATTTCAGTAAATACACTATATTTTTTGGTTTCGCAATTGTCGGTTGTATGCAATTTAATTTTGTTTCTTTTGCGTGGATGAGTTATACAGTTTCCTTTAATTATATTGTTACAGTTACTACAGTTCAAGCATGGAGTGGTACCTTTATAATTCCTTTTTTTGTTTGAAGGTTTGTGACAACAATAATTCTTTTATGTTCTTGCCCCGCTCCTACACGAATAGGGGAGGATCTGAAAAAACACCATTAAAATCCTGTTCCAGTAGACAAAGAAGGAATCTGGCCACAAGAAAGACAAACCAGAAACAAGGGACATTTTTAAGAAGTAATGCCATGTGCTTTGCCAGTGCTGGAGCAAATTGTTTAGTGAGGCAACAAGTACATTTTCGGGAAGATACCCCACAATGTTTCCCGATATACAGCAAATGCGCCCGATCCAAACTTTGGATCGGGCGTATTTGCCGTATGTCGGGAAACAGAAGATTAAAATTAAAAGTCTGGATCGGATTCGGTTGACCCTTATTGTGGGGTATCTTCCAGAGTTCCTACACGTTTATTTCAGTTCCTTAATGAAAGTGCTGAATACTCTACTTGATACTTGGAGCCCTGATGAAGTTCCTTTAGTCAAAGGAACAAAACGCATTGGCTGATGGTCATTTTTACTTATATTACTAATAAAGAAAACCGATGGAATTATATATACGTTTTTGACTCCTGGTGCACCTTCCATCTTCAAACAGTTTTCTTTTCACAACATTTCACTAGAGCGGTCACAAAAGCAAGATTTTAGACAGAGGGAATCAAGTGTCTTCAGTACGAGCACCATCACAAGTACAACTTGTCTCTAACTCCTATAGTTGGCTAGGCATGTGTGACCACATCAGCACAACCACATTCAGTTATACTCACAGCTTTCTCTACACCAGTGTTTGGTAGCCAGACAATTTTTTGTGGGTGACGAATGACCAAGCAATATATAATGATGCCTTTAAATTCTGTATTTAACATGTCACATTTGGTGCTTCAAAGAAAGAGGTCAAATGCCAAGCTGTCTTCAGACAAATTGCTGCTTATTTTTTTAATGTAGAGAGTGAGGTTTAAAAACTCCCCACTTTGCAGTCAGAGAAAGAAAAGTAAAATGAAATACGTGCAATCGTGCTGTGGTGCATGCAGTGTGAAATGAAAGGCTGTTGCAAGTCATTTTTTGACACACAACAAAATGTAAATATTTGGAAATTAACTGTACATATGTCAGCAATTAGGAAAGTAAAAATGAAACTTTTTTTTGCAATTCCTAAGTGTGATGGAAACAAAGATTTTAATAAGATCAAAACCAATCAAGACACTTTACATGGTGATGCACAAATAAATATTTACTGAAACCCGATTTCCACACGTTAGCGTTTGTGTGCAGTACGGTTTTATCAGTAAAACTGTATGTCTGTGCCAAGTTAGTGACCGTTTCCATAAAAAAATTTGCTGTCTGTCAATGACAATCCGCAACTATAGGATGCTTTAGTTACATTTAAAAAAAAATAATAATAAAAAAAAAAAATCAAAACAAAAATCGCATGCCTCGTCTTCATTAACGCTACATGGGTCACAAATGTTTGTGGTTCTAACAATTGGGTTATAGTTCTAAAAAGTTTGGGAAGCACTGCTCTGTGTCAGTAGCACACATTAATAAATATTGACACCATCATGCACTCAACATGGTTCCAAGTCTTGAACCGCTTCAGCGCAGCGCGAATTTTCGCGCTGTGCTGAAGGTTCTAATGAGCCAACGGGCTCATGACGGAACGGTTCCGTCATGAGCATCGAAGGGGTTAAGCATCAGTTCAAGTTATTCTCGCATATCTATATCATCGCGCCAATATCAACCATCCTGAAGACGTTAATTTAAACCTATCATGCTCACAAAAAACATACAACGCCAAAACACCCACAAAATGGCCAAAAATACAGCGAAACATATCAACCAGTTGAAGCTGAGAATTGGAAAAGAGAACACCTCATCCAACAGAGGCAAACAGCACCCATATCATTGTAACTAATGCTTGCACACAGATTCATAGCAGGGTTCAACAGGCCTCAGTCTAATATCATCAGCACTCAACAAAACACTAGTCTACTTCAATCTTACCGGCCACTGTCCTATGACAGACAGACTCGCCTCCAAACAATATGAAACACACCCAAATACAATACCAGCAGATACCCCTAACACAAGTTAACGAGAATCCCAGAACCATTAAGGGTGCCCTGAATTCAATAGGGTTTCTGGACAGTACAAAAGTTATGAATGCCATTTCCAACCGCGCATAACAAGACAAAACATACAGGCCATTTGCGACTTTCCTGTTCTCTTGCAGGGGGTGAAAAATGTAGTCTATGCATGCACATCACAACCAGGATTATAGTAGAGCAGCAACAAACTGTATGGCAAGCCTGTGTATTTTAATTATGTCCTACAAGCACAGAAAAGTAATAAGAAAGAGCAATCAAAAATGTAATTAATGACTTCTATTATTGAATAGCGCTGTACTCAAATTCACTGGCTGCAGCATTAAAATGGAACAGAAATGTATATAACAGCCTCACATTTCTCAAGTAGGCTTACCTATTCAAAATGCGGTTTTAAAATATCAAGAATGTCAGGAGAGGAATGTTAATGGGTAACATGTGTTACACATGTGTAAGCAAAATAATCACCAGCCTCCTGTATCACTTGAAAATGGCTTCAATATGGTGCTGTTTATGTCTAAAAAGACCTTCATGGGGCCACAGATAGCAAAGTGGCCTAGAAGTGCAAGTCTGTAACTAACATCTGCACAAATCTGAGCTATGCAGAATACAAACACTGCTTTACAACAGGCTCAACCTTTCATCCTAATGTGGAATGAGCATTAACCACAACAAGGCTAAAGATGGTCCGAGCTATGACAGTGGGTTCAAAAAGTAGAATACAACGAGTATGAATTACAATGGGGTGAAAGAACAGGGTACACAGCTGACAGGAACAATTTCGCTCAGGTCACACGGCTACTTTCATCTTTAGTGGTGTAGGAAAAAAAAAGATCAGAACGTAAAGTACTCCAAAATTATGAATGTAATAAAAATATGAAATTGAAGTGGTTAACGAATGCAACAGGAAACCTCCAAAATGTACCGAACCCGAATTTACAAGCTGTGAGGTGCTCACTAGTTCAAAGGGAAGGAGACAGAAATAAGTAATAAACATCCCAAAGTGCCGGTATGTAAATCATACCAGGGTGAGTAAGCCACGTGTGCAAAGACCCAGGGTATAAAACTGGATTAAGAAAGACAGGTCCTATGTACCAATTATAATAGTTATTTGAAGGAGGAAAAGGTCTCCCAAAATTGTCATTTCAGCCCAATTAATTAACAGAATAAAGGGACAAAAACTATGAAATATCACCTTCATCTAATAAGAAGAGCGAGGGATGTACTATTTATAAGATTCCAAATTAGTTTGTTTCTGGTTTCTTCCTAAACATACAAATTGTAACCTTGTAAAATACAACAAAATATTTGATCATTATTTTCCGCACAAACAACTAATTCAAAGTCACAGACAACATCGAAACTACCAGCATGTTCTACTGTGTACGCAGAGCATACATGGAAAACAAAAAAAAAAGCATTGGCAAAGCCAGCGGGTCTGGCCTTGGCTAGCTGGTGCGATGGTTATTTTAAGTACAATCATATGTCAAAAAAATTAAAAGTAAAAAAAAAAAATTAAAATATGCCACCATCTAAATATACCTGCATTATTAATTTAAAAAAAAATAACAATAATTGTTGCATATAATATTAACAGAACAGTTCAAGAGCTTCCTAATGTAAAGGTGCACTTTGCTACTGTTGGTTTTGAATTACTGTAACCTGAAAATATATAACACAAAAGAATGACTTTAAAAATTAAAAAGGATAAAGAATGGAAAGAAAAATCATTGTAAAAGTAAAGTATTGGCCCAACAACTGACACTCAAGTTCACTTCTTTGGAAGTAGATTTGCATAGGAGATCAGAAAAAATGCAGTCACTCACAGTGCAAAAAGCCAATGGCTTAAGTAGGCTGAACCATTACTTATGCTGTATGCTACGGCGTGCCAAAGCAAAATGTGAATGACAGTAAAACAGACCTGTGGATAAACAAGAAAGATCCAAAACCCCTATATGTATGCATGCTTTTTTTAATTAATCTTTTATTATGAGGCCGATAGCTATAAAACAGTCACTAACCCAGACTAAAAAAAAAAAAAAAACATAAAAAAAAGGGGAAGAGGGCAGCTAAAGGTGGACCACCTGTAGAGGAGAACATCAGACAAAATGTAAAAGCAGCCTGGAAATACTAAGCATTTACAGTCATCCTACACACAATTGTCAAGGATAGTAGCCTATGCCCTGTACCACTGCACCAAAGGCCAAAGAAACAGACAAAATAAACATGTAAAGTACCTCGCCCAGGCGCATAACAGAGAGCCTATATATTATTAACAAAAGCAGAATGTAAGGCACATTTAAAAAGTTACCACAGAGAAACAATAGCGGTGAAAGAAGTTAGCAAGTAAAAATCCCAAATAATAAGTCACATGCTTCACAGACGCCTCTCAAGCACAGGGACAGACATATTAGGATGACTGCCCAGGCCACACACAATGACCATGATGGGCTTAATGGCTGCAGCTAAAGGGAGACGGAAAACAATTCACCACATAAGCAAGCAGGGGAAATGAATTAGTACCAGAAAGGAAATGCAGACAGTGTGTGCGCCACATTGACTCAGACGGTTGAGTGCCTGCTGTGGAGGTTTGTTAAGTTCATAGAACCTCAGCCCGTCCGAAATTACAAATCCTCTCATCCTTCTATAGACCGATAAAAGGAGCGCCAGAATCTACTGAAAATATGTGCAAATGAAACAGTAAGTAAAGTGTGGTGTTTGCTGAGTAAAGCTTTAATATTTCATTGTATTCACGATGTCAGTTGATTCACTGCTTGTTATTCTGTTGTACCACATGAATTTACGTGTTTCCAGATGTTGTCCTAATCCGTGATGTGCCATAATGAGTCTGTCGCACTGTATACAAATGTTTTTAACGATGCCTTTCGGGAAGGGGGGGGGGTTATTTTGTACTTTGCAAATTTGAAAAAATAAAGTTTAAAAAAAATATATATTTCATTGTATTAACAAGAAAACTTTCACTGGTGTGCCTGTTTTACTAGTGACGTTTTAAACTAAAAAGTCATTCAGTAAAAAAAGGCATTTTAGCTAATGTAACATATCAAATTGTGTTTTTTAAATATTATTTATATAAAACTTTAAATACTGTTTAGAACTAAAGCGGTCTTAAAGGCCAGCCCTTTAAAAAATTCACACCTATACCATCATATTCATTCTACAGCCTGATATTGACTGGAAATAACAAGCAAGTTACAACCCTACATTATGTTGAAATAAAAGAAAGGAGAAAACAAAACAGTCACGTGAATTAATATTAGATGCCAATAGAGTTACGGCTTCCATGCTCTTTTCATACTGAAGTCTTCTTAAGGACGATTAGGACACACACACCGATTTCCAAGTACAGTGCAAATCCCTATTCAATTTATACATGGCAGAAGGGAGCTGCTCAGCCCATGTGAGTCACTCTCCATGAAAATACCTACTCTAGTTGAAGAAAGAACTTAGGCAGGAAGCACTTAAATTGTTTTATCATCCCAATTATTTATTATTACAGCGTCACAGCTGTTGCTGAATAATTTCTTGTTAGGACATATTCTGCCCAACGAGATCACAATTTCACCTGTATAAACTGACAGTTTCACACGGATTTGCCAACACCTGTTTTACAACATAAAAGTGTTGTTTCTTTAGGGCAAAGTATATGATTTCCAGGTTAACACACCTCAATAGGATTGGCACTAATTGAAAATCTTTCAAAATCAAAATAGACCTTATTCAGACTTAACTCTTTCCAAACATTTTTGCTTTATGGTTTTGTTCAATCATAGGTTTCAATGTATTTTGAAAATGAATGCTAGTAATGGAAACAACTTGTTCTTAGGTTCCAAATTCCCCTGACTACCATAGTAACCTCACTTTTCTTTCAATCTTTTGAAAAAAACCTTGGAGTACTGAGAGCCGAGCCTATTTCTTTTGCAACATAGCACTGAGAGCATTGCAAAAAAGGAGGGCATAGGGACAAGTTCAGTCAAATAATCTTGAACTCAAACATATATTCTAGTTGGTAAATACCAAAAGGAGGCAATTTCCCCCAAATGGATAGTACTCCAAATGCTACTCAAGAAGCCTGAGGTGTTCACTTTCTTTGCCTAATGACTACTACCAACAAAACCAGCCTACAGCGGCATAACTCCTCTGATTATATTTCACTTAAGTGTATGCTCTTAGGAAGTAGTTGGTACCCACTACATTGAACCTCATGGAATCAAGGAAAACAGGATCCAAATCCCTTAATATGCCAATGACACTTAAACGCACCTGTAAGTTGTAGACACCAATGATTCCAGACCTGCCACACATCAATTCAAAATGTATTGTCAGGTGCATATCTAAAAGTAAACTCTACCAATTTTCTCATCTTCCCAAACTGCTGTTTTGGAAGATGAGAAAAATCACATCCAAGACTGGATAGTCATCATGAAGCAAGGCAGACTCACATCTCCCTTTGAAAGTAAAGCCAAAGTTCTTGGATTCCTTCTGTATTGCGATCTCTTCTTGGTTGCTTGGGTTTCTGCTTTTAAACTGACTTCAAAAGGCATCTTCTCATCAAAGCCTGAACAAAAATACCACACTGCCAAACCTAAAATTAGCCAACACGTAAACCATTTCTCAGGATAAATTCAAATACCAAAGATATGGAGTACAAATGCAGGAATACAGGGCCCTACTGAAATTTACCTGATTCAATCATCAAGCACAACCAAACAACCCACTGCTTTGAAAGCTCCCGAAAGGCAAACTTTTCAAATAAGCATATGAATGAAAAACCAAGACTTAACAGGCACTTACAGAGTACAGCCATGTGCCCAAACTCCACATGGTCAAGATCCACAATGAACTATTCTATTAAAAAAATCGAGTACCGTCTACAATTTCCCTCCATGAAAAGAAAAACAGAACAATGTTTATGGGAAGAAAAGTCTGTATGAATGTTGGCACTGGGAAATATACCGACACCTTACTGTACGGTGTCTACATTCTTATTATTCCACAGAACTATAACCATACAGAATGGATATATCACGAAGCATTTGAAAGTGGCTAAAAAGAATTACAGAAAACACAAATCTGTCTAGGCGATTGCCCGTGATGCCACTGCAATATAAAGGCTTTACACAAGTGCACTGGATCTTGTGATCGAGTCTCTGATCTGCTAAAAACAATGGAATGATTCCAAGGAGTATTGTTGTCAGTTTCATAATCTTCTTAACTTCATTTCTGGGGCACTCATGTAGATAAAGCCATAGCCTTGATGGGACAGCATTGCTGGTTTTGTCATTTAATGCAAATAATTAGACTTAAGGGGTGGGATTATGGGCAGGTATATAGGAAGGCACTACGAGGCAGCCACTTAGGTATACGACCAATAGGGAATATTTCCTGTGGGCGCATTACTGTTGGAGAGGAAAGCCAAATTATTTAAAGCCTCACATTGATCGTGAACAGGTGGAAGTTTATGTTGCATTGGTTTCTGGAGTAAATAAACCTACTTCCTGGAATCTCTACTTTCAGTCTGGGTGATGTGACACCTACCAAGACTCAAAGCTAATCAAAGAGTATGATGTTCTTGATTGTGTCCCCAAATACAAGGATCTTTGTTTGGACTCAGTTAAAGCATTTCAATTTTTACTTTCTTCATGTTGCCAAACTGAGTGATCAAAGGCACATTACTTCCCCTCCGGCCCAATTTCCTATATCATCTCAACTTGGTTGAAGAAGATCTTAGACTTTACTGAGGATTTTGTTGATTCCACATTTATCAGCAATTCTTTTAAGAGAAAGTTGAGGCTTACTGGTAAGCTTCACTACTGGCTGGTCTGTCCAGCTTGCAAGTAATGCTTGATTTGAGGTGAACCAGAATATCATCAGTAGTTGGAGCTGGAACTGCAAAATTACCTGGATCAGGAGCTACATAGAAATATTGGAAGCAGATCATTGATGAAGAAGGGCCAGTGCTGACTCCATACATGATATGAGTTTCTGAAGACATTCGTCTATGAAACTAATCAAGTGGTGGTTGTTGGAGAGGAGGGGTTGTATCCAGTCCCAAGGCCATTTCAAACACTCATGCCCATTTGTTCAACTTTTTGAAAATGATCATATAGTCAACTGCAGTGCAGGTCCACAAAAATTCTGAATGGGAAGAGAGTTGCTGATTTGCCTCCATCAAGGCAGGCAACATCTTCAGTGATAAAAGTAGGTGTTTTAATGCCACGAGAAGAATTGATTCCTGAATGACAGTCATGAAGCACGTATCCATTGATCATAGTTGCTAAGTTTCCTGGGTCCATGCATGATGAACTGCTCCAATCCAGGTCTTTTCTTTGACTTCTGGGACTTATAGTCTTGTTTATTCCATTATAAAACCAGTCATTTAATCCTGTTGGAATGAACAAGACTACAAATCCCAGAATTCAAAGAAAAACAACTAGACTGGAGCACCTGGTCAAGCATGGACTGGGGTAACTTGACATGGCTGATGGACCGCTGACGTTCCTTGTCACTGCATCTTGCTGAGAAACGGTAGTTGACAATGGGGTGGTTTTGGAAAGCTCTGTTTTTCTTTAGTTGGAAGTGGTGCATTCGCATGTTTCGGGTGCAGGAAACGGGAGGTGCGGAACAGCTGCAGGATATCTGGTGCAATAGTGTAGTTAGAGTTTTTGAAGAATATTGCTGGGCATGGTGAAACTGGTAGCTTTGATGCTTTGCTTGTGCTAGCCCTCTTCAGTAGATGTGGGTAGCGAACGGATAGAAAATAGACCAGCGAGACTAGGGTTGAAAGAGTGATTGATGAGTTAACACAAGTCTACTAGGATGTCGAGGATAATCTAAATGTTAACTATGTTGTTATGTTATGTTATTTGAATTCATAAGACGCACAGCTACCCCAAGGGGTTTACGGGCGCCAACTTCTCCATCTACTCCATCTGCACTGCGGGTTTCACACAACATGGTGGAGTTGGTCAAATTTCAGTTGTTTTGTGTGATTTGTGACAGTGAATAACAAATGAAGAGAGAGCGACATGACTTCTAGTGTTCTTAATTACACCACATTTTGTTGGAGAGATCCAGAAAGCACAGCTGCAGAGTTTAAAGAATAGCTGGAGGCCAAAGGGTCTAGTAAAACAATCTATATAGTAAAATCAAATACATCACACGCCAATCTTTGAGGTCACAGAAGTGCTGCGATTCAGGGGATTTTAAATGTAATTATTTATGAATTTGGACCAAAGCACCATGAAGAGAAATGCTGTGCCTAAGGCCAAAGGGAGCGATGCAGCTACGATGTTATAAAAACAGGATGGGACAAACTGTGACAAGACAGCACATGTAATGCAGCAACAACCAACCACTTCAGCAGGGGGGGTGGGCTGCCTGTGGTGCTTCACTGGCAGCTGGACCAGGGGAGAGGGAATGTTCAAAGACTGTCAGGGGTGTGTGACCTTCTCATTTTACCAAGATGTCGGCGGAGGGAGGCGATTGTGCGCTGCTGGGTCTCGCCTTTTAAAGCTTAGTATCCAGACAATGCTGCAAGAGGTTATGTATGCAACAAATAGGTACTGCACAGTACTGTTTGTCAAGCAGTGCTAACTGGTTGAAAATACTAGCTGTGCGCGCCCCGGCCATCAAAGCAAGAAAGTTAATGACCTTGGCACAGGCCACTTCGAGCAGGCTGTGTGCAGAGCATACTGTTCCCAAATAACAGCAAATATGTTGGAAGCCGCCCGAGCATTGTGGCCGCTAATGTATTCCTGTGTCTCTCAGACATCGCTGAGAAATCAATGCAGTGTCTTGCTTCAAAAGCACTTCTCTACACCACAGAACAGCAGAAGTAAAGAAAACTGTGCAGACAGGAAACTCCCCCAGTAATATGCCTAGCTGCTCACAACAGAAAAATAAATAAATAGCAAAAAACGTAAGTTTTCAATATACGCTGGGCCTGAAATTCGGTACAAAATTGTAAGTGTGTGACATTCAGAATGGCTCCCACACACCTTATCCGAAAAAGAAAATACAAATACTAAGGGAATTCCACTCGTGCCCCTAATGCTGGATGGCCAATGCTCCTGTAACCAAGAGACATTCATTTACACAGCATCGATGTGTTTGTTGAACGTCGTTCTGGCGGTCTGACGTCAGACCCAGTGCTGGAAATGGAAAACATTTACGCCAGAATCCCACAAAGTAAGCTCGGAGAGGAGCCATCAGAAACGGCTGGAGACGAGTCATGAGGGGCGGAGTCTGACAGTCAATTTATCTGTATCCTTTATCTGTAAAAAAAACACTCTGTCCCAAAGTACTTGACAAGAAGGACAAACGTTGTAGTAAATATGTTCTGGCTTACTTTATTGTTGCAAACAGGCTTCATTCTAAAAGAACAGGGGGTTAAAGAACCTACTGCTGAGATCTTAGTGTACTCAGCAGGTTCTTTCAGATAATAGGGGTAAGATAACTGTAGCATCAAAGTACTTGCTGGAGAGATCTGTATGGGCTAGACAGAAGTCTGACTCATCATAAAATAGCATAGAGGGTTAGTGTGTCTGCTGCGAAGCATAGCGTGTAACAGACAGGTCGCAAGTTGTATTTTATGGAGCTAGCTCAAGAGGTTACTGCTTTTGTTGCAGAAATCCTGGCGATCAGCAGGTCACACATTATAATCCCTGTAGAGGTGAAGGGCTGCACTGGTGTTGATGGTGGGAGGGCGGCATGGAAAATTCACACAGCAGCCCCCACTGTTTGGATGCTCATTTAGCCAGGTTTTACAACTAGAAGTCTTTGCCACATGGGACTAAATAGGTATTCCACTTCTCGTAGATGTCTAGCGAGGTTCAACCACTACGTCGCTTCATGATCTACAAGCCCAGTACCCATTTCTTCAGCCCAATACCACAAGTATTTACAGTTCGGGCATGCTCTCTCATGCTACCAAACAAGCATGGAAGACCTTCAAGGATTTAGCCCACTCAAAGCCAAAATCCTCCAAGACCCACTGGGGAAGGGAGGTGTCTCACAAATCTACAAAACACTTATAATTTCCCCCCCCTGCCTTCGACTTGCTTAAAACAAGATGGGAATCCTGGGTGGGTACCCTCGAGAAGACTGTTTGGAGAGACGCTTGCATGGCCCACCCAAGTCCTAGTCATTCTGACCCGCCTACAATTGATCCAACTTAATTATTTCCATTTAACTTACATCACACCCCTACAATTCTGGAGAGACGGTTAACAAACCTCACCCAAATGTGCCCGCTGCTTTTCACTGGAAGCATATTTCTTTCACATGGCGTTGTCCTGTCAATTGACAGAGATATATTGGAACAACCTTGTAGGGATAATGAATGAGGTTCTGGGGTAACAGTACAATGTACCCCAAGGGTGGCAGAGTTAGGTATAATGGAGGATCTAGATCTTCCCCGCTACGAACAGACACTAGTCTGTATTGCCATGTTGTTGGCCAAATGCGATATAGCACATTAAAGTACCACTGCCCCAGCTCCTAGTGTAGCAAAATGGACCTCTGTCATGGACTGGTGTGCTAAGATAGAAGAGCCCATATTTAAGGCCAGAGGCTCTCCGAAGAAACACGATAAGCTATGGGGGAAATTAATCAGGTGTTACAAACGAGCATTGAGGATAGAGGTGGGTGGCGTGGGGCGGGGCGGGGTGGGCGGTGGAGGCCGGGGCAATAATTGGGGAAAGTTAAGGAAACAACAGCTGTGGTTCCTTGGAAAGGTGATATCCAGGTATAAACTAAACTGATTAAAGTTGTTATGGGTATTCCCTGTTATGTAGCTTTATGTAGCTGCTTGAGTTGAGAACTGCCATTAAGCAGCTGCTTGCTACCAGCAAAGCATCAATTCAGAATATTACTGTCTTTTTTTCTCAATCTTTCATTACTCGGAGGATGCTAGAAAGTGTTGCATGGGATGGTAATAAAGAGTTATTAGTAAAATGCTAATTAAATGGTTGATGTACTCCTATAGACAGATGTATAGATCTGACATTGAACATTGCATGCATATCTTTAGCATAGGAAGCTTGGAAGACTCAAAAACATGCCCACAAATCAAGCTGGATCTCTGGAGGATGTGTGAAGGTGACAAGCTGATTGTCTTGGTTTCCTGAAATCAGTGGTCAGGCTCCAGCTAGCTCTCAGGCAGGAAGAGACTTGGACACAAGGAGTCTGATAGACATTTAAGGGAGGTATCTCTGATGGACCCAGCTGGAACTGAATTTAAGAGGCGCCCCTCACCCCAATTTTCAACGTGTCCTGATGTCGGCACTAGGACATGGTCAGCACACTTGGCCGCGCTGTATACAGCTCAATAATACCTTGCAATGTGTGGAGAGAGAAGCATGCAGGACCGAAGCACACATTAAATATGCTGGAAATGGCAAAAGAAACGGGAAACGGCCATTACAACGCGGCCGTTTCCACGAATACATTAACCACGCATGCATTACAACGCATGCGTGGTTAACACGAAAGCCTTTACCACGCATACTTTTACTACGAGGTGTGTAGTAAAGGCATATGTGGTAAAGGTTCAAAATAATCATGGGGGGCTTGGGGGGGTCTCCCCCCCAAATAAAAACCTCACCTGAAATCGTCGTTGTTTAAGAGGAAATGGAAAGAAACTTCCGTTTCTTCTTAAGGACGTACGACGTCACCACGCATGAATTAGAGGAAAACGTTATGAGTTGATAAACCATTCCGTTGTAACGCATGCATGGTAAAGGCATGCGTTGCAACGGAATTCGTTTTAAGAACATATAACCAAAAGAAACCACCTTGCAATGGAATAGAGTTGTAGCTTCTACACGAATTATCTAAATTTACAGACTTTTGATGATAGTGAGCTGTTAAATAACAGAGTCTGGGTGACGTCGATATTGTCTGTATGGAAGGGAAGTGCACTTAAATATGGAAGAGCCGCGTGGGTTTTCACTTTCGGGAAATGTTATTAAATAAATCCATCTTGTACAAATACCTCTAATTTCTAAACTCATTAACTTGTTTGAGTTGAGAGCATAGGTACATTCCTTGACACATTACAGTTGTATGTCATTTCTAAATCAAACGCCTTCTTAGCATTTCAAAAAAGAATATCACTTTGTAAAATAACTTCATCTGCATCCTTCAGAGTTCTTTATTTTTTACGCACAAACTGCTGGCCAACTTTCTGCATCAAGGCACATGCACAGTTTGTTTTAACGACCAAGATGCAGTCCTGAATGCTACATTCCTCAACTAAATACAAACAAACTTCAATCTAGCTCATATGTTACAGTTTCCAATATATTTGTGTTTTTATTTAGAAAATTGTTTGTCAGTTGTCAACATGTGCAGATATGATGTTCTTTAAGACTCCTCTAGGATAAAATGTGTGGCTGTTTTAGTGTGCCTTTTTTCATATGTATAATGAGGTCATGCCTTGGGCGAGCCATCCAAAAAGTGCCCAGATTAAGTTGTCACTTCTAGCTGGGTAACTGCAACCAACATTTCTCAAAAGTGGTGAAAAAAACAAATAGCAATGGAAACAAAACCAGTGATAGCCACGTGACTTCCTTAACTTCATCTACATGGGGGGTGAGAATTTGACAAGTGGTTCAATCTTGGACCACTGTCCTAAAACATTCATAAGCTTTGCTATGGACACTGCGTTGCACTGTGGAGCTGGCATCACTTTAAAAAAATTGGATGAGTGCATCCAGATCCCATTGACAACCAAGATGTAGACTCACACAGTACTGTCGCTACTTGTGTGTTACCTGCAACGACCTTTATTTACTTCTGTTTAATACTGACTGGTTAGATATCACAGACCCATTGACCGAATCAGCACAAAGCTTAGCTCTTCAATCTATCCTCAACCTGAACATGTGCTGTTAGTGGCAGGCCCACCGCCGTGTGCACGTGGAATCTAGATCTTGTTAATGGACATCAAGGAGTCAAAAGACAAATTTGGTGGGACCTGCTTTCAAAACAAAGAGATGGTGGCTTAGCAGTTAGAGACTGACTGCTGCTTTTGGGCAATTGATAGCACAGGTTGCATATTGTTAACCCCTGAATGGCACAGGTGAGCACTGCTGCGTAACAATTATAAAAGTAATAATGCTTTAAATTTAGAATGATTAGGCGACCATGCATTCCTGGCGCATATTATTTGTCACTACGTGAAGCCAGGGCCAGTTGAGCGGTCCATGCCATATGAGTGACTAATTGGGATATTAGTATAAATTAATGACAACTACCCCGCATTTGCCAAGTGAATCATGCCCACAACGCCAGGCTGCACTCTAATTTGTGCTGCTGATCTCAGAGGGCCCAGGAGAAACCAGGCTCTCAAAGTAAAATTAGAGAGTGGGCTTAAATATTGTTATCGTCTATAACGTGAATCTGAAGAAAGCTTTGTGAAAAAATAACTAGATGGAGAAACCACTAATCGTTTATGAGGAAAAGGAACTATAATGAATATTCATTTTAGATCACTTAAGAACATTTTAAGAAAGATTGATTTTCGGTTTCATTATCAGCATAATATCAGTGGGACAGAGGTCAATGGTTACTAAAAGATGCAGGGCTGTGAGCGGAGAACTGAAGTTAGTGAAAATATTAGATGTAGCCTTAGGGGAAGAGTTATGGTAAGGTTAAGAATTAGGATAATGGATGCTTTAGGGTCTGCATCAAGATGGGTGAGGGTGGTTGTAATGCATTTGTTTCATAATAGAAATGTTTGTGATAGTTTTGTTATTGTAGTTTATCTACTGTTAAGTGTGATTTCCATTAAGATGATTCCTCAAAGTGGGTTCTTCTCAGGGATCAGACTTTTTAATTCCCCAGCTGATATTCCTTCCCACGTAGAAGATGGGACACCCTCATAGGGTCCCACAGCACTTTGGTCAGAGTGCTAAACTATTAAAGAGTGCACCACAGTCTTCTGTGTCTAAACCTACAGACAGACTGTGGTGGGCCTGCATGAACATATGATCTTTGTCACCTGCTCTTCCTATGTTTTCCATATTAAAATAAATACAGCGTTTTCCAGGCGTCCGTATCAATGCTAGTGTATACGAGGGAAGTGGACATTCCACCTGAAGTGGCTGGAGTTACAGGAACCCCACTTGTCCATTAGCCCAGTGCAATGGGGTTCATACGGCCCTAAAATGATCCACTTCTTCTGCTTCAAACCGGTCCTTTTTTTTTTTTTTTTTTTGGGAATCAAAAACTTTTATTGCATCATGTGCAGTACACTGCGGAATGCCTACAACCCGATGGGCCGGCCGCTATGGGTTATTCGAGTTGTCAATATAACATTACATAGATTTCAAAGGATTATTCATCAGTGCAGAATATTGTACAGGTGTCTCATTGGCAGGGTGTGGCATTTATCGCAATTTACCAGAAATAAGTGGTCTTTGATTTCCCATTTTCATAACCAAGAAAACAACAAATTAACTGTGTGGAACACAGGTGCGGTCATTTCCATTTGAAGATTGATCAGCTATATTCAACTTCCCTAGGGTTCCCATGCTAGAACCTGGCATCAGTACCTCAATCCCTGCAAGGGGTTAATCCATAATCAGTCATGTATGCCTTGGGCTCGTCATCATATGCAGTTCTGGCCCTGAACTCTGGCAAGGTCACCTAGGAAGGGGTTCGTCTTCTAAATCCCATCCCTCCTGCTCTCCCGGAACGTGTCACAACCCATCACTCCTCCCCTTCATCATCTGATTCATCTGGTTCAGTCTCCGGCAAGGGGTCACATATCTCACCTCTATACACATTCCACATAGACCAGATCTTATTCCACTTCCCCGGGCATGCACGGTTGGAATATACCGCCCTCTCCGTCACCATCACCTTATCCATATTTGAGCACCAGTTCGACTTGGTCGGTACCTCTGGCACCCCCCAGCGCTGCGCAATATCTCTCTTCGCCACCATCAACCCCACCGTAACCCAAATTCGTCCGAATCTGGAGATATCTGTAGGTTCCCATACATTAATGAGGCACCTCTTCGAGTCAGGCAACAGTGTCGTTTCCAGTGTCTGTGAGATCGTGCGAAGTATCTGTTTCCAGTATTCTTGGATTCGGGGGCAGTCCCATAAAGTATGGAAGAATGTTCCCTCTTCCCCACACCCACGAAGGCAGTAAGGGTGCTCTATCCTGTGGATGCGGTGCAACATTGTTCTGGTGTAGTATACCCTATGTAATATTTTCAATTGTACCAATCGTAATCTCGCAGAGATGCCCACCTCTCTAGGCGATGCCAGTGCCTCATTCCACTCGTGTTCATCCATCTCGCCAGTGTCTTCCTCCCACTTTAGTTTTAACGTCAATGTAGGGTCTGGGAAATTGTTTAGCAGTTTGCGATAAGTGAGGGATGTTGCGCGCTCTACCATGAATTCTGTGAGAAGGCGGTCCTCCAGTGGGGACGCTTCAGGCAGGTCAGTGCCTGCGGGTAAAACCGCCAGTAAAGCATGCCTGATCTGGACGTACCTATACAATTCCCTCTCACTGAGATCATACAGTTCTTTCAGTCTAGTGAAGGGTATTACCCCTCCCTTTTCCCAAAGATCTCCCACCGTGGAGATCCCTATAGTGTCCCAGTGGGAAAATCCTTTGCTGTTTCGTAGGTGTCCGAGGACTCGAGAGTCCCACAGTGGAGTTAACTTGGTGATCTTCCCTTTCCAGCCCAGAGCAGCTGTCGCTGTGTGCCAGATTGTGACTGTTAACCTGGTGGGTCCCATTAAAGCGCCGATTTTACGGCGGTCATATAGCGGATTCAACATGTTGACCGTGCCCAACTGTCCCCTGTCAGCCTGAAAGGCTGGCTCGACGTGTGAAGCGTGAAGCCAGTGGTTGATGGGCTTAAGGTGCGCCGCCCAGTAGTAAAGTTTTAAGCTGGGCAGAGCAATGCCACCCTCAAACCAACCTCTATGTAGTTTCAATTGGGCGATGCGAGCAGGGTGGGCCCCCCAGAGGAGGCTGGAGACCAGCGCCGCGACCGTCTGAAAGTATCTAGGGGCTACCGGGTAAGGCGTGTTCTCAAGGACATATAAAAATCTGGGCAGAGCCATCATCTTGTAAAGTGCAGCTCGTCCCAGGAGTGTTAGTGGAAGTTCCGACCAGAACTGGACATCACGCCTGAGCCTATCTAAGTGGGGTTTCAGATTTTTGTCAATGAATTCTGCGGGGTCTCTAGTGATGTGGATGCCTAAATATTTGAACGATGAGCCCGCCATCCGTAGAGGACAAGTCAGGTCGAGGGCTGGTGACTGTCCCTTCAGACCATAAAGTTCCGATTTATTTCAATTCAGGGTGTAGCCAGAGATCTTGCCATGAGCGTCGCAGAGCCGTAATAGGGCTGGCACTCCATCGTCGGGATTAGTTAGATAGATCAGCATGTCGTCTGCGTACAGTGACAGCCGATCCTCCCAGCCCTCCCTCCAGCAGATGCCCTTAAGCAGAGGGGAGGTCCTAATGAGCGTGGCGAGTGGTTCCAACGAGATCGCAAATAGCAATGGGGAGAGGGGACATCCCTGTCTCGTGCCTCTTCCCAGCGGGAACATCCGCGAAGTATGGCCATTGGCTACTACTCTTGCCATCGGGTCAGTATATAACAGTCTGACCCATGCAATAAATTGGGGTCCAAATCCCAGGTGGGACAGCACCTCAAACAAGTACGGCCATTCCACCAGGTCAAACGCCATCTTGGCATCAAGGGCCAATATCACTGCCTGGGACGGTATAGAGTCTGCTCTGGCTAGTACCCCGTGTAGGCGTCGCAGATTCAACGCAGTGTTTCTGTGTGGCATAAACCCTGATTGGTCCGGGTGTATCAGAGAGGACAAATGGGGCAGGAGTCTCATCGCCAGGAGTTTAGCGAGTATTTTTGCTTCTGTGTTGAGCAGTGAAATGGGGCGGTACGATGAACAGTCTTCCGGCGGTTTGCCCGGTTTGGGGATAGTCACTATAGTCGCTACTCTCTGGTCCGGCGGGAGCGTGCCATTTGTTTGACATTCTTTAAACATTCCCAGTAGATATGGACTGAGAGTCTCAGGTATTGCTTGATACCATTCTACCGGTATCCCGTTAGGCCCCCATAGCCTTACCCGGGTTCAAGGCACGAATAGCCAACTGGATTTCTTCCGCGGTGATATCAGCCTCTAGTTCGCCGGACACCTCCGGGGACAATGTTTGGACCTCGATCGGCGCTAGCACCTCTCTGGCCATATCTGGGGTGATTACACGGTCAGGGGTATATACCTGTTCAAAGTGGTCCGCTAGCAGATCCACAATTTGGTCTGGGTCAGTATGTAGCGTTCCATATTCGTCCCTTAAATGTGGGATCCCCCTAGAATTCCCTTCCCGTTTGTCAAGCCATGCCAGTAGTTTTCCGGCCTTATCACCCACCTCATAGATCCTGTTCTGGGTGTCAGTCAGACATCCCTTAACATGCATACGTAGGTGGTCGTTGTGAAGCTGTTGTTGTAGAGTCAGTGCGTGTAGAGTGGAGGGAGTGGGGCCCTGCTCGTGTACCATTGTTAATTCCTGCAAAGTCAGGTCTATACCATCTAGTTCCCGAGAACGTTCGCGCCGGTAACCTGTGATCGTGTGTATGGCTTCCCCCCGCAGGACCGTCTTATATGCCTCCCACAGTACCTCGGAGGAGCTTACTGAGTTTACATTTTCCGCGAAGTATCGTGTCGTTGCCTTTTTGAGAGCTTTACGGACTTGGGGAACCTTGAGATAAGTAGCCTGTATGGGGTACATGCGCCTGTGCGTTCGTGTCCGTGAGGAGAGTGTGAGTGTAAGGGGGGAGTGATCTGAGATCCCTCTCGGGTGAATTACCATTGTATCTATCTGTTGGAGACCGTCTCCCAGAGTCAAAAAGTGGTCAATTCTCGACAGACTCCCGTGTGCTGTGGAGTGAAAGGTGTATTGTTTGGCGCTGGGGTAGAGGTGCCTCCAAATATCTGTCAGGCCTATGGCTGTTAAGAATTGTTGGAGGCGGGGGATTCCTCCCGTGGGGGCCGGTATGGGGAACCGGTCGAGTTGGGTGTCCAGAATTGCGTTGAAATCCCCTCCCAGGATAACTTCCCCTTCAGGGAGAGACAGAATAAACTCGCCCAATTTAGGGAGTTGTACTGAGTGTAGTGCTGGTGGGATGTACACTGAAATCAGGTTAAGTAGTTTCCCCTCCCATTGCCCCTGAAGGGCTGCAAAACAGCCTTGGTCATCAGTTTTCGTAAGTAGGGGGATAAAGCTTGCGTTTTTCTGTATCAGGATACCGGTCCCCCTGGATCCAGACGTGAAGTCTGAGTGGACTACCATCTTGTATCCTCGTCTATCTAAGGCTTTAACCGTACCCCCTGTTAAGTGCGTTTCTTGTAGTAACGCTATCGTGGGTTTCTGTCTCCTTATCGCGGTAAGGACCAACCCCCGTTTAACCTTGTCCCCCAGCCCTCTCACGTTCCAGGACATGATACTCAATGCAGGGCAGTGTGTCTCTACAACTACCTCATCCCTTTCCGGCCTTAACGCAGTCGCCATTGGAGATTCCGGGGCTAATAATGTAATGACGGGGAAGTGCGGTGCGGGTGCCGGGTGTAGAAATGCTGGGTGTAGAAATGCCCGTAAGTGATTCTGAAGGCCAAATGAGAGAGTCATCTACCCGTGTTCTCTTCCCACCTTGGGTTGATCTACTGTCCAATGTTCTGTTGGGAGTCGTACCCTCCTGCTCGTTGCTCTTGCCTAGTCCAGATTCATATGGAAGTCTAAGTACCTTCTTTGACCGTGAAAGTGTGTTCCTAACCGTAACAAAACCCTCCCCCCCCCAACTCCCCCTCCCTGCATCCCTGCCTAACGGACTTTCAACTGCCCGCCTCCCCTACTGAACAGAGCGATTTACCCATCCCACAACCAAAGTACTTGCGTGTATGGGGGAAGAGTGTCTCCCCGAGCGGGCGGCATTCCCGCGTGCTTCCGGGATAGAGTCGCCAGAGTCCAAATGCAGCTGTAGAGTGATGTGTCGACGATCAGCAAGCTTCACCAAAGCCTTTTTCCGGGGAAATGTCATTCCTCACCGCCAGGTCCTGCAAATCCATGTGAGGGAGATCCCTCTGCTCCACCTCGACTGGAAGACTGGAGCCCGAACCGTTGTTCCCTCCGCGTTCGTGATGTTGTCTGGGTGGTTTCCGCTGTCGGTCCACAGTATGCCATCCCTCCAGCCAGTCCCGGGCAGCCTCGGGGGTGTTGAAAAACCACACTTTTTTGTCTGCTACCACTCACAATCGGGCTGGGAATTGCATAGAGTATTGTAATTCCTTGTCGCGCAATGTTTTTTTTACCTCCAAAAACGTCTTCCCCCTCCTAGCGACCTCCGCTGTGTAGTCTGGGAAGAACGCTATCTTGGAGTTTTGGAACTGGATGGCCGGTGCCACTCTTGCGGCCTGAAGGATGGCGTCACGGTCTCTGAAATTGAATAGTCTTGCCAATATCGGCCTAGGTGGCCCTCCAGTCTTAGGCTTCCCCCCCGGTACCCTGTGGGCCCGTTCCACCGAGAAGAAATGTGAGAGCCCCTTAGGTTGGAGTCTGGTTTTAATCAGTTCCTCTACATAGAGGTCCATTGCCCCAGTATCTTCCGATTCCGGTACCCCCAAAATTCGGACATTGTTGCGCCGAGAGCGCCCTTCCTGGTCATCCAACTTGTCACGAAGCAATTTATTGTCCGACTGCAGACGCTCCATTGCCGTCTGCAGTTCTGACACAACCACGACCAAGGATTTAGTAACAACTTCCACCTGCTTGACCCTTTCGGAAATTTTGTGGAGGTCCGCTCGGATCAGGGTGACTTCGGTAGCTGTAGCCCCCACTGTCGCCTGCACCTGTGCCAGTGCCGCTAAGACGTCTTCGATAGTGGCCTTCTTGGCCCCCTCCGTTTCCGTCATTTTCCCGGCCGTCTTGCGTTGTTCCTGGGGCGGGGAGTGCCTGTCATATGCGAATTTGTCTAGTTTGGCCTGAGTGGCATTTTGTCGGGGGCCTCTGTGCATCATTCCTTGGAGCGTGTCTTGGGCAGGGCACCCCAATTATGCCTCGAATAGTATGGCCTGTTCTGAGGATATACGGCAATACCTCTCGTGTCCGTGACTGCTGGCCCCGCTCACCGCCTCCAGCCCGGGTAATGCAGGGCGTTGCATCCACAACAGCAATTGGCGCGATGTCTCTCCTCACTCCAGATCAAGGCCCGTTGTGCACAGCTCCTGCGGCTAGCGGGGCGTAGTGGACCTAAACTGGTTCTGGTGTGTGGTCCCCAATGCCGTTCATCTGAGGCGTGCCCCCTGGCGCGTGTGCCGCCGACGGATTCAGCGCCCTGGAGAGTGTCTTAGTAGGAAGGGAGGGGGGGGGGGGAGAATGGTCGTCCCCCACCGTCCGTGGTCTCCGTTGGTCGTCCGCCGTCAAGGGTGCGATAATTGGTACAGCGGAGCCTTGTGTAAGCATCCGCGATCCCGGCCCGACCAGCGCCAAGCTGGGGCCGCTGCCGCTGGGCCGTGACGTACATTTGGCGTGAAGAAATGGCGGCGCCGTTTTTTCTGACCTGCGGCGTAGGCGGAGGCCCTGGGTCTGTTGTTACTGCCCCCTCGGTCGGTGGCGGGGCTCCGCCTGAGTCACTGGGTTCCCGGGGTACAGGCTACTGAGGACTCGGCAACTCTCCCGACGAACCGGCACTTCCGGCTGGGTGCGGCCGGTGAAAGTCAATTTCCGGTCGGGCCACAGGGTTACCACAGCTCCGCTGCCTCCCGGCTGCTGTTAGGCCCCACCTCACCTCGGGCCGTGTCCGGTCTCCAAGTCTGCCGCTTCGCCGGTTTCGTCTCAAAATTGTAGCGCTGAACGCTGCAGGGACTCTGGGTCTATTCCACCCCTTCTGCCACCATTGAGTTCAGGATTAGTGATCCGGATGAGTGCGGGAAGCCACCACCGCTCGGGAGCCTCTCTAGTCTGCGGCCGCCATCGTCGAGCGCTAGCCACGCCCCCCAAACCGGTCCTTTTTAATCAGAAAAGCTTTATTATATTATGGCCTGGGACCCTATGAAGAAACTCATAGTAAGAAATGGCACATGTTGCTACAATTGAAGGAAGCACAAACCACCTACTGGCAGGCACTATTCTTGACCTTCAGAGGTGTGTGACTTCATACTTTTAGAGTCTACATGTAGCTTTAACTTGTACATTGGCCAACATAAGGAAAGAGTGGGGAAAGCAAGGTGGAAATGGCTGACAGTCCATTGGGGTTTCATACAGAAACACAATGAACAGTGTTGCAACCAAGCAATTTGCATACAAACCATTGGTTTACTCAACACTAGTGATTAAGTCTGCATAAACAAGCACTAGCATAAACAAACCGGTATGGGATTAATGTGCTAACACTTGCAGTATTTAAATAACCACATTTAATAAAGTTTAACAATGTGTGGCAGCATCCACCAACATTCCTGAAACAACATTTCTTCCGTATCAGATCATAGCATGGGACAATCACAATGGTAATCAATATCATTACATCAGCAGTCCATGATACACCCACTACCCGCCCCATATCCTCCCCTGTTTATGTGGATAGCCCCTTGCTTCACAGATAGGCTTTTCCTGGTGTGCACACCAGTCTACTCCCTTTTTCCACAGTTCAGAGAAAGGGATTCCGGCTGCTTCCCGACTCGGGCAGTGTCCTGTTTAACCACCAAAGAAGCCACTCCTAGGAAAGCCCTTTTAGAACTTGATTCCACCCACCCCATCCGGAAGACCCAGTATGGCCATCCGAGGACCCATATCAATGTGGTGGCACAACACCTCTGAGATCTCACGTCCCACCCCTCTCCAAAAGGATGACAAGGCTGGGCAGGACCAGACCATATAAAAGAAGTCAGCAGCTGGGAGGGAACATCTCGCACACTTAGGACTGTCCACCGGCCCATCTGCTGTAATCACTATTGGGGGGGGGGGGTGTCAGATATGTCGCGCGCAGATAACTGATTTGGACTATTTGAAGCCGTGATTAAATATCCAGTTCCCTTGGGCCAAGCAAGCCTCCCTTCAATCGTCATCATCCAATTCATCCATTCAGGCCTCCTACCTGTTCCTCAGTTGGGGGAAGTGATTAGGTGCATTAATTATCAAAGAGAGATAGATCGTTAAGATGGCTCCCTTACCCAATGTTCCCATTAACAACTTCACCTCAAGAGGACTATATTCAATGATCTGGGTATCTAGAGAAGTAAGGCATGACGCAAATGGAGATAGCGAAAAAATGTGTTTGGGCGTGGCAGTATTGGTTCCGAAAGGACATCAATGTCTCCCCTCTGAAAACATCTTCCAAATATGTCTTTGCTGTTCTTTCCTATTGGGCGAACCCGTGGAGTTCCAACACCAGCCAGAGCAAGGTCACCTGCCACAGCGGTGTCATATCCGGAATGCGTCGGTTCCAGCAGATATAGCACAGGGCCACTCTCCAGCATCTTAGCATCTCCCAGGCACAGGAAGATACAGCAGAGGAAAATTACTTGCAATTGAGCAGGCCAAAAAGACCATCAAGGCCCACGAGATGCAGTTCGAGAAGATATGTGGGATCATCCCATCCCCTGTAAACCATTAATTCACCAGGACCAAGTGTGCAGCAAGGTAATACCCAAATATGTCAGTCATACCGAGGCCCCTTCGAATGGGGACTTCCTTGCCGAGGCAAAGCCACTCGGTGCCGCCCCCTCGTCCAAAAGAAGGCTGTCATTTTCTAGGTCAATGCCCAAAACCACGTCTGAGGGATCGGACGGGGGAAATTCGCCAAGACAGAGAGATAGTGAGGGAGACGCATCATTTGGAAAACTGCAATAGCTCTCATCTGGTTCAAGAGCAGGCGGCTCCTCTTATGCAAGCGCCTTTCCAAGGCCAATGAGTAGGGTTGAAAGTTGAGGGACCAGGGGAGGTCAAAGAGGCATGAGATGTGGATTCCAAGGTACTTCAAGGAGTATTGACTCACTGCCATCCCTGGGCACTAAAGCTGCCTAGCCACGTCTCCCGCTCCGGCACGAAGAGCGACTTAATGATTGATATTGCCCCGCAGACTGGAGGCCTCCTCATAGAGGCAGAGGATCTCGAGGCATCTAGGGCTCAACAACTGCAGGTCGCCGAGAAAAAGCAGGACATCATCCTCATAAAGGGCAATGCAGTCTTCCACATCACCTTCCCATTACCATCCTCAGATCCGAGCGTCGCACCTGATCAGGCACGCCAAAGGCTCTAAGGCGAGTTGAAACAATAAAGGGGAAAGATGGTAACCCTGCCGAGAGCCTATGCAGGTCGCGAGTGGCCAGGATAGGTCTCTATTAACACGGACCTTGCAGTAAGGGCCTTATATAGGAAACCCAAATACCTGCAAAAGATGGACCCGAAGCCCGCCAGTTGTGTACAGCCACCTAAACTGACCACGAAACTGTGTCGAACATCTGTTGGAAATCAATAAGAAGGAGGGATATAGGTCCATATAGGTGGTTTGAACACTTGCAATATTAGCACATTGGAGCAGGACACATGGGAGGGAGCCAGCATGAGCTGGCAGAGAGGACAATAACGTAAATCAGCCCTATATGCAGTTCAATACAAGTACTTGCGGGAAAGAGAAAGAACACCCCCAAACTGCCAACAGCATTAGGTGAGAGAGAAATATTACACTGATCTGAGTCAAGATGTGATTGACAAGATCTTAAGCCAATGGCTGAAAGAGGCTGGTCGAAGAAAAACAATGGTTGAATGGGGAGGACCAAAATCCCACCACTCTAATCATATTGTAAGCAATAGGTCTACTTGGCAGCTGCACTGTCATAGCGCAGACCTAAAATGAGAGAAACAGAAGCATGGGTCAGAGGAATGAGTAACTGGAACGCCAGGAATAGTCTCCTGTTTTCAAAACAGAGTCACTGAGGGATTACTATTTTTTCCAAATTAGATGCCATACCAAGGGCAGTGGTTGCCCCAGTGTGCTGAACACTAACCCATCAAACCGTTTTTATTCACATGATTTGTATGTATGCCAAAAGGATTAACCCCAGGAAAAGAGGTAAACAATTCAAAATAGTTTTGCCCAGTATGTTGACCTTTGCATGCAAATATGCACCTGAAGCGCCTCTTTCACAAATGTCAAGAGAAGAGTACATGCAAATAAAGAAAGTTATGTCAACTGAGGATAAATGATGTTAAAATATACACCACTGACGACTCCGCATGATACTTTGCAATTGATAAAAACCAATCCATAAACCATATTTTCATATGTCTTCTTTGCTGAAGCAGCAGACATACCATTTCACTTTATTTACCAAACCGGTAAAACTTGCTCACAAACTTCCCAGGCACACTTCATTGTCCCACGACTTATCCCTGGACTCTCTTTCTGAGGAGATATTTTTCACAAAAGGAGACTTTAGTTTTCCATTGATAAGCGCAGCTCCATCATTTATCACACAAGCTGCTCATTTTAAGCCATACCAGAAAACGGTTATCTCGGCTTCTCGCTGAAACAAACAAACCGGATATGACGAGATTGGAAAAACTAGTTATCTAGTGCCAATGTAAAAGAAAATATTTATATATAATTTTCTCAAGTGAAGAACAGCCTCAAAGGCTACCACTGAACGCTGTGTGCTGCCAATACAAACATCATTTATGTGGACAATACTGGAGGCACAAACTAAAAGCAGATATGAAGAATCGTGCATCATAGGCATCCAGTTTTATAAATATGTGTATGTTATACCACATGCCAAAGTACAGTTTAGAATGCCGGATCCCTACAAACAATGAAAATGGGCGTTTCGCGCATATATTAACCCGTGGTGGTAACCAGCAGCAACAGCAGGAGCCTGGGGATTCCCAAGTGACTGCAGCGCGAGAGATTGGCACAGCCTGCATCCCGTCTCTGCATAGAGCGGCGGCACAGGGGCGTGGCGCTGCCTCCCATACCATGCTGCACCCATGCTGCCTTCACTGGAGGTGCTATCGGTGCTGCTGTCCCCGAGCACGTTGTCGTGCCTGCTAGCGCCACTCTTGCATTCCGTAAGTCCAACCGCGGTCCCTGGGACTGCAGTCACTCGTGATGGTCGGTGATGCACCTACGGCATCGCTCCATTGCTGCTGCTGTCACCTAACCCTTATGTCATATCTGCTGCCAGACTCACTCCACCCACGATCACTCGTGCTGCGGTCACTGATGCTGTCACGCCTGCCAGTGCTGCTGTAGTCTTTTCCTACTCGCTCTGTTGTGATTGTCTTTAACTCAAACGAGTTTGCTGCTGCCCACGCCTGCCACCCTGACAGCTGCCATGCCTGGCCGGTGCTGCTGCCACTGCCCCTGCGGCCACCCCCGAGGCTCAGCAGCCAAACCCACCCGCGAGTGGGCGAAGGGCACCACAAGTCCGCCAGGCAGCTACACTCCAGGGGCGGGGGAGGGGATTCCCCATCAGGGTCGGTGCATATGTCAGTGGTGATTACTGTGGGGCTGCAGCTCACATTGCAGGGGCTGGCAGCCCCACTAACAAAGCACCGCGCGGGTGCATACCGCAGGCTCCTTACCCAAGCTGCCGGCGAACCCTTCCATCCTCCTGTGGGAGCAGCAACCCGCCTCGGCTCGGCTCGGGGAACAGAAGCGGTGCATCAGCTGGGAGTCCAGAAGCCGCACCGGCTGCGGTGCAGGAGCCACGCACCGCCCGGGGGTGCAGGAGCCCGGCGGTGGGTAAGAGGGGCTGGGGCTGGCTCACGCACTCCCGCCCGTACCGGGTGACCCCAGGTCTCCCCTGGCTGTCCCGTGTGCCTCGAGCAAATCCCTCAGCGTCTCAGCTGCACACGCTCACCATTGCATGTATACATCTATTTTTTCAGACCTCCGTAAGCGTGTTTCCTCACAAGGCATGGGGCATGCGCCCACGCATGCGCAGACCACTCCCAGGCACCGCTGCTCGCCATGATTCTTGGTTGTGCCTCTGAGGTGGGTGCTTTAGTCTGACGGGTCCTGGGACACCGTTCAGCGGCCCTGGTACCTTTTTCACTGTGCAGTGTAGCACTGTGCTGCAAGTCAACTTCCGCAAGGGAGACAGTGTTTTTGTATAGCTGCAGACTTTCTGTTGTGACTCTACACACTGATCTAAACGCTGCCTGTAGTGCCCCACCGGGATAAGTACACAGCTTCCAAGTTTGATATGTATGGCTGCGTGTGACACATCAGTTTGTAGTGTGCCAGTTTTAACCTTTACGTGCCTTGTGTGCTACCGTTAGAACAACTTGCCAATACCTGGAAAGCAAGTGAGCTGGGAATTTGGGGTTATACTGCAATTTCCAGTTCTGTGTATTCTTCTTTGCATTCAGAGACCTCTCATTCTGTGTCTGTAATAAAAATTTGCAAAAGTACATACACGCCAACTTTTTGTAAAGATGTAAACTGCTTCTTAAATAATTACCATATGAGGCAGGTGTGGAGAAGTATTGAATTTATTAATACAAAGCTTTCCCGGGAGAGCGCAGAGCGTCCGGCGTTTTCTGTGACTTTCACTCTCTCTGCGCACATGCGCAGACGCTCGTAAAATGGCGTCCTCGTGCGCTACGTCGTGACGTAGCACGCGAGAACTAGAGCACAACTCTACATATCTCCCCCTTTTTATTAACAACAGAAACATAGCCATAGAAAGTCCTGCGGGATGATTAACTTACCTCCAGTTCAATGTCTCGGAAGCGGGTGGGTCTTACCACCACTCTGCCTCCCCGTGTGCGTCTTACCGGAGTGAAGAGGGATTCCCCGTTACCCTTCTCTGCAGGGCTCACCACTGTGTCTCAGGGTACCCGGCTCTTCTCTCCTTGGGGTCACACTCTCCTCACCATGTTGTTCCCCAGTCTCAGGCATTCCCTGGTCTCCGGACTCTTCACAGTTTCCTTCTGCTACCAGGTCCTCTTCTTCTGCTGGGGTACTTCCCTCTTTCTCTCTTTGGTCTTGTTGTGTCCTCCCGTTCTCTTCTGGGGACCATTGTAGTATCTTGTTGCATTTGGACATGCGGTCTTGGGACCACACATTCCCATCACTGAGCAATGCTACTCTGTCGTACACTTCTTTCACTTGTAAGGGTTGACTGTATTTGCTGTCTCCTTTTCTTCTTAGTACTGCTAATTTGACTCTCACCCATTCCCCCTTCTCAAGGGATGTTTCCTTCACATTTCTCCTCTGGTTGTAGTGCTCCATATATATCCCCTGGGCCTTCTCTAGGTTGTGCTGCACCACAGCAGGAGACCACTTGCTAGTGATTGTCTTTTCCCTCCATGCTACATTGTCCTTGGAGAAGGGGTGTCTTCCTCTTAATATTCGGAAAGGGCTATACCCTGTGCTGGTGGGGGTGATGCGGTAGGCCCACATCATACTTTGCACTTCCTTCTCCCAGTCTTTACCCATTCTGATGGCGGCTTGGATGGACCCCATTATGACTCTATTGAATCGCTCCACCTGTCCATTACTCGAAGGATGGTATATGGAAGTATGCTTGATTTTGATCCCGTTCCTCTCCGCGTACTTATACCACTTCTCCGAGGTGAATTGCGGTCCATTGTCGCTCAGAATATATCTTGGAATACCTTCCCTGAGGAAGACGGAAGTAAGGAACTTAAGCACTGTCTCTGCGTCCATCTCCTCCTGTATGTGCACCTCCGGCCATTTCGAGTACTTGTCAACGAGGACGCACAGATACTTAGGCGTGTCCAGCACCCATCCCAGAATGTCTACAGACACTTCTTCCCAGGGGTTACTTGGTTGGGCGAACTTTCCCAAGGCTGGCCTTAAAGGCTTCAGGGTTCGGTCTGCCCTTTGGCATTGATCACACTCTCTCACGTGTCTCTCCACTTGGATAGCTGCTCCTGGCCACCAGTACATCTGCTTTGCCCTCATCTTGGTTTTCACGATTCCTAGATGTCCTTCATGCAATAACGCCAACAAGTGAGGAACCAATGTTGTCGGGGGGACTACCATGTCACCCCTGTACAAGAATATACCCTTGTCACCTACTGAAAATTCTTCTCTGACTTCATAGAATTTCCGGAGCTCTCCTCGCAATCGTTTCTTCTCTGGCCACCCGTGTATTATGCACTCCTTGACCTTGCAGATGTCCTTGTCTTCTTCATATGCTTGGGTCCACTCCTGATTGCTTATCACCCGTTCTGGGTCTTCCATCACAGCTACCATCTTCTCGTTTTCTGCAGACGGGTTGGGAGCACCTTCCATAGCTGAAGCTCTACTGAGGTAGTCTGCTACTTTGTTTTGTGTCCCCGGTACGTATTCCACGTCATACCTGTACTCTAGCAATTTTAACGTCATCTTGGCAATGTGTGGCGTGGCGCTCGCATGCCCACTCGAGGTGAGCACTTTGACCAATGGCTTGCGGTCTGTCTTGAGTCGGAATCTTGTGCCCCATAGGAATTGGCAGAACTTCCCCATGGCCCACACCACTGCCAGCATCTCTTTCTCGATCACACTAAATTTCTGTTCTGTGGGCGATAGGGATCTCGAGGCGAAACTGAGGGTCTCCATCATTCCATCTTTCCTCTCCTGCATGAGGACCGCTCCAGTCCTTTTTCGCTGGCATCCGTCGTTAATACACACTTTCCCAGAGGATCGTATCCCTGTAGTGGTATGGCTTGACTAATGTCATTCTTTAAGGCTTCAAATTCCTTTTGTGTCTCTTCGTGTCCTCCTATCTCGTGTCCCTAGTAGGTGACCGACGTAATTCCGAGTCAACACTTTTCCCATTCTGCTGTCAGGCCATTGTTCTCCAGCACTCGAAGCACCTTGTCCAGCTTCTTATCATGATCCTTCCGGTCTGTCCCCATCACCAGTATATCGTCCTGGAAGTACTGGATACCATCGATGTCCTTGAAGAGGCGGTGCATTCGTTTCTGGTACACTGCGGCTGCCGAAGCAAGGCCAAAGGGCATTCTGCGGAATTGATAGCATACGAAGGGTGTTATGAAGGATGTTAGTTTCCTGCTTGTTGGATGTAGATCTATCTGGTGATAGGCAGAAGTGAGGTCAATGGTGGAGAACCACTTTACCCCCTTTGTCTTGGCCAGCATTTCTTCTATGCGAGGCAATGGGAATTTTTCCACGATTAGGCACTTGTTCAGTTCTCGAAGGTCTACACAAAGACGGACCTTGCCATTAGGTTTCATCGCTACCACCAGGGGCGCCAGCCATTCCGAGCTGTCTATAGGCTCAATAATTCCATTTTCCTCTAATCTGCGTAGTTGCTGCTGTACTGCTTCCCTTACAGCTAGGGGCACATTCCTGACCTTGTGGGTAACAGGCTTGGAGTTCTCTTTGAGTACAATCTTATGTGTGAACTTCCCCAGCCTGCCGACCTTCCCGCCAAACACTTTCGGGAAGTCACTCTTCATCTTCTCCAGGTCCGGCCAGCTCTCTGGGGCTGTCATCAGCACTTGCATGTCCCCCCCCGGGTCCAATTTTATCCCCAGGTCACCTTGGTCCACCCATCCTAGGACTGATGGGCCTTTCTCCGCTACATACAATTTGCACTCCGCACTCCTAACCCTGATTTCAAAGGTTAGAGCTCTGTATCCGACCATAGGAATGGGTTCGCCTGTGTACGACACTGGTCGTATATCTGGCGGTTCTAATTTTGGGCCCAAGGTGGGTCTGAATTCTTCATCCCACACTGCTCTTTGGACAATGGTGTATGGGGATCCCGAGTCTACTACGATCTTGATTTTCACTCCTCCTATCACCATGTTGCATTGTGGTTTGCGGGAACGCTTACAGTCAATGCCCAGCACTTGTCCTTCCACAAATAGAACATTGTCTTCCTCATCCAGTTCTTCTTCTTCTTCCTGTTGATCCTGCGCCACGTACTTCAGTATGGGTCTCTTCATTTTCCGGCAACATACCTTTTCGTAGTAGCCTACTATGTCGCAAAACATGCATTTTGCTCTGAACGCCGGACAATGTTTGTCCTGGGCTGCATGGGCCTGGCTTCCGCACCTGTAGCACGTGGTCTTGCTTTCTTTGTTCTGCTTCCCTGGTTGTCCTGGTTTCCCCATCCACTTGTTTGGCCATCTTCCTTCCGTCGTCGTGGCTTTACTCCTTCCCGGCGGCTCTGCGTCATCCACTTTGTTCACCATGGTCTTCTGGACAGCATCTCTTTTAGCCGCGTCGGCACACCGTTTCGACAACTCAGCCTTTTTTTACCATGGCTATTACTTCCTTAAGCGATGCTTCTCCGTTTACCCACAATTTGTCTTGCACTGTCTTATTGGTGGTGTGCATGACTATCTGATCTTTTATGAATTCGTCATGCAGGGCCCCGTACTTGCACGTTACTGCCAACTTCCTCAACGCTGCGACGTAGTCATCTATGGATTCGCCGGCTTCTTGTTTCCTCTGCTGGAAATTGTAACGGTCGATAGAGACGCACACCGCGGGACGGTAGTGGTTATCGAGATCTTCTATAGCGTGCTTAAATACATCGTCATCTGCGTTTTGTCTGGGTGTGGGCACCAGGTTCTGAAAGACTCTTATCCCTTCCGGGCCTAGGTTGTGCATGTTGAGGAGTCCTACGAGACTCTTCTGACGTTTCCTCTCGAGCTGCAAACTCCCAACTCCCTCAAGGATCAACCAACTCAATCAGGACTTGTACACTGACTGAATTGACTTCTCCCCCAGGGAAAGGGGAAGTGGACAGAGAGACGCACAACAAATTATACAAGATTTAATCTTCGACTGTGTCTCTCTTAGGAAGTGCTCCAGGCCGAGGACCTTCTGTTAGGTAAGTCTGCGCTGACTTCAAGTAATGCTGCGATGCAAGATGAACAATATGAACGACAATTACCTCGCTGACAGCTTCTTAACTACTATAACTATTAATTAAACATTGTGCTTACTGACCATAGATCCGTCTGACCCTTGTTCGCACTTTACTGAACTTTTAGTACTGACTCAGAAGCTTGACACCTTCAAATAAGCATAACATGTCAGAATCACTTAAAGCTTTAACTAAGGAGACAGGCTAGTTAGATTAGTTGGGTTAGTTAAAACTGAACTCAAAATCTTCATGCTAGATCATACCTGAATCTTTAGCAACTTCTTCCTTAGGAGGTTCTGCAGTTGGAAGATAGAAAATAGCAGCCTATCCAATTTTCTCTACTGACTAAATTATAAATTCAAATCCTACTTGTGAATCTGCGAACCTTTAAATACATCGATATATATATATCTGTAAATAACTCTGTTATAAGGTTTGCATATCACAACTGCACACTTTGGTTCTGTTTAACTTTCACATACTTTTGTCTTTATCAAGGCTTGTTTTACATGGCCCATTTGTAAAATATGCGAGGCTATTAGAATATACCTCTGTAGCTAAATTAACATATCACAGATTATACACATTTGACCAAGTTGCCTGTAAATCTGCCTGTTTAACACATTTACTTTCGCCAAGGCTTGTTTAACTCAGCAATCTGCCTTATGCGCGACTACAACAATTCACTATTAACACTCTGTTCAAAGGTTGACGTTAAACTCTTTGACCTGGTTGGTATCGCTTTAAATAACTAGCGTTTCCATTTGAGTTTATACTTCCAGCTCAATGTACTGAGTCTTTTGCCTTTGTCAAGGCTTGTTTATTGTTCAGCTCTACTCGACGTGCTAAACTCAAAAAGGTCTTGCGCGGAGTATTGTCTTTAAATAACACTTTGCCACTTAGTTATCAAGTAAATTGTTCGTGGCCTTTTTAAAACGAAATTATATCTCTTACTGTTCCTGTTTCACGTCTTTCAGCAATTCCTCACTGTCCGACTGACAGGAGACTCGAACTGCCGACCGGCAGAGAGAAGCGGGTAAACAAACCTCCCGGCTGCTTCACGAAAATGCCGGCGCTCAGCAAGCCGTCTCGCAGGCTTTCAATCAGCGTCGGAAGCAGGCGGGGAATTCAGGGCCTCATCGACTGGTTTCTTAAAAAGGGCATTAAGACCATTTCAGGAATTAAGGGGAAGCGGCGGTTTCAAGGACTGAGAAGCCACAACACGGGGACAGAAGCTCTCGCAGGGATAAACGAGAGACAAAGCGTTTGGCAGTTGGCTGAAGCTAATATTTATAGCTTCAGCCACGAGACCAGCGCGAGGCTCGCACTTCAGGACACCAAGCGCGAGGACAGACGGAGCCTGTCTTCATGAGCGCACAATCTAGGAAACAGCACACAATTAAGTGAAATAACAAACAAGCATTGCTAAAGGCAATCACTAAAGATTACATTTCTAATTAGAGTTTTAATTATACTTAACATCTAAATAATCCTCTAAATGAAGTTTAGAACTAAAGCAACTCTTTAAATTCAATATATATATATACACTGAATCCATACTGGATCCATATCTAATTAAGACAACCTGTAACACCCCTAACAGTGCAGGACTATCCTTCTCTTCCTCGCACTGGGGAAGGCTTCCCCATTTTCGTCTTCTAGGGCTTCCATATAGTTCTTGAAGTACTCTCTCCAGTCCTCCCACTTCATTTGGGGCTCTCCTGGCTTGGGTAAAAACGGGATCGGCGTTGTGAGTGAAGACTCCTGCACACTCATTTCTGCGCGTCTCTCTGGTTCCACCCCTGGACCTCTCGGGCTGCCCGGCGCGTTTGCGCCCTCACCTTGCACTTGGGTCGGTCGGGGTCCTTCTGCGCCTCCTTCTCTGTTTCCTGTTGACTCCGCCAGGGCCTCTGTGGGGTGCAGTTACGTCCCTGTATTCACCTCCCTCGGTGTCCTTCCTCTGTCTCTGTTTGTGCGCCTTCAGGTCTCCCCACTGGTTGCTTTCTTTGCTGCTTTTCTTACTGTATGGTACCCTTGCGTCTGGTCGATTTTGGAAAAAGGGGGTGGTGATGGACAGAGTTTCTGAATGATGCAGAATACTCTTACCAAGTCAAGAGATCATGGTTTTACTCCATCACCTGTTTTTTTAGCTCATTGCACCATCCCAGCTCAGAACCTGGCTATATGCAAATTAGTCTGTTCCTGTCCCAGTGCATGATGGGAACAGGGCAAACCAAACTACCAAGCCAATTCTTATACTGGGAAGGAGACAAGCTTCCGGGGACCGGTTTCTGGCATCACAGCCTTCGTCGGCCCGGCTTGCTTGAATCCTGATGGTGCAATGAGCAAGGACTCACGTCTGAGTATACCCTCCCACACATAGTGTGGATAAAATCGATTTTGGAAAAAGGGGGTGGTGATGGACAGAGTTTCTGAATGATGCAGAATACTCTTACCAAGTCAAGAGATCATGGTTTTACTCCATCACCTGTTTTTTAGCTCATTGCACCATCCCAGCTCAGAACCTGGCTATATGCAAATTAGTCTGTTCCTGTCCCAGTGCATGATAGGAACAGGGCAAACCAAACTACCAAGCCAATTCTTATACTGGGAAGGAGACAAGCTTCCGGGGACCGGTTTCTGGCATCACAGCCTTCGTCGGCCCGGCTTGCTTGAATCCTGATGGTGCAATGAGCAAGGGACTCACGTCTGAGTATACCCTCCCACACATAGTGTGGATAAAATCGATTTTGGAAAAAGGGGGTGGTGATGGACAGAGTTTCTGAAAGATGCAGAATACTCTTACCAAGTCAAGAGATCATGGTTTTACTCCATCACCTGTTTTTTAGCTCATTGCACCATCCCAGCTCAGAACCTGGCTATATGCAAATTAGTCTGTACCTTAATATTTTGGTGCAGCTCTCTCCCCCTTCCTCCCGCCTCTGCCACGCTCTCCCGCTGTGTTGCCTCTCTAGTGCTGCCTGTGGTTCCTAGTAATGGGCTTCTGGCTTGTGTTGGTGCCTCTCTGTGCCCTTGTGGGGTCTTAACTGTCTCTTCTGGTGATCGTTCCGTTTTTAATGGGCGTCTCACCCTCGTCGCCACTGTAAAGATGTACACTGCTTCTAAATAATTACCATATGAGGCAGATGTGGAGAAGTATTGAATTTATTAATATAAAGCTTTCCCGGGAGAGCGCCGAGCGTCCGGCGTTTTCTGTGACTTTCACTCTCTCTGCGCACATGCGCATACGCTCGTAAAATGGTGTCCTCGCGCGCTGCGTCGTGACGTAGCAGGTGAGAACTAGAGCGCAACTCTATACATTTGAACATAGACAAGAGAGCTTGAGAAAATGGGCTTTCAATTCCCTATCGAGCATGCAATATGTGAAAAAGGTTCCTTTAATGAAGCAGGCGCATTCACAATAAACCACAAACCCTAGCCTAAAGCCTCACAGACTAGACGTGCCTTCATTAAACATATAATAATTCTTGACCACTAATTGCCCACCCCTTGTAGTATTTTGCATGCGCAATGCTGGTTGACTACATAGGTCATATCACTAAATACGATTGACCGGGACAGAGCCCTAGGCCAAAAGAAAATTTGTTATTTGGTGTGGGAGATGGAGATCGTTGAAGTGTGACGCCAAGAGGTGCGAGGAAAATGGGAGAAGGGCAGGGGGTTAATGTGGGGCTAACAATTACGCTGGGGTACATTAAGGGGCGATTACATTTTTTTTAACAGGTCCTGATTGAGACCAAGTGAGATGGGTGAGCTGTTGTTTGCTCCCTGCTGAGCCTCTCACAATATTGGCGGCCCGGGCCTGGGCCCAGCTTGCCCATGCCCAAGGCCGGCCCTGGGTCACATGCATGCCCACTGTGGGGGATCTATGGGTGAGTCCTGATGACATGTTGGTCATAAACAATAGTACCCTTATGCTACGGGGCTAAGTATGTTAGTTATCGGCACAGCTGTGTCCTGGTCCTGCTTGTCTTCTCTTTTGGCAGACACCACATAAATGGCGACATGGTACAGGGGACAGCCCGCAAGCCTGAACCACCAGTTGGGCTTCCATGTCTGACAAGCGGCACAGAAATAGCTTCTGCATCCAGGAGCACATGGCACCTCAGAGGCTGCAAGAAGAGCATGAGCGTAGTAGGCCATGAATGGTGCCTATCCTTTGCCTGCCCACAAGGGTGGTCAATGATCTACATAATGCTCAAGGGTGTGGTAGCTGCATCCTTCTAACACCCCATGGAGATGAAGACATGCACCTGCCAACCACAGGGAGGCATGTGGTGGAGTAGCAGACTTTCACTGCGGGATGGTGGTATGTCCTGATTGCTTCAGAAGCGGTCGCTCCCCACGCTCCCTGGCCAGTTGCTGGTATCGTAGCGCTTTACCGCTATTGCTCGCTCCCACTACGTCTTGTGCTTGCTTCAATTATTGGAACTGCCTGATTGTGCTTAGCTCTGAATATCGTAATTTGTGTACTGCCTGATTAATAGCATTACGCTATTGTGCTTAGCCCACATAGCGTACATTGGTTTAGGTGCATATTAGTCCTTGTAGCGCTTTGTATAGTTTGCATTGCTTTTAAATTAATCTGTGCTTTAACTTAATCTGTGCCCCAATCTCGCCCTGTTTGCTTTTGTTGTTGCTGCCATTTTGTTGTCGTGCCTCCCAGCTCGCCTTTCCACCCCGCTCCGCCCCCCCACTATCTACTTATGTCAGAACAGCTTACGCGCAGCGTTCACGCGCTGCGGTCGCGCCCTATGCGCGCCGAAGGTGCGCCAAAGGTAAGCCCGTCTACGCCCGTCCACGCCTGAACCGCGCCCAGCGCCAGACCCCCTGGCCCCCGCAAAATCCACTCCTCCCGCATAACGTACGCCGCCGCTACCCTCTCAGCACTTAACCGCGATCGTCTCCCAGACTGCTACCAAACCGCTCCAGGACAATCCCATGGACCCTTCACCTGCCACTCTTGCAAGTTCGAATGCATCAAGACCCATACTAAAACCACAAACTCCAAACAGAGCTCCAACACTAATCGCCTGAAGTGCATCCTGCTCAACACCCGCTCGGTCCACAGTCACGCCATTGAACTCTGGAACTTACTCGACACTATATCGCCGGACGTCGCCTTTCTTACTGAAACCTGGATGAACGCCTCATCAACGCCCGACATCGCAATTGCCATCCCTGACAGCTACAAGATTATCCGTAAGGACCGCATCGACCAAACAGGAGGAGGCATCTCCATTGTTCATAAGAACACCATCCGCATCACGACCAGTTCCGACGATCACCTCGCAGCCGCCGAACACCTTCACTTCCAGATCCACACCGACCCCAAGACCACACTCAGAGGCACCCTCAACTACAGGCCACCAGGACCCCGCACACAATTCAGCGAAGACATCACCGACTTCATCAGCCCACACGCCCTTCCCTCCGAGGACTACATCCTACTAGGAGACCTCAACTTCCACCTGGAAAAGAACAATGACAGCAACACCACCACCCTTTTGGACAACCTCGCCAACCTCGGACTCACACAACTGGTAAACACCCCCACCCACTGGGCAGGGCACACGCTCGACCCAATCTTCACCTCCAGCAAGCACATCGCCTTCAATCACACCACAGCTCTCCATTGGATAGACCACAGCTGCGTTCACTTCAACTACAAAAAGACTACGACCCACAACCACCCACAACCAATTCCCCGTAGAAACTGGAACATAATCACCACCGACCAGCTCTTCACATCGCTTCACCAAAACCCTCCTGCAAAATCATCAGACCCAAACCTTGCAGCCACCAACCTCACACAATGGATCACCCACAGCGCCGACGAATTAGCACCCTTGAAAAAACATCAAATCAAGCAAGACAGCAAAAAAGCACCCTGGTTCAACGTTGAACTTCAGAAATCCAAGAAGATCTGCCGCACCCTCGAGAAAGCCTGGAGAAAAAACCCAACCACTGACAACCTGACCACCTTCAAGAACGCCACCCGCAAACATCACCACCTGATCCGATCCACCAAGAAAGCATCATTCAATGATCGACTCGACAACAACGCCCACAACAGCAAGGAACTATTCAACATCGTCAAAGAATTCACCAACCCCTCCGCCGGCACCAACGACATCATTCCCTCCCAAGACCTCTGCGACTCCCTATCCTCATTCTTTCACAACAAAATCGCTGACATACATAACAGCTTCGAAAACCAGTCCGGAGACCAGTCCACCCCACCCGCCTCCGAACTGAAACCCCCCTCCATCAACCTTTGCGCCTGGAACCCAATCACCACTGAAGACACCATCCGCCTAATAAACTCCATCCATTCAGGATCGCCAACCGACTCATGTCCCCACCACATTTTCAACAAAGCAGACTCCATTATCGCACCCCCATCTCCGAGACATCATCAACTGCTCCCTCAACTCCGCTACCTTCCCGGAATGCTGGAAACGTGCCGAACTCAGCGCCCTCCTGAAGAAACCCACAGCAGACCCCACTGAACTTAAGAACTACCGCCCCATCTCGCTCCTCCCATTCCCTGCCAAAGTCATTGAGAAAGCCGTCAACAGTCAACTCGCCGCCTTCCTCGAATCCAACAAATCCCTCGACCCATCACAGTCAGGCTTCCGAGCCAAACACAGCATCGAGACCGCCCTCATCACAGCAACAGACGACATTCGAACACTACTGGACAACGGAGAAACAACCGCCCTCATCCTACTTGACCTCTCCGCAGCCTTCGACACATTCTGTCATAGCACCCTTATACAACGCCTCAGCAACGCCGGAATACAAGGAAAAGCATTGGACTGGATCATCTCGTTCCTCGCCGGAAGAACGCAGAGAGTCCGCCTCCCCCCTTTTAGATCAGAGGCCACCGAAGTAATCTGCGGTGTACCACAAGGATCATCACTCAGTCTCACCCTCTTCAATGTCTGCATGAGTCCCCTCGCATCCATCGCGCGCCAACACAACCTCAACATCATCTCCTACGCAGACGATACCCAGCTGATCCTCTCCCTCACCAAAGACCCAAACACCGCCAAAACCAACCTACACGAAGGGATGAAAGAAGTAGCCGAGTGGATGAAGAACAGCCGTCTAAAACTGAACTCGGACAAAACGGAAGTCCTCATCTTAGGATCTTCCCCCTCCGCCTGGGACGATTCATGGTGGCCACCAGCCCTGGGAAACGCACCCACTCCCAAGGACCAAGCACGTAACCTAGGCTTCATCCTGGACTCCTCGCTCTCGATGACCAGACAAGTCAACGCCGTCTCATCATCATGCTTCAACATCCTATGTATGCTCAAACAAATCTTCCGCTGGATCCCCACCGAAACAAGAAAGACGGTCACCCACGCACTGGTCACAAGCCGACTGGACTACGGAAACACCCTATACGCCGGAACCACAGCCAAACTACAGAAAAAACTCCAACGCATCCAAAACGCCTCAGCCAGAATCATACTAGACATCCCCCGCCAAGCTCACATTTCCGGTCACCTGAAAGACCTCCACTGGCTCCCCGGCAACAAGAGAATAACGTTCCGTCTCCTCACCCACGCACACAAAGCCCTCTACGACCTAGGACCCGAATGCCTCAACACGCGCCTATCCTTTTACACCCCCACCCGCCAACTACGATCGTCCAATCAAGCCCTCGCCGCAATCCCACGCATCCATAGATCCACCATGGGGGGTAGATCCTTCTCCTATTTAGCGGCCAAAACATGGAATTCTCTCCCCACCCACCTTTGCCTTACTCAGAACCACCTCTCCTTCAGAAAACAACTGAAAACCTGGATATCCGATAAGTAAGTACCCCCCCCTCCCTCAAGCGCCTTGAGACCCTCTGGGTGAGTAGTGCGCTATACAAATGCTGAACTTGAACTTGAACTTGAACTTATGTGTAATAAAACCAGAACAACTGCATATAGAGATATGAAATGAAAGGGCACAAGTGCAGAAAGCTCCAAGACATGCAAGCCCATGCCGAATAAACCAGCATAGTTCACTGCCAGCAGGAGTACCTGCCTCAGTGAAAGGTGCATGTACAGCACAGCACCACAACAAGCAGATAGCGAGAGTGGTGAATAAATCTCCACCTCTAGGCACCTGTGCATGGTCTCTGGTAAGGAGTGAGCTCTCCTATGCCACACCAAAGGACAAGAGCAGAGCACCTGACGCACGTGTACCATGGCCTCCATTCCAGTCAATTGACAGTTTATTGTCACAGACTATCATGGGCACATGCATCAAAGTAGAAACTATGGATTGAGAGGCTCGAAACGTACTTTGCAGCCACCACCATTGAAGGCAAAAATGAAGTACCTGTTACTCTTACAACTGTCAGGAGAGGGCATATACAAACAGTCACTCAACCTACCAGAAACAGGACCCCATTTACATAGAAAATAATCACAACAGTCATCAACAATCATTTTAAACCGATAGTCAGACCGAACTGTAAGTGTTTCTTCCTGCTCCAAACTCAACAAGGCCGGGCAACTATTTGGATGCCTTCTACGCCTGATAGAAGGAGTTCACCAATACGTGCACCCTACACGATGAAACAGAGCAATTTATACAGGGTTGTGCATCTGCAAAATTACGAGAACAAATATTGCAGAAGCCAGGCAAGTCGATCCAGGATATCTTGACCCTCAGACGCTGGAAGGAACACTCAGAGGCAAGGGAAGCGCGCCTCTATAAATCCATTGAGAGTGTACCCATAAACAAGATCACCAGATCAGACACCTCGCCAAAGGGAGAAGGACGCCAGAAACCATAGTGGGAGACTGTTTCCACATGTGGGTGAATACCCAGCCAGTAGCCAGAAATGCTCAGGATGTGGAAAAATGAATCACTTCATAATGGTGTGCCGGTAAGGCCAGAGACAGCAAAACTCCCAGAATAAGGTTGTGAATGCTGGGGCGCCCTTGGCTGAGGAACCAATGAAGAAGACATGGACAATGATGACCCTTACAGCTGGAAAAAATGTCCACCAAAGAATCCAAAACATGGGTCAATGGCAGCCTAAATGTAGAAAGACATGAGTTAGACTAACTGAATGATCGTGGAGATTCTCACCGTCCCTCGGACACAGTAAGCACCTGAGAACATTGAGGAGCATTTACAACAAATGTAACAGAAGTTTGAAAGCACACTTCTTTAGAAACCAATTAAATCAAGCTAGAAATTGTCCAAAAAACTGTTTGAACTTGTAAAGCTACAATCCAATTGGCAACCCAACCCTTCCCATACAGATTCTAATCCATAGCCAAACTGCGAGGATTTTGCCTCCTTCTTCATGGACAAGACAAGTAAGATTGAAAATGACCTGGGGACAACTAGGGAGCACCTTCCTTTCACACCTCATAGTAGCACCCCCGGCCCTGGATCCTGAGCTACCAGATCTCTCAGCTCGCTCCCCAAAAACAATGCCTCATGGAGCCTATTCAAAGCCTTTGAGGAAAGCGCCATTTTCAAAATCCCAACAGCACTAAAACCCTCTAACCACGTTAGCGACCCTCCACCAGCGAATGTCTATAGTGAGATCAAAACGTCCCTTCTCCCTGTCTGGACCAAGATACTCAATGTCTCACTACTTCAAGGATTGATCACTGACTGTCTCAAAGCTGGACAGGTTACCCCTATTCTGAAAAAAACAACGGCTTATCACGCAGGCCTAAACAATTTCTATACAGTCTCTACTATTCCGACCCTGGTGAAGCTCTTTGAGAAATGTGTCCATGTATAACTATGCAATCGCATTGAACAATTCAGTCTCTTAGATCAATTCCAATTCAGTTTCTTTCAGGTTCACAGACCTGAATCGGCTCTCACACACATAGTTGATGATGCGCTAAAAATGTTCGGCCAGAATGAATCCTACCTTCTTATCCTTCTCAACCTCTCATCAGCCTTCGATACAGTCAAACATGACAACCTCCTAGACCTACTTGAATGTAGGAAGGGGCTATCGGGGTCTTTTCTTAGCTGGTTAATTTCTTTTCTCCACAACAGAACTCAAAGAATCAAGGTTAATATGTCCCTATCCAACCCTATACATGTCACATTAGGGGTCTCACAGGGTTCCTCACTCTCACCCACTCTCTTTAACCTGTTCATGGAGCCTTTAACCACATTGTTAAATTCATCTAACATCTGCTTTTACATGTACACAGATAACACACAACTGTACTTGAAAATCTCTTCCCCTGAAGATATTAGATCTCTCAACAAAACCTTAAAAAAACTGTTTGACCTTTAGCCCCCTCAAACTAAACACACTGATAATAGAATTCCTCCTAATTTCCCCACCCAAACACTAACCTCACATCGCAGAATGGATTAAACAACTAACAGCTCTTAACAGCTTACCACACATTATAGATTCAATGAGATCTCTGGGAATAATGCTTGATTCGAACCTCAACATGCAGGAGCAAATCAGCTCTGCCACCAAAGGAGAAAACCTCCCCATGAACATCTTAAGAAAAATCAGACCTTTCATACCCCTTTATGGCTTCAAGTCAGCTGCTCAAGCCCTAGTGATTTCCAGGTTCGACTATGGAAGTGCAACCCTTTGGGGTCTACCCAGATCTAGCCACTTAGGGATGAAGTGAGACTTATAAACACATTTCTGCTTTATAACTTACGAACGGTACTCCCAGACATGATTTGTCCCTGACTCTGCACACATCCTTATTTTTAGCATGTTAGTTTCTTAGTTTTGGTTTTTGTCCGTTTGCGACCCCTTCTGGTGGTCTCGCTTGGGGATACTGTCATACTTTTTTCCGGCCTTGATGATTTGTTGTTTAATCTACCTGTCTCCCTGAACATGTAAAGCAGTCTGATATCTGCAAGGGTCATGTTCGGTCTATATAAATCTTGATAAATATAAAAAAAATGAGAGAAGGCACCAGGCATGTGGTAAAGGGTGTCAACCAGGTTCAGACTTGAGCAAAGTATCCACCCAATTGCCAAGTACTGATAGGGGGTTTGCTTGTGACTGCCAGTATTGACACCGGGGTCTCCATCAACATCAAGTCCCAAGAAACCTATGAGCCCATAACTAGTCGACCTGCCCTCTAACCCACCAACATGTGAATATATGCCTCTAGGTACCCAAACTTCCTCCCACTGGCAGGCATGTTTGAAACAAACTTTACACAAAGAATATGAACATTTCAGCCAAAGTACACTTGACAAAAGGTGGGGTAGGCACCTATCGAAGCTACAACAAAGCAGAAAAACTGCCACTGGTCCCGTTCACACTAAGCATGCATGTCACTGCGCTAGACAGCCTCCGAGGAGACTTCAAAGAACTCTTCCAAAGGATCGGTGCCTGAATGGGAAAATAGTGAACCTTCACATTGATCAGTCTGTGCGATCTATGGCCCTGACACATTGCCGAGTGGCATTCCATCTACGGCTCAAGATGGAAGAGGAACTCTGGAAATTGGAGGATGCTGACATAATTGAGTAAGTAGAAGGACCCACTCCGTGGGTATCACTGATCTTGGTGATCTGGAAGCCAAAATGTCCCGGGGAGGTGAGACTTAGCACATATATGCACCTCCCAAATCTGGCAATCAATGGGGAGCGACACATCACTCTGACAGTGGATGACTTGGTGAGTGAGGTAACAGGTTGATGGAGTAAGGTTTCATACATAAAGAGACTTGCTCGAACTCAACCCTCTCAAAATAATATGTAACCTATTAATCAACATGTTTTGTCATACTAATTATTGCACCACACAACATGTTTAGTAAGCTGGGGAAGCTTGCATATGTGCTTTTACTAACAGTAACGCGAGTGATCTAATATGGCCGCCGAAATGCGGGAATTTCACTACGCATGCGTCTGCCACACTCACGTGGTGTGACATTTTTTCTGCTTAGGAGGGAATTCTTTGCAGCTGTGCACTAGTATTAAGATGGCCGCTTCATGTTTTACATACTGCTGCTTTAACTAAACTGTGTTCGTTCTGCTTAACTATTAATGCTATAGTTAAATTAAAGTAATGGGAATAGAGTCGAGATAAGTGGTATACAGTGCATTTATTTATTCTTTGTTCTAAAACTGTTACTCTTTGACTTTGATACTAGCTCGTATTTGGGCCTGGAGAGAGAATTGTAATACCATACTGAAACCCTCATCACGCATGTCCAGAATGATCAAAAGTACTCAAGCAGTGGCATTTGAAACCATGCCAATGACAGTCTTGCCTGCGACGCGCATGGGAACCTCAACCCGTGAACTCTCCAGAGGAAGAAGATATAAAATGTTATAATTTGTATATGTTTTGCTACAGTAAGGCTAGGTGGAATAAAGTCATGAGAAAATGAATTATGGGCGGGAACGAGATCATTATTAATGAATGAAAATTATCTCATACTGGTATGGTGTGATGACCTCTCCTCGTCTTTTGACTAATCAAACTAAGGGAATACACGAATTTGCAACACTGGGGGTGGTACATTGCCCTGCAAAATGGTATAACTAAGGTAGGCTTAGCTAGTTAGATTGTCCGGCTTGTCCGAATAGCTGACCTGTCACTGACCCAACGCACACTATAGGAGATCGAGAGCAGAGGTGCTGGCGGTGCACTCTGTCAGAAGAATTGATAACCCAATCAGGGTCTGAGGGAGAAGAATTGATAACCCAATCGGGGGTCCGACTGTTAGCCGCAGAGAGGGGTGTGACGCTGGCATTGCACTTTAACTGAGGGTACCTGTACGGACATGCATCTGTCCTGTCCTGATCCATATTGGTCCGCACCTGTCTTGGTTCTGGTCTGCACCTGTTTTACCCTGTTGGCACCTGAACTATCGGGATTCCTGTTTCCTATGTCCCAGCCCGTGGCCAGGGATGGTTTTCACACCATTCTAGGTAAATATAAATCTGTGTGGGTATGTCATTGAACTGTTTCCCCTTTCTCACCCTCCCTACGTTTCAATGCCTAAAAGAAGTCTCGTAATATTTCTACATATCATTGCTTTGATCATTATCTTCCTAATTGAAAAGGCTTTAATTGCTTCTGTATGGACTCCGACCTTTAAAACTTTGCATAGATAAAGTGTTCAAACTTTTCCCGAGTCTGCGGTTATTTTATGAAGGTAAATGTAAATGTTATTTTTCTACCTATTATTCGAACACTCTTGATCCCTTAGGACTTAAATATAGGTGACAAGGATTGGTAAGTCAAATGTGTATAGGTAAAAGTCCTAAAATAAAATAAAATCCTGATTGGCGAATGGTAAAAGCCGGATTTACCTGTTCAAAGTGTGTATGTTTATGGGCCCAGGTCAGTATGGTAATTGAGCAGGTAGCTCCGCGCGCCATCAGTATTTATTTCATAGCAGAGTAGTGGTTAAGGTTTAGTTAAGATAGGTAGTTAGTTGTGTATTGATGATTGATTATTGATTTTGTATTGATTTTATGTATTTATCAAAACCTGTTCGTATTGTTAAGTGTTTGTTCAGAAACCACGGGGGCATGGAATAGCAGGTGGTAAATGGAAGCCGCACTGCGATGAGGTCACTTGCTTAGATGAATAAGTGCGTAAAGTTTGGTAGAACTTGCAGCACTAATTAGGGATTTTAGTATAAATGTGTGAATAAATGATAGCAAAGGGGTTCGCTGGTGAAACTTTAGCCTTACATCACCTAGAAAGGGTAAGCCTGAAGGAGTAACAGGTTCTCTAATGCTTGTGTGAAGAGTAAGTGGAAGGGATGTACTCGTAGTGAGTGAAGGGTAAACGGAAGGGATTTACTCGCAGCAAAAGAAATTATCTGTTCTTTGAATTTAGTTAATCAAGCTCAGTGGCGAATGTGTTTACATTGTTAATTAATGAATTTTACATTTAAAAGTGAAGAGAAATAAGTTTCCGTGTTACCTTGCAAAGGAGAGAGTCAGTCGCGGTGCTGCACTGACGTCACGGAGAGCCGCGCTGGTACTGGTTGAGACAGCGGGTGTGTAGCTGACGTAATAAATTGTAAAGGAGGGGTGAGTGCAGGAGCGTGAGGACTTAAATATAGGTGACAAGGATTGGTAAGTCAAATGTGTATAGGTACAAGTCCTAAAATTAAATAAAATCCTGATTGGCGAATGGTAAAAGCCGGATTTACCTGTTCAAAGTGTGTATGTTTATGGGCCCAGGTGAGTATGGTAATTGAGCAGGTTGCTCCACGTGCCATCAAGGTGCCTGCTGGTTCTCCAAGATAGAGCTCCAGTCAGGTTATCACCAAATGTTGCAAGGTCCTGGTATATCACCACCTTTTCTACTCACCCAGGCCTACAAGGATGGAAAAGACTGAACTTTGGAATATCCAATGCAGCAGACATCTTCCAGAACACCATAAGAAAAGCCATGTTGGGAATGAGGGTTGCTATCGAAGACATCGTAGTCTATGCCCCAACACTAAGGGGAACACCATGCTCGCCTCAGAAAAGTCCTCCAGAAACTCAAAGAAAATCAGTCTCACCCTCCACAAGAAGTGTGACCCTAGCTTTAAACTGACAATTCGACCTGGCAAAACACACCTTTTGATAGGCCTCAAACTCCTTTTTTATTACATATATGTCACCCTTAATGTTGTCTCTAAACAGCCTATAGGGAAGGGTGCATTGTATTTAAAAGGTAGGACATGTTGTTTTAAGTTTTACATGTGATGGTTTTGAAAAACTCCCAAATTTGTTTTTCACTACTCTACTCTTCCATGTGATAACATTAAGCTACCTTAGTACATTTAATAAGAACTAACTTCTTTTGGATGTTGGGTTGTTAGTTGCCTGGGGTGTGAGCCAGTGCTTAATTTGAGCCAGTGGTTTCTGGTGCTCGGCACCGGCACTTAATTGCCAACACCGGCACTTGTGACAGTGTGTCACATGGTGGTGCTGTTTGTTTTATTTAGAGATAAGTTCAGTATACATTACAAATGACTGATACCTAACACCCAAGCCATTGTTATAGCTTTGGGGGCCTAAAATAGTCTGAAGTTCCACACTTAAAGGAATGTGATGTCCGTAGGTGTGTTTGTACTGTCACCGGCAGCGCTGGCTGTGGCAACTTGCTGATGCAAGCTGCAGAGGCCTCCTGACGACAGCCCAGGCGCTTCTTGTTTTTTAGAAAGTAAGCACTGGGCAACCCTAAATTAACCTGTGCTCAGCCCTCTGGTAGCTTGGCACAGAGCAGTCAGGCTTAACTTAAAGGCACCCTGTAAAGTATTTGTGTAACACTTCAAACAGTAATAAAGTAAAAAACACCCCACAAAAAAGATTCCACACCAAGTTAGAATAATAATGTTTTCTTTAATAAATAACACAAGATCAAAACAACAAAAATGTAATCAGTTGAACTAGATATATGCAATTTGAAAGATTTCACCAAAGATGCACCAAAAATCAAAAAGCTCCAACTCTGGATTTCTGGTTGCGCCTGTTGGAACAAAGTCACAAGTTCAGGCTGATCACGATGGACCGCAGGCCGGCTACAGGGACCCAGTTAGGCCATGTGAAAGGAGTACCTTAAATCTGGGTTTGCAGAGCATTGCAAAGATGCGGGAGACAGCATTGTCGTTGAGAATCATTTTGACGGGGTTTGTGATGCAGCCCACAGTCAGGGCGATGCGAGGGTTCCAAGAAGCTGCTAGGCAGCAATGCAGAGTCCATTGTCATCAACGAGGCTCCCGTCAATGAAGGATGCGAAGTCTGCATCAAGAATGCGTTGCGCAGTGGCAGTTCTGATGGTTCGCAATGCAACGGTTCCAATCCACACAGCAGCTTTGATATGCCAGTTTTGCTCTGGTAGCAGTATGGTCTCCGCTACTTCAGTGCCCAGACCACTGCAAAGGGTTCCCTTGCTATTGTACTCCACCTCTATGCCTGGGGGAGTAATCTCCTACAAATGAAGGCTACATATTGATCTTCTAGGCCCTCTTGGTTCAGCTGTGAGAGGTGCCCCTATGCCATGCTCTGAGATCTGTCTGGAAAATGAGTTCTTTAGAGAAGTCAGGGACCTTGAGCACGGGTGCAGTTCACATGGCCTCCTTTAAGGTATCAAAAGCTTTCTGGCACAGCTGCATCCAGATCACCAGTCTAGACTGCTTCTTGGAAGTCAGCTCGGTTAAGGGTGCAACAATGGTTCCATACCCCATGAGGAATCTCCTGTAATAACCAGTGAGACCGAAGAAGGGTCTCACCTCTGTCTGGGTCTTGGTTTTTTTTCAAGCCAGAATAGTTTGGAGTTTGGCCTGGAGGGGGTGCTCCTTGCCTCCTCTTACTTGGTGACCCAAGTAGACCACTGAACCCTGCCCTATCTGGCACTTACTGGTCTTGATAGTCAGACCTGCCCTAGACAGAGCCTGAATCACTTCACTGTGATGGCACAGTTGGCCCTCCCAGCTAGATATGAGACCACAATGTCATCTAGATGGGCAGCACTGAAGTTCTCCAACCCAGCCAGGACCTGGTTGACCAACCTCTGGAAAGTGTCAAGGGCATTCTTCAATCCAAAGGGCATCACCTTGAACTGGAAGTGCCCTTCTGGGATACAGAACGCGGACCTTTCTTTGGCCCCCTCGTTTAAGGCAATCTGCTAGTACCCAGATGTTAAGTCAAACGTGCTGAGGAACATGGCAGCTCCCACCCGATCTATGAGTTCATCGGCTCTGGGGATGGGTGTGCATCCGTCTTAGTGACTTCATTGAGCACCCGATAATCCATGCAGAACCTAAGTTCTGTTGTGGCACCTGGAGGAGTACCCTTGGGGACCAACACCACTGGGCTGAACTGAGGGTTGTTTGAAGGCTCAATAACCAAAACTCCAACATTTTGGTGACTTCCTCCTTAATGCTGGCTCTCACCTTATCTGACAGCCTGCAGATTTTACTCTTCACAGGCATGCTGTCACCAGTATCAATATCATGGGTGCACCATGCAGTGAGTCCTTTGGTAAGGGAGAAGAGAGAGGCAAACTGCCCCAACAATTGGCAGCAGTCTCTCTGTTGCTCTAGGGTCAGTGTATGGGAGAGGCTGACATCATGCACTGACCCATCCTGCTCCGTGGCAGAAAGGAGGCTGGAGAGAAGTTCACCCTCCTCCTCTACTCCATCATCCATTACCAGGAGCATGGTTACCTCAGACCTCTCGAAGTGGGGTTTGAGGAGATCGACATGCAAGACCCTTAAAGGGTTCCTGGGAGTTTTGAGGTCACCACATAAGTGACCTCACTCTTACGCTCTTTCACCTCATAGGTTCCAAACCAGCGGTCTTGCAGGACCCTAGGCTCCACATGTTCCATCCCCACCCATTTTGGCCAGGTTGAAACTAGACAAGAATGGCCTTCTGGTCATCCATCGTTTCATGTGTGTAAGAAAAGGGGTACCCCTGACAACAGTTCCTAAATCAGGGAGAATAACTGGGGTGCAAGTATCACAATTATAGGAACAATGAAAATACTTGTGGACCTAAACAATATCAAAGACATATACATGCAGCCTCTGTTCAGTGGTATCAAAATATTTTTTTATTATTGTTATTTTCTATATGAATAAGTTAGACTAAATACATAAACAGATATGAAAAATATAGTCCTCTGTATGTATGTTTACACTGGATTCAGGAAGTCAAAATACAAGAATTCTTGCTTTGACCAAATAACATCTATAATATACACAATGTCAATGAAGAATCGGTAAACAACCTTTACAACGCAACTTTTACATCGCAGAGCCTTTACAACGCAACCATTACAACGCAAACTATTACAACGCATTGCTCTGGGGGGGCGCTCTAGGATAGGGAATAGGTTAATTTACTATCCAATAACCTTCCCTATTGTCCACGGGGACTGGAGTTGGAATAGTAAATTAAACTATTCACTATCCAGCACCCCAAAGCACTATGCGTTGTAATGGACTGCGTTGTAATACTTGCATTGTAAAGGCATGCGTTGTAATGTCATACATCCTGAAGAATCGTTTAACAAGATACAATTGATATCAAAAACAGTCAGACAAAATAATCATATTGATGTTTTCAGAGGGCCAACATTTCTGGCATGGCTCTAGTAAATCTGTGTCCTACACGCGTTTCGGCTGTGTGCCTTCATCAGGAAGCCATGTACAAAAAACTGAAACATATAGAGAGGGGGCATGTACAAACAGAACATAAATCAATATTTGGAGAACGTGGTCCTATTACAATATTAGCTACCACATGGTATGCGAAAGATGAAACTCAGGTCAAAGACAACTGAGGGATTAAAAACACTAAATGCAAGCCAATTAAAACTATCATAAACACATATCAAATGATAAACTTGACATTGTGCCATATCTAGTGAGTATCAATCACCAGGGGATAAAACAAGACCAACAGTGCCAGAGAGAACAATGATATCCCAGGAATAAGGTAAGAAAGAAAAGATAAACTCTGTGGAAGCTTTTTAGCACAAGAGGTGAATAGAAAGAAGTTGTGCGTTTTATAAATCCAGTGACTCCATGTTAGAGAGATTTCTTAAATAAATAATTTCTATATACCTCGTTGGAGCTCATGAAGTTTATCGCTGAAGATAGTATAGAGCCGCAAACTGGATGAATGGTTCTGTATGAGAACAGGATAAAATCAAGGTGTGTACATGGATGAACTGTACCTACACTGGTATTGTAAAGATGGAAGAACTATTACTCATGCAGTGTGCATTACCGATCATGGATGGAAATCCAGCGTAAAGATGGAGCCTATGTGGATATGGAGTCCTCTGGTCCAGATAGGATGATCAAAAGACCAAAGATACAAATTTCACATCGAGAGTGACCATAGTCCACTATGTTTTGAAGCAGTAAGTCTAAATGATTCAAAAGGGGGTGGTGATGGACAGAGTATCTGAATAAAGCAGAACACTCCTACCCAGTCAAAAGATCAGGGCTTGATCCATCACCGTTTTTTAGCTCACTGCACCATCCCAGTTCAGAACCTGGCTACATGCAAATTAGTCTGACCCTGGCCCAGTGCATCATGGGAACAGGGCAGACCAAACTACCAAGCCAATTCTTTACTGGAAAGGAAACAAGTTTCCGGGGACCGGTTTCTGGCATTACAGCCGTCTTCCGCCCGGCTTGCTTGAATCCTGATGGTGCAGTGAGCAAGGGACTCATGTCTGAGCATACCCTTCCACACTTGTGGTGGCCAAAACGATTCAGAAGGGGGTGGTGATGGACAGAGTATCTGAATAAAGCAGAACACTCCTACCCAGTCAAAAGATCAGGGCTTGATCCATCACCGTTTTTTAGCTCACTGCACCATCCCAGTTCAGAACCTGGCTACATGCAAATTAGTCTGACCCTGGCCCAGTGCATCATGGGAACAGGGCAGACCAAACTATCAAGCCAATTCTTTACTGGAAAGGAAACAAGCTTCCGGGGACCGGTTTCTGGCATTACAGCCGTCTTCGGCCCGGCTTGCTTGAATCCTGATGGTGCAGTGAGCAAGGGACTCATGTCTGAGCATACCCTTCCACACTTGTGGTGGCCAAAACGATTCAAAAGGGGGTGGTGATGGACAGAGTATATGAATAAAGCAGAACACTCCTACCCAGTCAAAAGATCAGGGCTTGATCCATCACCGTTTTTTAGCTCACTGCACCATCCCAGTTCAGAACCTGGCTACATGCAAATTAGTTTGACCCTGGCCCAGTGCATCATGGGAACAGGGCAGACCAAACTACCAAGCCAATTCTTTACTGGAAAGGAAACAAGCTTCCGTAGACCGGTTTCTGGCATTACAGCCGTCTTCGGCCCGGCTAGCTTGAATCCTGATGGTGCAGAGAGCAAGGGACTCATGTCTGAGCATACCCTTCCACACTTGTGGTGGCCAAAACGATTCAAAAGGGGGTGGTGATGGACAGAGTATCTGAATAAAGCAGAACACTCCTACCCAGTCAAAAGATCAGGGCTTGATCCATCACCGTTTTTTAGCTCACTGCACCATCCCAGTTCAGAACCTGGCTACATGCAAATTAGTCTGACCCTGGCCCAGTGCATCATGGGAACAGGGCAGACCAAACTACCAAGCCAATTCTTTACTGGAAAGGAAACAAGCTTCCGGGGACCGGTTTCTGGCATTACAGCTGTCTTCGGCCCGGCTTGCTTGAATCCTGATGGTGCAGTGAGCAAGGGACTCATGTCTGAGCATACCCTTCCACACTTGTGGTGGCCAAAACGATTCAAAAGGGGGTGGTGATGGACAGAGTATATGAATAAAGCAGAACACTCCTACCCAGTCAAAAGATCAGGGCTTGATCCATCACCGTTTTTTAGCTCACTGCACCATCCCAGTTCAGAACCTGGCTACATGCAAATTAGTTTGACCCTGGCCCAGTGCATCATGGGAACAGGGCAGACCAAACTACCAAGCCAATTCTTTACTGGAAAGGAAACAAGCTTCCGGGGACCGGTTTCTGGCATTACAGCCGTCTTCGGCCCGGCTAGCTTGAATCCTGATGGTGCAGAGAGCAAGGGACTCATGTCTGAGCATACCCTTCCACACTTGTGGTGGCCAAAACGATTCAAAAGGGGGTGGTGATGGACAGAGTATCTGAATAAAACAGAACACTCCTACCCAGTCAAAAGATCAGGGCTTGATCCATCACCGTTTTTTAGCTCACTGCACCATCCCAGTTCAGAACCTGGCTACATGCAAATTAGTCTGACCCTGGCCCAGTGCATCATGGGAACAGGGCAGACCAAACTACCAAGCCAATTCTTTACTGGAAAGGAAACAAGCTTCCGGGGACCGGTTTCTGGCATTACAGCCGTCTTCGGCCCGGCTTGCTTGAATCCTGATGGTGCAGTGAGCAAGGGACTCATGTCTGAGCATACCCTTCCACACTTGTGGTGGCCAAAACGATTCAAAAGGGGGTGGTGATGGACAGAGTATCTGAATAAAGCAGAACACTCCTACCCAGTCAAAAGATCAGGGCTTGATCCATCACCGTTTTTTAGCTCACTGCACCATCCCAGTTCAGAACCTGGCTACATGCAAATTAGTCTGACCCTGGCCCAGTGCATCATGGGAACAGGGCAGACCAAACTACCAAGCCAATTCTTTACTGGAAAGGAAACAAGCTTCCGGGGACCGGTTTCTGGCATTACAGCCGTCTTCCGCCCGGCTTGCTTGAATCCTGATGGTGCAGTGAGCAAGGGACTCATGTCTGAGCATACCCTTCCACACTTGTGGTGGCCAAAACGATTCAAAAGGGGGTGGTGATGGACAGAGTATCTGAATAAAGCAGAACACTCCTACTCAGTCAAAAGATCAGGGCTTGATCCATCACCGTTTTTTAGCTCACTGCACCATCCCAGTTCAGAACCTGGCTACATGCAATTAGTCTGACCCTGGCCCAGTGCATCATGGGAACAGGGCAGACCAAACTACCAAGCCAATTCTTTACTGGAAAGGAAACAAGTTTCCGGGGACCGGTTTCTGGCATTACAGCCGTCTTCGGCCCGGCTTGCTTGAATCCTGATGGTGCAGTGAGCAAGGGACTCATGTCTGAGCATACCCTTCCACACTTGTGGTGGCCAAAACGATTCAAAAGGGGGTGGTGATGGACAGAGTATCTGAATAAAGCAGAACACTCCTACCCAGTCAAAAGATCAGGGCTTGATCCATCACCGTTTTTTAGCTCACTGCACCATCCCAGTTCAGAACCTGGCTACATGCAAATTAGTCTGACCCTGGCCCAGTGCATCATGGGAACAGGGCAGACCAAACTACCAAGCCAATTCTTTACTGGAAAGGAAACAAGCTTCCGGGGACCGGTTTCTGGCATTACAGCCGTCTTCGGCCCTGCTTGCTTGAATCCTGATGGTGCAGTGAGCAAGGGACTCATGTCTGAGCATACCCTTCCACACTTGTGGTGGCCAAAACGATTCAAAAGGGGGTGGTGATGGACAGAGTATCTGAATAAAGCAGAACACTCCTACCCAGTCAAAAGATCAGGGCTTGATCCATCACCGTTTTTTAGCTCACTGCACCATCCCAGTTGATGGATGGATGGATGCAGAGGGAAGTTGTCCAGAGTTTTCAACACTGTTAACATTGCAATAAGCCAGGCTGCGGAGCCAAGCATGTACAGTGGGGGACGCCTAGCACACCAGTGTAGCGCTATCTCCCGCTTGGCTAGCAAGAAACAAATGGCTGCCAATCTACGGAGCGAGCTACGAAAGTTAACCACGTAGCCAAGGAGCGCTATTTCTGGAGTAGGCACCAATGGGAGGCCCAGAATGTCCCCCAGGATCTTATGGACCTGAAGCCAATAGTTTTGTAAAAGGGGGCAAGTCCAGGAAAGGTGGGCAAAGTCAGCCTGTGGGGCATTGCATTTGGGGGCAGGAGTGTGGCCTATTCGCATCAATTTTGTGAGCTGGAGCCGGAGTGTGGTACATCCGCCTCAGGAACTTGAAGTGTATAAGCTTGTGCCTGCTATTTATGGACACTTACCAGGTGGCAGTGCAACACGCCGCCCATTGGTCATCAGTAATCTGGGTGCCGAGGTCGCCCTCCCACGCGGCTCTCACCGCATCATCCGATATGGGAAGCGAGGCCAGGCAGAGCTTGTGGAGCTTCGAGACCACATGCGATCCCGTCTGAGATTGGATTATGTATGTGAGCACGGCAACGTCCTCAGGGGGAAGCGGGAATGTGTGAAACTCAGCGCACAGCATGGACCTAACCCTAGTCAAAGTAAAAGAGTCCATGAAAGTTCGGTCTTGAAACCTCTGATCCTCAGTTATGGAGAAAGCGTGGCCATCTGGGAAAAGATCCCCAACCGTGGACAGTTGGAACTTGGATAGAGTGCGGCGCACCACCGGGTCGCCAGTGATGGGGAACCAGTGAGGGTTAGGTACCGGAAGAGCAGGGGAATACAGCTGATCAACGCGCAGCAGTCGTCTCAGCTTCTCCCAGGCCCAGCATGTGGTGGAGACAGTTTGTATATCCTGAGGATCCCGGGGAATCCCTCGGGGAAGCAGGGACTGAAGGGCCACTGGAAGTGCCATGTCGGCCTCTGGCCGCAGATGGAGAATTCTGGCGTCCGGGTGAAACCAGGAATGGGCATACGAGCATTGCGCAACGAGATAATAAAGAAAACAATCAGGTACTCCGAATCCGCTGCGCTCATAAGGAAGCGTCAGCGTATGCCAAGCCACTCGGGGGTTCTTACCACCCCACACCAAGCGCAGTAAGGCACAGCGAAGTTGGGTAAAAATAGACCTTCGTGAGTGGGATAGGGATATTGTTGAATAAATACAAAAACCGGGGGAGTACAATCATTTTAAGAATGGAAATCCGACCAGCCATTGACAATGGAAGACGGAGGCAATGCTCCGTATTGTCCTCCAGGAAGTCAAGTGCACGGCTGTAGTTCAAGCGAACAATGGACACCGTGTCTAAATGGACATGGATTCCCAGGTATTTCACAGAATCCGTGTTCCACTCAAGAGGATAGGTACACGACCACTTTGAGGTGGCTGGGGTAAGTGGAAAAATCACAGACTTGTGCCAGTTGACACGAAGACCCGAAAATCCACCAAAGCGGGTAATTTCCAGCAATAAAGGCTCCAAATTCGTGTGAGGATTACGGACATATAATATCGTGTAATCCGCATACAGGGAGACAAGAAGAGGGCCAGTGCAGAACTGGAGTCCTTGGTGGAGGTGTTTCTCCTGAAAATGGCGCACCAGAGGGTCCATAGCCAGAATGAACAGCAAGGGGGATAGTGGGCATCCCTGACGGGTGCCCCGGGAAAGAGAGAAGGTCGCGTTGATGGTGCACTTGAAACGGATCCGGGCAGTCAGCGCTGTGTATAGCAGTTCGACCGTCGCCACAAACAGTTCTGGCATGCCCATGCGACGCATGACCGATAGGAAGAAGGGCCACTCTAATGTGTCGAACGCTTTTTCGGCGTCTAAGAACACCGCTGCAGCTGGAGTGGACGGGTCAATTCTGTGCAGAACCGAGAACAGTGTGCGTAAATTTAGGGAGGTGGACCTGTGTGGAACAAAACTGGATTGGGCAGGGGAAATAATGGATCCCATCAATAGGGACAGACGGATCGCCAGGACTTTAGCCAAAATCTTGTAATCTAAGTTCAATAAGGATAAGGGTCTATAGGAGCTGCAGAAGGAGGGATCGCGGTCGGGCTTAGGAAGAAGAACAATCACCGCTTCCCTGAGTGTGGGAGGGAGAACGCCAGATTCAAGGGCCTCAGCATAGACCTCCACTAGTCTCGGCACCAACTCCTCCTTATATTCCTTCTAAAAATCCGCCGAGTAGCCGCCAAGACCCGGGGCCGACGAGCTTCGCAGTGAATCAATGGCCTCAACTATGCTGTCAGGCGTTATGGGCATGGCCAAAAAGTCCTGCATGTATTTTTCGAGATACACCATGGCGATCTCGTTTATATAGGGGCCGGGGTCGTGCTGATCGCCCGCTAACGAGGAAGTGTAGAGAGTTTTGTAGTAGTGCAAGAAAGTGTCGCAGACAGCAGGGGTGGAGTAGTGTCGTGTGCCATGTGCGTCCACTATCTCAGAGATGTAGGCCGCCTGGTGGGGCGGACGAAGCATCTGCACGAGTAGTCTGCCCGGTCTCTCTCCCTCACCATACTGACGCGCCGTGTAGTGTTTACCCAAAAAGTGCAGCTCCCTGTCAGCAGCGTCCCTTAACTCCATCAGCAAGGTCAGTCGTCTGGCCTCTTGTGCGTGCGATGGAGAAGCAATAAGGTCCTTATCTATTGTAGAAAGCTCACCCTCAATGCGTGACAGTGTAGAGTGTATCTCCCGCAGAGCCCCTACATGTTTAGCAATGCATGTCCCGCGAATGGTGGCCTTGAAACCCTCCCAGAGTGTAGCCCAGGAGCTCACAGTGCCCGTGTTGATGTCAAAGTACTCCTCAATGGCTCCGCGGATCTCCTCTGTAAAGACTGGGTCCTGCAGTGCCTTGCCCGGAAACCGCCACTGACGTTCATAGCCACCGAGTCGAGGAATCAGCAGAGCCAAAGTGTTGTGAAGTTAGCAGGCTAGTGGTTGTGGGTGGAGCTTAGGGGGTGGACAGGAAGAGGAGGAGATCACGAGGGGAAGTTAGTTAGAGTAGGGACAGGAGACAGTCTGGATGCATAAGAATAAAGCTCCAGTATTAATAAGTATTGTTGTCTGTGTTTATTGTAGCAAGATGCTACAACTGGCGACGAGGGTGGGATGACCAAGTCCACTGCCTGCCGACCCAGACTGAGACACCCTGTCCCCGGCGGTGCAGAAGAAAAAAAAAACGCTGCAGAGAATTGCGAGCTGCTGCTGCCCCAGGAGAAGAAGCAAGCAGCAGGCAACCCTGCCCCCCTCAACCCTCTTGAGGGAGCTGAGAGGGGCTGTGCATCCGGGCGCTGAACGGCTCGAATAGGAAGAAGCGGAGCGCGCTGACACGCGACCCCGCCAGAAGCGTGAGCATTGGCAGTGCAGAGATCGGGAGCCTACTCCGACCCTGCTGCGCACCCCCAGATTGAGGGAGAAGTACCCCCAGCGTCGAGGACGACGTCCGCCACGACCGCCCAGCGAGAGCGACTGAGCGCCGGGAGGTCCGGGCCTGAAATCCCGCCGACGGTGAAATCCTCACGCTTGATGCGTGTAAATCGGCAGGCCGCCGCGAAAAGAAAAGCGGGAACGTGCAGAGCAAGGCGGGAGCCCACCCCAACCTCACCTGATTGCTGTGGTGGCCGAGGAAGAGTGATACCTGGAGCACGCTGCCCCTGTGCTGCCCTGAAACTGCTGGCCGGTGAGTCTGGAGTGACTGAACCCAGAGAGAGAAAGCCTCGTGTGACTGCATTGACGGCGGCCATCTTAGAGTCAGGCGCTCGTCAGGACAGACACCTTAGTTTTCAACGAGCGGCCATCTTGAAGTCAGGCACTAGGAAAAAGAAACAAGCATTGGCGAAGAAACAAACATTGGTACCCGAAAACAAACAAGCATTGGCAAAGAAACAAGCATTGGTACCCAGAAATAAACAAGCATTGGCGAAAAAAGACAAGCATTGGTACCCGAAAACAAACAAGCAGTGGTACTCGAAAATAATCAAGCATTGGCAAAGAAACAAGCATTGATATCTGAAAGGAACAAGAACTACAAAGATGTCCGACGATGGTAGAAATCCGCCGCCACCGGCTGATGTCAAGCCCAAGGTTCCAGGTGGGTCGCACCTGCGAGCGCCTGAACCCCTCAAAGTGACCACTGGGGGAACCATGGGCCCCAAGTGGCAAGAATGGTTCGAAGAATTTGAAGATTACATCGAAGGTTCAGAAGTGATCGAAGATAAGAAGAAGTTGATTGCCTTGCGCAACTTGGCGGGGCGGGAGATAGTTAAAATAATCAAAGACCTTCCTGACGCAGAGGTGGACACCTATGACAAGGTGCGTGACGCACTAAACAAAAGATTTCTTCATAAAAAGAATGTCGACTATGAACGCCATACATTCCACTCGGCTCGTCAAGGGAAGGGGGAACCAATGAGCGCTTTCATGATGCGCCTGAGGAGACTAGCCAAGCATTGTGCATTTGATAATTTTTCAACAGATGCTGCAATTAAGTCACAAATAATTGATGGCTGTCACTCCGACCAATTGAGGAGACGTTTATTGAGAAAGGAACACAGCCTCGACGATATAGAGGAGATGACACGAATATTTGACCAAGCTGAAGAGTATGCAGCAGACATCGAAACAGGACACAAAGGGAGCCGCGAACAAGTACGACGCGTGCACGCCAAGAACGAGTATCGAAGGAGCTCGAGAGACAAACCCTGGAGGTCACGCCCGTCACCACGTCGAGAACAATCAAGACATCAGCGGCGAGAGCCGTGGAAGAAGGAAAGGAGATCAGAAAACGTGAGGAAATGTTACCGGTGCGGGTATGACTACCCCCATGTAGACAGCTGCCCTGCCATGGGTCAAAGATGTCGGAAGTGTGGTCGAACGAATCATTTTGAAGTGATGTGTGGGGAATACAATAAGGAAAAACGAAGTGGTGCCACAAAGATAGTTCAGCCTGACTCACGAAGAGGTACCCAGAGAACGTCCCGATCCGGCACCCGAAGACACCATGCACGAGCTGTCCAAGACCAAACTGAACAGTCTTCTGGGTCATCACACTCCAGCCGAGAGTCACGTAGGTCCAGGTGGGAACGGAGGTCACCATCTCAGGAATCTAGACCGTCATCCAGAGACTCAACATATACCATTGAATATCTGAACTTAGCTGCAGATCCAGATCAACTTAAGACATATCCCCGGCTGGACATCAAAGTTGGCAATCATGACACTCAATTTGTACTAGACTCAGGTGCATCCCTGAACTATATTCCAGTCACCGAATATGAAAGAATGAGGCCGCGTCCTCCGCTGACCTTTGCACCAGTCAGAGTCTTCACATGGATGGCTAAGAAGCCACTTCCTTGCCTCGGGAAATTCTGGACGACTCTCCAACATGAGGACACAACTATCCCAGCACAATATGACAACGATTCAGATCCACGTAGAATAATTGCATATGCGAGTCGTAGCCTGACCGACCCTGAGCGGGCATACTCGCAGCCCGAAAAAGAAAGTCTTGCCGTAGTGTGGGCATGTGAACATTTTCATGTCTTCATATATGGAAAACACTTCACTTTAATAACAGACCACCAAGCTCTTGTCACCATTTATGGAAACCCACGTTCTAAGATGCCCCCAAGAATTGAACGATGGTGCCTAAGGCTACAGGAGTACACGTTCACCATCATCCACAAGCCGCGGAAGTCAGAAAACCCGGCTGACTATATGTCCAGACACCCAGCTACATCGTCAGTCTCTAAATCGTCCATTGCGGAAGAGTACATACATTTCGTAACTGATCAAGCTCTTCCTCCCGCTATCCCACTGGACGCCATCCGAGAAAGCACAGCGCAAGATGTTATCCTGCAGAAGGTCCTGCGCAGGATTCGACACAACAGGTGGAGGCATGGTTCTCAGGATGAAGAGACTGATCCTGTCCTTAAACAAGAAATGCAGGCCTTTCGACATGTGTGCAGTGAGCTGTCAGCCACCACTGATGGCATAATACTGCGAGACCAGAGAATCGTGATTCCCACTCAACTGAGACAAGGTGTGGTTGCCCTTGCCCATGAAGGACATCGGGGTATTGTGTCAACCAAACGCGCATTAAGAGAGCGAGTGTGGTTTCCGTATCTCGACCAAATGGTCGAAGCTACCTTGAACGACTGTCATCTTTGTCATCTTACAAGCAAAAGTGACCCTCCAGCACCACTGACCATGACTCCCCTACCACCTGGAGTGTGGCAAGAAATTGCTATTGACTTCTATGGACCCCTGGCATCGGGCAAGTACGTGCTGGCCATCATTGATGAACACTCTCGATACCCCATTGCACGCTTTGTGCCGTCTACAAATGCCGCAAGCACTCTCAAGGTACTGGACGAAGTCTTTGCGGCCTGGGGAGTTCCCTCAAAGGTAAAGACGGACAACGGACCCCCTTTCAATGGAAAAGACTTTGCAGCATTTGCGAAACACCTAGATTTCCATCATCGTAAAATTACGCCCCTCTGGCCACAGGCTAATGGAACAATTGAAAGGTTCATGGCCACGCTCAAAAAGACTTTTCAACATGCGGCAACGGAAGGAAAAGATCTACAAGTCGCCCTCAACGAGGTCCTCCGAGCTTACCGGACGACTCCTCACGCAACCACGGGGAAATGCCCGGCAACTCTCATGCTGGGGCGTCCCATGAGGAATCGTATCCCAACGTGGGAAGGGGCCTTACGACCATCATTGACACCCCTTCAAGATCATCAAGGAATGATGAAGACAGACCAGTGCAGAAAAGACAAAATGAAGCTATATGCAGATCACAGGAGAAGAGCGAGGTCACTCTCGTTACATGACGGAGACCGGGTGCTTGTCAAGCAAGAGCAGCAGAAAAAGCCCGACTGCCTGTTCAAGGATGAACCATTACTGGTCACGAAAAGGAAAGGAACTATGGTGACTGCTGAATCAGAGCAGAGACGAATCACGAGAAATATCTCGCACTTCAAGAAATTGCCACGCGATACCACCGAAATCTCACTGAGCGAAATGGACACTCCCGGTTCGGAAGAACCACCTTCAGTCAGGTGTGAGAACGCTGGTCCAATAACCGAAACACAGAGTGATACTACTCTGAGAACAAGATCACCACGACCTCATCGTGACATACGTCCACCCAAAAGACTTATTGAAGAAATGGACTAAGAAGTCAGTGTGTATATTTGTTTTGTTACAAAGGGGGGAGATGTTGTGAAGTTAGCAGGCTAGTGGTTGTGGGTGGAGCTTATGGGGTGGACAGGAAGAGGAGGAGATCACGAGGGGAAGTTAGTTAGAGTAGGGACAGGAGACAGTCTGGATGCATGAGAATAAAGCTCCAGTATTAATAAGTATTGTTGTCTGTGTTTATTGTAGCAAGATGCTACACAAAGTAACAGGAGAATGGTTGGACAGCGTTCGCGGCAGAGTGGAGAGGCCCTCCACCCATCCAGCGACACCAGGGTAGAGGAGCCAGTAGTCAATCCTAATGCTAGTGTTGTGGAAACCAGAATGATGATTATACTCAGGGGTGTCAGGGTGCAGTCTAGCTTCAATGTCTATTAGGGAAAAGTGTGTACAAATCTCTGCGAGGACTGATCTGGCCTGCGGCTTGCAGTCTGGGGAAGGGGAGGTGCTGTCCCTGTCCGGGGTCATGAGCAAGTTAAAATCGCCCCCATCACTAACAGGTCTACGTCCGAGTGAAGCAGCAGCAGCTGTAGGTCATGGAAAAAGGCGGGGGAGTCCACGTTAGGTCCATATACCCCAACCAGTGTAAGCTTGTACCCAAACAGCACACCAGAAACGAGCACATAGCGACCCTCAGCATCTGTTGCACTGCCAGTAAACACAAAGGGAACGCGCTTGTGCACAAAGATATTAACCCCTCTGGAATAACTGCTGTAATTCGAGAATATTCTATGGTTGCCCCAACCCTGAGCCATCGAGGAGGAGTCTGTCTTCGCTAAATGTGTTTCCTGCAAAAAAAGCACATCCACCTTGTAGCGTGCCGCGTAGTTCAATACCTGTTTGCGCTTGCGCATGTTTTTAAAGCCACGGACATTCCATGACATACGCGTGAGTCTAGACGGGCCAGACTGCAAACCTACATCAGCCATAGCGCTGCATCAGAAGAAAAGGCAGTCCATCTTGTCGTAAACAGTCTACTTCCAGTAGTTCCAGCAATACTCACATTTTAAAAAAAAGGAGCAGAAAACACAATCCCCACCCCCCATCCGCCATCCAGCCTCCCACTGTCCCCAGAGAGGCAAATCCCAAACAAGCTCTGATACGAAATACAAAACTGAACAGGCATTAGCAATGACCTCAAACGATAAGGTAGAACATAGACCAAAACCCCAAAGAAGGAAAACATTAAGGCATACGCCATAGGGGGCGGCAACACCACTCCATGCGGGCGCACCAATCGAGGCGACCAGAATCATAAGCACAATTGAACAATAGTCAAAGAGATAGTAGACCATGACCGTCCAATAGGACACCAGGCAGGGTGTAGGAATGGGTCAGTGAAGATCGAACAGCAGAGATCGTTCATCCCTTGCCAGTCTCAGCAAAGAGGTCTGCACTGGATTGCGAATCAGTCCGGGCCGGAGAGTGCGTCGCGGAGCCAGAAGCCGATGGTGAGCCCTGCCTCTTGTAGCCTTGGCAGAACTCCTGGGCCTCAGCGGGGGTGTCAAAGATGCGGAATCTCCCGTTCACCTCAACCTTCAAGCGAGCCGGGTACAACATGCCGTATTTTAAGCCAAGATTGCGTAGAGTTGCTTTGACACCGGTATACTTGCGGCGGGCCTCCTGGACCAGAAGTGTAAAATCCGGGAAGAAGGATAGGACGCTACCCTGCCAGCGTACCTCGCCGGCCTCACGGGCAGCGCGAAGTGCGGCGTCCCGGTCCCGGAAATTCATGATTCTGGCGATTATGGGTCGCGGAGGCTGACCAGAGCGAGGTTTAGGGCCTAAAGACTGATGAGCACGCTCGACCACAAAGCCAGACGTGAAGGTGTCTCTGCCAAACAGTTCTATGAGGAGGTGCTCAACAAAAGTATCAAAACGACCCGTCGCTGTCGTCTCCGCCACACCAAGAATTCGCAGGTTATTTCGTCGACCACGTGCCTCCAAGTCCTCGTTCTTCATGGCCACATCCTTGAGAATTTTTTCTACCCTTTCCAGACGTTTAAGCATTTTAGCGGCACCTTCCTCCCCGTCAGAAATCCTGGATTCCGCCAAGTCAAGTCTCCTGTCATGTGCCTGCACGGTGGTGCCCATGTCCGCAATTTTCTTTTCAAGGCCGTCAAAGCGGGTGTCTAGCGCCTTGAAGCCCGCGCGCATCTCGTTCATCATGGTAGCAACCATGGCGGCGGTGTCACCCATGCCGCAGACCCAGAGGCCCCAGTGGATGAGCCGGGCGGAGGGTCCGTGACGAGAAGAGATGTCTTGTCAAAGCTCAATTTACGCTGGTTCGGGTCCCTCTTCCCCATGTTCAGGGCAGCAAGTGCGGCTTCGGCGCCCAAACGAATGCAGGGAGATGCAGACGGCTCAGAAGGACGCGCCAGGGCAGAGCCAGACCACAGCGCGCGGCGTTAAACCGGGGGGGTGCAGCAGCACTCAAGCGGCAGCGTGGTGAATCAGTCCCCCCCCCCCCCCGGTCGTCGGACACAGCAAAGAGCAGGATTCTTCTTCCTCAAGCTCCGCCGCGCTGAGATGGTGACTGTGGTCAGCACTGTAGGAAGGAGCACCCCTCCTGATGTCAGAGTAGGAGGGCAGGTGGGTGCTGGTGGCTACCACGCACGTGTGCTCTGCGGGGCCGCCTTTGAGGAGAGGAAGCGCAGCGCGGCGATTCAGCCGCCACCACCCCCAGCCCCAGTCGCCGCCCAGCTCCCCACCCAGTCCCACGGCAGGCCCGAAAATCGAGGCCCCGGCTCCGGAGCGCGGCTAGGCCAAACCACCGCAACCGCACCCCAGAGACCGGCGCCCCCCCCCCAGGAGCCCGCGAGGGACCAGCTGCAAGCGTTTGTGTCCCGACCCAGCGCGCGGGGGGACGGAGGCTCAGCAGATTCCCCTCCGCCTGCAGCACCACAGCGATCCTTCCCCACAGCCACCGGGTCTGCCCAGCTGGTCAGGGCAGCATCCGCATTCGGAGCGACAGCAGCGTGGGGTCAGGAGACCGCGGATCACATTGGTAAGGTCGCCTTAGGCCGCCCGCACGGAGGAGCTTCACTCCGAAGCGGCCATCACGCTCGCCTCCATGGCCACGCCCCCCTCCTCCCCTTTTTCTGACCTTGTTTTTGTTGGTTTAAGGATTCTGGGCACTTTACCACTGCTAACCAGTGCTAAAGGGCATATGCTTTATACTCTATACATTGTAACATTGGCTTATACACAATTAGCATATTTAATTTACTTGTAAGTCACTAGTAAAGTGCACTATATATGCCCAGAGCCTGTAAATTAAATGCTGCTAGTGGGCCTCCAACACTGATTGTGCCACCCACTCAGCAGCCCTTTATACATGGCTCAGGCCTGCCACTACACATTAAACTACTTACCAGGCCCAAACCTTCCTTTTTATGACATGTAAGTCACCCCTAAGTTAGGCTCTAGATAGCCCCAAGGGCAGGGTGTAGTGTATTTAAAAGGTAGGACATGTTTTTTTTTTTTTGAAAACACATTTTATTTGTCAAGTGTCACATAAATTGCAGGCCCCTGTACTCCAGAGGTTGCTGCATATATCTAGTACAGGTTCAAATGACTTTTGACTTTTATGTGCACTAAACAAACCACATTATAACAAACCCCCCCATATTGCTTCCATGCCACACACAGCCATCTGTATCTTCACTGCACACCCAGAAATCACAGCCCCTCTGGATCTCCCCGCCCCGCCCCTGTCCAGCCGTGAGGGATGTACCTGTATCAGATCGGCAAGCGTGCCTCCACCTCCCGTGGTGGATCCAGGTCTAACCCCCGACAATCTGCCCACCTGTGCCATATCTTATAGTGCTTACGAGGGCACCCCCTGGCCAGGAAGACCGGCTGTTCAAGCTCCATGGAGAAGTCCAGCCCATTTTTCCAAGCTGCCACAGATGGGGCCCTGGGCGCCTTCCTGGCCCTAGCAAAGTCCCTCTTCGCTAGTGTGAGGCCTAACAGCAGAAGATGTTGTTTGTAGCGGTTACCCCCCACTCCCTCCATGACATGCAGCTAGGCCAGATGCGATGTGAAGGGGAGCTCCCAGCCCAATACCTCCGACAAGCAGGAGTATACTCCTCTCCAAAATCTATGCAATGATAGGCAATCCCAGACCGTGTGGAGGAGCGTACCTGCCTCCCGTTGACAGCGGAGGCACTCAGGCGACGCAATTAGTCCTGCCTTCCACAGACGTTGAATGGTAAAGTACACCCTATGGAGGTCTTTAAAATGCACTCATCGTAAGCGAGTAGCTATTGCCGCTCCTCTCGGGCTCGCTAGAGCCTCGACCCAGTCATCTTCCTCTAGCTCCCCTATATCTGCCTCCCATGCAAGTCTGAGCCGCTGTAGATCTGGGGAACAGTGGATAACCAAAGTTTGGTAGATGCAGGAGATCTTGCGGTCCGGAAGCTCCCCATGAAGATCTTTGCCTCAATAGGGCTAAAGTCTGGGAGTGACTCCAGACTCTCCAGGCCAGGGGCAAGGGCATGTCTAAACTGTAAATAGCGGAAGAATTGGGTCCGCGGCATATTGTACTCCTCCTGTAGGTACTTAAAGGACCTAAGGGTTAAATGCTTCATAACATCACCCAGGACTGAGATGCCTATTGCGTCCCACCCCCTGAATCCTTCCAGTGTCGCCAGCTGAGGTAGACATCTATTGTCCCAAAGGGGAGTCTCACAAGTTGAAATATTCCACCACCCCATCCTGCGTAGTCTGTCTCCAAATGTAAAAAAACACCTGTGTGACCGGCGGCAGAGACCTTCGCAGTGGTGCGAAGCGCAACAGGGTGGGCAACGAGTGATGTCCCATAAGCCACCTCTTGACCGCGTATGCTGGGTCCCCTCTGTCCCCGTACCACCACTCACTGAGAACCAGTAGATGAGCGGCCTGATAGTAGGAAAGGACATCCGATGTGGCCAGCCCTCCGGAGTAGGTAGACAAGAAACATGTGCGCAGCGCCACCCTCACGCTGCCTCCCTCCCATAGAAATTGTCCCAAGACCGCGTTTACTCGTCGGGACCATCGGGGTGAGACCTGGTACGGGTAATTCTGTAGTTGATAAAAAAGGCGGGGGAGCACCACCATCTTGAATATGGCAGACCTACCATATATGGATAGAGGCATACGGGACCAAACCTTAAGATCCGCCAGGGTGCGCTCCCACACCGGGACCAGATTGCTTTCCCAAGACACCGCCGGCTCATCAGACAGGAAGACCCCCAAGTATTTCAAACCTCCCACCGCCAGCGGAACCGACGCAGCCCACACTCCCAACCTCTGTCTACCCCCCAGGACCCATATTGTAGATTTATTCGGGTTCATGCAGAGCCCTGAGGTCTCCTCAAATATCTGTAAGATGCGCAACAGCCGTGGCCCCGATCTGTCCAGGGCGGTGAGAAAGAACAGAACATCGTCCGCGTATAGTGCAATCCTGTCTGAAAGCCCCGGAGCCCACTCGAAGCCCCTAAGCTGTGCATCAATGCACACCCAGGCCGCCAGCGACTCCACGGCGAGCGCAAAGAGATATGGGGAGAGGGGGCAGTCCTGTCACGTACCCCGCTGGATAGCGAATGAGCGGGAAATCGCTCCCCCCACCCCTACCGATGCCGTCAGATCAGTGTACAGCAGCGTCAGATAAGCCAGGAATCTCAGGCCGAGGTTAAGCCTCCGCAGGGGGAATACAGATATGTCCAGCTGAGAGAATCGAAGGCCCTATCCATGTCGGCCAGGAGAAGTGCCGCCAGCTCCCCCAACCGTCTGCTGGCCGCCACCGCCATGTGCGCCCGCCTGATGTTGTGGCGCGTCACCCTCTGGGGCATAAATCCAGCCTGGTCTGGATGCACCAGGGGGAATGTATGGAAGAAGTCGGTTGGCCAATGCCTTGGCCAAGACCTCCGATTCTACGTTCAAAAGGGAAATGGGACGGTACGACGCGTGTTGCTCCGGGGGGCTGTCAGGTTTGAGGAACACCACCTCCTCTGCGTGCCTCCAGTCCGATGGAGGCGAGCCCTGTTCCCGTGCCTCCTCCACCACCGGACGGAAGTGTGGGGCCATCTGTACAAAGAACTTTTTTAAAAACTCATTCGGTCCTGAGGCTGTCCCAGGTTTCCGCTCCCCCAGGGCCGTACCAAATTCCTCATCTGTCACCGGCCTATGCAAGCGATCTCTGACATCATCAGATGCGGCCTTAGGTGGAAGGTCGTCTATAAATTTGGCTATGACCTCTGCAGTGAGGCACTCCTTGGGTGCATAGAGGTCTTCATAATTTGCGGCAAAACTGTCCACAATAGTCGGGGGTTCAATAAGTGGTGCCCCGTGGCCCCAGGACTCTCGGCAGGGCCTGCGAATGGAAGGCACCCTGGCACAGTCGGTGCAGCATCTTGCTGGACTTGTCCCCCTACTAATAGACCCTACTTCTCGTGGCCAACCATGCCTGACGGGTCTCATCTATCAACAGGGCTGCATAAGACTGTTGGGCCAATCTTAATTGTCTGTGCGCCGGGCCGCCATCTTTTTCTCGGCTCCTACGGTCCAGCGCCGCTATTGCCGCTTCACGTTGCACCAGTTCCGCCCTCTGCTCCGTACGTGCTGCCACGCACCAAGCAATATCCACCCCTATTAATGTGGGTTTTAAGGCCTCCCACAGCACCGCTGGGGACTGGACCGACCCCACGTTGACCGCTAGATAGTGGGCTATCTCTTCCGCTAGACGCTCCCTGTATTCTTCCTTCTGCAGATGCCATACCGACATGCGCCATCTGATTGGCTGCCGCCCCGGGCCAATCCGTAGGGTAAGGGTTACCGGCGAATGATCAGAGAGGTCCCTGGGCAGAATGGCAGCTGACCCCACCCTGTGTACTATGCCCCTAGGGACGAAGAGGTAGTCGAGTCTCGAAAAGGAACCATGTGTTGCAGAGAAGTAGGTATAGTCCCTACTAGGGCCATGAATGTGTCTCCACGTGTCAATCCAGTAAAGACCCATCACCAGAGAGCGCAATTTCGTAGGGGGACCAGTCTCCACCACTTCCCCACTCCTCCATCTGTCCTGGCCACGGTCCATCACGTCAATCCAGTCCCCGCCCACTACCGAGAGCGTGTCCAGCATGTCACCCCAGAGGTTAAGGAGTCTCTCTACTAAGTTCCATTGCAGTGGCGGGGGAGCATATACGCTGCCTAATGTTAGAGTGTCCTCCCCCACTGTGCCCCGGATAAAGATATAGTGCCCCTGGGAGTCCAACCATTGTTTCTCGTGAATATATGGGACCCTGAGGTGAATCAGTATTGCTACTCCCCTCGAACCCCTCATCAAGCCTGAGTGGAAGACTTGCTGGTACCCGTATCTTTGCAGGAACAGGGCCTTCGTACCCATTAAATGTGTTTCCTGCAGCAGGAGCACATCGGCCCCGGCACGTTTAGCAAAATGAAGCACCGCCCCCGCTTAATCTTGTCCAGGGCACCACGGACGTTCCAGCTAACTATGCGTAGAGCGCCAGGGGTCACCTGCTTCCCAGGCATCGCATGTGACATCTCGATATGTTTATCCAATTATGACCGGTGCGTGTGATACCTAGCGTGTGGATTGTACTGTTGTAAAGCTGCATGGATGAGCAATCTAAAAGCCCCTGAAACAATGAATACTTAACCAGGAAAGTAAGACTAACCATTCCCTTCCCCAACAAACCCCCCACCCCCACCCCATAGCTCAAAAACTCTGAAGTATCTGTCACGGCGGAGACGGCCGTCCACCCCCAACGGGGGACCGAGGACCGCCCCCGCCAATGGATCCCGAATTGACAGCCCATCACTCTTCAGGCTCACCCCCACCGGTGTCAAGCTGAAGGGGAAACAGCCCACATAGCAACCCCCTCTAACCCCAGGTCATGTGTCCACTCCGCCCACAAAAAGGAAAGTCATCAACATCAATTTGGTTGCAATAGTCATGAGTCCGCCGTCTACTGCCCAGCGGCCAGACCCCCCCCCCCCCGGGAAGTGGCTCCACCAGACCGAGATCTAGATCGCCAGTTCCCCCTTTGAGTTTGCCCACTTGGGCCCTTCAATGGCCCCTCACTCTCAGAGGAGTCCGAATCCCATCCTGGAGGGGTGTTCACCCGTACTTGTACAGTTTCATCTGTCCATTTAAACACCTCCTCCGGAGAATCAAAGACGTGGGTGCGTGACTGGAATACCACTCGCAGGCGAGCCGGGAACAGTAGGGCATATGGCAGCTTGAGGTCTCTCAGGCGGGCCTTGGCCGCCATGAACGATTGGCGTTGCTGCTGTACTAGCCGCGTACAATCCGGGAAGATCAGGATTCGATGATTTTCGTACATCAGTGGTTCCTTAGCTCGGGCCTGCCGCAGGATAGTGTCCCGGTCGTGATAGTTCAGGAGCCTTGCAAACACCGCCCGTGGGCGAGCTCCCACCAGGGGCTTCTGACCAAGCGCCCTGTGGGCCTGCTCCACAACAAAGCATCGGGACATGGCACCCGGGGGGAGTCAGCTTTCCAACCATTGCGTAAGGAAGCGCTCCATGTTGCCCTTTTCGCAGTCCTCCGGAAAACCCATAAAGCGCAAGTTGTTCCGCCGGGCCCTCCCCTCCGCGTCCTCAACCCGAAGCGCAAGGCCCTTCTGAATGTTTTCCATGTTCGCCATTTTCTGCTTCAGGGCCGTAACATCGTCCTCCACACTGGATATGCGGGTTTCGGTTTCGGTGATGCGGGCCACCGTATTCCGCAGATCTTGGCGCAATAGCATAACGTCCGAGCCCACCGCACCAATCTTGGCATCCAGCATGTCTCGTGACTGGGTGATCGCCGCCATCAACGCTGCATTGTCCGGCCATGTCTCCTGCTGACCCCCGGCTGCGGCCACCGCTGCTCCTGGGCCGGTGAATTTATCAATAGGTCCATGTTTGGTGGTGCCGCCACTGCCCTTGCCTCTCGTCATGGCCACATGCCAGAGGTGCTCCCCCGACCCAAATCAAGCTGGACCAGCCGGCCGCGCGGTGGCCCCCACCGCACACCCAATGCACCTGGCTTCAACCAACCAGATGAGGGGCACCCCCGATTCAAAATCAGCTCACCCCCAACGCTGGCTCCTCCGTCTACTCAGGGGTCTGTGTGACACAGTCTCGGGTGTCCTCCCCCGGGCCCCTCCACAGTCCAGCGGACCACCAGAATGGACACAGTCAGAGGGGAGGGACGGCCACAGGCACTCACCCCCAGGCGGCCCGGCCTCGCCGCCGATCCCCACATGAAAGAGGTGGGAGGGGCCCGCTTCCCACAGTCTCACTGTTGAGGCGGGCTCTCTAGCCACCCCTGTCGAGCCTACATTATGCCCGGGGGCCCGCCGCTCCAACAGCACTCACCGGCACCAAAGCCCAGCCGCGGGGCTCCGCAGCAGACCCGAGCTGCGTCGACCGTTGGCGTGACACGCAGTAGCTGCCAGGTCCCGCCGCTGCTGTCGCCGTGCCGCTCGGCCCCAAATCAGCGCAGGTCCAGGCCACTCACGCCTGAGCAGCCCTCCGTGTAGCCATCAAGCAGGGGTCCGATGGAAGAGGGAGGGGCGGTGCCCGTCCCAGAAGATGGCGCCCAGCCTCAGACAGACCACAGCAGCGCCCCTCCGCAGATCGACCACGCGGCTTGTGGGCGCCACCGATCCGTGGAAGAATATCAATGTCGAAGGGGGGGCGTCGTCGCAAAGGATCGCCCAACAGTCCGTGCCCCACTGGCAAAAGCACCAACACTTGCTGCGGTCCTTGGGCAGAGCAGGCGCAGGCCGTCCCACCCGCCTCAGAGGGCCGCCTGTCACCCGCTCAGCCTGGGCTGCAGCTCCTCGCGGCCCCCTATTCACTCCGGGGATTGGGCACTCATCGGACCTCAGCTCACATAGAGGACGTCCCGGCGGGTGTCAAAGGCCGTCCCTCGGGTCCCCAAGGAGCAGGCCAGCAGCGTCTGCAGCGTCCCGCTCCCTCTTTGGGCGCACACACAACTTGGCACCCCGGCTGCTCCGCGCTGCACCAGGCCTCTCCCAGTACGGGCCTCGAACTCCGGCTCCCGGGCAGTACGGACCCCAGATCTCATGCCGGATCCCAGCTGGCAGTCAATACGGCATGGGTGTCACCTCCAGCACCTAGTGGGGGTCCAGGGCGTCTGGATATCTTCAGGATAATTGGCGGGCTGGACGGAGCTCAGCTAGCACACATCCGCCATCTCGGCTCGCTTAGCCACGCCCCCAGGACATGTATTTTTGAGTTTTACATGTACTGATATTTAAAAGACTAAATGGGAGTGAGGGGGACTAGACCTGCTTTCAAAATCATTGAACGCAAGTTTCTCCAAGGGCTAATGTTCCCCCTCCAGTCCTGGGCCTCAGAAGTGGGTTTCCTGCACAATAGCCCCTTTAAATCAAGCCTTTGGGCTCTTCCCTGCTGCTAACAGGCTTGTTTGCTCCCGAACCGCATCACTCGCTCGAAGGATTAGTGCAAGCAGGCGCAAGCTGGTCTCTTCACACATCAGTATCAGATTTGCACCATCAATTGCTAATCCTCAATGACTTACTAGTAATTGTGGCATGCTGATATTTGCACCAACTCTCAGAAATCCTGATGGACTGCCCAGATTTGCAGTGTCACCCAGCAAGATTAGATTTGCCTTCTCAGTTATTCTTAGCTCCTGTTCATATTTGCAACATTACTCAGTTATTCATAGTTCATGTGTAGATTTTCCCATCACTCTGAAATCCTTATTGCATAATAAGATTTCCTAAATGCATGTTTGCATTCACACTACCACTCAATATTCCTTGTTGTGTGGTCAATGTGGAACCATCAACCAAAATCCGCAGTACATAACCATATTTACCACTACTCTGTTATACTCAATGTCTGCTGATAATTGCACAATCACTCAGAAATCCTGACTTCGAGCTTACATTTGAACCATCATCATTTCACCATAATATCCTTGCTTATCTTCCTAACATAACCCAGGAAAGCTGGTGAAGGTGTGGACACAGACTTAATATGCATTTTATTCAACCGAGGCTGCAGAAAAAATGTAAAACGCAACTGGAGACTGGTCCAGGAGCCTACACACCAATCATTGTTTGCTCAATGTTGTGCTAGGGGTGCTGCTCATGCCATGCCATCTTCCTGGTCAGAAGTCAGCTCTGCTGTTCTTTGATTCTGAGCCGTGCACTGTCACAATGAGCACTAAACTTATAGATTGTGTGCTCGTCGCTGAGCTTTCGTGAGAATGCAGTCTCCAGTCTTATTGCCTTAACACATCAGTCGCGGCTTGGCAAGTAAGCTGGGACCTGCCTCCATATATCAATATGTGCTTCACATTGCACGGCGCAGCAGGGCTGTTCATGTGAAGCTGTGACAGTACTCCCCTTCTAGGGCCTTACTACAGGTTTTCAATTAGTTGGGTGTTGCAAATGAAATTGTCTTAGCAATCTTGGAGTGTACAGATAACCTACAGGTTCCTAATACCTATTTTCAAGCCCATACCCTTTCCCGTTCAATCAGATAGTAAGTTGTCCTCTACTTTTTTATTTTAGGATAACTTTGACCTCACATACAGGGTAATCTCCTACTTGGATAGGGGGTGGTAAAGGTGATAAGCGAGTTCCTTCAGTCACTGCTTTAAAGAATGAAACATGAAATACCCGGGGGCAGATCTAGGAGGATGTGCCGCAGCATCGCACCGCAAGCCCTTTGGCTGCGCCACGCTGCGGCACTTCCGAAGCACAGGGATGCGACATATTTACAAGAATATGTCGCATCTCTGTGCTTCCCCCTGTGCTGGCGCACAAACTGCAGCCATGGGCTGGCGCAGGCACCCTTGTACCATGGTGCAAGGATATCTGCGTTGTGGGGAGATTGTTTTTGTGCAGGAAGAGCACCTTCTGCACAAAAACAATCACTACAGGCGTTTTCCTCCTTCAATATGTGCTGTAAAATGCAGCACGCATTGAAAGAGGAAAGAATAAGGAGAAATGAATACATTTCTCCTCGGTCCACCTCGCTACGCCACCTCTAAGGTGGCGTAGCATTCAGACGCATCTCCAGATTTACGATTTCTCGTAAATCTGGAGGTGTGTCTTGTTCCAATGGTGTTGCGAGGGAACACCCACAGCAACACCCATGGAATGCCCCTTCAACGCAAAGTGCTGCGTGTGATGGGGTCGTATTTACAAGGAGAGGAAAAGCCACGCAGGGTGGCTTTTCCCTTCCTTGTAAATATGAAGGAGATTCCTGCACCACCAGTACATCATGAAAAGTGACGTATTGGTGGCGCAGGGGGCTTGTAAATCTGCCCCCAGGTGTACTGGTAAGGTAATTCAAATTTGAAGACTACTGAGCTGACCATCTTGAGAACCTTAACAGGCCCAACAAACTTGGCTTGAAAACCCTTAAGATATAAATATTTTGGGAACAACCATACTTGTTTCTCAATGTTGGATGTCTTTTCTGGGTCTCTGTGCCTGTCTGTGTGCATTTTTTATCTTGGTTTATCAAAGTAGTTTTGAGCTGTTTTCTGAATGTGTGAATGAGATGCTCATGACATTCTGTGCTGTGGGAACTAATTAAGGTATATATGTTTCCTTGTTCCTCATTCTAGGGAATAGACCATATGTGCAATAAAGTGGAGAAAATCCTAGTGATTTACTGATGGAATTGTTAGATGCAAACTCTGCTTTCCATAAAAAATCGCTCCAGTTTGCACCATCTTGTTCTGTCTAGCAATGCAGATATTGCTCAAGGCACTAATTTATTCTTTCTGCCTATCAGTCTTGTTATGTTGACTAGAAATGATCTAATCTTGATTCCCATAAGGTTACAGAGAGATGCCCACAAATGGGGGGGGGGGAGAAATTGTGAGCGCTTGTTAGAGATGAGTACTGTGAGAACCCCATCTTAGTGGACCACTGTTGGTACAAATATTTCAGTGAGTTTTTACCAGAAGGTAACCCTTTAGAGGTGTGAAATATGCCATCTTAGTTAGCTGATCCTCTGTTACTAAAATTGTGTTGTATTTAGCTGAAGTGCAAGGCAATTTTACTATAAAATCAAGAGACACTGTGTGCCATTGTCATTGTAGAACTGTAATGGGTTACAGCAAACCTTTAGGTGCTTCATGAGATGCATTTCGTTGGGCACAATATAAATCCATATTCTTACTTCCTGTGTGTTGACTTTTCATGTTCTCACTTTCATCAGAATGTTGCTCCTTTTATAATTGAGCCATGAAATTGGTGACAGACATGGCCTCCAGCAGTCGATAACTAGGCATTATAGGAGAAGGGCCAGTGAAATGTTCTAATCGTGCATAACCGTAACATGATAAGGCACCTGTTTTACCATTCTTTTTTCCTGGCTGAAAGGTGATCACAACGTCATAATCACTGAAGAATTGTGCTGAAGATAACTATCTGACAGAAAGGTCACAAGTTGATTTTAAAAATTGTAGGCTACGATGGTCTGTCAAAATAGTTAGTGTGTTGGGCATTCAAAGATAATGGTGCCACTCTTCAAATGACACTTTAATGGCCCGTCCGCGCCTGGACCGCGCCCAGTGCCAGGACCCCTGGCCCCCACCGACGGATGACGACCCGACTGTCCTACAACGCCACCGAACTCATCGCACTCAACACCGGCGGGATCCCTGGATGCTACCGAGCAACCCCGAAGCACACCCATGGACCCTTCAGCTGTAACGCCTGTAAGTTCACATGCATCCGGACCTGCCCCACACCAGCAGCCGCCAAGCCGATCACCAGCGGCAACCACCTCAAGTGCATCCTGATCAACACCCGCTCCGTCCACAGGCACGCCATCGAACTCTGGAACCTCCTCGACACCACAGCTCCAGACGTCGCCTTCCTCACGGAAACCTGGATGAACGACTCCTCAGCGCCCGACATCGCCATCGCCATCCCGGACGGCTACAAGATCATCCGGAGGGACCGCGTCAACCAGACAGGAGGAGGCATCGCCATCATCCACAGGGACACCATCCACATCACAACTAACACCGACGACACCCTGAAAACCGCTGAACACCTACACTTCCAGATCCGCACCGACCCGAGGACCACCCTCAGAGGCACCCTGATCTACCGACCCCCGGGACCACGCACACAATTCAGCGAGGACATCGCCGACTTCGTCAGCCCGCATGCCCTCCCCTCCGCCGACTACATCCTCCTGGGGGACCTCAACTTCCACCTGGAGAACAACAACGACCGCAACACCATCACCCTGCTCGACAACCTCGCCAACCTCGGACTCAAGCAACTGGTATCCACCCCCACCCACCTCGCCGGACACACACTCGACGCCATCTTCTCATCCAGCAAACACATCGCCTTCAGCCACGCCACTGGAGTCAACTGGACGGACCACAGCTGCGTCCACTTCACCTTCAGAAGAACGACGATCTACCACCACCAGCAACCGGTTGCTCGAAGAAGCTGGAACAAGATCACAGCCGTCCAGCTCGCCGCTTCCCTGAGCCAGCACCCCCCCGCCAGCTCAGCGAACCCCAGCCAGGCCGCCGACAACCTCACGAAGTGGATCATCAACTGCGCGGACGAACTCGCCACACTGAGGACTCCGACCAGCAGACCCGGCAGTAAGAAGGCCCCTTGGTTCACCGACGAACTCCAGAGCTCCAAGAAGAACTGCCGAGCCCACGAGAAAGCCTGGAGAAGGGAACCAACACCGGACAACATGACCGCCCTCAAGCTTGCCACCCGGAAACACCATCAACTCATCCGCGCCACTAAGAAAAATGCATTCAAGGACCGGCTGGACAACAACGCACACAACAGCAAGGAACTCTTCAACATCGTGAAAGAGCTCTCCAACCCCAACGCCGGAAACAACGACATCACCCCATCGCAAGACCTCTGCAACTCCCTCGCCGCCTACTTCCACAACAAGATCGCGGACATACACAACAGCTTCAGCACTCACCCGACGCACGCCACAACCGAACCACCGCCCTCCACCACCACCCTCCGCACCTGGACTCCGATCAGCACCGAAGACACCATCCACATGATGAACTCCATCCACTCCGGATCTCCGACCGACCCCTGCCCCCACCACGTCTTCAACAAGGCCGACGCAGTCATCGCACCCCACCTGCGGGACATCATCAACACCTCCTTCGACACCTCCACCTTCCCGGAGAGCTGGAAGCACGCCGAACTCAGCGCCCTACTAAAGAAACCTACAGCGGACCCCACCGAACTCAAGAATTACCGCCCCATCTCGCTCCTCCCGTTCCCAGCCAAAGTCATCGAGAAGACCGTCAACAAACAGCTGGCCGCCTTCCTCGTGACAAATGGATCCCTCGACCCCTCACAGTCTGGCTTCCGAGCCAACCACAGCACCGAGACCGCCCTCATCGCTGCCACCGATGACATCCGAGCCCTGATGGACAACGGGGAAACAGCGGCCCTCATCCTCCTAGACCTCTCCGCGGCTTTCAACACTGTCTGCCACCGCACCCTAGTGCAGCGCCTCAGCAACGTCGGAATCCAGGAGAAGGCACTGGAATGGATCATCTCCTTCCTCGACGGAAGAACACAGAGAGTCCGCCTACCACCGTACAAGTCAGAGGCCACCGGAGTGATCTGCGGCGTCCCTCAAGGATCCTCGCTGAGCCCCACCCTCTCCAACGTCTACATGAGCCCCCTCGCAGCCATCGCACGCCAACACAACCTCAACATCATCTCCTACGCCGACGACACCTAACTGATCCTCTCCCTGACCAGCGACCCCACCATCGCCAGAGCCAGCCTTCACGAAGGGATGAAAGACGTAGCCGAGTGGATGACGACCAGCCGCCTGAAACTGAACTCAGACAAGACGGAAGTCCTCATCCTGGGTTCCTCGCCATCCGCCTGGGACGACTCCTGGTGGCCCCCCGCCCTGGGCAGCGCACCCAAACCGACAGACCACGCACGCAACCTGGGCTTCATCTTGGACTCCTCCCTCACCATGACCAGACAAGTAAACGCCGTCTCCTCGTCATGTTTCAACATCCTGCGCATGCTATGGAAGATCTTCCGGTGGATCCCCACCGAGACAAGGAAGACGGTCACCCAGGCCCTCGTCACCAGCCGACTGGACTACGGCAACGCACTCTACGCCGGAACCACCGCCAAGCTCCAGAAGAGACTCCAGCGGATCCAGAACGCCTCAGCCAGACTCATCCTCGACATCCCACGACACAGCCACATCTCCGGACATCTGAGAGACCTGCATTGGCTCCCCGTCAACAAAAGAATCACCTTCCGCCTCCTCACCCACGCACACAAAGCCCTACACGACCAAGGCCCCAGCTACCTCAACAACCGCATCAACTTCCACGTTCCCAAACGACAGCTCCGTTCAGCCAGCCACGCCCTCGCCGCCGTCCCCCGCATCCGGAGAACGACAGCAGGAGGAAGGTCCTTCTCCTACCTGGCCGCCAAGACCTGGAACTCCCTTCTGACCGACCTGCGCCTGACCCAAGACCACCTTTCCTTCAGGAAGAAGCTCAAGACCTGGCTGTTCGAGCAGTAGCAGCACTCCCCCCCCCCCCTAGCGCCTTGAGACCCTCCGGGTAAGTAGTGCGCTATATGAATGTCATTGATTGATTGATTGATTGAATGGCTAACCTTTCTCTGTCAGCAACTGTGTAATTCATTTCTGCTAGACTTGACTACTGAGAAAAATAAGTGACTGGATGCAGTTTCCTAGTAGGCTGGTTACTTTGATCAGGACTCTTTGTTGGGCCTGTCATCGTAATGGTGGTCTTCTCACAATATTTTTGCCTGCTTACCTCCACTTTTTGCTGTATCTTTTTGTTGGCCCTAGGAATTTGAGCACTTAACCACTGCTAACCAGTGCTAATGTGCGTCTTCCCTGAACATGGTGACATACCTGATTGGCATATTTAGTTTACTTATAAGTCCCTTGTAAAGTGGTATACCATGTACTTAGGGCCTGTAATCTAAATGCTACTAGTGGGCCTGCAGCACTGAATGTGCCACCCACACATGTAGCCTTTCAAACCTGTCCCAGGACTACCATTGTAAGGCCTGTGTGTGTAATTTACCGCCACTTCAACTTGGCATTTAAAACCACTTGCCAAGCCTTAAACTCTCCCTTTATTACACATAAGTCAAACCTAAGGTAATCCCTAGGTAGCCCTAAGGGCAGGGTGCTGTGTAAGTAAAGGTAGGACATGTATTTTTAAGTTTTACATGTCCTGCTAGCGACAAACGGTTACATTGGTTTTTCACTGCTGTGAGGCCTACACATGTAAAAGGCTGGCATTGGGAATTCCTTAAAACACTTTAAGCTGTAATTCCTGAATAGAAAGGAGTAGCTAACTCATGTTTCATATCTTTGGAATGGTAATGATAAATCCTCTTTAGTGGTAAAGTTGGATTAGACATTACTATTTTAGAAATGCTACTTTTAGAAAGTGCCAACAAAGGATTTTACTTCATAAAAAAATCTACATTTATAGATATTCGGGATACTCTACTTTAGCATCATAACTTAAATATCATAGACATATTTTGACTTTCCAATAAAAATACAATCTCAACAAAGCCCGGTGTATTCCTTATTTTTATATTTACAGCTTTTTGTAAACGGTTTAAGGGTACAAACACTTCGTCAAGCACATTGATGACAGATATCTGATCTTCATATGTAACACAGTACTAGTCAACAATGTACAAACGTATTTCTCTAATGTTACGAAAGACTGGCCTATACATAGTGCCCCTAGATTTCTTCCAATTGCAATTCTTGGACAGCAATAAAAAAGAAAATGGGTAGATGTGTCAACATTTTGGTCTTTCTTGTAGCAAATCTATAAGACCATCTTCAGGACAAAACAATCTTTTGAAGTTTAACAGCCCTTTCATAGAGGGATCTGTGTGATCAAAACCATTGATCTTGTCAAGCACAGATTAGTAGATCAGATCAAATTTGTAGTACGAGGTAACCAATACATTTTAACACTCATTCTATTGCCATATTGATTGGCAAAACTGCACGGCATCTTCTGCCAACAATGAAGACCGTCCAAGCTTTAAAATGTATTGGTTGCATCGCACTACACTAAGGATTACATGCCAAAACATATGGCGCTAAGCAAGGCATCCATAGATATACTAATCATCGTCGATGATGCAGCGTCGATTCCGGGGTCCCGACTTCGATGCATCGACCCGACTGCGTCAATTGAAACCGATGCATTGGATTCTCGACGATTCTTTCTAAACCTGTGTGGAGTCTTTTTGTGGTGATTTCACTGAGTTACTGTGTGTGTAATTTGCACAAATACTTTACACATTGCATTTTAAGTTACTCCTGCCTGCTCTGTGCCAAGATACCAGAGGGTTAGCTCAGGTTAATTTAAAATGTGTGTCTAGGTTACCCTGACTGAGATTGTGGTCCTGACAGGGTGCATACCTCTGCCCACTGGAGACCCAATTTCTAACACTACTCCTATAGAGTTTTGTGATGTGTCAGCTTTAACAATAAAAGGTTGAGTTGGATCTGGGTGATGTAGACTGGATCGGTAGCAAATTTTCTCTTTAGGGTTTGAAAAGCTTTTTTGGCTTCAGGATCCCATTGAAATTGTATCCCTTTTTAAATAACTGTGTGATTGGGGAAACTCTTTTCAGAATATTTGTAAATTAGCAATCCTAAAAAGCTTTGCACTTCCTTTACTGTTTGCGGGACTTTACAACTTTCAATAGCTTCAGCCTTTTTTTATCCATTTTGAAGCCTGTGGGTGAAATAATGAACCTAGAGAGGGAAAGGGAGGGAGTGTGTAAACAAAAAGAGAGTAGAGTCAGGGAGCGGAAGGCTCCCTTTTTAGAACTCAGAGGCCTCACACACCCAGCGAGCTAGATGTCAAGCTTCATCATTAGCCTCTTGCTCCTCGTCAGACTGGCGCTGCAATGCCTGACGGGCGCCTAAAAGGCGCTCTTTGTCGGAGATCTTTAGTTCAAGCCAACGGTTGTGTGCGTGTTCCGCGCTACCAAGTGAGCGCCTCGCGTGTGGGTAGGTTCGCAAGCCTTGGGCTGCACTGACACAAGGTTATTATACCTTCTTGTGCTGCCCCACGGGAACAGACTGCGAGGCCCTTTAAGGACTCCTTTAGGGTCAACCCCTCACCGCAGAACCACTTGGCCTGCACCCTTACAGACCCAGAGAGGTTGTATTGATCTTTTATCTTCACTTTCATCTTCACTTTTGGTTTTTCACTGTGTAGTACTGTGTATTTGAGGTCCTGAGGAATTGCGATACTAAGCAAGAAACATGTCGACCTGATTAGAGGGTCGAGGTAGTTCCACTGTGCCCCTTACAGCCTCTATCTCCCCTCCGACCTTTTAACCAAGGGAATCAGTCACGCGAATAAAAACCCTTGTGAATTGGTTCACCTTTTTTAATATCACCTTCCCTACATGACTACACCCCCCATTCTCCCCCTCACACGCACACAACCGTTGGCTTGAACTAAAGATCTCCGACAAAGAGCGCCTTTTAGGCGCCCGTCAGGCATTGCAGCGCCAGTCTGACGAGGAGCAAGAGGCCAATGATGAAGCTTGACATCTAGCTCGCTGGGTGTGTGAGGCCTCGGAGTTCTAAAAAGGGAGCCTTCCGCTCCCTGACTCTACTCTCTTTTTGTTTACACACTCCCTCCCTTTCCCTCTCTAGATGCTCTCGGGGAACTTTGTACCCTCTGTGTTTCATGTTTGACTGGACATGTACACTGGACCCCGCTAAATATTGTCCATAACTGGTTCCCCCCATTTGTACTGAAATAATGAACCCCCAGAACTCTATACTGGTAACATGAAATATACACTTCTTTAGCTTTATAAAAAGCTGACTGTCTCTCAACTTTTGTAAGATGGATAGCACATGGCCTATGTGTTCTGGAACTGAATTTGAATAGATCAATATGTTGTTAATGTAAACCACCTCACAGACATTAATGGATTCATGAGAACTTTGTTAAGGAAGTACTGAAAAGTGTCTGGGGCATTACACAATCCGAAGAGCACACTGAAGTTTTTATATAAACCAAATCATTTCTAAAGGTGTTTTTTTTATTTTATGCCCTCCTGGATGTGTACCAGGTGATATACTACTCGAAAATTCTATTTATTATTAATGGTTACCTTTTTAACCTGATCCAGCAAAGAGGAGATTAAGCATACAGTGTATCTGTTTTTAATTATAACATGATTAAGAGCCCTGTAATCAATGCACACCCTGAACTCCCCCTCCTTCCAAGGAACAAATAATAATGGAGATAAGCCTAGGGCTTGAGATGGACAAATAAACCTATATCAAAAAGTTCATCCCAATAGTCTATAACATAAAGGTTTTCACACTCAGTGAGAGTATAGATCCTACTACAGGGTAGTTGAGCTCCAGGTAGCAAATCTATTCTACAATCAAGTGTGTGATTCAGGGGTAGAACACCAGCCTTTACTTTGTCAAAGACATCAGCAAAATCTTGATAGGCTTCTGGTAAAACAGAATGTCCCTCTCCTAAAGTGCCCTGGCTAAGTCTTGGTGGAACACTGACTTCCTGTAAACAGTGCGTTTGACAATAAGCTAGGCTTCTTAAGTCCAGTCTATACTAGGGTTGTGTTGAAATAACCAAGAAATGCTAAGTATAATTCCAAATTCTGGTGCAGTAATCAAATCAAATTAGATCTGTTCTTTATGATCCCTAAAAATTGTCATGTCAGAAGAGTGGCTGGCAGACTACAGAACCTGACAAAAAGTTTCTGCTATCAATAGTGCGGATCATTTCTACCTTGGCTCTTTTGTTGACAGGAACTCCTAGTTTTTTGGCAAAAGAAAAATCCGGAAATGTGTAGTAGCACCAGAATCTACTAACATGTCTGCTGAAATTGTTTAATAAGGTAGCAACTCTAGTTCTACAGGAATGGAAATGATGCATTGAGTTGTCGAGACTGGTGTTAGCAGGTTGCCTATAGACCCTTAAAATTGGCTCATTTGGAAGTCAGGCCTCCGTAACTACTGGCTCTGTAGTTTACCTCTTCCTCAGTTGTGGCAGAATCAGCCTTAGATTTCCCCTTGGGCTTGGTTGTTCAGTCTTTTTGAATGGTGACTAGCCTTGCCACAGTAAAGGCAGAGTTTTTGATCCCATCGTCCCTGCCTTTCCTCTTGTGACCAACGCACATTCCCAATCCACATGGGCTCATGTTCTTCAACTAACCTAGGCTCAGGTTTCTTTTCCATTATTAGCATTTTCTTTGGGTAACTTCTGCCATAATCTGACTTATGTTCAGACAAACAATGATCCAATTCGACCACCAAATCTATTAATGCTTCACAATCCTCAGGAGGATTGACAGTTTGGACCAATAAGTCTTTTAGGTTATCATGTAATCCTCGATAGAAGAGTTACGTTTTTTCTGTCCAGGCCATCTCGATTCTTAGGTAGATAGTTTAGTAGTTTATAAGCTAAGGCCTGCCTTGTTTTAAATTTAACAACTTTGTATTCATGGATTGCATAAATGCATGTTTTTCCGAAGAGTTTCTTAATTTCCACCCTAACATTTATATAATTAAAGAAAAGGGGGTCATCTATTTCAACAAGTGGAATAGGCCATGAAGGGACCGTACTCCCTAAACAAGAGAGTATGAAAGCAACCAAGAATTCATCACCGGGATAATAGACAAGTCTACACATTAAATGCAACTGGCAATGGTATTAGAAAGTAGCACCTTAGCAACTTAGCTGACTCTCCAAAGAAATGCTCTTAAGGTGCATCTTGAGCCTGCACCTCCACTGGTGTCCTTACTTTCTTTGGGTTTAACATTGGAATCTGTATGTTTGTGACAATGTTGTGTCTCTTCCTACGATTGCTGGAGAGTTTGCAGATGAATCTCTGGTGTGCTTTTGCCAAGCTACTAGTAAATGTAATACTTCTGGCAAAGATAGATTCGGAGACTTCATCTCACTCAGACAGGATAACAATGAGGGCCTACTATTCTGTCACATTGAGCACTAACCTGATAGGGGATGTGTTCCTGTAGGAGGGAGATGTTAAAGATTGGTTCCCAACTTCTCTAAAGCCTGCCACGGCCTGCATGCTGCTTTGTACTACAGACTGGATCAGGGGAAAGGGTAGGTGTCTCTTTTATTTTCCTTCAGTCTAGTACCTTAGTGGTGGTCTAGGGATTCTTTTTATGTGCACCTATAATAAACATCATGTTAGAACTACTGAAACTAAATGGAAACAACAATCCCAACCTCCCTTAGTATCACTTTTCCCTATTCTTACCTAAATGTTCACTCTTTCCCCTAAAGGTAATCTTTAGTTTTAGGTCTGGGTTTATTTGGTAGATATATCCTAAGGGAAGAAAGGCAATGAAATTATTATATGACTTTGTGCAATCACACTTCCTATTCCTTTTTAGGGACTCCCGAACATACTGCCCTTCAGCTACCTGACTTTCAGCTTGGATGACTATACAAGTTTTTTGCAAATCTAGGAATTACATTCATTCCTTTTATAAAACTGTGGCAAATTATCCTTTTAATTGACAAATGTACGTGACAACTAATTGTTGTGCTGGCTAGGGAGTAATAAACAAAATAATTATATGTAATTGTTCTAAAATTGTATTGTCGAAACAAATCAGCATTTTTTATAATTGTTGACAAGTCTCTTTATCTTTTTTAGGTTTCCCAAAGTGCAAATGAAGACAGGAACAGAGGATTCCCAGGACGGTAAGTAACAGTAATTTAAATTATAGTGGGTGCATGTATTACCATGGTGTAGTTACAAGCATATGCTGTTAAGTGTTTTTTGTGCTTTTTCTCCTTATAGGTTACCTTGGGTAGCAAGAGGATGACTGCAGACAAAGTTCATAATTCCAAGGAACCTCACTGCAGGCAGAAACAAGGTGAGTTGGCAGCCACGAAGCAAAAAAGAACCACATCAAGGGCAGGGTTCAGCGAGGCACAGAGAATGGTGGTTATTGCACAAAAAATGTCTTTAAATCAAGTAATAATAGCAGGAACCGTAGCTCAGGCAGATGCAGCTTTTGTAAACAGCTTCATCCCAAAAGGTAATTGCTGTTTCTCTTGCGAGCTGGAACTCCAGCAAGAACGCGGTCTCCATCCTTAACCTCTTGACGCAACAGACGATCCCAGGGAGTAGGCCAAGAGCTGCCACTATATGTCAAGAAGTGTCAAATTCTGTGGTGCTTTTGCTTCCTTTATATTGCTAGTCTTATATGGGTCTACTCTTACACCATGCCTTAGGTACACATATTCATAAAAGTTTATGGTTTCTGTGAGCAACACACTTTTTTGTTGATTTGGCTGATAGTCAGCTATCCCTTTGTAGAGTGGTTGGTAGTCTGTGGTGATGTTCTCATACGGTTCTGGGAAGGATCAAAATGTCAGAGCTAACAGGGACTCCTTGATGTGGTCTTGGAAGACCTCCGACTCAAACAAAATCCAAAAACTGAGTTGCTGGCCCATGTGTGTTTGTGTAGAGAACTTGTGGGCATATGTATCAAAATTCGGTAAAACAAGTCCTTATTAGCAAAAAATAAGGAATCGCAAATAAGGACTCGCATACCGCGATGCATCAACAGATTCGGTATTAAATACCGAATCGCAAAAAAATCGCTAAATAAATCAGAAAACACAATTGCGAGACTCCAAATTAAAGAATAGCAAATACCGAATTAGCAAATACCGAATCGGTATTTGCGATTTCGGTATTAGCGAATTCGCTAAAAAAATAAGTTGCATCGGAAGCATGTTGATGACATCACAAGCAGGAAGTAACACAGCCCATGCTACATTCAGTACATTCAGTGCCCTGAAGAGCTCGGAGGAGGAGGAGGCAGGGCACAGGAGCTGAGGAGTGATACAGTAATAGCACAAACCAGCTATTGCACAGAGATCCAGGATGGAGAAAGATGCACCCCAGGACAAGGACACGCCCAGGAAGAGGAAGCGAAAGTTTTCAGATTAAGAACTTGAACTACTCATCAAGGGGGTGAGCAGCAAACATGACAGGCTGTTTGGCAAGCTGTCCCTAAAGTGCCTGAGACAGAAAAGCGCAAGATCTGGCTGCGCATCAAGGAGAGGGTAAATGCTGTAGGAGTCACCCACTGCAGCATAGACTATCTGAAGAAGAGGTGGTATGACCTCAGGAAAAGGCCAAAGGAGAGGATTGCAGAAAGGGTGAAGGATGCAGCTGGCACAGGAGGGGGAACATCCAGCATCACACCAAACAGCCCTCGAGGACCTCGTTGAGGCCACCATTGAGCCAGAAGCTGTTGTGGGTTCACCCAATTGGACACTTCCAGCGTTGCATGCCAGTGCAGATACACAGCGTGTTGTCTACCCCTACCCATTCCCCCTGGCCAAACACAGTACACATGTAGCCGTGCCTAACGCATATCCCCTCACCAGAGTGTTGCATCATAGGAGTTGTAGTCACATCATGAAAGTGTGCATGTCTGATCCCTGATGGTAATGAAATGAAACCAGCAGCACAGGGCCAAATGTCAGTCCAAATATGTCCTTTATGTAGATGAAAGTATGCAATACAGATACATCCTGACAAAATAATAACAATGCACTGTTTCACACACAGATGCATCACCCCTGGATTCAGATAACAGCGGACGCCTCATCATCTCTGAAACCCCAGTAGTGACCGATGCTGAGACTCCGCAGGGACGTCAACCCACGACACCACCAACACCATCACCATCACCACCGCCACCATCACCACCACCATCACCACTACGGCGGACAACCCCACCACCACCACCACAGCGGACAACAACACCAACACCACCACCACCACCGCGGACAAAAACACAAAGCCGCAGGGCAAATGTCCCCTCCCTGCAGGTGATGGAGATGGAGCAGAGGTCAGCAGCCACAAATGTTCCACGGCAGTCAGTCGTCACTCCGCCAGCTCAAACACCAGCACGTGTCCGAGTCCGACAGCGGGGCATGCCCCCGGGTACAGCTGCAGAGAGATCGGAGGATCCAACACACTGCTACGGAGTGGTTGAGACACGGATGCTGCGTGTCCAGTGCTTGCAGGGGGGACACATGGGTGCTATAAACATTAACATATCAAAATTGGCAAACAAAATTGCCACCATGACTGACGCTGTGCGTGAGATGACCACAGCCGTTGCTGAGGGTAACAGAGACATATGTGCCTGCAGGATCTCACACGTGCTGTCATAGCAGGGCAACAGAGCGAGCGCAGGAGGCATCGGCAGAACATGCTCTGTTCCAATGCCTCCATTAGGGCCATCACTAAGCTGTGCAACAGCACAGCTGTACTATCACGCAGATCTGTGTCCCTGCAGGTCGACTTGGTCCATTACTGTGGAGATGTGGCAAAGTCCTTAGAAAAAGTGACCACTGGAGTGGAGCATCTGCAGTCTGGGACTTTTAGTGCCAGCAGTTTGGGAGTGGAGGAGGGGAGTGAGGCTGCTTCAAGCATCAGCAGTGTCTCTGTGCCGGAGGCCAGCGAGAGGAGGCGCAGCGCGCGCAGCTCCACAGCTACTGACACACATCGCAGTGATGTGGAGGAGTCACGCGACGGGAGGCTGGGGGTACGTGGGAAGCATAAATAGCCATGTTCCATTGTCTCCCTGGCCATGGTGACGTAACCATGGGGCACCTATACTACCACTAGATACTACGGTGATGACAACGGACATGTATCCTAAATTATTTTTTGAATCTGCGTCATGTTGGCGGCTCATTTATATGCACCTGACAAGTGAACCCCTCCCACACATTACCTCGTATACCCATTATGTTTTTCCTTTGTTGACAGAACATATATCCCCAGAAGAAGACATCCAGTATATGCCGAAATGCATTGGGATTGTTAGAGTGCATAATTTGAATTTGAAGGAATGACTATGCAAAAGTCGAATATATCCTTGTGAATATAACAAGATGGATTAAAATACGAATATATTTTCAAAGCAAACATTTGGTATTTACTTTTTGAAAACATTGGGGAAACCTTTATATAATGACATTCTGGAGCGCGGGGGACACTTCCCAGTTCAGTGGGGGAGTGCTACCTCAGTTTGTATAGATTACGCTCTCAGTCGGAGGGCGCTACCCCGGAGCACCACACAGACTGTTGAACTTTACCTTAAGATTCGCAGTGCGTCCAGAAATACCCCTTTCATAAGTATCATTCATACCTGTCTCAGAAGTGATGTCGTGTGATGTATGTCCATCTCCATTGGCCTTCAGCTGTGTTAGGCACGTGGGCCTGTTGGTGTTGTGGGGGGGGGGGTTGCTGTGCACGTAAGTCATCCTCTCCGTCCACCTCTTTTGGTATCCCCCTTCTTGTGGCAATGTTGTGCAACATGGCGCAGACCGCTATTATCAGCAGCAGGTCACTGGGTCATACTGCAAGGCACCTCCTTTCTTGTGTAGTATCCGGAAGCGACTCTTGAGGATGCCACAGGTTCGCTCTACCACATTCCTGGTGCTGATGTGTGCTGTGTTGTAGCGCTGCTCCTGAGGTGTTGCTGGGTTGAGGTAGGGAGTGAGGAGATATTCCCGCAAGGCGTAGGCGCTGTCACCTGCAGGGTGGGGGAGCAAAGGGTTAGCAGCATGAATACAATTACATATGTGAGGATGGAGTTAATGATGAGGCATTAGTATGTACCTAGTACGTGTCCCTCTCCAAATTCACCGTTGATCAGACGCCTGTGGGTGCCACTGTGTCTGAATATGTATGCGTCATGTGTGCTTCCTGGAAATTGGGCTACAATGTCTGTTATGATGTGCTTGGCATTGCACATGACCTGCACGTTGATGGAATGATATGACTTCCGGTTGCGGAAGATGTATTAGTTGGCTGAGGTGGACAGATGGGGACATGCGTGCAGTCAACGCATACTATCACATGGGGAAATTGTGCCACCTGTTAGAACTCCTGTTTGGTGCGGTTCAACTGCTGTGGGGTTGTGGGGAAGGTGATGTGGTGATGTATCAATGTCAGCATGGCATCTAGGAATTTGTGGAAGAAGCGTGAAAGTGCGCTTTGCGACATGCCTCCGGCTTCTGCGATGATCCCCTGGAAGCTTCCAGACGCCAGCAGGTGCAGGCTGCATAGGACCTGGACATGAGCTGGGATGGCATTGGTCCTACGGGTCTGGTGCTGCAGTAGTGGTTCCAGGTCAGCAATGAGGCGCCGGTTCAGCCTGTACTTGTCGTAGATCAGTTCCTCTGTCTGGCCCAGCAATGTGATGCGCACCCTGAAAACCCTGTCCTGGATCATCCTCCTGCGCTGTGCAAGAGCGTTGATTCTCCTCCTCCTAGCAAGCATGTAGGGGGCAGCCATTTTGGTAGGCATACAGGGTCTCCAGAGTCATATTTGAAGGGTTTCTGATTGTCTACACCTGTATATATATATATATATTTTTTTTTTCTTCCTTCCAAAAACTTTACCTCCAGTTTGAGATTCCCCTTATTTTGCTCATGCAAAATAGCGATTTTGGGCATTTTCGGTATTTGCGAGTTTTGATGCATTTCATTGCGATTTTTTAATAGCGATTCGGTATTTCCGGGGGCTGATTTCTTTCTGGGTATTACCGATTGGCTAATTTGCGATTCAGTAATTTACCGCGTTGGTTATTTTGCGATTCATTAATTTTAGAATTTGGGTTGATGCATTGGATTTTCAGGTTTTGCGTTCGGTATCGGCCTGTTTTACTGATTCGCTATTTTACCGGGAGCTATTTTGTTTGATGCATCTGCCAGATAGTGATTTATCTACTTTTCTTGTCTAGCCGGAGCAGGTTGTACTCTGCATTTAAGTCCACTTTCGAAAACCACCTAGCCATGTTAGCTTGTTTTCCTCATTGTATGTCTGCAAAATGACTACTGTGCTGGACCAAATTGTCTTTGAATGGGCACAAGGTGGTCCTGATGCCTCTGCACTCTTTGTTCTTTCTTTGCTTTCTTGTTAGGTCAGTTTCTGCTCTTATCTACCTTTCTGGCTATTCCTGCCTCCAGTGAAGCTGTGATTCCAATCTAGGCAACTAAGTGTCACCCTTTAATTCTAATGAAGGTGGCACGTTTATCCAGGTTCACAAACCTTAAGCCACAACACCACGCACCGGCCTTGGATTGGTGTCAGCCTGTGGTGACGCCATCTACTCAGTTTTGAGGTGTCCAGCAGGCAGCAAGGATTTGAGATGGGATGCACCAACATGGTGCATGCAGGTGGGCCCACTCTCATTCACGGTACATGCCTTACCACTGTGCCGAATGCCCACCTAGGCTACTGTTGAGCCTCTGCGATATGTAAGAACAAACGAGTCTGATTTTCCTCCACGGGATGACATCAAGCAGCACTTTATTCTGCCTAGGTATACCACTAGGGATGAGATGTGCGGCATAGGTTCCCTCGTCATCAGTTTGGAGTATTGAGGCACATGTGGTTTGTAGAGGGTGCGGGATGGGACGTGTAGTGAGTACAGGCCTCACCAGCATAGAGCTCGACTCATGAAAGGGAGATGCACACATGGTGTATAGTTCAGAGGAGTGACCCTGAGAGGATGCTCCTCCATTTACGTACACCCTTGGGTCGCGCCAGCCCCATGGGATGTGGAAGCAGTCACAAAGTACTGTTGAGACCTGGTGGCACTCTACATCTCTTCCAACTTTTATTAATTGAAAACATTCAACTTTGCTATTTGGAGCACATGTAGTCTCTCAGTCTCTGGCTTGCTAAGTTGGGGCAAACACCACACTTCTGGCTCCGGCCTCCTCCAATCTGGCTGCTAGCTGGCAGGCTTCTAGTGCGAGATTCCCCTCTGCACCCTCCTAGCGACTGTGTTGACCCTGCAGACGTGCTGGTTTTGTTTTTGGAATCTTCGGGTAGTAGTTTGGTATCTCCGCCTTCAGAGTGACAGTGATTTTGTCTTCCTCCTGGTTTTCTTCTTCAGCTCCAGTCACTTCACTCGTTTGAACCAGGACACATTGTGAGCCACTGTCAAGTGTCTCCGCTGCACAGTGACCATAGTTCCATGGATGCCCGTCACCCTCCATGTATCCCTCTCGAATAGAATGCAAAACTCCCATCCAGGATGGCGGTCTCGCATTATGACTAGGGCCTCCACCGCCAACTCATGGCCCCACCCAAGAATTTGTGCCATTGCTTCTTCAGGAGCGCGTCTTTGGCCTTTGAGAGGCTTGGGTCTGTGTGGGTTGCCTCTGTGATCCCCGAGATGGATAGCGCTCTTGGATACGCATCATGCACCACCATTCTCAAACACCTTCATCCTCCTCAGCCATCTTTGGTCCAGGTTCTCCTTGTGGATGGCGCGAAATATAGTCTGCCAGGTTGTTAACCCCGGGGTGCTACAGTACATCATATTGTTAAGACTGCAGCTGCGCTGACCACCACTCTATGTGAGGTGGGGGATGCTTGGATGTCTCTGTAAACAGAGTGACTAGAGGCTTGTGGTCAGTTATGACACAGAGCCGTTGTCCAAAAAGGTATAAGTGGAAGTGACAGCAAGCCCACTCGATGTCCAGCGCCTCGGGCTCAATCTGCGTGTTCCTGGTCTCGATGACCAACGGTGCTCTACTGCCATACGCGATCAGGACTCAGGACCCTTCACTCTTCTCCTGTAGCAGCATGGCTTCTAGAACCACTGGGCTCACAGCAGCAACTAATTTTATAAGGCCTTTTGGATTAAAGTTAGCCTTCATTTCACCCGCCATTAGCTCTCCTTTTACTTGGCGGAAAGCCAAACCAGCTTGCGAGTTCCATTTCCATTGAGCTTCAGCACTTGTCGTGTCCTAAGTGGCTCGGACAGGGTCACCAAGTTTGGGATGAACCTTCCACAGTGAGTGGCCACGCCCAGGAAGCTCTGCATCTCAGGGACATTATGAGGGTTGATGCTGATCTAATTGCCTCCACTTTCTTCGGGTCCATATGCAGCCCTTCCCTTGAGAAGATGTATCCGAAGAACTCTATAGAATTTTCATTGAATAAACACTTTTGGCAATGGAGCATCAACCCACAGTCCTCCAGCCATTGAAATGTGGCTCTGAGTTTCATGTGCTCCTCAAGAGTTCATAGAATACCAGTACGTTGTTGCTTGTATTCAGGATACCCACCAGTCTATAGAAGGTTTCACGGATGGTGTTTCGAAAACGCCGATGAGATCATAAGATTCAGCCTCCGATACCCATGTGGGTTGAAAAAGTCATGATGTACTGACTGGCTGGTACTTGTTCTAGCTGATGGTAGCAATGGTTTAAATCCAATTTGGAGAACCACTAGGCTCCATTCAGATCTGCCACAATGTCATACACCATGGGGGTTGTGGCCACTCCCTTCAGATGGCTTTATTCGGGAGCCGCATGTCTATGCACACCCGGACTGGATGTTTGGGTTTTGGTGCAATCACAAGTGGTGAGACCCACAGGGTTGGGCCAGTGACCTTCTCAATCACTTCCTGTTTTTCCATGTTCCACAGCTCCTTTTTCACAAGTCGCTGCAGGTGGGATGGAACCCTCCAGTGCCAAAGTGCTGTGGGTCTCATTGTCTCATCAATGTGTAGTCAAACCTTAATGCCCTTCAGTCATCCCAACTCTTCAAACAGTTGACGGAACACCAGCATGATGTTGGCAGCATGTGACTTGGTCTTCTGTTGTGTGGCAACCTAACTGTGCCAGTGCCTCCTCCCATGACGTGGAATTATGCTCACGTTGTTCTTTCATCACTTGCCACCACGACTTCCACCACCCCTTTTAAGGGCAATGGCTCCATTCCACCATATGTGTAAATCCTTGCTTTTTCTGGTGCCAGCTTGGTGCGAGGTATCAGCCTGTCGAATTGGGACAAGCTATTACATTGACAGATGCTCTGGTGTCACGCCAGGACTACCTCCATCTCATCGGCCCGCCTGTCTGACAATTTGAGCAACTTCGCCAACACCAGTATGACATCCAAGGTGATTCCAGGTTGATGCAGGATGAGGCGCCAGAGGGCTGCCAACTTGCAGCCCTGAATGAGTTGGGACCTAATTATGTCCTGCTGGTTGATATCAGTGCAAGTGCTCGCCAGCCTCCGGAGATGCATGTAGAACACGTCAACAGATTCATCCACCTGAGCTGGGGATCGAGGTGTTGGTTCAGAGCTGCCACTTCAGCGTCGAAATTTGCATTGTCATCTGTGTTGTGCAGGGTCTCAAACAGGTCGTACAGCTCTGCCCCACCAAAGTGCATTAACAGTGACCTCTTGTTGCACCATCTGTTTTCCTGGTGGCTTGGAAGTTGTGATGTAGGCGTCCTACCCACTGCCACCAGCGTGGCACAGCAGTCACTGGGTGCACCAGCTCGCTGAAGGGCTGCATCACTGTGACTGAAGAGTGGGTAGCTGGCAGGGTTGGGTTTGTTGTTGATGTTGCAAGGGCATGGCGAGGCAGTGTCAGCATCAGTGCACAGCTTGTATAATGCAGGCTAGTCTTGCATAGTGCCACTACTTCAGGGCAGTCCTCCTGCAGAGTGTTGTACTGTCTCTGTGCCCTCTCTATGTGAGTGCCATACACCTTCTGTGCCAGTTCTCTGGTTGCAGCTTTATTGCTTTTGGCTCCCATATTTTTTTCCTCTATATACACTGTCAGTGCCTGCTTCAACCTGGCTTCTCTACTGCTAATATGGCGCTCTTTCTCAATGCCCTTTTCCTTTTTTTGATTTGTTGTAGGCCCCAGCCACCCTGGCTGTAGGCCCCAGGTGCACAGATCCCCAGGGCGGACCTCTCACTAACTTCCCTTGACTTGCTGTTGGGATTGTCCCGTTGGGGAAGCCTTGGGGCGCACACACCGTTCGTCGATCAGGTTGGGGTGGTGCGGCCCAATCTCATTAGCCCTCTCAGCCTTTCTTCAGGGCTCAAGGGATGTCGCCGCACATGTGGTGCATTGTGCGGCTGTTACCTGCAGCTGGTGCTGTGGCCGGGGCTTTGCCCGTGCCAGGGAGCTATGGTTTTCCGCAAGCTCTGGCACCTTGCCGGCATACGCTTGCTTGTGGCAATTCCTTCTGAGCCCTTGAACCAGTGCGGCAGGGCAGTCGATTTTGCTGCAGGGCCCAGTGACCAGCCGCTGCGTGCTGAACCTCACAGCACGAATGTCCTCTTGCCAGTGCTGTTGCTAAGGTGAGTAGTGTGGGCAGGGCTGCATGCAGGCAGTCGCAGGATGTGTGTCCATCCTCATCGTCAGTGTTGAGGGCTCGGGTGTGTAGTGGTTAGAGGCCTCACCAGCATTGTGCACCGCTCACGAAAGGGACATGCACACACACATGTGCATAGTTCCAAGGAGTGACCCCGAGTGGTTGCTTCTCAATTCATGTATATCCTTGGGCCGTGCCCGAGCCTTGGAATGTTAAAACAGCAACAGAGTATTGTAGAGGCTGGGTGATACTCTTGAGGGTGCAAGGCAGTAGGAGAACTTACACACTGTGCTCAACATTCTGCTTGAAACCGGTGCAAGAGCCCCCCCTCCCCCGCAACACCCTTATATTTGCCATTCCTGACATCAGATGATGTGTGTGCCAGGTGACCCACTACAATTGTATTCTTTGTCCTAAACACCCTCTAAAGTCGCAGCATAGAAACTGCAGAGAAGGCAAAATGGAGCCCAATTCAAACAGTGATGGCCCTAGGTGGTCAGGCCCTATCTCTTGGCGTTTGTTGTGTCCAGGAACAGAGGGTGTAGTAGTGAAGTGCAAATGCCAGAGCAAGGATGGGCCTGATAGTATCGGAAACCGTCAGGCGACAGCAACGCAAAGTAAACAGTGTTTGGCTGAGTAGGTGTGAGAAGGGAAATTATCAGAAACACTGCTGGATGCTGGCACACTGCCAAGATAGAGCATCAGAAAATGCTGAAAGACCTGATGCATCTTTTCTTCACTGAATTCAGGGAAAATAACATGACTGATGAATGGGCAGTGTGTACAATTTTGGGTTGGTCTAGGTACATAATTATGTTAGTAATTGCCATAAGTATAGCAGACAACACAAACTGAATAAGTTATGCTCTACTTTTCAATTCAGCATTAAGCATTTTATCCCCAGCAGCAAGGGATCTAGTCAGGAGATGTACACTATACCAATGCTGTTTGTCAGTCAATCAGAAGAATGTAAGCTTGCATTAGCACTGCAGTGACGCAAACATATCCAATGCTCGTAACATGTACATCTTTGCACAGACATGGGCACTTTGGCACACCTATCTGTAGCAGAGGATGAACTGTCTTGCCAGTATTCAGAGGTGATGCTTGATGAATATACACCGATGTTTGCAGAACCACCCTCAAGCTATCGTATCAGCAGGTAAGGTTCAGCAAACCTTTTTCCTGTACTTGTCTAATGGTTAGGTGAAAATCCTTACACTGGAGTGTTTCTAGATGCACCAGTGCCACACAGAAATGGGCAAAGAACACACCACAGCACACGCAACAAGATCATTAGAACCATGGGTATTCTTTCTTCTCTGTCTTGTCCACTTAGGTGTCTCTTGCTCATATTGGAATTATCTCCTAGATTTGTCACCTCCAGGCCCACACCACACTGGTTGCCTGTCTTCTAAAGGCTGGGATGTGATGCATAGACAACTAAGTATAGGTTGCAATACACCTGACCGGACTCTTCTGCTGTCAACAAGCCATTGTGTATTTTGAAAATGTTGAATTCCTTTAGAAGCATATCACTTATTGGAAATTACTTATTTGAGAATGTATGTTCAGTTATGAGGGCTTATTTGAATACACGTGTTGGCAATTTGAATGTCAGTAGACATAAAACAGCTTTATGACTTGTGTGCGGCTCAAATCTCAAATATAATGGGTCTACACTCAAACTGGAGAATGTGAAGGAGATGGTTTAATTTCACATACTTTTAGATGTGTCTCATCTAATCATTTTCAAAGACATTGCTGTGGAAAGATCACACGGTTAGTCTGGATCTTGAGGTTCACATCTGTTTTTTCAGAATTGATATAATTATAGCATTCTTTAAAGGATCAGTCCCAATTCCTGATAGGGGGGGTCCTGGTTATCAAGCCTCTAGTATCTGGTGTAAGAGAGGCGAGCAGCTGTTACTACAACATGCAGCTCAACATAGATCCATGTATTAAATTGCTATGTTTATTTTAGCTGCCTGGCTAAGGAGATCATCAGATTCTAAGGGCTCAAAAGAGGTGAATGTGCAAAGAAGTAAAGGTAGTGAGACGCATGGGTATGCAGATGTCATTAGTGTACTGGGAGCAGAGTTGCTTATTTTGGACATTTTGGATTCAAAGTACTCATGTAGGTCTTCTCATTGTTGTTGTGATGCATATGAGCTGCTTACCTAGTGCATCTGGTTTGGCCAGCATATGATAGATGTTAAAAATCTCCTTCGATTTGTTGGATGCCTCAAAATACATTTTATAACGTAAGACTTTAAGGCTCTTTTAATTGCTCTATGGTTGGTATGGCTTTTTCTATGTATTATACATGCAGTGGTGATTTTTAGACATACATTTGAACCACTGGCATGCTAGGTTATGGTTGGTGCATTACAGTTCAACCAGTTCTCCTCTGAATCAACCATTGAGTGCTATAATGCCTACTTCAGCTTAGCAAGATTTGACAGGAGCAAGAATTTCTAGGTAATGCAGAGGTCTTCAAACTGTGGTGCGTACCCCCATGGGGGTATATTGCTGTATTCTGAGTGGGCAAAAATGCCTCAGCAATACTTCAATACTTGTATATAAAGATGGCATAAAAGCACAATCTTGTTTATCTGGAGTGTTTCCAGACTATATTCATTTACGTGCAGGGTTAAAGTGCACACAAAATTGTCTTGAACCTGTGATCCTCAGTGCCATGGCGGCTAGGTCATTGAGTTTGGTGAGGGGATCAAAGGCCTGGCTAAAAATAACTAAGTATTATTGTAATATAAAGGCAAAACAGTTCATTGTACTATATTGTTTTTCTAATTCATATACATATGTTATGTTCATGCATTCCTCATGCTTGTTATATATGCCTTTCATGAAAGTTTTATTATATTACTGATTTTCTGTTTGTATTTACTTTAGCTAATATTCCTCACTCTGTTATATTATATTGTTGTATCCATTTCCTGTTTTTTCTTTTCTCCCTTTCTCCCCCTCTTTCTTTATCTCTTCAATAAAATCAAATTAAAAAAAAATAACAAAGTATTAATAATGTAACTATTTTGTGACTGTAAGTAAGTAAGTAAGTAAGTAATCTTTATTTAGCATAGTTACTTAAAACCATTGCAATATAAAATTGATTAAAAGGAGAGAGCATAAAACTGCATTATAAAAGAATTAAGAGTTAAAAAGTTCACATTCAATGAAGTTTAAAAGGGAGTTATTGGACTTCGTATTTGTGAGGTATTGCTCAGTGTCCTCATGAGCTCGTAATAATGGTCAGCAGAGCGATGTCGGGTCGGTTGAACTGGGACAGTTGTAGGTTAGGTTTTTAGGCATCTTCTTTTCAACTGCCCTCAGAAATTTTACAAAGCTGCAATTCAAGCCAGGGTCATTAGGATGAAAGTAAGCAAGGACCGCCGTCCTTCTTGTACGGATCCCTTTTCGATTGAAGTGATGCTTTAGCCAGCGTTTCCTTTCGTCCTGTAGTTTTTCACAAGAGCATATCAAATGCAGCAAATCCTCTTGTGCCAACCCGCATAGCCGACACAGGGGGTCAGCTTTGATTTTGAGCCAGCGTGGGAGGTTTTGAGTGCAAGGTAGCAGGCCCAACCTGTGCCTTAAAAAGCACATCTTGACACTTTTGGAGTATCCCTCGGCCAGGTAGCGCTGTTGTACCTTAGTAGTGTATGAATTTAGGGTCAGCCAGCCATGTGTTCTTTTCGAGAGAGCTTCTTTGTCTTGCAGCCATGATTGTAATTTTACTGATTTTTTAACCAGTTTTTTTAATGTTATGTGGTTTGTTGGGGTGTTCCAGAGCTGTTCTAGACCTAGATTGGCTAGGCTGCCCGTGAGGTACTTGGCTGCTGCTGAGGAAGGATGTTGTTCTAGCTCCTTCCACAGATGTTCGTTCAGAGTTCCTTGTTTTGCTTTCCTCACTTTGTCCCAGGCTATCATATAGGCTCCCTGCCTTGCCAGGGACTGTTGGTCGATGCCAAATTCGAGCCTGATTTGGGCGGGTGAGGTTTGCCTGGGTAGGCTAAAAATGGTTCTGTATGCAGCTATTATAGTGTTGTCAAGGGTCTTGGCATCCCTTCCTCTGAGTGCCTCGCTCCCGTAAGTAATTGTTGGGAGAAGTTTTGCACGGATTACTTGAGTCAAGGGTAGGAGAGAGGGGCCAGAAAGTTTGTGATTTAGCGACTTCAGCGAAATCGCCAGTGAAAGTCCTCTCCCTCGTATGCTTGTTCTCTGAACCGAGAACTGCCCGCCTTTATCAATCTTCACTCCTAGATATTTGTATATTGGAGTGTCTTCAATTCTTGTCGTATTCCAATGCCATGATGTTGGTTTCCTTTTTTTCTTGCTGATGGTCATTGTTTGGGTTTTCTCCAGGTTTATTGTAAGATCGTTCTTGCCAGAATACTTTTGTGTTGCATCCAAAAGATGTTGAAGTCCTACCTTAGTGTGGCTTATTAGGACGATGTCGTCTGCGTATAGTAGACAAGGTAGCTGGAGCCCTCCTAGTTTAGGGGCGTGGGAGTTACAACCATTTAGAATTGGGACTAGGTCGCCTAGAAACAGGTTGAAAAGCGTGGGGGCCAGGACACAGCCTTGCTTTAGGCCCCTATTGGTCTGTATGGGCCTTGACAAGGCGGATCCGTCCCCTATTTTTATTTGTACCCAGGTCTCTGTGTGCAGGTTAATGAGCAGGTCCAGCAGCTATTTTGTGACTGCACACAACTTACTTGAAAAATAAAGGCAAGTTAAACTAATGTGTGAGAAATATGCTATTTTATCTTGCAAAACATCAATTGGTTAATGCAATCACGGGAGAGGTCTGGGTGTGCGACCAGCGGGTCACAGAATTGAATCCTGGTTTGGTGCAGTGGAGAACAGTGACTTGCGTATATATAGTGTTATGAGGCCCCAGCATATGACAGAAAGCAATGTGAATATGTAAGTAGTTTATTTAAAATTGTATTACGCACATTATAAGATAAGCTGCTGCAAGATGATTTGGTGTTAAGATAAAGCAAGTGGTGTCAAAATATATATTTTAGTAATGTGCAATCACACTGTAACTAATGCAACTACTATTTTTATGAGTGTCCATTAAAAAGACTAGTCTAGAACCTAGCTGGTAGCACACCTACATTACCTCTCAAAAATAATAAATCTTTGCCACAATGAAGCTTCAAGTGACTCTATCAATTAAAGCCTGCACTGGCTCATAAGCAGCCTTTACATTTTCTGATTAACCAGTTGCGCACATTTACATTTATTTCAGGTAGCAGCCGTCCTGGTAAGATGGCCTATCTCTTTTTAATTCTCTTTCCCTTCACCGACTTCACAGGCAAGAGCCGCCCTCTTATATTTCTGCCAGAGGCACTTTAATGACAGCATTCCCCTGTCATGTGGGGTTGTTTTTTTAACAAAAAGTATGGAAACTGATTTGGAAAAGTAAAAATCATGGTTAGGCTATTTCACCACAGATCACACCCACCTTGAACGTTCTTGATATGCAGATGTCCATTCAGGTGAGTAGAGATGTTGGCAGGGAGGAAGCCAACAGGGTCTCATTCAAATGGAAAAGTCTGATCGTCCGGACCCCAATGACCTCAGAGTAATGACATAAGAGGAAGAGGAAAGGAGTGAGAACCAAGGATACGGTCAAAGAGATGTCAGAGAGGAGGCTTGCTGTGTGGTGGGGTGTCTAATTTCTTTGTTTACAAATAGACAGAGACTGCTTCCTCTGAGAGATGCCCCAGTAAAGGGAATTCGATATGCTGGCATATAGCCTCTTTTATTAGTGCAAGGCACTGCCCACTGGTCTGATGGCAATTGCACCCCAAATATGCTTTTCTTACTACCAAAAAGGTGAGATGGAGCCAATTTTCCTTGCTTGCTTTAGGATCCAAGGCAGTATTCAACATGGGAATCAGAGCCCAAGCCACAGGGAGGTGATATATAGGGTTTTTTGTTTCTACACAGAGGGCAGACTAGCTGCTTCGGGCCTTAGACCTAGGCATGATGGCCCAGAGGTATGAGCAGAGACAAATCATGCAGGTGCAGTGGCACCAGGAACTAGGAGTGTGATAAACCAACTAAACCCCAATTGTGGCTGTTTTACTATCCTTTCTTGCTTGCATTAGGGCCCAGTGCACCCTTGCTACACCAGCAGAGCTTTGGGCCAGGGAGTAAAGGACATAGGAAGAAGAAAATTGAAGCAGAGGGGACATGTTAGTTTGGGCCTGAGACAGATGGGGGAAGGGGCATGACAAGATGTTTTTTACAAAGAGCAAAGGACACAGCCCTCTTTTAAACAAGTAGCTATTGTTAGTGTGGCAGGTATATTGCCACTGGGAGCCAGGGATGTGAGGGCCCACTGCAACACAATTATGGCTGTTCTACTTTACAAAAGGAGCACGAGAGCTCATTTTCCTTGCTAGCATTAGGGCCAAGAATACCTCCACTGCAAAGAGGGAGGTGGGGGCAACATGTTGAAGCTCATTTTTTCTGAAAGTGACAGAGAACCTGTTTCAAGATTGGAATGATGGCCAGGCATGGTGGGCAAGGGATGAAAGAGGCAGAGGAGACAGCCTGGTACTCAGTGCAGCATTTATGATTAATGCAGCAGGTGCAGTTGCAGTGGGGCCCTGAAGTGTTATGGTTACACAATACCCCTACATTTTGTAGTACATTTATATTTTTGTTTGATGCATTTACTCTTTTATAAGTCTCACATTTAGCATGGATTATGAGCTACATGAAAAGTACCCTTGAAATTATCTGAAAAGACTCACCCCTGCAGTCAGTCCTGCCCTCCTACTTTCCCAATTCCTTGCCATAAAGCTTTGAAGGAGCCGCGATTTTAAAACATTGTGTTCATGCGAGCTCTGGGCAAAAATGTTTGAAGACCTCTGAGTTATGGTGATATGCTGATGGAGCAGTTGTTTAGGAGGGATGTAGTATCAGTTGAGTCAGGATGCAGGGTTTTACTTTTTTGACTCCGTTTCATATTTGGTAATATTTTTGAAGCATCTCTAAAAGTGTGGGAGAGTATTATTAGCGTTTCAGGTCATTAGTATATATGGATTGATGTGGCCCATTTAAAATGAGTGACCTGAATATGTCTTTACCTATAAATCTACATTGGATGTTCTAAATCTGTACATGAAAATAAGGTTGAGGAATATTTCTCTAGTTTTCAGCAACCTTTTTTTTTCTTTGGGCTATCATACCTCACATTGTTTGAGATTCAGTAGAAACTCATATGCTTCACACTAAAGCACTGTCTCAAAAAAGACTATCTGCCATGAGAATATACCTGGCCTTAAAATTTAGGAAATGCCTAATGCCCTAGATTATATAGTGTATATATATATATAAATATATGTATATATATATATATATATATATATATACCAAGATGCTTGAAAAAAGATCTTATGCCTTGAGTAAACTGTCTGTTTAATCAGAGTATCCCGAAACGTGTTAGCAATACTGAAGTCTCTAAGACTTGATTAATCATTTGATTGCTTTTGTCATAACATATATTTCACGTTTGATTTGCCACAACATTCAGGTGTATGGTGAACAATATGTTGATTGTTCTGTTTCTTGTTGAAAATTCCATAAAATGGTTGGAAATCGGTTGCAAAATGGTCCATTGTATTTACAAATGTTACACGTCAACCTTTGTTAGCAGTGATGGCATTTTGAGAGTCGTTATTGTTTTAACAACCCCTTTCAATGTAGGAAACATACGTTTAATTTTACTAGAATAATATGAATTATAAATATAAAATACTTATATGGCCTGGTACTTAAAGAGTCCCCTCACCCTTAGACATACCTTTTACCTGTTCACTTGTCGACATTAGGGAATCACATACACTCCACGTTTCCTCAAGGCATCCGCGATAAAATCAACAAAACAGTGACTTGGGTTAGGGGTCGTAAAACCCCAGCCGTTTTTTATTATAAAACATAACAAAACATTAATCTTCATATTTACATTATTTACAATACGCAGAAAAGTCCAGTCTATTATATTGATATGTACAGTACTACATTGATATGTACAGTATTTCAGTTGGCTACCCTTAACATGTTTCTAATACATAGCCGTTCCTGTCTTAAGCTAAATGTTCAGCAATCAGTCCTTTTCTGCCTATCCCTGTTTGAGCCTACGGCAAGGTCAATGACTGGTCTATGATCGAGCTAGGGCCCACCTTCCTAGCGGAGTGTCTTGCGCAGGGGGTCCAGTTTGCTAGATGTTACCTCCCCAGGCACCCCCAATGCTCTTAATATTATCTCCAAGGGGCTGCGCTGTCATGGCAAGTTTCCCACGTCACGGCGATTGTGCGGGGGTTGGCCCAAAATGCCTACCGGAAGTGGAACTTCCCCTCCCCCTGCACCCTTGTCAGCCTACCGGCTGTAACTGCCCACTGGATTTCCAAGAGAGACCAACTGTCCCCTCCCCCAGGCGTCCTCATCTGACAATGGTGAAGTCTACTAAGGACCGAAAAATTATGCCCACCAATCATAACCTTACTGTCTGACTACATAAAAGATGACAAAAAGAATGCCCTGAAACAAAAAATTGGTTAAGAGAAATGTGCACTACATTTTTGGAAGAAAAACAGCTATACACATTCATCACAAGATCTCAATTTACACATTACAGAAAAACAAGAAGTTTAGTAAACAAGAAATTTAGCAACACTAAAACTTCTGCCTTAGGGGATTGTGGGTGGGGAAAAACAGAGATGGGGTCTCCATCCTGGAGACCTATTCCTTCGTGTATCTCAGCTGTGGAGAGGCAACGCAAAAGAGCGATCGCCGCTCCACCGCTCCCTTTTATTCCTGATCTCCTGGCAAACAGTTTAGATCCGGCTTTACGTACGTTCCCGCGATGCAGGACCCGGAAGCACTTAACTGCTTCCGGGGCGCCTAGTGTTCTACGCCAATCAGGAGAGAAAAGCGAGGCCATGTGCCGCCACGTCATACGTGTGTGACTCCCACCCCTCCCCCAATGTGGGGACCGGCATAAACCACCATAAACTGCGACGTGCCCGAGTCAGGTTGGCGCCTCCATATATGGCCTAGTATTTGCCGAGTCCCCCACCGTTAGACATACCTTTTACCTGTTCACTTGCCGTCATTAGGGAACCACATACACTCCACTTTCCCCCAAGGCATCCGCGATAAAATCAACAAAATAGTGACTTGGGTTAGGGGTCATAAAACCCCGGCCGTATTTTATTATAAAACATAACAAAACATTAATCTTCATATTTACATTATTTGCAATGCGCAGAAAAATCCAGTCCATTATATTGATATGGACAGTATTCCAGTTGGCTATCCTTAACCTGTTTCTAATAAATAGCCATTCCTGTCTTAAGCTAAATGTTCAGCAATCAATCCTTTTCTGTGTATCCCTGTTTGAGCCTACAGCAAGGTCAATGACTGGTTCAAGATCGTGCTAGGGCCCATCCTCCTACCGGAGTGTCTTGCGCAGGGTGCTCAGATTGCCAGAGGTTACCTCCCCAGGCACCCCCTACGCCCTTAATATTATCTAAAGGGGCTGTGCTGTCATGCCCAGTTTCCTGCGCCACTGCCCAAAATGCCTACCGGAAGCGGAACTTCCCCTCCCTCGCACCCTTCCAGCCTACCGGCTGTAACTGCCCCCTGGATTTCCAAGAGAGACCTCCCCCAGGAGTCTTTATTTGACAATGGTTATGCCTACTAAGGACCGAAAAATTATGTTCACCAATCATGACCTTACCGCCACAGGCCAGCATAGTTGACCGACTATCTGGCCCCCACCCTTTGCATCTAAGAGTTCATGCCCTGCTCCATGCTCCCTCCAACCAAGCTAATAGGTTTTCTAGATACATTTCATTTCCAATTTTGGAGAGATGTACTCATGGGCGATCGTGGGGAACTAAACAATTTATCAATATGTTTATTGATCCTTTTGACCGAGTGATTTAAGGCCCAAACAGACTCATCTCCCCACCACTGGAGTGCGGGACAATACGCAACCATGCTATCACTGTCTGAGGGCATCTTATTGCCAGCCAACCTACCTCGGTGAGCAGTGCTTCCACCACACCTTTCCTATCCAGGTCAACCAGATTATTGCCCCCCAAATGCAAAATTACTGCTGTAGGGGCATGTGTGCCCTGTCAAGTTCAGCCCCCAACATGTCTCTTAGTTGGACAAGACGTAAACCCCCACGGCCATTGAAAGAAACATTGAAACCTGCCTATCGTGCCCGGTGTGCATAATTTCCTGCAAAGAAAACATGTCTCAACCTGCTTACATATGAGTGACCAATTATCCACACTTCCACCTACATAGCACTTGAAATTGCTGCAAACTTCCTCCCTGCAGGACAGGACATGGTAACTGCAAGCCAACCAAAAGGTAAAAGATACTGTCCAAGCCATCCTGTAAGAACCCCCTCCCCCCCGAATGCATCCATGCGAGATGATGTGGGGTTATGGGGACTTAACCAACTTATCTTCTCATTAGGTCTTTTTGACAGAATGGTTCCAGGCCCAGACCGGATCACCCCGCCACTGCAATTATGAGATGTGAGCCCACCCTCCTACCAGAGTGACTTGCACAGGACGCCAGCAGGTTATCTCCCCCGGCACCCCCTGTGCCCTCAATAGTAACTCCAAGGGGCTGTGCTGACATGCTAAGTTTTTGTGCGACTGCGTGGCGGCGGTTGGCCCACAATGCCTACCGGAAGCAGAACTTCTCCTCCCCCGCACCCTTCCATTGCTCCATTGAATGTAATGCTAACAGTTTCAGAGTGAGAACATGACTAGGTCGGGGCTCTTCCTCTAAGAACCCTCAGTCCACTACCCTCTTGAACATGGGAGGGTCCCTCCTTTCGTGAGGACCCAACCCACCAACCATACTAGTAATGCTTGTGCAGGGGGCCCGTCTGCCGATTAGAACACTCCTTTACACCCATCTTAGACATGGGTGGGTCCCTCCTTTCGTGAGGAACTGACCCATCAACCATACTGGTAGTGCGTGTGCAGGGTACCTATCTGCCCGTTAGGATACCTCTCTCGGGCACCCCCATACACCCATCTTGGACCCGGGTGGGTCCCTCCTTTAGTGAGGACCCGACCCACCATCTATATCACTTGTGCAGAGGGCCGTCTACCCGCTAGGATACCCCCCTCGGGTACCTCCATACACCCATCTGCCACCCTTCAAAGGACCTGTGTTTAGCTTGTGCCCACTGCGCTTGGGCAGGTGGGAGTGAGGTGAGCAGCCCTGCACCTGCACCTCTGTAACCACTTCTGTGCCCACAAATGACAAAGGATCCAGCTACTGTGCAAGAAGCTCCTTGCACCTTACACCTTGTCAATGCTTCACATGTGAGTGGCACAAACTCCTCCCACTTTTTACTTGTGCCGACCGGAGAATACAACAAAGGGAGAAAGGAGTTAGAGGCAAACCTAACAATAGGATTTAGTTCCCCTATTCTTTGTAGCTGTCAGAGCCCAACATACCAGGCCTTTGCATCTCTGGCCTAGCTGGCCCATCATTGCCTCCTCAGTGGCACCCTAACTCCATAGCGGGAGGCCTAGCATGGCGGCTCCTCACTTCCACCCCAGACCTTGTGCAGGGGGGTATGATCGACCGGGAAAATCAAGCAACCCTGGGAAAATTATACGAAAAGCAGGATTCAACTATCCCCCTTTCCTGCCCACCAGCTGGTCCGCCCCTAGCAGTGAAAAGGCAACCTCATCTTCCCCCTGGAGGATCCCCAATAAGCTCACTAGAGAGTATAATTCATGTAACCCCAGATGTAGCTGGACCACAAGACTATTCGGTGCCCCGGATACTCCCACAGGGCTTCGCGCTATTTGTAGAAGTATAGTTCCAGGAGACCAGAAGATAAATTGTAGTAATCTTTATTCTAAGTTGCAGAGAAGTACAAGAGCGAACACAGCACAGCAGCAGGCAACAGTCAACTGCCATAAAGTGGAATTATAGCAAGTCTGAACCTGGAACACAGAACTCACAGGAGAAGTGTTCCATAAAGACTAGAAAGGAAACTTAACACATAACAAAGGTACTACAAAGTACATGAAACATGTTGCACTCCAACCTTGCTGATTTCTGCTAAATCAAACGACCGTGACACTAATGTCTGTACTGCAGCATCATCCAGGCCGTGAATCCTGCAAGGGGCACTGCCATAATCCGCCCACGCATTCAGTCCCCGGCAAATAGAGGCGCAGTCTTCTGACCCCATGGAATGCTGTTAGTTCAAAAAACAGCGATGCGGTCTCCCTCCTGGAGATCGATTCCTTCGTGTATCTCAGCTGTGGAGCAGTGACGCAAAATTCCTGATCTCCTGGGAAACAGGCTAGATCCGGCAACCCGTCCATTCCCCGCAAACACGCGACCCGGTAGTACTTAACTGTTTCCGGGGTGCTTAATGTTCTAATCTACGCCAATCAGGGGAGAAAAGTGAAGCCAGGAGCTACCACGTCATATGTGTGGGCGTCGCACAAACCGCCATAAACTGCGGCGTGCCTGAGTCCAAGTGGGGCCTCCGGACTTGTATGGTCTTTCTGCCAGCCCTCTTCATCCAATAGTCTGTTGTGTCATTCACTTTTTTTCTTACACCCATTACAGCCTTCAGTATGGGGCAGTGGCTGACTTCACTCCGAGTGATAGCATTCTGCTGGTCCACAAGGAGCTCATCCTCACACAAAGTAGTTAACTTCAGTGCTAGGCACTACTATGGCAATGTGAGCTTTTGAACCCAAAATATTTTGCTTTCAACCAATATTTGTATTAATTTTGGCGAGGGCCCAGTAGATCCCCTAATTAAACAAGTTAAACAAATATATTGTCAAAACAATACAAGCATTGACAACACCAAAAGGCTGTCAGCCAACGTCAGACCTATTGGCGTTACCAATGCTTGTTTTTGAAGATACAGTGCATAGAATATTCACTTGGAGATTAATTTAGAGAGTTCAGGGACTCTACCTTGCAGATCTGCCAAATAAAGAGATAAATGTGTCTTATCCTCTACTTGAACCTAGAGCGTTCGAAGAAAAGAAGTAAAATATAGATATTTTTCCAAATGACAGTACGCCAGCAAATAACTTAAACCCAAGTTAGCCAAATGGAATATTGCAATGAATAGCAAAAAAGTCTGAAGAAAAACCGCAAAGCAGTTCTCGAAAGCAAGAGTGAAGTGTGGGTGAGGGAAAAGGTCTGTGCCAGAAGTAACATTTGTTTAAGAGCAATAGATTGAGTGAGGCCAGTAGTAATTTCTGTCACCAGATCTGGTTTAGACAGCACGTGTTATAGCCACGCTTCCTTAGAGAACAGAGCAAGACACCACTGCATGCACATTTCTTTTAACGTGTATACTTTATTATTCAGGTAAACCTGAGCACTTTCTCCCTCCTGTGAGGAGTATCAAGACAGAAAATAAGTAATTGCACTCGATTTTAGGGGGTGATTCATGTGCTTGCACGTGTGGCCTGATTTTTTAATATATTGTAAATCTACACCTGCATGTTTCCTCCATTATTGGTTTTAGGATTACACATTTTTGGAATTCGCAAAGGTTTCCAATCTTCTGGCGAGCTCCAACGAGTAAATTCTCTTTTACTTTGCATAATTTTTACACAGTTTTCAAATACACATACAAAAATGCATTACATGCGTTCATATACACTCACTTTTTTTCCTCTTTTTAGAAAATATTTTTTTCCACCTGGAGAAGCTCCTTTCCCGACAGTTTTTGCGGGTGTCTCCGTTGCCCTTTTTATCATTGGAATAGATGTACTTCAAACCTTGACACAGGTAAATAAATAGCTGACTCTTTCCAGGGCACTAATATCTTGAAAGGAAGGTTTGAGAATACCCACAAAGATGTGTATTTTGGTATGAAAACTATGATTCTCTCCTCCATTTTTCTTTCATGCAGGGCACGTGCCCACCTACGTCCACCAGTCCGTGTTCGTCTCCATATTCTGTGCTGCCTAAACAAGGCATTGTTTCTGGGCCTATTGCTCATCACCATTGGAAGTTGCCAGGAGGATTCCCCCGATGCAGCAGACTTCAGTTGACAAACAGTTTAAGCTTTTCTGGGATTGACTGTGCTGTTCACAGGATACTAATATTCTGGATAGTGGATATAGTGTCCCGGGAGCTCTCTCGATCGGTCCAGGGCCGGACTGGCCATAGCGGGCACCGGGCAATCCCCCGGTGCGCCGCACGGGTGGGGGCCTGTTTTGGGCCCCTGGGGGCCATTTTTGTTACAGGGCCGTTTTTGCAGCATAGCTCCAAAATCGTCCGAAACCGGCCCCGGCAAAGAGCTCCTCCGAGTGGGGAGGTGGGGGGCCGGCCGAGCACTTTGTCAGGGCCGGTTTCGGCCGATTTTGGAGCTATGCTGCAAAAACGGCCCTGTAACAAAAATGGCTCTCAGTCCGGCCCTGGATCGGTCCCGCCACCGGGAGGGCCGTGGTGAGGAAGTGAGAGCAAGTCTACCTGGAGAGTGCTTTCTTAGCTCGTCCATGTGACACCCAGGACACAGACTCCGCTGTAAGAGGTATAAGGCTCTCTGAAGCCTACTAGAGCATACTAGATGACAGCAGATGGCGGCGCAGAAGGGGGTGGTAAGTGTTTAGCAATAGCGCAGTGCTTAATTTGTAAAAAAAATAAGTGCCAGGGCCCTTGTCAGGAGGAAACCGCAGCTTGCACCATTGATTGCCACTACCAGAGCTGCCAATGACAGTACCTGCACAACTACTAATCATGACACTGTTACAAGTGTGACAAAGTAGACTGCTTGAGGCCCCTAAAGCTATAAGAATGACTGGGTGGCAGGTATCATTTGTTTTTAATATATATTGACTAATAAACAATTGTTGTTCTGCTCATCTCCAAATTATGCAAACTGCGCCACCATGTGGCTGCCGTCATAAGTGCCGTATTGACAATTAAGTGCTGGTGCTGAGCACCGGAAACCACTGGCTCAAATTAAGCAATGGCAATAGGTCAAGCTTTTAAAGGTTTTAGTGTTGGCTACATTTAGGCTGATTAACGGCACATACTACAGTTTAAGGAGCATTAGTATCAGAAACAAATTGCATGTAATTTCTCAGGCTAATCTGGTGGGAATACAAGTAAATAACCCTTATTTCAAGCTTTCTATGTGTTTCGACGAATGACCCTCTTAAGGAAAAAAGAACGAGGGTACAGAGGGGCTGCAGGGGCGTCTGAACAAGGGAAATTTAGGCAGGGAATAGAGGAAAGCCCCAAGAAAACTACCACTGGAATGGAGGGCAGATTACTGGATGCATCAACTTTGGGTAATAGCCTTCGAATAGAGCAGGGGCGAGAGCCTATCCCAGGCGAGGTTTCAACCCCATACGTAAAATTAGTGGCATTGATTAGGATTTTGTGAGAAAGCACTTCAAGAAAAGTAAAGAGTGTGCAATACTACAGCCATTTGTCATTAATGATATTCATGAGATAGATATAGATAATAGCTATATTCTATCTCTGTTGTCTAGTAGTACAAGAGATACAATCCCTCCTATACTGGTGGACTCATTGGGGGTTATATAGCCATGGTTATAATTTTCCCTGCTGTTATTGCAATTACCTCAATGTAGTTACATCTTGCATGTGGTCCATGAGGAGCACGGGGTAAATGAGAGTGATGATGGGGCACAAGGAGGAAAGAGGGGTCCAGAGAACCTTAAGTCTTACATGGAATAAAGCTTCTTGCAGGAGGGCTATAAGGGGGACACAAGAAACCGAAGGGGTATGGTGCTTCACCGTCTGTTCTAGAGCAAGAGACACAGCACTTATATTTTGACATCGAGACTTCGGTAATTACATTACCTTCAATGCTGGATATTCTTTTCCTTACTCTTAAGATTTTACATAGAATTTTAGAATCTATAGTTGTGAATAATTACACATTAAAGTCCCAAACTTGTTTACTTAGATATATTTACCATGAATTAATACATATTAATAGCTTCATGCCATTTCTTCTGAGGCCAATCTCAACCAAAGATACTGGGTTGGACATAAAATGCAATAAACATACTGCGGAGGGACAAAAATGTGAAGAGTCCCATTCAGTATATATTCCTGTGAGAACTGGGGTTTCTGGTTGGCAGAGGTTTGCACCCTCTTCAAGCAGCAACCACTACACTAGTCAGGGTAAGCTAGATACACACTAAAAGGTACCCTGTGCTCACCCTCTGGTAGCCAGGCAGAGAGCTGGCAGGCTCATTTAAAAAGGCAATATGGAAAGTATTTGTGCAGCACACACACACACACACACACACACACATGCACGCACACACACAGACACACACACACACACACACACTCACACACACACAGTAAAAACACCACAAAAGTACTTCATACAGGTTTGGGAAAATAGCTATTAATTTCATGAGTAAAACAAGACCAAAATGACAAAAATCCAATAAGTAAAACTGGAGTTATACATTTTTAAAGATTAAATCAAAATGTAGCGCTTCGAAGCAAATAGCATTTACGGGGTTACTTGAGGTTGAGCTGGACCGGGGTAAATACAAAGTTCAGGCCGACCGCGATGGAGGGCAGGCCGCTACAGGACTGACACAGGTCCTGCTGAAAAAGTACCTTGGATGGAGGAAGTGTCGACATCGAAGACTCAATGCGTTAGTTTGGATCTGAGCAGATGATGAAGGGTATGTCGACAAACCCCTTTACAATGCAGGTTCTGTCTGTCGTCATCAGGCCGATCAGTTCATCAAAGCGATGTCGTCGAACAGCATCGGCATCAAAGGGCAATTTGTCGTTTCTGATCGGCACAAAGTCGTCACAGCGTCGATTTTGATGGTTCTACACAGCAGAAGCTCACTTTCAAGGGCCCAGCAGTGGAGTGGCACCACTTGGCAGGGCAGGAATCACAGATGGCAGAGTCCAGGTGCTGTTGCAGGGTTGTAGGAAGTCTTTGATGGCCCTGAGACTTCAGAACAGGGGGCAAGCCTTGGAATCACTCTGGGTTCAAGTAAGATTGGTCCAGTTCTTGTCCTCAGCAGTGTAGAGGTCAGAAGGCAGCAGGGCAGCACAGCAAAGCAGAAAAGCAGTTCTTCCAGAGCAGCAGTCAGGCAGAGTGGCAATCCTTGGAGCACAGCAGTATTTATTCCTGGTAGAGTTCTTCACAGGTCTAGTAGTACAATCCTTGATAGGGACAGAGGCCTAGTACTTATACTAGTTTTGCATTTGAAGTGGGGGTGACTTTAAAGCAGGCCATCGAAGTGTGCAGGTCCCTCTTTCTCCCTAGTCCTGGCTCCAGACTATCAGTAGGGGGTAATCAGCCCTGTGTGTGGGTAATAGAACACTGCCTATTCAGGTGTGTCCGCTCCCACTTTCTTTCTATCCAGGAAGAGCTATCAGAATGCGGATAAATGAAGATGAGCTCTCTGTCACACCCACCCCTCCTGAGTTTGTGGCTGTCTAGACAGAATGCACATAGTGTAGCTGTCACCCAGCCCAGGCATCTATTGGAGACAGGTTGCAAGGCACACAGAACAGAAAGAGAAGAAAAGTGTACACTTTCTAAAAGTGGCATTTCTAAAATAGTAATGTTAAATCCAACTTTACCAGTAAGGAGGATTTATCATTACCATTCCAAAGATATAAAACATGATGCAGCTACTCCTTTCTAAACATGAATTACAGCTTAATAGTGTATTTAAGGGGTTTCCAATGTTAACCTATGAAAGGAGTATGCCTCACAGTACTGAAAAACGAATTTGTGTGTTTGTCACTACCAGGACATGCATAACGTAACAGTACAAGTCCAACCTTATACTTGCACCCTGCCCTATGGGCTACTCAGGGCCTACCTTAGGGGTGACTTTTGTGTAATAAAAGGGAAGTTTAAGGCTTGGCAAGTAGTTTTAAATGCAAAGTCTAAGTAGTAGTAAACTGCACACATAGGCCTTGCAATGTCGGGCCTGAGACAGGTGTGAAAGGCTACTTGTGTAGGTGGCACAATCTGTGCTGCAGGCACCTTGGTAGCATTTAGGTTACATGCCCTGGGTTTATGGTATACCACTTTACAAGGGACTTACAAGTAAACGAAATATGACAATTGTGTATACGCCAATGTTACCATGTTTAGGGGAGAAGCACATGCACTTTAGCACTGGTCAGCAGTGGTAAAGTGATCAGAGTCTGCAAAGGCTTTCAGGATACTACTGGCAGTTTTCCCAAAATGTGTATCAAGATTGACTCTACAAATGCAAGTGTTTGACTGACTAGTGTGTAGTCTCCCTGAATGGTCGTTTCTTGACAGACACCCCGGCATCTTAAACTTTTACCTAGGTCAACCTCATCCCACGGGGCCCAATGCACTTAAAAAGGGGAGGGTAGACCCCTCTCCCCAAGACTTCTTGGGCTCTGGGGACCCCACCGCAAGGGCCAAATTCAAAGGGGAGGGGGTGTGCCACCCCCAACCTTAAGTCAAAATAGGCCTGAGGGAACCCATCCCCCGTGGCCAACTACAATAAAAAAAGGGGAAGCCACGTGGCCCTGTCCCCATGCCTTCTCAAACCCTAGGGACCCCCTCCTCTGGGGCTGACTGTGTTGTTTTAAAAAGGGAGAGGGGCAGCGCCCCTGCCCGAGCCTATTTTGGCCCTTGAGATCCCGCCCCTGGGGTCTGCATTATAAAGAGGTGGGTGCCTTTGTGCCCACCCAGGGCACCCATTAAGCACACTTTGGGGGCCGCAGGGGAAGTCCCAGGCCCTGCGGATCCAGCTGCATTCCTGCATGGTGCGGGAGATGGCATTGCTAATGCCCAGAGGGAGCAACAATTTTTTCCATGCTCACTCCGGGCAGAAGCAATATGTGTTTTGTTTCCCTGCCCGCATCAGTGTGGGCAGGGAAACAGAACACAAATCAGCTCCTGGCCCACAGGAGCATTTTCAAATCTGCCGCTGGATGGGAGCAGACTTAGTGTTTTCTCCCGTTTGGCGAGAGATTAAAAAAAATTCCCGCCAGATGGAAGCAAACACGTTTCCCTGTCAGCTGTAGTGCAGGCAGGGAAACTATGGTATCCCGGGGGCCAGCTCCAGAAGAACACAGTAAGTGAGTCGGCCCTGGGTGATGGGATACCTGGCTGGGGCCATGAATGGCTCAGGGAGGGGGCAGCACTTTTCTTTGAAGTGACAGCCCTGGGATGGGGTCCCCAGGGCCTTTTTAAGGCTTGGAGAGAGCAGGGCTGTGCAGTCCCCCTTCCCTTACATTCATTTTGGTTTGGCCCCCAGGGGATGGAATCGCCCATTCTCCTTAGGCTCAGGTTGGGGGTCAGCTCAACCCCCTCCCCTTAGTTAAAACGTTGGGCCCTGGGGGGGTGGGGTCCCAGAGCCAAAATCAGTTTATGGATTGGGCCCACGTATTCATCTCCCCTTCAATAATAAACCCAGCCCTAGGGTTGGGTCCCTGGACAAAATAGGCACCAGGCGGGGGGCCCTTCTCACGCCCTCCTCCTATATATATATATATATAAAAAAAATATATATATATATATAAAAAAATCGCAAATGCCATTTCATCTATTTTTTTCATGCAATCCTGTGGTACTCCCATGGAATTGTGGCAAAAATTGCATATTATTTTTGTATTTTGGCTGGGGTGGGGGGGGGTCCCTATGGTTCCCCCACACAGGGCCTAACCTGTACCCTTATGTTATTTATTTATTTTTTTACTTCAGGACAGGGGTCTAAGTACTAAATCCTGTAATGGCTGCCAGCAACATTTTTCTCATGTTGCTGGCAGCCAATAAAATTGCTCGCTCCCGTCAGAGCGTGTCTCCTGTAGGAGCGAAGTGGCCAAGGGAAAAAAGCTCCCTGGGCCAATCAGAACTCTCTATTTTTTAAAGTTAGGTGAGTCCATCAAACCCACCTGTCCAGATATACAAATAGCTTTGGAGATTAACATCTCAAAAACATCTGGACGGATTTAGACCAAATCACAAAAGGCACAATCTGTGAAGCACAATATAGCTTCCTGCCAAACTTGGTGTAATTCCGTTCAGAAGTTTTTGAAGCACTGTTGTTGAAAAGAAGTCTATGGAAAAGACATGGGGATTTTTCGTTATGGGGCCATCATTTTTTCTTGGCCCCCACTTCATGGATTCCCGAAAGATTCCATGTACAACCAAGACATATTTGTTAAAGCTTGTTTTTGTATCCTTCTCTGCTGCACTAAAGCTTGTAGTAGGCTGTAGCTCCATTTCAAGCTTGTTCAGTTTTATTAGGTTTGCACAAGGACAATGCTTTCTAGCAAGGAGTTTTTTTTATTGAGAGTGCATTGCTGGTTTATGTACTGTATTTTATGAGGTTTATAATTGCTGGTTCATTTTCCTTTTTCACGTGGTGCCATTATGGCTAATTTCGTGATTTCAGGCAGATGTTGTTATATAACATGGTTTCGTTTGTAAGTTTTCTAAGTATAATACTTGTGCGGTTGTTAATTTTATTCTTTTTCTTGCTTTCAAAATGTTTGTAAAGGAGTACATTTGTTGACGTAGCACAAAATGTATACTTTGTGCTATTGCTCTTGATCTCAGGGGAGTTAACTGTTGATATGCAGAATGACTGCTATAGAAACCTTGTGCTTTTGATGCATGTTTTCTTATTATTGGGACATTATGAATTGAGTGTTTTTAGATCTCGCCTGAAAATGTGTGGTTGTTGTCGATTGTGAATATCTTTTCTTACTTAAAAAAAAACCTAAAAAGGACTTTGGTTCCACCTATTACCCATAATTGGTGGACTTCATTACCACACTTATTTTCTTGCTTCTCATTGGTAAACGTGTGAGAGCACATCAGCTTTAGCTTGTCTTGGTCTCTTCCCTGAAATTCCCTGAGTTGTACTGATGGATTTCTTCATTAGTGTTCTTCTGCGCTGCTTGAGATGGGATTGTGGCTCTTTTTTTTGTTTCTTGCAAAACTACTTGATTATAGGTTGGTGAGAACTTGGTAAATTATTTGATGTTGTTAACTATTTTTAAAAAGTGTGCAAGAATTAATAAATCACTTTACGATATAAAGTAATTATCATGCTATAATGTTTCCTATGAGCCGTAAGCATGAAAACACAAAACATTTGAAAACATCGCCTGTTTGATGATGAATAAAACATCCTCTGAGTTATAAAACAAGTAACCCACAAATATCCATTTGGCTGCCTGTTGTTTGTATAGATTACTAGCTTACCTGAGGAGTTGCACCTGGGACCTGAATAGGGCTGGTCCTTCCCTCTACAATGCTGGCTCCACCCCCTGTGGCTTGTCTGATGTCTCTGCCCTGCACTGTGAATAGAGAGGAGGAATCATGTCAACAGAGTGCTCCAGAGCTGTATCTTCCCTCCCCTGTGCTGCCTCCACCTCCTGTGGGGTGGCTGATGTCTCTGCCTTGCACAGTTAAAGGAAGAAGAGAGTCATGTAAACTCAGGAACTGGTTTGGACTAGGCAGAGGCCTCTCTGCCTTCAGAGAACAAAGGATTTTGGGGTATACATATTGGGACCCTGATCCCAAGAAATTAGATCACTTCTGGAACAAGAAACCTTTCTGCCAAGGAGAAGAACCAAGGAAGCTGCAGGAGTTTGGACTGCCCCTCTGCCAGTGTGCTGTTTGCTGGGTTGGCCTGCAGTGGTTGCTTTATTGCCAAGGGAAAGGAGAAGGAACTTTATAAGGACTTTCATCTACAGAATATTCTCCAAGGGCTTGAACTGTTCTTGCCTCCTGTTGAGGTCTCGGGGACAAAACACTTCACCTCCAGCTCCCTCCTGAATTTCCTTGCTGGGAATTCTGACTCCAGACACTTGCGTGCCGCTGGGAGCTGGAAGCGTGACACATCGAGAAGAAGCGTGTCGCCGCCGCAGCTGAAATCGCCGCATCACCATAGAAGAGAGCCTTCGCCGCATCTCCCTGGAAGCGTGAGTTCATCGAAGCTGCCTGCTGTCGCATCACTGGAGAAGCGTGACGCCATTGTGAGAGTCGCCATCGCATCACCGGAGAAGCGTGTCGCAGGACCTGTCGCGGCTCCAAAGTACAGGGTCGTCGCAAGGCTGCCAGGGCGTCCTCGCATCATCATCGCATCGCCGCATCAAGGGCGCCATCTTCTCGCATCGCAACCTGATCATCGCATCGCATCCAGGCGCCACCTTGCGCGCCGCAAGGGCCCGCAGGCCGAGAATCTAGGCATCACCTCCACCGGTAAGGCTCACAACGAGTCCCCTACTCTGCGCAAGCATTGAGGAAGGACGCAACCGTCCCCCCGGGTCACGGAACCGATGCATCTCCCCTATTGCGATCCTTTTGTTCACTTTGTGTTACGCATCCAGGTAAATTTGTTGAGAACTTTGTCGCATTTACCAACAACTTGAACTAAGCAACTTTAATCATCTTTTAAGTAATCTTAAGTGTAGTAGTGTGGATTTTTGTCATTTATGGTCTTGTGTTAAGTCTATATAAAGAATACTTATTTTTATAAAACCTGTGTTGTGTCCATCTGTTGTGTTTTCTGTGTATATTCACAAATGCTAAACACACTGCCTCTGAGATAAGCCTGTCTGCTGGTGCCAAGCTACCTTGGGGGTGAGCAGGGGTTATTAAGATTAAGGAGTGTAATCCCCTTAACCTGACTTAGAAGTAAGGGTCCCTATTTGGACAAAGGTGAATACCATTGCCAACTAGAGACCCCCAGATCTAACACCTCCTTTTACCTCTACCTGTCCCTGAACTCTGAAACACTCTTACTTCCCTTTACCTCTACCCACGCATAAATCCTAAAATTGCCATTACCTTGCTTTACCTTTTGTATGTGTGGCTGGCACCCTTAAATGTGTGCCTTCCGCCTCCACCTATGCCCTATAATTAAGGTCTCACCCAAGACAGTTCATGACTGTCTCAAGGGAGACGTTTGTTTACTTACAGTGGTTAAAGCCTGCCCATTGCTTATCATTGGATGGCTTCATAGTTACTTTCTATTCTGTGTTTCTCTCTGGTTGTCTTCACTTCCACTTAGTTTTAAACACAGTGGTCCCTAAACAGAAAATATACATACAAACGATAACTATAGACTCAGTCCATGCTATATTTTAAGCTGTCCAGGCGGACAGATATTTTAATATTCAGATAGTTTTAAAAAAATGAACAAGGAACAATTGAAGTGGGAGACAAGCCTGCATCCAACTTAGCAAATAGAATAGTAAGAGAAAAGGCTCAGGCAGAGTAAGTTGTTTGTGTGTAGCACATTCTAATGTAACAAACAAAATATAGTGGGACACCATTACACATGAGTAATATTTAGTAGAAAAGTGTATTTGGTGTACATTGAGTCAACTGCGTTTCGATCCTTGCTAAGCATGTTAGGATCATCATCAGGACATTTACATTAGCATGCCTGTGTAAATTTGCCAGGTTCGGTAAATTATTGGGTACATGTTGAGCCGCGTTCGCGGTCTAGAAGTAAATTACTCAGACGGGGGTCACAATCGACCGAATTGTAAAGCCGCTGGAACCTGTGCGTACTGGCTGCCGGCATCTGTCTGGAGGGTGTGACACCCGATTGCGACCCCGTCTGAGTAATTTACTTCTAGACGCCGACCGCATACACCTTTGTTGTCATCTGAGATGTAAAACTTAAATCTCAACATCAGCGTTATCGATTATCATTACTTTAGTTCCGTCAATAAAGAGAGTTAAGTTGAGTTAAAGGGTTTTATTTTAAATATTTTTGTTATTCATTCTTTTATTGAAATATTTTTCTCCAAGTTTCATCATTAGGTTAACAAAATCAATCAATTAATTTTAAGTAATAATGTAAGTCACTTCAGTAAATCAAAATAAAGCATCAATAAAATAAATGTAATAAGCACGTTCCATAATGAAACGTCCCTATTCTAAGCTAAGTTAAGCTAAATGCGAGGATATTTAAGGTGTCAGTTCAGATACCAATGAAGAGTCTGATGAGAGAATCAAGCATAAGAATAAAGCTTTAGCAGAATAAGCTGGAAAGTATTCTCAGCTCAAATAATAACAGACCAAGGAATACACTAAGACTTCTCATAAAGAGATGTCTAGGAAACTCAATATAGAGTCTACTCTCAGAAAAGTCTGGAAAAAAGAAGTAGGATGAGTGAAAACTAAATCAGTCTGCCCTGTATTGAAAGGATGGAAGAATCTGCCTAACTATCCTAGGAACACATACTTATATAAACAAACACTTTCTATGTTGCAACATTAATATTCTCTCTTCTTCATGTTGACAAATAAGATTTCAACATGCCCCTGGGAACAGGTCTACTCCCATCTTTTCACCAGGGTACAATCGTCTTTTAACAATATATATTTGAATGTTGTGGCACATTCTTTCTTGTTTCTCAGATTTTCTTCCCCTGAATCATCCTCCCTCTTGTCTAAATCTTTTGCAGTGTGAACCTCACTATCAGTTGTCCTATATGTTGTTATGTTGTTCAAAGGGGTTTTGTAGAGAGTGCAGCTACTCAGTTGAGTGTCCTGGCGCTAAACGTGATGACTGAACTCGATGAGCCGCAGTGACCGCTGAACTGGGCATTAAAGCTGAAACAGCCACATTTTCAGTGATTTCCTAAATGCCAGGAGATCCCAATAAAAGGGCCATATTTATTTAAAAGTAATGCAGTGCAGCAAATCACCTTCCTGTGCTGTATTACAGGGAAAGGGCAGGATTGCGTCGTATTTACCACAATACAGCACATTCCTGCCCTTTCCCAGTGCTGGTGCACCATGAGCTGCCTACCGCCAATGCGGGCACCCTTGCACCATGGTGAATGGGTGCCCGTGTTGATTGCAGAATTGTTTTTGTCAACGAAAGGGGCACCTTCCTGCACTAAAACTATCCTCTGAGGTATTTTCCTCTATCTATGTGTGCTGCAGAATCTGGCACACACCAAACGAGGAAGTAACGAGGAGACATAAATATATTTCTCCTCGTTACACCTCCCCTAGGAAGGTGTAGCACTTTGGTGCATTCCCAAGTCTACCGGTAATTTTAAATCTGGAAATGCATCAAAATAAATAGGTGTTGCGAGGGAACACCCACACAACACCCATGGAACACTTTCCAGGGCAGAGTAACACAATGCAGTGATTTGCACTGCGTTGCATTACTTCTGATTTATCAAGCCACTGAGGGCCATGACAATTGGCCTTGCATGGCTTGATAAATTGCATTTTGGTGTTGCGTTGTGCATCCACTCTGTTGCGTGGTGCAAACGCAACGCAGCCCCTTGATAAATAGGACCCCAAATGTCTTTTCATTAGCTAATAAACCGTAGCTTCTGAAATTGCAACGTCTGCAGCAAAAGAAGAAAAACAACATACACAACTGTCGGTTAAAGGGAAAACCAAGCATTTCAGTATTAATGGGCCTTCACGTTAAATCAATATATCTTTACACATGTCAACTTAAAAAATACAGCCTATACGCTTTAAATATGGTTGCCAATTACAGATTTTGAATTAAACATATTTCATTTTAAAAGTACATTTTGCACGTTGTTATTTTAAATAAAAGCATTTTGTAAATACTTAAATTCGCATTAGCACAGTGCATGCGCTGTCGCTTGGGAAACCTTTGTTAAAGCCTGTCCATTGCTTATCATTGGTTAGCTTCATCTCCACTTTAGTTTCCGTGCGTCTCTTTGGTCAATGAGTCTAAGCTTCACGTCCACTAAATGCCTAATTATGCGTTTGGTGGTCCTTGGACCGCCAAACTCACAGCGGCGCAGATGTGGCGGTCCGGCCACTGCTACACGGCGGTCCGACCTCCGGATTACAAGTTTGGCGGTCAGACCTCTATGGCACTGCCACAACTACCAGGGATCAGAAATCCCTAGTGGTAGCATGGCGGTATGAGGGCCGCAATATGATTGGCGCATATTATGACTTTCCTTACTCCTTACTGCCAACAGTCTCATGGAGGTTCTTACTCCATGAAACTGCTGCCAGTGAGGAAAGAAAGGGGGCCCTACAGGGCCCCTTATTGGCGCTGTGCATTGGGTGCATGCAAGGGGGCACATGTTGTGCCCCCAATGTGCATGCACCCCAGTTCCTGCACGGCATGGACTGCAGAGTCCTTCCTGAGCAGTAAATGTCTTTGGCGCTCCCATTGCAGTGCTCATTTTCAGAGGCACTGCTGTGGGACAGCCAAATAAACGCCCACCAGACACGAGAAACCTCGTAATCTGGCAGGCGGTGCTCACACAGCTTTGGAGGTGTGGCAGCGAGGCAGTGGCAGACCCACTCCCACATTGCCAAAGTCCTAATTGGTCCCCTTAAAGTGTGTGTGTTCCTAAAATGGAGCATGGCCCACATACTGCTTCGCTGACCCAGTGCGTTTCCACTGCTTGACACTTTCAGGGGTATTATTTGTTCCTTTTACATGCACCCCTTTCCTCACTCCCCCTCTTGCATTGTTGCTTGCCCCACCCCAACCCCTCTCCTGCGTTATTGCTTGTCTGGCCTGCACCCTTCCACCCTGTTGCTTGCCCTGTCTGCCCCCCACTCACCCCACCATCCCCCTAAGTTGTTGATTACCCCATCCTATCCCGCCAGAAAAAAAGCACCTACAAATCGGGCCAATGGATTTAAAGATGCTACAAAGATGCAGAACATGCTTTGCTCCCTGCTCTGCTTGGCGTTTTTGGTGCTGAATACTTACAGGGCAAACAAGGTGAACCTCAGCTCTGATGTAAGATAATTAAACAACTGCTTTTTTTTTTCTTGAAAGCCTTATATGTATTTGTGAGTTTCAGGCATCGCAGCCATGGAACCCTTCCCATTTGAGAATGTTGAAAAAATATTTTTTAAGAGAAGGCAGTGGTTTAACGGACCACCGCTGCCTACTCTTAAAAAATAAAACTTATAATGTTTCACAGGAAATCACAATTAGGAAATCGCTATTTCTAATCTTTGTACATTTGGCCCATAGTTCCTTTGGGACAGCCATTAGTTTCTTCAAGGGTCAGGTATGATATCAACTATGAAGACCCTCATCAGAAAACCTAATTTAAGTGAAGTATACTTTGTTTCAGTGATGTTTTGTTAAAAAGGCCTTTCTATAAAATTTAACATAGGGTACCAGATAATCATAACCTGGGAGATTTTCTGCTTTGATTATGTCTGTTGCCCAAAGAACCTTGCTTTAGAGCATGAGCTTGAAAGTGGTCCAATTTGCTTTGAACTGGGGCATGGAGGAGAGTGTTAACGCACGGGCATGGTGGTGTTTCATGTCACGACTGCATCGTAACCCACAATTTTGTTGTCAAAGAAGGAGGGGGAATTTAGTCATGTTGCGGGGGTCAAATAGTAATTATGATGGACAACAGTAATGTTGACTGTAAATAATTTTCTTGTTAGGATGATTGTTGGTCCAGTATGCTTCACATAGTAGGGTTTCTAATCCTCAAGCACCATTCTATGCCCCCAATTATATGTTTTCTCTAATTTTTTTGATCGTCTTGTGCTTTAGTCTTTCTCCAGGTAACTCCTATCAAAGGGCTTGTGTTTTACAGAATTACAATTTCAGGCTGACCCATTTGTTAGGTGCCTTGGTTTAATTGATCACACCTTTGTGGTGCACACACATTGAGAGCTCTGGTGATACTCAAACTAAACTGTTTAGTATGTATTCCAGATTTGTAGTACTTGTCAGGGAGGTTTGTCTGACCTTGGAAATATCTGGAACGGAGATTCAGGGGCATTTTTATCAAGAACGGCGATAAAATTATCGCTGCTTTAGCGGCCGGAAACTGCAGCTAAAGCGGCGATAATGGGCTTGATAATATGCCCTTGTGAATTCCCACAGCAGCCCAGGTTAACATCAGAACCTGAGCTGCTATGGGAATTCACAAGGACATATTATCAAGCCCATTATCGCCGCTTTAGCGGCAGTTTCCTGCGGCTAAAGCGGCAATAATTTTATCGCCGTTCTTGATAATTTGCCCCTTAGTTATTTTCATTCCATGCTAGCGGTAGTTGAGGACCCAGTAATTTGTGTGCTCTGCTCTGTATGTAAGGCTGTTAATCAGCTGTTAATCATCTAGAGGAGACCGAAAGCCACAAGAGTATTAAGCCAATTCCAAACAGTATCTTCTCCTGTCCACCTTTCACAAATTAAAATTGCCTCTTAAGAGTATTCAGTGTGACTGTGATTGGTGAAACAGAGATACATACAACTGTGGATAGGCGTTCCCATAATATACATTCATTTATGCTTTTGGGTTAATTTGAAATAAATGCTAAGTTACAGGATAATTGAGAAATAAAACACCACTTTACTGCCTGAAGTAAAGAGATTGCCCCAAATCGTAAGGATTAATAACAATTCTATATACATTATGTGACACTACAAAATGGGTTGAATTACAGAGAGCTACAGAGTGCAAAGACACTTGCACTGTCCCCGCTAGGGCTTTCTCAGTGGGTTACGAAGGCCACTCATGGAGGCGGTAATATAATTGGCCTAGTGTTCTCCAACCTTAGTTTGTCCATGCTGGACCCTACTCCCTTGGTTTGGATGGATCTCTATTGGATCCAATTTAATTGGACTATCTCCAATCAGGGTAGCCCGGGCAACTGTGCTACTACTCCTCACCTTACTAGACCTTTTTCTAAACTGACAAATAATAGTTTGCAGTCCACTTTAGAAAACAACACCCTGACACTTTTGGGTTCTACTGACTCTTGTATGCAGGAGTGTGATTGCTGGTTGTGTACCTCAATGGAAATACTTGCACCTCTCCCGAATTGGGCATCAAGTAAGAAAAACATCTCTAATCCCTGGTTCTGTGATGCCCTTAGACCAGAGAAAAGGACAAAAAGAGCATGGAGAAAGAAATTACAGTTTAGAGTTTAAGGAACTATATATACTATATATATTACCTACTGGCGGTCGCCAGTAGGTAGATATAGTTAGGACCTAGTTTCCATAGGAAATCCGCAACATTCTATTTGGAATAACTTTGCGCCAGTTGACGAATCTTCGCGAAATTCTCTAAGAAAATGGCGTGCTCCGCTTCGCTCCTTCCCTGAAAGTTTGGGGGTGATTCGTAAAGCGGGGGCTGAGAAAAAAGGGGGTCCCAAAACATGTTTTCCCCATGCAATTTTCCATAGGACCTTTAGCCAGGGCTACAGCCCGAACTGCTGAACGGAATTACACCAAACTTGGCAAAAAGGTAGAGTTTGGCTCTCAGATTACCATTTTTGTTAAATGGTGTAAATCCGCTCAGTAGTTTTTGAGAAAATCAAAAGTAAAATCATAGATATATCTATAGATGAAGTACGATACTCTGTACTGTACTCTGTAGTGTACTCCGTACCTTCCAGAGCACGAGCTTTATGCTAATTGGCTGTCAACACTTTAAACCAGGAAGTGTTGGCAGCCATCTTGTGCCTCGGTAGAACCGAGGCACAAGAAAGCAGCAAAAGAAACGCGAAAAACACGCAAAGGGGGCAGGGTAGAAACACCCTGACCCCCTAGGCCTGCTCAGGGGGTCCCAAAAGTATCCCCAAGGCCCGTAATTTTTTTTTTTTTAAACCCCGTCTGATTTTTTGGGGTAATTAGCCCCCGGGGGGAACGAAATCCCGGGGGCTTTATGAAAAAAGTGTGGGGGGCCCCAATCCCCCCACACTGCCCCGGGGACCTCCACCCCCGGGGCAAAGTAAGGATGATAGCGGGGCGGCACTCGGCCCACTGCAGCCCCGGGGACCGCCACCAACCGGGGCTTCAATATGTATGGTGGGGGCCTCTAAGTCCCCACAAGGCCCGGGGACCGCCACACTAGCCACAGCCAATTAGCATAAAGCTCGTGCTCTGGAAGGTACGGAGTACACTACAGAGTACAGTACAGAGTATCGTACTTCATCTATAGATATATCTATGATTTTACTTTTGATTTTCTCAAAAACTACTGAGCGGATTTACACCATTTAACAAAAATGGTAATCTGAGAGCCAAACTCTACCTTTTTGCCAAGTTTGGTGTAATTCCGTTCAGCAGTTCGGGCTGTAGCCCTGGCTAAAGGTCCTATGGAAAATTGCATGGGGAAAACATGTTTTGGGACCCCCTTTTTTCTCAGCCCCCGCTTTACGAATCACCCCCAAACTTTCAGGGAAGGAGCGAAGCGGAGCACGCCATTTTCTTAGAGAATTTCGCGAAGATTCGTCAACTGGCGCAAAGTTATTCCAAATAGAATGTTGCGGATTTCCTATGGAAACTAGGTCCTAACTATATCTACCTACTGGCGACCGCCAGTAGGTAATATATATAGTATATATAGTTCCTTAAACTCTAAACTGTAATTTCTTTCTCCATGCTCTTTTTGTCCTTTTCTCTGGTCTAAGGGCATCACAGAACCAGGGATTAGAGATGTTTTTCTTACTTGATGCCCAATTCGGGAGAGGTGCAAGTATTTCCATTGAGGTACACAACCAGCAATCACACTCCTGCATACAAGAGTCAGTAGAACCCAAAAGTGTCAGGGTGTTGTTTTCTAAAGTGGACTGCAAACTATTATTTGTCAGTTTAGAAAAAGGTCTTTATTATTAAGTATGCGGGGATCACAGCCCCCCCGCATCCCCGGGGACAGCCACCCCCCCCGGGGCTTCAATACGTATGGTGGGGGCCTCTAAGGCCCCCAAACCCCGTGGACCGCCACCCCCGGGGCTTTATTATTAAGTATGCGGCAGCGCTCGAGGCCTGCCACCCCCTGGGGCTTCGTTTAAAAAACTAAAAAACCTGTGTGGGGGGGGGCCCAAGCCCCCCCACGCCCCGGGGACCACCACCTCCCCGGGGCACTCATATTTAAATTGGGGGGTCCGTAACGGACCCCCCAGCCCCAGGCACCACCACCCCCGGGGCTTTTATCAGGTGGGAGGGGGCCGCGCGCCCCCTCCTGGAGCCCTCGATGGCCCTGGGGACCGCCACCCCTCAGGGCCGGCTCCTCCAATGTCTCGGGTGCCTACCCCCGGGACACTGATGTTTGCTATGGTAGGGCGGGAGCCTCGCGGCTCCTGCCCTAACATAGCAAACCTGCTCTCTCTTTCAAAAATCAAAGCTTATTGCTTTTCTGCATGGGGAGCAGCATGTTAGCTGCTCCCCAAGCAGAAAAGCAATGCCGGCTCCCGCAGGATGCTTGGGGACCCCCCCACGGCCCCCAACAGAGAGGGCCGGCCCCGGGGGATGGGGTCCCCGGGGCCATAAGTTGCCTAGGAGGGGGCCACGCGGCTCCCTCCACCATTGAAATAAATAAATACATTTAAAAAAAACAATTGGCAGGCCCCGGGGGATGGGGTCCCCGGGGCCGTAAGGGGGCATAGGATACATATATAAAAGTTGGCCATTCCCCGTGGAATGGGGCCCCCTTCCCATAAAAAAAGAAAAAAAAAGTGGGGGGCAGGCCCTGGGGGATGGGGGCCCCAGAACCAAAAAAAAAGAAAAAGAAGGGGGGCTACACAGCCCCCCTTCTTCAAAGTAGATTTAAAAGAAAAACGGGATCGGGAGGAAGCCACGCCCCCTCCCTGCACCTCTCTGCAGAGGGGGAACTAATTCCCTTTGCATACTGGGGGTCAGGCCCAGGGGAATGGGGGCCCCAGAGCCAAAAAAAAGAAAAAGAAGGGGGGGCTACACAGCCCCCCTTCTTCAAAGCAGATTTAAAAGAAAAACGGGATCGGGAGGAAGCCACGCCCCCTCCCTGCACCTCTCCAGGAGCCTCCAGTATGTGCCAGGGGGCTGGTTGCAGAGAGCTGTAAAAAGGGGCGTGGCCTCATTACACCTCTCTGCAACGCAGCCTCCTGGCGCATACTGGAGGTTCCTGGTGGGATAGTTGGCCCCCAGGGACCCCCAGTATGCAAGGGGAATTAGTTCCCCCTCTGCAAACGCGCCAGGGGGCTGCGTTGCAGAGAGGTGTAAAAAGGGGCGTGGCCTCAGAACACCTCTCTGCAACGCAGCCCCCTGGCGCATGCTGGAGGTTCCTGGAGGGTTAGTTGGCCCCCAAGCACTGCTTAATTTGAGCAGGAGCTTTCCGGTGCTGAGCACTGGCACCTAATTGTCAGAGCCACACTTAGGGCAGTCTGCCACAAGGTGGCACTGCTCATGTCATTTTGAGATGAGCTGTATAACGGTTGCTTAGGAAAACAATATACATGAATAAATTACTAATACCTGCGCCCCCAGCCATTTCTTTATCTTTGGGGACCTGGAATAATCTGAACTGTCGCATTTACATGCAAGATCGATGGTTAGTAGTTGTTTTGGCAGTGATGACAGGGGTGATGGGTGGCACAAGCTGCAGTGACCTCCTGGCCAGAGCCCTGGCACTTAATATTTTACAAATTATGCACTGCCCCCAGGGACCCCCAGTATGCAAGGGGAATTACTTCCCCCTCTGCAAACGCGCCAGGGGGCTGCGTTGCAGAGAGGTGTTCTGAGGCCACGCCCCTTTTTACACCTCTCTGCAAGGCAGCCCCCTGGTGCGTTTGCAGAGGGGGAACTAATTTCCCTTGCATACTGGGGTCTCTGGGGGCCAACTAGCCCACCAGGAACCTCCAGTATGCGCCAGGGGGCTGCGTTGCAGAGAGGTGTTCTGAGGCCACGCCCCTTTTTACACCTCTCTGCAAAGCAGCCCGCTGGCGCATACTGGAGGTTCCTGGTGGGCTAGTTGGCCCCCAGGGACCCCCAGTATGCAAGGGGACTTAATCCCCCAATTTAGAACGTGCTACGGGGCGTGTTTGCACAGTGGTGAAGGTAGGGGGCAGGGCTTGAGGTGATATGTGTGCAAACATGCCCTGTGGAGTGTTTTAAGTTGGGGAATTCATTCCTCTTCAATCCAGAGGTTCCCTAGGGGCCAACTAGTCCTCTAGGTACCTCTAGTAAGTGCCACGGAGCTGCATTGCAGAGTGTTGTAAAAAGGGAGCGTGCCATCTGAACACCTTTCTGCAACGCAGCTCCCTGGCGCATACTGGAGGTACCTGATGGGCTAGTTGGCTCACAGGTGACCTCAGGATTGAAGAGGAATTAATTCCCCAACCTAAAACTCGCCACAGGTAGTGTTTGAACACATGTCACCTCAGGCCCGCCCCCTTCCTTCACTATTGAGCGAAATATTCCTCTAAATTCAGCCGAACTACGAATTCCGATTTACTCACCTGTTATCATGAGAGACGTCAGTGCTGCATCTTTCAGCCCACTACTGATCCTGAAAAGTAATTCTAATCATAGTTACAGTAACTTGAATTTCCTTTCATAGGCGAACATTGACTGGTTTCACTTGGACATTTTTCTATGTGTGGAGTTTTGGAATTTTAAAACATTCCTCAAAAATCAGCCGAACCACGAATTCCGATTTACTCACCTGTTATCAGGAGAGACCTCAGTGCTGCATCTTTCAGCCCACTACTGATCCTGAAAAGTAATTCTAATCGTAGTTACAGTAACTTGAATTTCCTTCCATAGGCTAACATTGACTGGTTTCACTTGGACATTTTTCTAAGTGTGGAGTTTTGGAATTTTAAAACATTCCTCAAAAATCAGCCGAACCACGAATTCTGATTTACTCACCTGTTATCAGGAAAGACCTCAGTGCTGCATCTTTCAGCCCACTACTGATCCTGAAAAGTAATTCTAATCGTAGTTACAGTAACTTGAATTTCCTTTCATAGGCTAACATTGACTGGTTTCATTTGGAAATTCTTTTAAGTGTGGAGTTTTGGAACTTTAAAAAATTCCTCTAAAATGAGCCGAACTACGAATTCTGATTCACTCACCTGTTATCAGGAGAGACCTCAGTGCTGCATCTTTTAGCCCACCACTGATCCTGAAAAGTAATTATATATCGTAGTTACAGTAACTTGAATTTCCTTCCATAGGATATCATTGCCTGCAATATAAAATATATATAAATTAAAAAATATATAAAATAAAAAAACAAATATAACAATTTCAATATTTTTTAAAACCATTTTTTTCAATTCATATTAAAAATATGTAATGTAATTTAAAAAATAAATATCTAAAAATAAATAGTTTAAAAAATTTAGTAAATCAGTATAAAAACAATAACAATTAATACATTTAAAAATTGTCATTTACAAAACCTTCGAAATTCACTGAAAAAACCATAGGTTTCAGGCCTGATATAGTTAGGAATTAGCATTTAAAAAACCTTTGAAATTCACTGAAAAAACCATAAGTTTCAGGCCTGATATAGTTAGGAATTCGCATTTAAAAAACCTTAGAAATTCACTGAAAAAACTATAGGTTTTAGGGGTGTTATAGTTAGCTGGACATTTTACTCATACAAAACCATTGAAATTCCTCCGATATAGTTAGTTGTACTAACTATATCTTGCGCACCCGCAATCCACTGCTGATGATGTCACATATTACATCATTCATGACATGGTCAGTGACATCACTGATGACATCTCAAATGAAATCACTGATGACATCATCCATGTGACAATCACATACACCTCTTCATACACTAGTAAAATCTTTCATCACTCATTGTAAAATACAGAGTATCATATTTGAATCCATTGACACAGCAATACAAGTATCTAAAAACCCACTCAGTGATTCCTAGATGTATACACACATCTAATCACTTACCTGTAGATTCACTCATACATGCTGTCAATGAACAATAGAACACTATCAAAAATACTTATACACCTATATCGACATTACACACCAGCACACATCCTATTCACTTATGAAGTCATCCTACTCACTTATGCAACCAATGGATCATACTTACATACTTACTTAGCTACACACTTATACAAACACCACTTCATCTATTCATTTAGATAGTAACTCATAATTAGTGTACTATAAAATCACTATTACAAGTATACAGTTATCCATACAGTCACTCATATAATCATTGAGTCTGATGTATACGTATTTATATACAACAACTGACACATACACTGCCTTTTATTTTTCTAGTTTGTTGGACATGTACCGTTGAGAAATATATTTGCTCATCACCACACCCATAAAGATATTCACTCACCCAAACAACTGTTAGAACATGTAGTTTTAACTTCATATACCAACTGAATCAACTATTCACACATCTTTGGGCAGTCACACACCCTCCACCGAACAACACACACATTCACTCGCCCATACAAATACTCAGGTAACTAATCAATAACTAATATAGACTTTCACATAGCTAGTAACCAACTGGAGAACCAGTTTACACAGCAACTGCCAAAGTGAAACAGATATTCACACAGTTTAGTAACTATCCACTATATTTAGTGAGAAACTATAAATTAGTCAAGGGAACAGTGAATTACACTGCTACTAAACACTCCATCCAAATATTTATATTTATATATCCACTCATTCGTCAATGCAAATTGCTATATATATAATACATATTTAAATAACGAAGCAAACCACATTCACTGGATGATGTCATCAGTGATGTCATTTGAGATATGTCCTCAGTGATGTCACTGACCATGTCATGAATGATGTAATATGTGACATCATCAGCAGTGGATTGCGGGTACGCGAGATACGGAGCAATTTTAATGGTTTTGTATGAGTAAAATGTCCAGCTAACTATAACACCCCTAAAACCTATAGTTTTTTCAGTGAATTTCAAAGGTTTTTTAAATGCTAATTCCTAACTATATCAGGCCTGAATCTTATGTTTTTTTCAGTGAATATATATATATATAAATATATATATACATATATATATATTTCACCATCGTCTATGAAAACAGGCACCGACACCATGATACTTTGTGGCACAGATTGCTTTTTAATTTCCATATGCAAGGTCAGACGCGTTTCGGCGGTACACTCGCCTTGGTCACTGCATTCCACACATTGCTTTCATGTTCACAAGTATATGTACCATTGGTTTCTCCCTTGGTTGCTGTGGCAACCAAAAAGTCAGCCATAGACATAAAAGAGTAGTCTATGGCTTTGCTTGAATGACAGTGCAATTATTTTTACAAATAGTGAAAACAATACATCGTAAGTACATTATTAAATAATAAACATCATTATAAATGGAGTGTAAAAGTTTCACTCCAAAAATGTGTAACTAAAAATGAAAACAGAAAACTAACAATATTCTGAATGTAGTAATCCCCGGTATACCTCGTGATTTGGATGTTGGTTATTCCAAAGTGTAGCACAGAACACCAACTATTGCCACTCTGGGTCCGGTGCTTAGGGACCCATACTCTCTGCCTTATAGATGAGAGAAGAAATCATAACTCAAACACAAGCCTGGCGTAAAATACGACAAGAGCAAAGCCGATGCCCTATGTAAATAACCGTCATGGTAAAGTGTAAAGAGTCAAAATGGCCCTACTTATATACAGTCAGACCTCGCATAAATAGGCAATGGCACAGTGAATTATCTGACGTTAGGGCCTATATGTGCTGCATGTGTAATGGCTGCACCAGAACCTGTGGGTGTATTAGATGGTGAACAATATATATATATATATATATATATATATATATATATATATATCAAAACACTGGTGGCTCACACGAGAAGCACACGAGAAACGTGCAAGGTCACCAGCCTGTATTTAAAAGATACAAACAAAGTTCAGGAGCTGGTATATTGAAGGCAGCTTTAAGTTCAGCCTGACGCGTTTCGTAATAAACATTTCTTCCTCAGAGGCTCCCAAAAGGTATGTGCTTGAAGCTCCTCCTCCCCAGTATTTATCAAAATACCACGCCCTGGATGGGGTCTTCGTCATGAGTTTTGGCATTCTGGGAGTTGGAGTTTTGTAATATTGCATCCATGCAGCGCACGGTTACTGCCCGAGTTAAGACCCAGCTTGGGCCCCAGCTGCTGCGCAGAGTCTTGATTCTGCAGCGTTTCCCCGCACTTGGATAGATGAATTCTTCCACACGGCCCCCTGCATATGTTGGGGTGGTGCATCCTCAGCGGCAGAGCGGCCGCTTTTAAATAGCAAAACACTGGTGGCTCACACGAGAAGCACACGAGAAACGTGCAAGGTCACCAGCCTTTATTTAAAAGATACAAACAAAGTTCAGGAGCTGGTATATTGAAGGCAGCCTTAAGTTCAGCCTGAAGTGTTTCGAAATAAACATTTCTTTCTCAGAGGCTCCCAAAAGGTATGTGCTTGAAGCTCCTCCTCCCCAGCATTTATCAAAATATCATGCCCTGGATGGGGTCTTCGTCATGTGTTTTGGCATTCTGGGAGTTGGAGTTTTGTAATATTGCATCCATGCAGCGCACGATTACTGCCCGAGTTAAGACCCAGCTTGGGCCCCAGCTGCTGCGCAGAGTCTTAACTCAGGCTTTAGGCCAAGATACAGTACTGAGACTGCCTTGTTGGAGGTCTCTGAACTGATTAAAAGCACCATCGATGCAGGCGGTAGGGCAGTCCTGGTATTGTTGGACATGTTGGCAGCATTTGACACGGTTCCACATTCCAGGCTGCTAGCATGCTTTCAGGAGATTGCCTGGAAGTGGTCTTGAGGACAGGAGTCAATAAGTATGGCTACCCTCTTACGCCTTTGATAGTGGAAGGTTTCAGTTGCAGTTTCACTGGGCTCGGCGCTCAGCGCCATAATGTTTAATATCTATATGTACCCTCTGGCTAAGGTGTGGAATCATTTGGGGCTAAGATTATTTCTTACGCGAATGATACCCAGAACATCTTCGCCGTCAGTGAATGGATGACCCTTGACCAGGATGCCATTCAACCCTGCTCTCTGAAGTTTTTTGGTGGATGACCTATAACCAACTAATGTGTAACATAGAAAAGACGGAGGTGCTCAGATTTGGACACAATTTCATTCTTTATTTGGATGTCCACTGGCCTGTTGGGGTGTCTCCACTGGATACCCACGTAGACTCTGTAAAAAATCTGGGGATTAAATTTAATAATAAAATGTCTTTCCATAACCACATTACCTCAGCAGTGAGGCTTGTGCTGTGGCCTCTTACGTATGGCAAAAACCTTTCTGCATTTCTTTTCAGTTTTTACTAGGATCACAGCCTTTGGTTGTGTTCAGGTTGGACTACAGCAATGCACTGAGAGCTGGCCTGCCAAAAAACCTGCTGAGACAACTTCAGACTGTTCAAAATCCTGCGGCAAGGCTGGCTCTTGGTCATCCCAGGCGAGAGCATTTAACTATGCATCTGCGTCATTTGCACTGGCTCCCAGTAGAAAAACGCATTCTTCTCAAGTCCTCTCTGTTAATGCACAGAACGCTCCATCAATCAGGACCTGATTACCTGTCTGCCAATGTTACGTTCCTTCAATAACCATCTGGCCAGGATTACAAGAATTTGACTGGCTAAAGCTGGTGGGCATTTGTTTTCTTTCTTGGGCCTGGTCAGTTGGAACAATCTCCCTTTGGATTTGCGACAGATAAATGATTACGCTCAAGACATAGCTCTTCACGCAGTATCTGTCATCTCCCTTTTTTTTTACTTTGACTATACCGCTTAGCGCCGGGACACTCTTTTGAGTGACCATTCGAATTAGAAACCGTATGGTATTAACATTAACATTATATACAAGATCGTGTGGTTCTATGTTAGGATAGGAGGTGAGGATTATGCTTTTTCATTTCTTTACATTTCAACAAAAGTTAAAATACAACTCCTATGCATCTTAACCAGCACAACTATGTGACACAAGGCAGAAAACAACCAATTTCAACAATGCAAGTTCGTATCCTCTGGAGATCTTCAATCTCCTTCCACTTTCTTTGCTGTTCAGGTTTAAAGCTCTAACTCTGCGATTTTCTATATTGCAGTACTGACTTTTTTCCAGAACTGTTCTTGACAAAGAAAGGTTTATTTCTAACAGGCATTGTTTATTGGCTGAAGGTATGCGAGAAGCATGATCACTTGGAGAGTTCTGTCGGGGATTGGCTTCCTATAAACTCTCTCCATGGGCCTGCCCAAATCAGTGGCGGACAGTAATTATAGAAGAAGGGGGATGGACGAGCCAGAGACGCACACTTGCAAGCTCACTCACTCACTCACTCACTCACTCACTCACTCACACCCGTGCATTCTCATACGCACTTAGACAACATTTCATACCTATCATTATGAGGACCGGCCATTGATCGTAGTGAAGTGAGGATTTACTATTCTAACCTCACATGTGATTTGCTCCTGGTGTAGGTTATAGAGCAGACTGAGGCACATATACCTGCCTTTTTAATTGTTTGATACACTGGCTCGCAAGCACCTAAACATACTATAGGGACTCACCCTGCTAACGCACCGGTACTCCCAAGATACTGTTTGTCTGGTTCTGTTCAGGGTTTCCCTCCCTATTAGGACCGATCGGGTCCTCACAGTCTCTGGTATACAGGCCTGCACACACAAACTCATTCACAGCACGCACTCACAAATACACATACATTCATACATACACACACATGCACACAAGCACCAAACATTAAAAAACAAAACTTACCCGCTGCAGCGTCTCGTGGAAGAAAGCCTAGTTTGTTCCAGAAGAGTTGGGACTGAGGCCTCCTCTCATTGACTGACCTGGGAGGCAGCAGTCACTCACTTGTGACAGCAAGTGAGTAGCCAGAAAATTAAAATACCCCCCACTTCAAACCAATGCTCTTATGGCACCAAGCAAACAAAGCCAGTAATCCTGAGCCGCCCCAAAAGAGCTTTCTTGTATCTTCCATCCAAGCATCCATCCATTCATCCTTTCATTCTTCCATCCATCTGCTGATATCCACCATTTCACCTTTACATTCTTTCATCCATTCATTCTTTCATCCATCATTCAGCCTGTCACCATTTTGTTTGTCCACCCATCCATATTCAAACCTATCCATCCATCTTCAAACCTATCCATCCTTCCATCTATCCATCCATCCACAATTTCACTCATTCATTTCTACGTCCACCCTTTCATTCATCCCTCCATCCAACCTTTCAGTCATTTATCCATCCATTCATTCATTCATCCACCCTTTCACTCATTCATCCAATCCTCCCTTTTCCTCACTCATTCATCCACTGTTTCACTCAGCCACCTATCCATTCATTCATCCACCCACCTTTCTACCCATCCATCCATTTACCCTTTCACTCATCCATCCATCGTTTCACTCACTCATCCATCCATGCTTTCACTCATCCGTCCATCCATTCACCCTCCCTGACACCCATCCATCGAACCCCCTTTAACTTAACCATCCAGTCTTTCACTAATCTATTCTTTCTCGCATCCATCCATCCTTTCACTCAATCATCCATTAACCCTGGCATTCAATCAATCAATACATTTATAGAGCGCGCTACTCACCCGTGAGGGTCTCAAGGCTCTGAAGGGAGGGGGGTGTCGCTAATGCTCGAATAGCCAGGTCTTGAGGAGTTTTCTGAAGGTGAGATGGTCCTGGGTCAGTTGTAGGTGCGCGGGAAGGGAGTTCCATGTTTTGGCTGACAGGTAGGAGAAGGATCTTCCTCCAGTGGTGGTTCTGCGAATTTGTGGGACGGTGGCGAGGGCGAGGCTGGCGGAGCGGAGCTGGCGGGTGGGGATGTAGAACGAGAGGCGGTTGTTGAGGTATTCGGGCCCTTGTCGTGTAGCGCTTTGTGTGCATGGGTGAGGAGCCTGAACGTAATTCTCTTGCAGACGGGGAGCCAGTGCAGGTTTCTCAGGTGGGCGGATATGTGGCTGTGGCTGTGGCAAGGGATGTCGAGGATGAGTCGTGCGGAGGCATTCTGTATGTGTTGAAGTCGTGTCTGAAGTTTGGCTGTGGTTCCTGCGTATAGGGCGTTTCCGTAGTCCAGTCGGCTGGTGATGAGGGCCTGGGGGATCCATCGAAAGATTTTTCGGAGCATGCGCAGGGTGTTGAAGCAAGATGACGAGACGGCGTTGACTTGCTTGGTCATCGTGAGGGAGGAGTCCAGGATGAATCCCAGGTTGCGTGCGTGGTCCGTGGGTGGTGGCGCGGAGCCCAGGGCTGTGGGCCACCAGGAGTCGTCCCAGGTGGATGGGGATTGTCCGAGGATGAGTTCAGCTTCAGGCGACTGAGCTTCATCCATTCTGCGACGTCTTTCATTCCTTCCTGGAGGTTGGTTTTGGCGGTGTCTGGGTCTTTGGTGAGGAAGAGTATCAGTTGGGTGTCGTCGGCGTAGGAGATGATGTTGATGTTGTGTTTGCGTGCGATGGTGGCGAGGGGGCTCATGTACATATTGAAGAGGGTAGGGCTGAGCGAGGAGCCTTGGGGTACTCCGCAGATGATCTCGGTGGCCGCTGAGCGGAAGGGAGGGAGGCGGACTCTCTAGGTTCTGTCAGAGAGGAATGAGGTGATCCAGTCCAGGGCCTTTCCTTGGATCCCAGTGTTGAGGAGGCAGGTCGTTAGGGTGCGGTGGCATACTGTGTCAAAGGCTGCCGAGAGGTCTAGGAGGATGAGGGTGGTTGTTTCTCTGTTGTCCACCAGGGTCCTGATGTCGTCGGTGGCTGTGATGAGGGCGGTCTCGGTGCTGTGGTTGGCTCGAAATCCGGACTGGGACGGGTCGAGCGAGTTGTTTGCCTCGAGGAAAGCAGTCAGCTGTTGTCTTCTCGATGACTTTAGCCGGGAAGGGAAGGAGAGAGATGGGGCGGAAGTTCTTGAGGTCTTTGGGGTCCGCTGTGGGTTTCTTCAGAAGGGCGTTGATTTCTGCATGCTTCCAGCTCTCAGGGAAAGGTGGCTGACGTGAGGGAGTTGTTTATGACGTTCCGGAGGTGGGGTGCGATGATGATGTCGGCTTTGTTGAAGATATGATGGAGGCAAGGGTCAGAGGGGGAGCCAGAGTGGATGGTGTTCATGACGTGGGTGGTGTCTTCCGTGCTGATGGGGGTCCAGGCGCTGAGGGTGGTGGTGGTGTCAATGCTTCGGTGGCTGGAGGCGGAGTCTGGGGTCCGAAGCTGTCGTGTATATCTGCGATATTGCGGTGGAAGTACGTGGCGAGGGAGTTGCAGAGGTCTTGCGATGGGGTGATGTCGTTGTTGCTGGCACTGGGGTTGGAGAGCTCTTTGACGATGCTGAAGAGTTTCTTGCTGTTATGGGTGTTGTTGTCTAGCCGCTCTTTGAACGATGCCCTTTTGGTGGTGCGGATCAGCTGGTGGTGTTCGCGGGTGGCTTTCTTGAGGGCTGTCAGGTTTTCTGTTGTCTGTTCATGGCACCAGGTTTTTTCGAGGGTTCGGCAGGTTTTCTTTGAGTCTTTGAGAGCGTCTGTGAACCATGAGGTTTCCCGTTGCCGGTCTTGCCTGGGGGGTTCTTCAGTGGAGCGAAGTCGTTGGCGCAGTTGGTGATCCACTGTGCGAAGTTGTGGGCTGCTTCGTTGGTGTCAGCGGTGTCGGCTGGCGGGTTCTGGCTTAGTGATGAGAGGAGCTGGTCTGTGGTGATTTTGCTCCAGCATCTACGGGGGATTTGTTGCGTGCGGTGGTGTGATGTATTCTTTTTGAAGGTGAAGTGGATGCATCTGTGGTCGGTCCAGTGTAGTCCGGTGGAGCGGCTGAAGGAGACGTGGTTGCAGGCAGAGAAGATGGGGTCGAGCGTGTGGCCAGCAAAATGGGTGGGGGTGTTCACCAGTTGTTTGAGTCCGAGGTTGGCGAGGTTGTCGAGCAGGGTGGTGGTGTTATTGTCTTTGTTTTTCTCCAGGTGGAAGTTCAGGTCCCCTAGGAGGATGTATTCTGGTGAGGCCAGGGCGTGTGGGCTGATGAAGTTGGCGATGGTTTCGCTGAATTGTGTGCACGGGCCCGGGGGTCTGTAGATGAGCGTTCCTCTGAGGGTGGTCTTGGGGTCGGTGTGAATCTGGAAGTGTAGATGTTCGGCGGTGGAGAGTGTGTCTTCGGCGTTGGTCGTGATATTGATGTTGATGGTGTCCCTGTAGATGATGGCAATTCCTCCTCCGGTTTGGTTGGTGCGGTCCTTCTGGGTGATCTTGTAGCCGTCCGGGATGGCTATGGCGATGTCAGGGGCCGAGGAAGCGTTCATCCATGTCTCTGTGAGGAAGACGATGTCTGGTGCTGTTGTGTCAAGGAAGTCCCAGAGTTCGACGGCGTGCTTGTGGACGGAGCGTGTGTTGAGGAGGATGCACTTGAGGTGGTTGTTGTTGGTGTTAGGTCCAGTGGGTGGTCTGGATGTTCGGAGGCAGGTGAATTTGCAGGCTTGGCAGGTGAAGGGTCCCTGGGTTCGCTTCGGGATCGCTCTGTAGCAGGCGGGTTGTCGTCTGGTGTTGAGTGCGTTAAGGGCGGAGGAGTCGTATCTCAGTCGAGTTCCCTGGCTTCGGCGGGGGCCAGGGGTTCTGGTGCTGGGCACGGTCCAGGCTGCGCGCGGCCTCCATATGAGGGGCTGTGGGAGGGAGGAGCAGCTGGGAGGCGGGAGCGGGGCGGCGAATGGGAACAGCGGGGGGCGGGGCCGCAGGGACGCAGCGGCGGGAGAGGAGGAGCAGAGGGACACGGGGAAAGGACACAGATGCAATACGGGGGGAAGGGGCACAGAAGGCAAAAGAGAGTACAAAATACACCAAAACAGAATGCAACATGGCAACAAGGGGGCACAGAAGGCAAAGGGGAGTACAAAATCAGCAAAACAGAATGCAGAGAGGCAACAAGTGAACAAGTGTCAAGAACAGGGGCAGAGGGGACTCACGTAGCAGCAATCAGCGGCAGGAGCAAGGCGACAGCCAATACGGGGGAAGGGGCACAGAAGGCAACAAGAGTACAAAATACACCAAAACAGAATGCAACAAGGCAACAAGGGGGCACAGAAGGCAAAGGGGAGTACAAAATCAGCAAAACAGAATGCAGAGAGGCAACAAGTGAACGACGGTCAAGAACAGGGGCAGAGGTGACTCACGTAGCAGCAATCAGCAGCAGGAGCAAGGCGACAGCACAGGCGAGGGCGGTGACACAGGGGAACCGTGTGGCGGCTGGGGGGGGGGCGACCTGCCTGAAGACAGGGTCAAAGGTCGCTCCCTTCACCGCTGCGCGGCCTCCATATGAAGGGCTGTGGGAGGGAGGAGCAGCTGGGAGGCAGGAGCGGGGCGGCGAATGGGAACAGCGGGGGCGGGGCCGCAGGGACGCAGCGGCAGGAGAGGAGGAGCAGAGGGACACGGGGAAAGGACACAGAGGCAATACGGGGGAAGGGGCACAGAAGGCAAAAGAGAGTACAAAATACACCAAAACAGAATGCAACATGGCAACAAGGGGGCGCAGAAGGCAAAGGGGAGTACAAAATCAGCAAAACAGAATGCAGAGAGGCAACAAGTGAACAAGTGTCAAGAACAGGGGCAGAGGGGACTCACGTAGCAGCAATCAGCGGCAGGAGCAAGGCGACAGCACAGGCGGGGGCGGCGACACAGGGGGACCGTGTGGCGGCTGGGGGGGGCGACCTGCCTGAATCCATACATTTTTTTACTCACTCACCCATATATCCTTTCTCTCAGCATCCATCCATCCATCCATCCACCCTTTCACTCATCCATCCATCATCCATCCACCCTTTCACTCATTCATTCATTCTTTCACTCATCCACCCATCCGCCCTCCCTTACACTCATCCATCTGTTCTTTCTCTCATCCATCCTTACTTCCATCTTTTCACTTATTCATCTATCCATCCTTTCACTCACCCATGCAACCACCCTTTCACTCACACAACCATCCATCCATCCTTTCACTCACTCACATTTGTCTGCTAAGCAGGGGATCACAGTGCAAAGCATCCATTATTTTACTGATCCATCCATCCATCCTTTCACTCATCCATTTTTCCACCTTTTCACTCTGACATCCATATACCGTTTCACCCACTGATACATCCATCCATCATACATACATCTATCCATCCACCCTTTCACTCATCCATCCATAGTTTCTCTCACCCTCCAACCATTCTTTTTCTCATCATCCATTCAACTTTTCCCTCATCCATCCATCCATCCACTCTTCCACCCATCCAGCCACCCTTTCACTCAGCCATCCATACTCTCACTCACTCACTCTCTCATTCATCCATCCATACTTTCACTTATCCATCCATCCATCCTTTCATCCATCCATCCACCCTCCCTTTCACTCATCCATCCATCCTTTCACTCATTAACTCATCCATCTATCCATCTACCCATTCACCCTTTTACTCAGCCATCCACCCACTCTTTCACTCGCACACCCATCCATCCATCCTTTCACCCACCCATTCACGTTATTTATGAACCTTTGTCTGCCGAGTTGCAGACAGAAGAGACCCATCAAAATCTACACCCCCACTGTAGCTGCTAAAGCAGGGGTTTCACAATGCCCCTGTGTCGCAGAGTAGGATGGGGTCAGTGAGACTGCTGACTCCACTGCACTCTGTGACAAGGTGTCACTGATAGACACTTGCCTTGGGCACTTCAGGGCTTAATACTGAAGCACTCATGTCCGAGGCAATCCGGGACTCTCTCCCTCATCCTTGAGATACCGGAGTGCGACATCTTCAGTCCAGCAAAGTTCAGCTCTGGCAGGTGCCTGCACGTTTAGCAACTATATACGGCCAGGCTGCCTGACTTGAACAAGAAGAGTGTTTCCACCATATCTGTTATTGACTTCCTTAGTTTATGGATTAGGTTCCCTGAGCCTGCCATTACCAAGCCAGTAAGAATGTTCATCAATAACTCTTTCTCAGAGTGTTTCAATGTGTATGCAACAAAGCTAAATTCTTAGTTTTATTTTCCTTCAGTGTATGTTTGTTACTCGCCTTTGAAAATGCTATTGTGAATCCCGTGGATAAGACTCTTGTGGTTGATGAGACAGGGACATTCTAGCTGTCATTTCTCTGTCTCACTCCCGTTTTGCCTCCCACTGAGGTTTAGGCACAAGCAGAACTATGTCCTGGGGAGTGGGGTGAATTGTCTTCAGACTTCAATCCACTGCAGCTCATGGCAGAGGCCATCTCTGATATTCAGGAGGACTTAAAAACAGCCTGTAAAGAGCAAGTCTATATTCTCAACCTGTTGAATCAACCAGTAATTCAGTTCTCAGCTTTTCTGGTTCCCATCCTAACACATCGGCACAGATGGATTAATTGACTGGAGACACCAGTCAATGAATCAGGCTATCTCTAGCGTCTAGCTCATACCTCTTGTCCATCGTGTTCACAGGCTCCGGGAAACCTCCGGGTAGCTGTGCGCCATATAAATGTAATGAATAATAATAATAAATATCTCCAATTTCTTTAAGTCCTTTTAGGCTAAATGCAATCAGCATTTCCTAACCCAACCAATGCTAACGTGGCTTATATTTTGTCTTATTTGTCCAAGAATGATTTAAATTTGGGCAAAGTCTTTAATTTTCAATAGTTCTTCCGTCAGCAATATGCAAATTTCCTTGAGCAGTTTAAACCAGTATTCGATTGGAGACAAATGATACAAGCAGCACACTCAGGGTTATCAAACATCAAAGGCTCTTACCTCAGTTTCTGCAGCTACATTCCGAAGCAGCATGGATGGGTGAGGCTTTGGCGGCTGGCTTTTACCATGGGTTAGGAGAGGAACTTAGGAATAAGTTAGGGATACTCTTTCCTTGGTTGTCAATAGACCAACTACCTCACATGTATTGATACTGTGCTTTAGAGTTATCATCAGCAGAAAACCTGACATGCTAATAAAAGTAGAAAGTAGCATTGAGATATTCCACATGCTCCATGTGCAGATAGGAAATCTACCTAAACCTTTGTGAGAAAAAGGTTGGCAACAAAGAAATGGTTTATGTATCTACTGTAGCAAAGCAGGATACTTTGTGAACAAATCTGCTCACCTGCAGGGAAAAAGAGAATGCTCAACTTTAAAGAGCAGACCAAAGTTTAGTGATTCTACTTTTCAAATATCTTCTGAAAGTAGAGTAGTTTTGTTGTTGTTGCAAAAGCAGACATTGGCTGCCTCTTCTGGTTCAATGGACTGTTGGACCTTTTTAGATTCAGGAGCGGCAGGTTGTTTTATGGATCTTCAAGTTGCCTGTCTACATAACGTTCCCATATGAAGAAAGGAAACTCCTGGACCAATTAAAGGTATGGATGGCATACTTCTGACTTAAGGAGCTGTGGAACCAGTAATGTTCACTGATCAAGGATAATTGAAGATTTGCTTTGATTCAGGAGACACCCCCAATTTTCAAATTATTCTGAGTACCTCTTGGTTACGGAAACACAAGCCAGCGATTAATTGTGAATGTTCGGAAGTACAATTAAAGAAGAAAACAATGCTCCCAAAGTGAAGAATTTCAAGAGGTGTTAAAGAAGGGTGCTAATTCCTTACTTCTGCATCAGGAATAGGGCTGTGCTATTGAGTTAATTCTTAATGCTACAATTCCATATGGTCACATATAACCTCTGAACTTTAAAGAATTAACAGTAATAGAGATATGTTGAAGAGAATGTAGCAAAATGCTTTATTAGACAATCCACATACCCGGCAGTGACCCAAATATTTTTTGTCCCACGATCCAACGGAAAGCTGAGACCCTGTGTGAAATATTAAGAATTGAATAATATCACTCTGAAGAACTGTTAACTCTTGGTGTTGATTTGTTGGAGCAAGTTTGCATGCCCAAGATTCTCACAAAACTAGATTTAAAGAAGTTTATAAACTTGCCAGGAATAAAGCAGGAGCTGAATAGAAGATCACATTCAATACATAATACTGTCACTTTCATCATGTAGCGCATAACATGCTTAGAGCTATTTGGACACTTCTATATCATCTACTTAGACGTCATTTAAATTTTTTCTCGGGATCTGCAACTACATTGACAACATGCAGGTTGAATATTAAGATGCTTACGCGCTCATCATTTATATGCCACATTAGAGCAATCCATCTTTGAAGTCCAAGCAGCGCATTTTTGGGGATTCTGTCTCTCATATGAAGTTATCAGTATGGATCCTAAGGATGTGGCTGCAGCGGCAGAGTGACCAATACCTCGAAATGAGAAGGAGATACAGAGGTTCTTGGGGTTTGCTAATTTTTAACAACACTTCATTGAATTGTTTTCTACTGTGGTCAACCATACTGTAAAACTAACCAGAAAAGGAGTTCTATTTTACTGGGGGCGACTAGGCAAGAAGCGATTGAAAGACTAACAACCACCTTCAATAGAGCTCCAGTTCTCAGGCACGCTTATCAATGCCTATGAACAAGATCAAAGGCCTTTCTTGCATTTTATTATGATATAGTAAAGACTTAAGCATTTGTTAACCCAAGTTCTGCATACTGTTTCACTTGTAAACCCTCGAGGTGTGCATCAGCATGTTGGCTGAGTGTTGCTTATCTGGGACCCTTTTGTTAAAATTAGGTTACTTAAAACTTCAAAAATAACGTACCTGCGTAGTAAAGATTACAAAGTAGAAGACTTAAAACGTATATATGTAACAATTCCCGAAGTAACTCCGGTGATGTAATCAGTCCCGGTGTAGAGCCTGCGAAGTAAAGTTACCACCCCTGAAGAACATTAAGGGGGCAGACTGTAATGGACATGTAATATATTCACACTGTAGTAAAGATAGCATTGTTGTATGCTGTTAGTTTTCTAACATGTAATAAGGCCAATGTTTGACCAGTGTTCCTTTATTACTGGATTCTTTTACTTAGAGTTGGGATCTACTAATTCATAATGCTTTTTACTTGATACACCAAAAGGGGTACATGGTAAAGGGTACTCTTGTAAATCGCTGCAGCTGAAGGCATGTAGGTGTTAAGCTGTGTTTGTTCTTGTTTATTAATCTTGTGTTGTTGAGGAAACAGATCAGTATGGGTATATGGTTGGGGTGAATCGAAGTAATGGAGGGATGGGGAGCAGGAAGAGAAAGAGAGATAGTAGTGAGGTAGAAGTGGAATGATTGCAGTCAGGCTCCAGAAGGTAGTGGAGGGCTTTCTTTTGGATGAGGGTGGTACGAGAACAGGAGCGTAGAGGAATGGGATTGGAGGGATACAGATGAAAATTGTTGGGTTTGGAACAAACTGGGTATATCCTGCTAGGAGGGGAAACTACAGTTTAGAGCTAAGGTTTTGACGCTGGAGTAGTGGTTTGAGTAAGGTGAGAGTGCAAATGAGAGGGAGGTTGATGCTTTCTACAGTTAGTTCACATATAGCGCTGTTAAGTATATGTTGGGGTGGAGTAGAGTTGTATGGAGGCAGTAGTGTCTAAAGGAGGTAACCAAAGTGATTCACCAGGTTGGTGAAGGGGAGCTAGGCAGGAGAAAGGTAAAATAAAGTAGACAGATTGTTAAATAATGTGAGAGGAGGAAGGGAAGGTTGGAGTGGGAGAGGGTAATGTAATTAAGGCAGTTTGGAGAGAGGAGGGCTAAGGGTTAAAAAGAAAATGGAGTGTGAGGGCAGGGTAATGTGAGTTTTAAAGAAAGTAGAAGAGACTATGAGTGCAAGACAGAGAAAACGTGACAGTATATTGAAGCAAGAGAAGGGTTTGTTATGTGACAGTGTAAAGGGTGGTGTGAGGTAGAGGGGTTAGATAGGTGAGGATAGTTACCTGAGGTAGGCTGGACAGAGTATGGGTACAGAGTAAGGGGGAGATGTATCAGGAGGGATTGGGGTTTAGGAGTTATTGTGTTGCAGATGGAAGAGAGCAAAAAGGAAAGTTAGAAAGGAGAAAATAAAGAATATCATCGGCGCGGAGGAGTCGTGTGTGGGTATTTAGAGTGGTGGGATTCATGAGTAAAAGATCTTTCTGGGGAAACACACAAGCAAGGTTACATGTTGAGACTTGAGGCAGAGCTAGTTTTAGCCATGGGAAATCCTTGGGTTAACAGGTATTGAGGGCTGTTGTTCTGGTAGTTGATCTTCTCTGTGTAGGGCATGTTTTGATCAAGATGTCACACTTCTGCCAGTAGGGCCAAAGGTTTTAACGTTTTTTTAATTGAGTAATAGTAATTAGTTTCTGAAGCAGATAAAGTCTGGTTACTAGGATCAAAGACAACTATGCAGAGAGAAATATGGCTAAGAAATATGGTTAGACAGATTTCAGACGATATGGCTGAAGACTTACCGACTCTGCTCTCCATCTTTTGTCTGAGGCCAGTTCACTTGTCTGTGCACTGGTCGCAGCAGGAGGTGGTCGCAGGAAGATGAGCTGAGAACACAGGACATTAAAGGCAAAGTTTACATAATACTAATTTGCATATTTGAGGCCTATTTATTTACAATTAGGGCTCCCGGTTTTCCGTTCAAACGGATTTCTACATATAAATACAGACGGAAAACAATTCTTCTTTTGTCTGTATTTATGTGTAAAAACAGCAAAATACTAGAAAATTTTGCCGCGCTGCTGTGCTCGAATCCAAAGTTATCTTGCCACTCCCTCTTCCTGCTGCTGGAATTTCCTTCCTGGGCACACACACAGCCGCACCGAGTACTTAAAAATAATCCACATTTGTAAAGCTCCAACAACACCCGTAAGGGTCTCCAGGTGCTGGGGGCCGCCTGGAAGATTAAGCAAGCTATTGCCCTGAGTCACATGGTGCTGGGCTAATCTGCCGCGGGAGCCAAGGATCGAACCGTGATCCCCAGATTCCAGCGTCAGTCGCCCTGGCCGAGGCGCCACACCTCTCCCGGAGTCCTCTCCGTCTTTTGAAGACCATTTACTTTTAACTAGGCTTTGTTGTGTGTTCACCCCTTCTTACAGCCCCTGCATTTCCACTCTGCCTATTGAGGGAACAATCAGCCCCCCCCCCCACATTTTTTCTCAGCCCCCCCCCCCCCCCCCCGAAATTCGGCTCTAGTTGCGCCTCTTAGTATGATTGAGTGTCGCAGAATTGCACTGGACAGGGCGAGTACGTTTCTAGGTTGTGCATGTCAGTTCTGCATGCCCGGGTGGTAGGTCAGCCCTGCACAGACAGAGGGCGTTATAAGGGACTTATCACCGCAGTGGGAGTGGTGTGCCTATTGCCTCTAGAAGTGACTGAGTTCTCCTCTGGGTGAATTTCTGCTGGCGGGAATCCACTTGCCCGGTTTTGAATTGGCTTGTGTCAATTTCCTGAAATATGCGCTTGTAACACAAGGCTGGATTTTAATCTTAATTTATCTTGAGAAGGATACGCGCTGAACCTCTCTGACTCTTTCCTATTCTAGCGGATCAGGGAGTTGTAATGATCGGCCCCGGTGCATGGAGCATCTTCTGCCGCTGCTGCAGGAGAGCTGATATTACCCGGATATAACACATTAATGCCCGGTAATGACTGATGGGCCCCTTCCCGGAATCAACAGAGCATGTGTTGTAAAACAAGGGTGCAACACCGCACGACTGCCAAGCACAAGCAGAGCTTAGTTTTCATCCAGACTGAAGATTTCAGTTATTGCTAAACACCCTTATTGACTGAGTGACTTTGAGGTTTGTTGGAGGAATTTTCGTTCTCCAGATTGGCGGATGTGGATACAGCCCTGTATTACACTGGTGAACCGTGCACCACCCTGATGATCCCTGAACCAGGCTGTGTTCTACAGCACACTGGTGAGCTCTGAGTTCTGCTCCACGCTGGTGAGCCCTACACTATGCAGGTAATCCCTACATCACACTGGTGATCCCTGCAGCACACTGGTGATCCCTGCAGCACACTGGTGATCCCTGCAGCACACTGGTGATCCCTGCAGCACACTGGTGATCCCTGCAGCACACTGGTGATCCCTGCAGCACACTGGTGATCCCTGCAGCACACTGGTGAACCCTGCAGTACACCGGTGAACCCTGAAGCGTGCTGGTGAACCCTGCAGCACGCTGTGTTCTACAGCACACTGGTGAGCCCAGTGCCCTGCAGCACACTGGTGAGCCCTGGAGCACACTGGTGAGCTCTGCGGCACACTGGTTAACCCCTTGAGCAGCTCAGTGTTTAGTGCACACAGTCTCCCTGACTGCTCACACATTCCGCAGATGCCGCCTCTGCATTTGGCAGGATGCAGACAAATTAATTGCTCACCGCTGATATCTGTCCCGTTGTCCATGCAACATGTTTTCTGCCTTCGTCTAGGACCGTTCCACGTGACAGGAAGAGAAAAGAGAAATGCATTGAAGGCACCACAAAAATGCAGTGGCACATCAGAATCCTGCATGAGCGCACGGACAGCACTGCACAAAACAATGCACTGTGGTAGGAAGGCAGCAAGCACTGACAGAAGCAGACTGGGGCACAATGAGTGCCACCTGCTTAACGCTATCGGTGAGAGCCTAAATCAGTGCCATTGGAATTATGGGAGGGTGTGGCAGTGGCGTTTTCGCATAGTTATATATTTGCTAAATTTGCTACATAATCCAATATCTATTCCATAATTTGCAGACTTTTCGAAAAAACAAATGTTTCTCGGTTAGACATTTCAAAAGTTATTAAAAATGCAGATTTCTAGCTGGCTTTGGATGGAAATACAGAAGCTCTGGCACATGTTTGCTCCTGATAAGTGCTTGTTCTCTATCGTAAAGTGTTTACAGAAAAAATGCCCAAAAAATAAATATGGATAAATACAGACGGAAATGGCAAAAACATATATACCATAAAACCGGGAGCCCTAATTACAATATAAGTATGTGTTGAGTGGATTTGGTCTCAACATACATCAGGAAGATACATTAAGGTATGGCAAGCAAAGATTGACAATTATCTAGTATGTGATTATGATTCTCATAGCAGTGTAGCGTACATGTCTGGCATGGTTGTGGCCTTGACATAGAAAATGCAACTCCTGCTCTGTTGCAACCAATGTACCTGATATGTGAACTGTATAGAGAAAAGTTGGAGTGTGTGAAGATTACAATATTCAATTTACACTCTAAAGCATGGGATGGGGTAAAGATGTGTGTGTGTGATGTGTGAGATGTATGCCTATCAGTGAGGAAGTAGGTCAGTGTGACATTAGTCGGGAGATGTTATTGTACTAGAAATGGTTGTTCAATTCTTACGTAGACTTTTGCTGGAATTTTCTGGAACAGGCAGGCCATATGGTAGGACATGGTGCACAGTGGAGAGGATACGTGCATCAAGAAGAGTTAGACAGAGATGGGATCCAGGCCTTATGAAGAGCCTCTGGCACCAATATCCTGGAAGCGTCTCTTTCATCAACTTCTATTCCTCTTGGTACTTCTTTTTGAGGTCCCCTAAATGGTGTATCTTCACCCCAAAGTATTGAAAGAGCCTGTCAGCAGTTCCTGCAACATTGTCACCCTTTCTGCTCTACTGAGGGTGAATGGATGCAGACCATGTAGTTTCCTATAGTGATCTACAGCACAGCTAATTACAAGGTCTACCATCTCCTCTGTGAAGTTCCTCTTCCTCTACAATATGGAGGGAAGTCTAGAGGATAAGGTGTGGGATGTAATAATGGGGACCACATCAAGCGAGATTGTTACTAGCACTGTTTCCAGCCCTGTGCTTTCAGCCTACAAATCATTTCTATCAGGTGCATTAGACTCATAGTTCCCTTTGAGCTAACCAAAACAACAATACCCCAGAATGCATGAGTCTGTCACATAAAACCATACATGCCATAACTTTGAAACAGTACAAAAGGGGGTGGTGATGGACGGAGCATCTGAATCAATCAAACACTCACACCCAGTCAAAAGATCTGGGTTTAATCCATCACCGTTCTTTAGCCCACTCTGCCACCCCAGTTCTGACATGGCTATATGCAAATCAGTCTGACCCTGTGCCTCATGTGAACAGTCCAGCCCGAACTGCCAAGCCATGTCTTCCCTGGACCGGAAACAAGCTTCCGAGGACCGGTTTCTGGCATTCCAGTCGTCTTCAGCCCGGCTTGCTTGAACCAAGTGGCAAAGTGAGCAAGGGACTCACGTCTGAGCATACCCTGCCACACTTATGGCGGCCAAAAGCGGTACAAAAGGGGGTGGTGATGGACGGAGCATCTGAATCAATCAAACACTCACACCCAGTCAAAAGATCTGGGTTTAATCCATCACCGTTCTTTAGCCCACTCTGCCACCCCAGTTCTGACATGGCTCTATGCAAATCAGTCTGACCATGTGCCTCATGGGAACAGTCCGGCCCGAACTGCCAAGCCAGAAACCGGTCCTTGGATGCTTGATTCCGGTCTGGACATGGCTTGGTAGTTCGGACTGGACTGTTCCCATGAGGCACAGGGTCAGAGCTGATTTGCATATAGCCAGTGTCTAACCCAGGGTGGTGTGGAGTGCAAAAAAACGATGGATTTAGGCCCAGGTCCTTGTACTGGGGTGAATGTATGACATTGTTCTACATTCTGTCCATCAACTGTGTTTTTTGCAATAACTTTGAAACAAGCAAGATGGAAAGTAAAAAAAAACATCGGTGGACTAAATTTTCCCCATTGGCACACTGAATGAAACGCATTTTCAGGCAGGAGACTACTAAAATTAAGACATTTTTTCCTTAGAAAATTGAGTCTCCTGTCTAAATTGGGTCTTTTGGCACATGTGTAAAAAGCAAACAGTGTGCATAATCACTAACCCTGGTTGGAGCTGGACTACACGGAGGTCCACGGAGTTGGGCACAAACTCCGCTTTGCCACCCACCTCCGCATGCACGAGCACGCCGCAGTACAGGTAAGTGTTTTTTGTTTTAGTTTTAAATAATGTCTAATTAATTGTTAATAGGGGGGTGGAGGTGGGGGCTGGCCTACTCCGCTCCGCTGCGGAGTGTGCAGAGATTTGCCTACTCCACTTTCTCAGAGTAGGCAAATCTCTGCACACTCCGTGGGCGAAGCGGAGTTCTCCGCCCGCGCCTAATGTTGACATGGAGTGAGGTGGCCACCCTAGCTGCATTTATGTACTTGCAGGCTTAGGGGCCCATTAGGATGTCGGGCGGATTGCCCCCGCCGGGGGCAATCCGCCCGACATCCGCATTCTAATTACCCCCTGCCATATTAGGATGGCGGGGGGGGGGACCGCGGCGGACGAAAACACCATCCGACGCTTTTCCGCCCCGGTCGCATTGCGGCCGGGGCGGTAATGGGACCATATGGTGGCAGTGTATATCAGACACTGCCATCCATATTACGATGTCCGTCTGCAGCTGCTTCTCCGTGGCGGCAATGCCGCCATGGAAAGGCATGTGGTAATTGATTGTGGGGGCCCGTTGCGGGCCCCCAAGGACTCGGGGGGAGGGGTGGGGGGTGCACATAGGGGGTACCTATGGTACCCCCCAGCACTTCCATGCACAGCATGGCAGGCACCGCGCGGTGCCTGCCATGCTGTGCATGGAAGTGCACAGCATGCCTTCCTGCCATTGTGGCGGGCGGTGCTGAATGCACTGCCCGCCACAATGGAATGAAGGCAGGATGCGCCCGCCACTGTGGCAGGCGCATCCTAATGCTGCCCACGGGACCCCCGCCCTTAGGGCGGGCGGTCCCCTACTACGACAGGATAGCGGGCGGACAAAGTCCGCCCGTCATCCTAATGGACCCCTTAATGTTTATCAAGTGTGTGTGATTTAGGCCTTTGTCTGCTGGTTCCCTATAATATTCAATTTCTAGTTTTTCACTCTTGGGGACAGATGTAGGTCGCCGAATACCGGCCGGTATTGGGCTTTTTAGATGTAGGTGGCATTTTTTTAGGATTTGGTATTTTACCGAATCGGTAATTTAAGGATTTGGTAAAATACCGAATTCTTAACATACCGATTCGGTAAATTACCGAATCCAGGATGTAGGGAGCACTCAAGTTGGTGCATTCCTCAGTTAAGGATTCGTTATTTACCACCAACTACAAGTTGGTGGTAAATAATGAAAACCTTTGAAAAAGCATTTTTTTTGCTTTTTCAAAAGTGCGATGTGGCAGACATACATGCCCTTAGGGCATGTATGTGTGCCACATGTGCACCCATACACAATTGAGGGGTGCCACAGGGTGTCAAAGTGACACCCTGCCACCCTTCAATGTTTTCCTCCAGGCTCATAGGAATGAATGGCAATTACTGAATTGGTAAATACCGATTCGGTAATTACCAAAACTTACCGATTCGGTAATTTTTAACGAAAAATTACCTACATCCCATTTAACTATTCTTAAATACAGAATCGGTATGATTCGGTATTTAAGAATAGGTAAATTGAGATTACCTACATCTGGCCCTAAATGTGGTACTTTCCACCACCGATGCAGAGATCTCCACCAATAGGCATTAGGGTGACCAACCGTCCGTAAATTTCACGGTCTGTTCATAATTTGGACCTCACTTCTGTTGTCCGTGAGGATCCGTTTTACAGATGCCTTTTGTCCGTAATTTTGGGCCATGCAGGGAGCAGAGCTGTTACCCTATGGCAGGCCTCAGCTCCCTGATGGGACTGCCTCACAGTCATCCTCTGAGCACAAGAGCAGCCCCACCCCACCCATTGTCATTCTGTATGCTGGCTGATTGCCACATACAGAATGACAATGGGCCAGTTTGGCGTGTTACATCATGTGGTGGGCCTCCTCCTGCCCCGGTCTAGGGCAGGGAATTCTGTTAGGGTTAGATGGAAGAAATGTGCAAAACAAATGTACAAAAACGCCCATGTTGTTATGTGCCAGTTCATGAAAAGAAACTGGCAAAAGAAGTTATTAAGAAGAGGTTATAGTTCTTACACAGTCTCATCATTTCAGAGCAGAAGCGTTTTTAAAATTATATACAGCGAACCCATAGTTCCTGCTTTTTTGTCTATTTTATGCAACTAACATCCATTGACATAGCAATAGTCATGGCTTGTTGTAGGTGTAATGTTACTGGATGCAATGATGGAATAATAATAATAATAATAATACTGGGTTTTGTAAAGCGCGACAGCTACCTCGCGAGGAGGTGTCCCGGCGCTAGTAGAACACAGAAGACCTGGGATATTAATTAAAATTGGCAATTAAACTAGCGTGGTTGGATAAAAAGCCAGGTTTTTAGCAGTGTCTTAAAACAGGATTCAGAAGGGGCCTGTTGGATTTCTTGTGGCAGGGTATTCCACAGAGCGGAAACGGTAGTCGAAAAAGTCCGACCGCCAAGTCGAGCTTTTTTCGTGCGTGGGACTGTCAATTGAACACGACAGTTGGACCGTAATGCACGGGTTTGGGAGTATCTAGGAAGACGTTTTTTCAGGTATTCTGGACAGGAGCCATGCAAAGATCTAAAAGCCAACATTAGGGCTTTGAACTTTATTCTGCTGGCAACTGGCAGCCAGTGCAGGGATCGGAGATGCGGAGAGACTGACTGCCTGAGTGGAATTCGCAGTAACAGTCTCGCAGCCGCATTTTGAACTACCTGAAGCCTTTGTGTCAGGTATTTTGGTAGACCTAGGTAGAGTCCGTTGGCATAGTCCAGCCTTGAGGTCACAGTAGCGTGGATAACCGTTTTTCGGCAGTCTTCTGGTAGGAGTCTGAGAATTTTACGCAAATTTCTCAGTTTACTCATACAGCATCCGGCAACTTGTTGGATGTGGGAGGTGAAGGACATGCAATCATCCCATCTCACTCCAAGATTTTTTGCCGTGTGACTGGGTGATGGGGCAGGGCCCATCTCCCTCGGCCACCAAAGATCTGACGCGGGTGGGGGGCCCTTGCCAAAAAAGATGACCTCAGTCTTATTGGCATTAAGTTTTAATTTGTTTGCATTCATCCAATGAGCTACATCTTGAAGACAGCCTTTGAAGTTTGAAAAGGACTCTTGCGTGATCTCAGAATACGGAAATACCAACTGTGTGTCATCGGCATATGAAATTGCCTTGACACCCCAGTTGGCAATTAGCGTAAGGAGAGGCGCAAGGTAGACATTGAACAGAAGGGGGCTTAAGGCCGACCCCTGGGGGACTCCACAGCCAAGGGTCTTGGGAGCCGACGAGATCGTCCCAAGTGCCACCTTCTGGGTTCTCTGGGATAGGTAAGAGTGTACCCAATCCAACGCCTTATCCTGAATCCCTATTTCGGCCAGCCGGCTGAGTAGTCTGGCGTGGTCCACCGTATCAAAGGCGGCCGACAGATCCAGGAGTACCAGCATTGCTGAGTTCCCTGCATCCATCGACCACCTAACTGACTCGGCTACCTCAATGAGTGCTGTTTCCGTGCTAAAACCGGGCCGGAAACCAGACTGTGTCTCATGGAGAATTTTGGTTACTTCTACAAATTTACTCAGCTGGCGCTGTATGACTTTTTCCAACATTTTTCCCGGAGCGGCTAATAGGGATATCGGGCGGAGATTAGTGAGATCTTCCGGATCCCCATTGGGCTTTTTCTTTAAGGGCAGGAGGGTAGCGTGTTTCCATGCATCCGGAAATATGCCCGACGCAATGGAGGAGTTCCAGATATGATGAAGTGTGGGAGCTACAAAATCGGCTATAGAGCTCCATAGTTTTGCAGGACAGGGGTCGTCGGGCGAACCAGATTTACATCGGAGCAGTTCTTGCCGAACTTCACTCACAGGGATATTAAGAAACTGAGTGAAAGTCTCACTTAGCTCGCACTTAATCACAAGGTCCTGTTTCACTGTTTTTATTACTGGTCCAAAAGAGTCGTAGACCTTTTTTATTTTTTGGTCAAAGAACTCGGAAATTTGCTCACATAGCATAACTGTTGGCGCAACCTCCCTCTCAATGCACTTTGGTTTAAAAAAGGACTGTACTGTTTTGAAAATCTGTTTACTAGACTGTTCTGCCTGTAGAATCAAGTCTGCATAAAAACGTTTTTTATTTTTCCTAATAGCTTTCCGTAGATTTTTTAAAGCTTCTTTGTACCTAGTCTTTTCCTCCAGACCATAGTTTACTCTCCAGAGTCTCTCCAGTTTTTTACAAGCTGATTTCTCTATTCTTAGCTCCTGCGAGAACCAGGGTGCTGAGGGAGAGTCTCTTTTCGATAGTGCACGGGAGGCTGGCGCAATGGAAGAAACCATCTTTCCAACCCACTCGTTGAGGAGTTGAGCATCAATATTGGCGTTGTTTGTCAGGGATGGGGTAGTCATTTCCAGGATAGGGCCCATAGTCTCAGGGATCAGTTTCTTCCATTGCCTTTTTAGGAAGTAGCATTTGCTGGACGCAGAGATGTCGTGCGCCAAGTTAAGTGTAAAAGGGACAAGTGAGTGATCTGACCAGGTCAGGGGGAGTGGATCCTCGGACAGCACATTTTTGATATTGGAGAAGATGAGATCAATAGTATGGCCCCCCCTATGTGTCGGGCCCTCATTGACCAGTGTAAGATTGGCCGTACTTAAAGTAGCTCTAAGTAGCTCTGCCATGGCACAGTCGGATTTATCCATGTGGATGTTGAAGTCGCCCACCACGATAAAATGGGGGTGAAGAAGCGAGCTCTGAACAATCATGTCCAGTAGAGTAGATAAGTTAGAATCTGCGCCGCCGGGTGGGCGATAAATCACCAGTCCTGCTAATGAGAGCTGAGGACTAGCCTGAAAGCAGAAGTGGAGGCCTTCAATTCCATGAATAGTCGTAGGGGCTGAGGAGGTTAGTCTTAAGTGCTCTTTAAAGACGATGGCTACGCCACCGCCTCTTTTTGTTCCCGAGCGATTGGCGAGACATATTTTAAATCCCGAAGGGACTGCCAGTGCAATGGAGGTCAAGTTGTCTTCCTTTATCCATGTTTCTGTTAGCAACAGGATATCCCATTCCTGTTCTTCGAGTAAAAGCCAAACATCGTCAGCATGTTTGGCTAGGGATCTACAATTCAGTAGGCCAGCTCTAATGCCTATCTGAAGTGGGGACTTGGGATTAGGAGGCCTCATAGGGTTTACATTGCCAAAAACTACCTCACAATTGCTACAAATCTGAGATGGGGCGAGGGTCAGAGGGTCTATAGAGTGCGGACAACATTTGAAGGGGGGAGCCAGAGCTTTTAGGTCCTCACCTGACCATATTATCCTTTCGTCTTGGAGTCCCCCGCCAGCAGCATGTCTGGCCCCGGCCGCGGTCTGGTCGCGGACGGGCGCAGACGGGCTTGCCTTAGGCGCGCCTTCGGCGCGCAAACGGCGCCCCCGCTGCGCCCGTCCGCTGCGCTTCCGGTGGAAACACATGATAAATAGTGGCGGAGGGAGGGGTGTGGCCTGTCAGGTGGTGGGCGTGGCCTGCGTGTCCCAGGGCAGGGCGTCCACTCGAGAAAGTATCCCGTGGCAGAGGGGGATCGAGGTAGGAATGTTGTCAGTCACATTAAATACACACTCGAAATAGTAAAAGAAAGTCTAAAATCACTTCAATTTACACAGTATTACAGTTTTAAAAATGCTAGCTAGACTCTCCCGGCTTCCGCCTCAGGAGGTCAAAGTGTTCTGCCTCGCGCTAGGAATGGCGCGCTATTTGAACGTTCGTTCGTAAAAAGGGGCGTGGCCTGTCAGGTGGTGGGCGTGGCCTGCGTGTCCCAGGGCAGGGCGTCCACTCGAGAAAGTATCCCGTGGCAGAGGGGGATCGAGGTAGGAATGTTGTCAGTCACATTAAATACACACTCGAAATAGTAAAAGAAAGTCTAAAATCACTTCAATTTACACAGTATTACAGTTTTTAAAATGCTAGCTAGACTCTCCCGGCTTCCGCCTCAGGAGGTCAAAGTGTTCTGCCTCGCGCTAGGAATGGCGCGCTATTTGAACGTTCGTTCGTAAAAAGGGGCGTGGCCTGTCAGGTGGTGGGCGTGGCCTGCGTGTCCCAGGGCAGGGCGTCCACTCGAGAAAGTATCCCGTGGCAGAGGGGGATCGAGGTAGGAATGTTGTCAGTCACATTAAATACACACTCGAAATAGTAAAAGAAAGTCTAAAATCACTTCAATTTACACAGTATTACAGTTTTAAAAATGCTAGCTAGACTCTCCCGGCTTCCGCCTCAGGAGGTCAAAGTGTTCTGCCTCGCGCTAGGAATGGCGCGCTATTTGAACGTTCGTTCGTAAAAAGGGGCGTGGCCTGTCAGGTGGTGGGCGTGGCCTGCGTGGCCCAGGGCAGGGCGTCCACTCGAGAAAGTATCCCGTGGCAGAGGGGGATCGAGGTAGGAATGTTGTCAGTCACATTAAATACACACTCGAAATAGTAAAAGAAAGTCTAAAATCACTTCAATTTACACAGTATTACAGTTTTAAAAATGCTAGCTAGACTCTCCCGGCTTCCGCCTCAGGAGGTCAAAGTGTTCTGCCTCGCGCTAGGAATGGCGCGCTATTTGAACGTTCGTTCGCAAAAAGGGGCGTGGCCTGTCAGGTGGTGGGCGTGGCCTGCGTGTCCCAGGGCAGGGCGTCCACTCGAGAAAGTATCCCGTGGCAGAGGGGGATCGAGGTAGGAATGTTGTCAGTCACATTAAATACACACTCGAAATAGTAAAAGAAAGTCTAAAATCACTTCAATTTACACAGTATTACAGTTTTAAAAATGCTAGCTAGACTCTCCCGGCTTCCGCCTCAGGAGGTCAAAGTGTTCTGCCTCGCGCTAGGAATGGCGCGCTATTTGAACGTTCGTTCGTAAAAAGGGGCGTGGCCTGTCAGGTGGTGGGCGTGGCCTGCGTGGCCCAGGGCAGGGCGTCCACTCGAGAAAGTATCCCGTGGCAGAGGGGGATCGAGGTAGGAATGTTGTCAGTCACATTAAATACACACTCGAAATAGTAAAAGAAAGTCTAAAATCACTTCAATTTACACAGTATTACAGTTTTAAAAACGCTAGCTAGACTCTCCCGGCTTCCGCCTCAGGAGGTCAAAGTGTTCTGCCTCGCGCTAGGAATGGCGCGCTATTTGAACGTTCGTTCGTAAAAAGGGGCGTGGCCTGTCAGGTGGTGGGCGTGGCCTGCGTGTCCCAGGGCAGGGCGTCCACTCGAGAAAGTATCCCGTGGCAGAGGGGGATCGAGGTAGGAATGTTGTCAGTCACATTAAATACACACTCGAAATAGTAAAAGAAAGTCTAAAATCACTTCAATTTACACAGTATTACAGTTTTAAAAATGCTAGCTAGACTCTCCCGGCTTCCGCCTCAGGAGGTCAAAGTGTTCTGCCTCGCGCTAGGAATGGCGCGCTATTTGAACGTTCGTTCGTAAAAAGGGGCGTGGCCTGTCAGGTGGTGGGCGTGGCCTGCGTGTCCCAGGGCAGGGCGTCCACTCGAGAAAGTATCCCGTGGCAGAGGGGGATCGAGGTAGGAATGTTGTCAGTCACATTAAATACACACTCGAAATAGTAAAAGAAAGTCTAAAATCACTTCAATTTACACAGTATTACAGTTTTAAAAATGCTAGCTAGACTCTCCCGGCTTCCGCCTCAGGAGGTCAAAGTGTTCTGCCTCGCGCTAGGAATGGCGCGCTATTTGAACGTTTGTTCGTAAAAAGGGGCGTGGCCTGTCAGGTGGTGGGCGTGGCCTGCGTGTCCCAGGGCAGGGCATCCACTCGAGAAAGTATCCCGTGGCAGAGGGGGATCGAGGTAGGAATGTTGTCAGTCACATTAAATACACACTCGAAATAGTAAAAGAAAGTCTAAAATCACTTCAATTTACACAGTATTACAGTTTTAAAAATGCTAGCTAGACTCTCCCGGCTTCCGCCTCAGGAGGTCAAAGTGTTCTGCCTCGCGCTAGGAATGGCGCGCTATTTGAACGTTCGTTCGTAAAAAGGGGCGTGGCCTGTCAGGTGGTGGGCGTGGCCTGCGTGTCCCAGGGCAGGGCGTCCACTCGAGAAAGTATCCCGTGGCAGAGGGGGATCGAGGTAGGAATGTTGTCAGTCACATTAAATACACACTCGAAATAGTAAAAGAAAGTCTAAAATCACTTCAATTTACACAGTATTACAGTTTTAAAAATGCTAGCTAGACTCTCCCGGCTTCCGCCTCAGGAGGTCAAAGTGTTCTGCCTCGCGCTAGGAATGGCGCGCTATTTGAACGTTCGTTCGTAAAAAGGGGCGTGGCCTGTCAGGTGGTGGGCGTGGCCTGCGTGTCCCAGGGCAGGGCGTCCACTCGAGAAAGTATCCCGTGGCAGAGGGGGATCGAGGTAGGAATGTTGTCAGTCACATTAAATACACACTCGAAATAGTAAAAGAAAGTCTAAAATCACTTCAATTTACACAGTATTACAGTTTTAAAAATGCTAGCTAGACTCTCCCGGCTTCCGCCTCAGGAGGTCAAAGTGGAAACAGCAAAATACCAGTCGAGCGGCACATTATGCTCAGCACATATCTTTAGCTTAGGTGTTTTAAGCCACACCCTTAATTACATCAGACACGCCCCTTGGAGAGACCTCCAGCTTTTTCATCCCACTTAAAGCCCTGGAAACAACACCATGTTACAGTCACCTCACGTCCTGGCAGTGTACACATGCATGGCTCATGACTCCCAAGTTTTCAGATTGCCTATGTGCAGGGGCATAGTGAAACCTCCCCAACCCCTTGCTTTAGGAACTACAGCGAGGGTGAAGTTCTTTATGGGCCTCTTCTGTCTGCAACTCAGTAGACAAAGGCTCGGGTCATAATTAATGTGGAAAGGTAGGTTAGTGAATACGTGAAGGAATGGCTGGATTGATTAGTGAAAGGATGAGTGAAAGGGTGAATGGGTGGATAATGAGAGAAAGAATGGGTGGATGCGTGAGTGGAAGGATGTATGAGGGTAAATAGATGGATGGAAGGATGGAAGGGTAGATGGATGGGTAAAAGGTGGATGGATCAGTAAAAGGATGGATGGATGAGTGAAAGGGTGGATGATGGGCGAGTGATTTGGTGGATGGATGAGAGAAATGGTGGATGGATTGATGATATGATAAGTGGAAGTGTGAATGAATGGATGGATGAGTGAAAGGCTGGATGTAAGGATGGACGAGTGAGTGAAAGGGAGGGTAGATGAACCAAAGGATGGATAGATGAGTGAAAGGGTGGATGGATGAGAGAAAGGATGGATGGATGAGTGAAAGGGTGGATGAGTGACAGGTTCAATGGATGGATTCATGTGTGGGTGAGTAAATGGATGAGTGGGTGGATGGGTGAGCGGTGGATAGAAGGATGGGTGGCTAAGTGAAAGGGGAATGGGGAGAGAAAGGGAGGATATATGGATGAGTGAAAACATAGATGAATGATTGGCAGAATTGATCGGAGAATGGGTGCCTGGATGAGTGAAAAGAAGAATGTAAAGATGTATGAGTGAAAGAATGCATTCATGAGTGAAAGGGAGGGTGGAGAGCTAGAAGAAAGGATGGATTGATGGATGGATGAGTGAAAGGTTGACTGGGTGGATGGATGAGTAAGTGAAAAGATGGCTGGATGGGTGAAAGGGTAAATGGTTAGATTGATGAGTGAATGGATGGATGGGTGAAAGAGTGGATGGATAGATGGGCGAGTGAAAGGGAGGGTAGATGGACAAAAGGATGGATAGATGAGTGAAAGGGTGGATGGATGAGAGAAAGGATAGATGGATGAGTGAAAGGATGGATGAGTGATAGGGCAATGGATGGATTCATCAGTTTATGAGTAAATGGGTGAGTGGGTGAATGGGTGAAGGAGGTTGGAAGGATGGGTGGCTAAGTGAAAGGGGAATAGAGAGAGAAAGGGAGGATGGAGGGATGGATGAGTGAAAGCATTGATGAATGATTTTCTGAATGGATGGGCAAATGGGGGTCTTGATGAGTGAAAAGAAGAATGTAAATATGGATGAGTGAAGGAATGCATACACGAGTGAAGGAGGGTGGAGAGTTGGAAGAAAGAATGGAAGGATGGATGAGTAAAAAGTTGAATGGGAGGGTGGATGATTGACTGGGTGGATAGATGAATAAGTGAAAGGATGGCTGTATGGATGGGTGAAAGGGTAAATGGTTGGATGGATGATTAAATGGATGGATGAGTGAGTGAAAGGATGGCTTGGGTGAAAGGGTAAATGGTTGGATGGATGGGTGAATAGATGGGTGGATGGAAGAGTGGATGGATTGGGTGAAAGGGTGGATGGATGATGGATGGATGAGTGAAAGGGTGGATGGAGGCATGGATGAGTAATATGATTGATGGAAGGATAGATGATGGATAGGTTTGCAAACTTATTGAAAAGGTTTGGATATGGATGGGCACACAGATGGAAGGACAGAATGAATGGTGAGAGACTGAAAGATGGATGAAAGAATTAATAGATGACAGAATGTAAATTTGAAATGATGGAAATCAGAGGTTTGATGGAAGAATGAATGGCTAGATCCTTTGACAAGAGAGCTCTTCTGGGGAGGGTTGTGATGACTTACTTTGCTTTCATGGTGCCATAAGAGCTTTAGTTCAAAGTGGGAGGTATTTACATTTTCTGGCTACTCCCTTGAATATGTGTTACCATTCTATATTTGCTGGGTACTTATGTGTGTGATCTATATTCATGGATATGACATTTTGAGTGACACCCAACTGCTACTTGAATGTTACACTAGTAATTGTAAATGTTTGCATGTTTTGTTTTAGGTGTAAGATTTTAGGGAGAGCCTCATAGTGCCATGAGCTATGCTTGAGATGAATATATTGTGTTTGTAGCAATAGGCAAGGCGTCAAAAATAAACTTTGTAAAAGTGTATCGACAGTGCCTTCTTTAAGAAAGCTGCAGGGAAAAGCACCTTTGTGACTTTCATCAACTAGTGCAACTCTCTGCGAAGCACCCATAAGCAACGTCAGATTCCATATTTTAAGTTCCACTTGCTAAAACACCCATAATGCGTTCCCTAGTGGGTGGATCACAGCAATCCTCCCTTTAGCTCACCTATGCGTTCAGCTTTACACCATGGCACTCAGATATGAGATGCTAGTAACAAAGTCTATCCAGCAGATCTTCCTGACCGCTCGTCTCACCAAACATGCCTGCTCAGGGCAATGAGTTGTAAACAAAATATCAGACTGGACAACCCAATGCAGTAACCATATGAACAGATTATTATCATATGAAATACCACAAAAAGACCTGCACAGTTGCTCAAAGCTGCGCACATACCGAAAGACCGTGAAGTGCAAGATTGTCTCAACCTAAAATAAACTTATTTTGACCTGTACTTAAGTGGTTGTCTATTTACTTACTTGTATACTGTTGCACAACTTCCTCTGATGTGTCTGTAAAACTTTCCTTTTGTCTCGACGTTTTGTCCTGAATTTTGACCTTCTGTCCTGATTTTGTGTCCTGAATTTTGACCCTTTTGTCTTGAATTTTTACACTTACCAACCAGATTTCCACTCATGCCAGTTGGTCACCCTAATGGGCATTAACCAGAAATCCAGTCTAAAAATTACAAGTAGTAACTTCACTGTTGCAAGGGGTTGAAGAGTCAAAATCCTACCACTAGGCAGGGCCTTAACTTGCAGGCCCGGACTGGCCATAGCGGGCACCGGGCAATTCCCCGGTGCGCCGCACGGGTGGGGTCCGGTTTTGTTACAGGGTGCTGCAAAATCGGTCCTGTACCAAAATCGGCCGAAAACTGGCCCCGGCAGAGCTCGGCGGCACCTCCAACCCGCCAAGTGGGGAGGGGGGAGGTGGGGGCGGCCGAGCACTTTGCCAGGGCCGGTTGTGGTTCCCAGTCGGCCCTGTTAACTTGGTCAGTAAGATTAGGGGGGAGGGGGGTATGGGGGAGCGCCATTTTTTCCTAATAATCGCGCTGGCACATTATGTTAAAACACACTATATAATATACAAAATATGTTATACGGCAAGCAGGGCACACGATATTTTCCTGCATATATATTTCCCTCCATTAATTCACCTTTCGTAATGCACGTATCTCATAACCAACCTAACTAAAAGCCAAATGTTTACAATATGGCAGAAATTGTATCATATCTGCATCTTCTACGGTGTTATAAAAGGACACAAGAGAAGAATGTCAGCCTTCCCCGAAAAAAAAAAGATACGAAGGATTATTAACATTCCAATTTGTAATTGATTCATCCATGAGAGATAGAGCCAGCTTTTACCTCTTTTTCTTGCATTCACTATAAACACACAGAAGGTTTGAACAGACCGTCCATTCTTTCTGCCACAGTACCAAGCAGTGTGTCTCCGGGGAGCGGAAGTGCCTGGAGAGAAGCCGTGCGTCGCCGCGTGGCCTCCTGCTGCGGGTTGTTGACTTTAAGAAGGCTGACGGCCACAGCTGGCGTCCAGCTCCAGCCGAATGGGAGAGCGGTCTAGTTGTTGTTCCTTTGTTCTGCCGGGGTTAAACGCCAACCCAAGATTGGAGCAAGGAGATTACACCAATTTTAAAGGTCAATTTCTGTCAGCTTTAATTACTTCCCCATAAACTCTGCATTAACTTACATTTCCTGTCCCACAGACTTTATTGCATTATATTGGCAGTAATAGCGTTTTTCTGTCCAACGCTAGCGAGAACCAAATCCTCATATACAAAATAAGGTTTTGCAACAAACAAATGTATAGTTTTGAATTTTCTGTTCTTAAATAAAACAAATTTACAATGCAATTATATCTGCGTTGTGAAAGAATTGTGGGAGGGTAGGAGCTCTTTCATATAAGATGACCGCAAAGTTTTCTCCCGAGCCATCACAAGTTCTCAGAGAATCATTAACATACATGGCAACATTTTTGAAGCAGACCATTTCAGGCGGGAGGCAGCCAAAATAATGTTTTGCTTCGGACGTCGGGTGTCTCCTGCCTGAATCGGGTATATTGGCATGTATGCATTAATATTTGTGGTACAGTTAAAAAGGACTAAAAACACAAAAGTAGCATTAAAAATAACTACAACGTAAGAGGAGAGTACGAGCATGCTTGCACACACAACACTCCTTGAAATCCAGATTTCTCACCTCTTGTGTTATCTGTGTATTTACATGCGCTTGTCATTTTTGGTCCCTCCCATGTGTCATATCTCACGTCCTATCCTCCTGTGTGTCATGCGTAAAATGGGAGTGCAAAAATATCCCTGGAGGTATTAGCTGTACGTTTAGCATCTCTTTCTCTTATGTGTGCTTTTTGAACTCTTGCAAGTCACAGTGAGACACGCCTTTGACCCTTCCAACACAGAAACTATCAAGTTGCTTCTTTCAAAGGCATATTTTAAGATGCAGTGGATAGCAGCCCGACAGCCCGCCAGGGTGGCAGCGGTTCTGGTCTCTGGAACCCCCTCCTTCTCTTTCCCTCCGCCCCCACATACACACACACAGAGGACTGACAGCTACATTTAGAGATGCCATCCTGACTGGCAGAGAACCCTATGCCTTTAATGCATTCGCTAGTGTGTCGAATGCACAGAATCCTCCGATGAATGCCGAGCGTCTGCTTTGTTTGTTTTACCCACTCAGCATGAACTTTTTTGTTACACTGAAACGAACTACCAGAGTAGGATTTTTCTTTCAGGAAAACAAAATACAATGGTCCTAACACAGGAACATTCCTCCCTGCATGTAAGGGCTATCTTTAGTTTTCCTTGCCCGGTCTGACTTTGATGGCAGACCTAGGCAGGGAATATCACTAATGTTGCCCTATCCTTATTTGGATGGACGACCACCACTGTGGTCCTGTGGTCAGTGGTGGACGAATGTCACATCTGCAGTTTCCGGTAGCATTCTGCTGAGGCTTTGCCATCGGACACCCTGTAGTTCCCCTTACTCTGATTGCAGAATTGCCAGTTTGACAAGGTGGTGACACCTACAATTACATAGCATATCTGTGTTGAGTGGGATGTATGCAAGGTGTTCTGAAGGAAGATGTTTGTGTTGTACATTTGTGCTGTTATATGATGGAGTACATTAGTTCTATTGTACCATACCTAGATTGTGTTGTTTGTGTAAAAGTTGTTCTGTGTAATCTGTATTAGTGTGTGTTTCTTTTTGTTGGTTGTTTCCAATGTTAGGAGCTAATTAGTAGCCAACTGAAGACATATATGTGCAGTGTTCAATGTATGTGATGTGTTCTGTTTAATGTGTTCTGATGGATGTTGCTCTGTACTGCAGGAACAAAGTAAACAGTGCATGGACAACACAACTCTTATAGTACTTTGATTACTAGATCAGTTGAGTAAAAGAAGCTAATAAGTAGCAAACTTTTTCACAGGAGGAGAGGGCATTTAGGACAGAGTTAGGCACTAGACAGCGATCACATTCTAAGCTGCATCTTTTTTATATACAACAAACTTGACCCGAAACAGGTATCATTTTACATAGCACCAGTTATGTTACATGAGGACACACACTCATTTTTTTAGGCACGGGGAGATTAAGTGATTTACCCAGAATCACAGGATGTTGGGCGTCGTTACCGAGACTCGAACCCAGATCCCCAGGCCCGAGGTAGAGCGCCCTAGCCACTCTACAGGTTTCACGCTATGAAATGTAACAGCACTGGTTGAATTGGCATATACATTCACAGGATGTTTTGGAAAACATGGGGAGGGGAGGCTTTTGAGGGGAGTCTTGGTAGCAGAACATCATGGATGGATAGATGGGAGCTACATGATATCCTCAAGAATGAAGGGTAGCAAACCCATAGGGCCAGATGTAGCTCGCCAATTACCGGTCGGTAACGGCCGATTTCGGCCGTTACCGACCGGTATTTGGGAATTGACATGTAGGGGGCATTTTATTTACAGAATCGGTATATTTACCGATTCGGTAAATTTACAGATTCGGTAAAATACCGAATCGGTAAATATACGATTCTGTAAATCAATATGTAGGTGGCACTGGAAACAGTGCCACAGGCCCTTACCGAATCGTTATTTACCATGGAATACTATTCCATGGTAAATAACGAATTCCAGTGTACATGCACATCTGTGCATGTACACCTGTGCCATGTGACACACAGACATGCCCTAAGGCCATGCAAGCCCAAAACAGGGGTGCAACAGGGTGTCAAAGTGACACCCTGTCCCCCTTGTAAATTTGGTATTTTTACCGATTCGGTAATTACTGAATCGGTATCTGCCATTGAATCCTATGGGCTTCAAGGCCCATAGGAATCAATGACAAATGCCGATTCTGTAATTACAGAATCGGTAAATACCGAATGATACCGATTCGGTATTTTTACCGAATTTTTTACCTACATAGCAATTACCGAATAATGAATACCGAATCGGTAAAATTCAGTATTTACCATTCAGTAATTCGCTATTACCTACATCTAGGCCTTAGTTAGTACATAGTTAAGGATAGGGATCACGTCACTCAGAATCCAGGTTTTGGCACTGCATCTGCCCCAAACAGAGGTGGCACACAACCCACCCATGTGGTAGACCCCACCAGGAGGCCTTAACTTTTCACATAAACAACATGAGCCTACCACCTGCAGGGCCCTCAACTGCAGGAACTCAAAAGTAATTTACAAACCCCTTGTGGCATTCCAGATCATGATGTCTCAGTACCCCAGAAGCGGGCCTCCCTTTCTAGGCCAGGCAAGGGCATCACTTCCTCCCTCAGTGCCCCTCTGCTCACCAGAATAGGAGCAACGAAAAGACACAAGTGGCTTTTGTCAGGGAATGCTGAGGATGACAGGAAGACCAACTATCTTGAGCCAGGCATGGTCAAGATGCCGCACACAGGAACATAAAGCAACACATTCCACCCTGCAGTGATATTAGGACAACAGGGATGAAGCACAGGAGAAGAACCACAGAAAAAAGGTAAGAGGAGATGTGAGGACAGTATGCATGGCACAGAGAGAGGCAGGAGACAGACCACATTTTGTACGTTGCTTTTCTGACTCAAAATACATTGCAGAGCACGCATTTTTCCTGAAAAGGATGTGGATACTTCATCATTAGTAAGATTTTGTGGGAAAGGAGGGTGTATTTCTGTTGAAAGCGAGATCCGCGAAAGAGAGCTTTGAGAGAACTCACCAGTCGGCTTTCTTGTTTGATGTGACACACCTCTTACAGGTTCAGGCCTCAAAGAGGAACCTTCACACTGTTTATACAGAGGCACAGGCTTCACTTTCGAAAAGAGAGTTGTTCTTGGTCGACACTGGACTTACAGGCGGTTGCTTCAATCAGAGCAAGCCCAAGGTGAGACAGAACCCAAATGTCCAGGCTTCAAGCAGTAGAGCTATCGTGGAGTCACAAATCCCAGAAGCACTAGTCCTAGACAGCAAACCCATCCCTCTTTCCACACACGTTGCTCTACAATCTTTGAAGCACAAACTGCCCTAATTGTAAAAAATCAAAATTTGCTACAACATGATGAACGAGATAACTCCGAGTGTTGCATAGTGATAATGGAACATTTTGGGCCATTATCTTTGTATTTTGGTATCCAATGGATTTGCTCTTGATGCTATTTGATTGGATGCACCAGGAAGTTAAATGGATATTGTCTATCCTGTATTCTTCTTCTCACTTTGAATCCTGATTCTTTCTTTCGCCCTTTACTTTTTAAATGAATCCCTTTTTTGGGGGGCATACACATCTTTCTGTTTCTGTCCCAATTCCTGGCTATGACTCCACCATCTTCCTGTACTTGTTTTGCACAAAATACCTCATTAAACGTCTTAGTTCTGATGTTCACCACCGTAGATGAATATGGAAGCTAGAAAAGCCTCTCGTTTGTCATCTTAGCAGACCATACAGCCCTTTTTCTCTCCCTGTCTCTTTCTCCCCATCGTCTATTTATGATCCTCCCACGGCTGACTTTACTTTATTTATTTATGTAGCGCAACTAAAACCCTGGGGCGCCTAGGTGCTTGGCATCTAACCTCATTATATCACTGACGTTTCAATTGAAGGCACGGGGTCTAAGTTAGAGAAACTATAAGGTAAATAAACAGGTCGTTAAACCTTTCCTAAAGGAGAGCAGGTCGGGTGAGTTTTTGAGCTTTATGGTCAGTCGATTCCACAACCTGTTCGTAATGTTTACATAACTTTTACTGCCCCCTATCAGGAGTTAAGGTGTTACGGCACCTCCACAAGCTTATGATAAGAGGACCGAAGATTTCTGGATGGAGTATACCATTGGAAACGATCAATCAGATAGTCAGGGCCGTGATTGTGCAGCGCCTTAAAGGCAATACAAAGGGCCTTGAAATTGATCTGTTTTTCTACGGGTAGCCAGTGTAGAGCGTTTAGGGCCTGCTTGGCTGAAGAGTGTTTAGATATGCTAAAAAGCAGCCGGGCCGCAGAGATTTGGAGGAGCTGCAGTTTAACAAGAAGTGCCTTATTTATACCAACAGGAGTGCGTTACAGTAGTCCAGCTTTGACAAAAAGTGGACCAAAAGGACGGGTCTCTGCTAAAAAGTAAACTTTCGGTCTTATTAGAGTTTAACTTGAGGCAGTTCTCTGACATCTATCTACTCACATGTCGCATGCAGGCTTATCAGGAGGCATTTGATCTACCGTATCAAATGCTGCTGAAAGATCCAGAAGTATCAGGGCAGCCATGCCTCCTTTATCTACTGAGTGCCTGATTTCTTCTGTCGCTGTGATCAAAGCGAGCTCAGTACTGTGCTCACTCCGAAAGCAGTACTGCGTCGAATCCAGGATGTGGTTATTATTAATGAATGTGGCCAGTTCTAAGTTCATGTATTTTTCAAGGAGTTTTGCTGGTAAAGGCAGACGGGAGATTGGATGAAAGTTACCTGGATCTGTTTTATCCAAGTTGGATTTTTTAAAAAGTGGTGAAATGGAGGTCTTTTTCCAAATTTTAGGGAATGTCCCAGTTTTGATGTCTTGGTTGAATATCTCTGTAAGTTGAAGTGCAACTGTCTCCGTCACTGTGTGAATTATTTTAGGGGGACACAGATCCAAAGTTGACCTGGTTTTAGTGCCGAGAGAAGTTTAGTGACATGCTCATAGGAGACAGGTGGAAAATCTAAGAATTGTGGCCAACCAGAAACCTGGGGCAAGTTAGGGACTATTAATTCTGTTCTCGCTCCATCAAATTGTGAAGACTGAGTGCTATTATTGTTTGCAAGTGTATCATAGATGCTAGAGACCTTTTTGCAGAAACAAGATGCTAGGGTCTATTTCATTATGTCGAGTCTCCTGTGTGCGGATACGTTTCTGGACCGTAGCAAACAGTTCTTTGAGATTATTCTTCGCACCTTCAGTTTTCTCCCAGACGTAGTTGATTTTAGTTTTATGGATCATTTCTTTACATTTTATCTGTAGTATTTTATAAGATTATTTTTCGTTGGAGTCATAGAACTGCCTCCAACACCTTACTTGTCTGTGACATTGCCTCTTCAGAAGCCTTAGCCCCTCTGAAAACCAAGGTTCAGTGTACGCTGTCCTGCTAATTTTCCCTGAATTCTGAGGGATTATTGCTTGCACTGATGAGGCAATCCAACTTTAATAATCTAGTGATGCTGTCTCTGGATCTTGGGATAAACAGGGTCTGCTCATGCCCAGTTGGGTGTTAAACTTAGTGCTATCCAAGCAAAGCCACTGGTATCTCCTTTGACTTCTAACTTGGCAAGGCCTGTTGCCACCCGTAGAAGGCAATATGAGCGTTAACATAAATGCTACATAGTTGGGCCAGTGAAGTCGCAGGTTGTTATTGGATTTCAGAAAAAGACAGTCTGTAAAAGCGGCATCCAGAAGGTGCCCAGCTCTATGGGTGGGGCCACCCGTAATCTGTTCTAAATCTGCGCAGGTCAACAGATCCGTAAGGGCACTGGAGTTTTTGTCTTGAAGGTTATCCAGGTGAAAATTAAGATCCCCTAGAATAGTGTAGTCCTGGGAGTTCACTTTATATTCAACTAGCTGCCCCATGGTATGTGTAAAGTTGGCCCTGGCTAACTATTGGTGGTTGAAGAGCAGTAAGTTCCCTTAGATCTCTTTTGGGATGTTGTAAAATTCCTCGACAAAGAATATCAAACAGGTTCTGGATCTTGACCTGATGAGTATTTTCTGCATTAGTGCATTTGTTCATTGCATGGCCCTGGACCCATCCTTAGACCTTTTTTTCACCATTAGGATTTCACCCCCTCTTCCTTGCGTTTAAGAAGTTTCACGATTTGATGTGCAATATGTGTGACTTTATTCACGTCTTCATTTCTAGTAATACTCAACAAGGTAAGCTGCCTCATCCCTATTTGCCTGACTCATCCCTATTTTCTTTCTTGCTGGAAAACGTCCACTCACTTGGGATTTAGGTGAATGTTTGTATGAAAGTTTTCTGTCAATAATGTCCACTCTTTATAGATACATTTTTGTTCCGATCCATCTTGATTTATAGTGATGATATATTTTCTGGCTGTGGGTGCACACCACTGTTTTGAATAGTCAACAGAGTCCAAAGGCCATTTCAAATCAGCAATCAAGTCATAGCTATTTCACCCCCTCTCTTGGCATGCACCTCCAAATAGATATAATGTTATACCAAAGTCTTCTTGTACACACCAATTTACAATAAGGTTTGCTCATTCTTGGCACTCCTACAAGAATTAAGAATACCTGATTAGCATGGGACACATGCCTACTGGACAGCCTTTTACCCAGAAGTCCAGATGACATTTTAAGAGAGTAATATCAGAGTTCCATGCTTTTTATGTATCTTCAAGTTATCAAATTCATTTTGGGCATTGATAAAAGGCTATAAAGGACAAAAGATCTTACTTTATAATTATGCTCAATATAAGGATAGTGGATTGTGCATTTATCTTAGGTCCTAGACTGTGTATCTCTCACTTGTATGTCTATGTCCAATATAGTTCATTTGTGTTTGCTATTTCACATTGTGACCACTGGCAGATTACTGTGGATTTAAGAGCCTGCTGCTCTGTACAGGCACTGCTGTTACTGGTAAGGAGGAGTCCATCGCTGGTGAGAGAGAGAGGCCTCCTCTCTTCACCCTTCCCAAAACCCAAACCTCTGCCTCTCACTCTCCTGAAGGGGGCAGGCAGGGGCTGTAATTAGGGCATAGGAATGTAGTCATTGCAGGCCTATACAAATGTGTACAGCCTACTGTCTCTCGATTGTTTTCAGTGGAGCTTGCAATAGTTCAATATTCTTCCCTTCTCTGGAGCATTGTTGCTTAGTGTCATGTAACATTTGCACCAGAGGTGGTTAATTTATAACTACATGATCTTTATGCTTTGAGTCATGGGCCATTGTTTAGGTCTCGCCTGCTAGACAGCACATGGGGGTCTGTTGCAGTACAGTGGGCCCTGAGGGCCCCCAGAGTGAAGGTGAGTGGGGGGTGCACACGGGGGGTACCTGTGGTACCCCCCTTCATTTTCAATTCCAAAGCGGCAGGCACCGTGCGGTGCCTGCCGCTTTGGAAATGAAAATGCTGTGATGTATTGTCAGCATTGTGGCGGGCGGTGCAGAGAGCACCGCCCGCCACAATGCTGAGAATACAGGATGTGCCAGCCACTGTGGCGGGCACATCCTAATGGCACACCCGGGACCCCCGCTCTTAAGGCAGGCGGTCCCGTTTTCCGATAGGGAGGCGGGCGGGCTTTTGTGCCCCTTGGTGTTCCTTGACGCCTACTAACAACTGGTTGACCTCTACCATCATAGTACTTATTTGTCCTCATCTACTTCTGCTCGCAGTGTTCTGGGCACTTGGATGTCACAGTTTCTTGCGCTTTCTGTACCTGGTTGTCACTGCTTTTAGCTTTATTACACAGTATGAATGACAGCTCTGTGTTAAATTGTGGCGTTGCACTTCATATCTCACTTGTATTAGCAATTTTCAGACAGATGATAAATGAAATGTCTGTGGAGCCTTCCTTTTCTTCAAATGTATCGTACTGGCTGGAGTTCGCTTTGACTCCACATCTGCCAACTGTCGATTTTTCACTTCGACTGAGGTGCACATGGCACGCACAAGCAGCTTGGGAGAGCACTCTCGACTCCTCATGTTGCGGGGTTTACGTGTCCCATCCTTGTTGCCATCTATAATGTCTGCCCCGGTTCACTGACAAAATATTGAAACCACAAACATTATGGGACATTAATATAGTGTCAAAAATATTGAGTACAATAACATCTTTATCCCATACTTATAGTGAAAATGACAAAAATATCAAAAAATCATATTGCTATACACTAATATTAAACACAAACATAGGTAAACATTGTAAATATTAAATATATTAACATTAAACAGTAATAGGTAATAGAAGAGGTGTGGCACCGCTGCTGGGGCGACTGACGCTGAACGCTGGGGATCATGGTTCAATCCCCAGCTCCGGCGCCAGGGGTCTGCCAGCACCATGCGACTCTGGGCAATAGCTCACTTAATCTTCCTAACAGCCCCCAGTGCCGAGAGACCCCTTTGGGGGTGATTCGTGCACTATACAAGTACTGGATTTATTTACATGTAATATAATGTGAATTAAATATATTTAAATCATCTTAAATTATATATAAATGTTATACTTATTTAGAAAAATAACCTCAAATTGATGTGCATGTTTCTTTAAACAAATATAATTTAAAACTATAATTAAATTAAAAATTATAATTTATGTAACAATTTACTAATGTTTTGTAAACTGTAAAAAAATTAAGAATATATATATATATATATGTATATATATATATATATATATATATATATATATATATATATATATATATATATATATATATATATATATATATATGTGTGTATATATATATATATATATATATATATATATATATATATATATATATATATATATATATATATATATATATACATATATATATATATATACATGTCCACAACTCCTCCATAGAAAGAGAAGAGGCCACAGCAGGGGAACCATTGGAATCAGCTTTATTAAGGAAACACACAGCATGGCGAATTAATGTCGGCGTCTTTTTGCCTTCTTCAGCTCCAGGGGTGTATATACATATACACAATAAATTACTAACTGTAACAAATTATTTGGAAAAAATTCTAAAATAGATTCTAATTTAATTACACACAAAATAAAACATTACATTTGACTAAAATTATATTATATATTGCAAACAATAAATAAAAATAATATAATGTTAAATACACAGAAAAATCATAATAATATAAATGTAACAATATAAACTAAACTATAAAATTGTAAGAATAATAGATGTACTATTCCCCACCTGGTTTTAGTGCCAAGAGAAGTTTAGTGACATGCTCATAGGAGACAGGTGGAAAATCTAAGAATTGTGGCCAACCAGAAACCTGGGGCAAGTTAGGGACTATTAATTCTGTTCTCGCTCCATCAAATTGTGAAGACTGAGTGCTATTATTGTTTGCAAGTGTATCATAGATGCTAGAGACCTTTTTGCAGAAACAAGATGCTAGGGTCTATTTCATTATGTCGAGTCTCCTGTGTGCGGATACGTTTCTGGACCGTAGCAAACAGTTCTTTGAGATTATTCTTCGCACCTTCAGTTTTCTCCCAGACGTAGTTGATTTTAGTTTTATGGATCATTTCTTTATATTTTATCTGTAGTATTTTATGAGATTATTTTTCATTGGAGTCATAGAACTGCCTCCAACACCTTACTTGTCTGTGACATTGCCTCTTCAGAAGCCTTAGCCCCTCTGAAAACCAAGGTTCAGTGTACGCTGTCCTGCTAATTTTCCCTGAATTCTGAGGGATTATTGCTTGCACTGATGAGGCAATCCAACTTTAATAATCTAATGATGCTGTCTCTGGATCTTGGGATAAACACGGTCTGCTCATGCCCAGTTGGGTGTTAACCTTAGTGCTATTCAAGCAAAGCCACTGGTATCTCCTTTGACTTCTAACTTGGCAAGGCCTGTTGCCACCCGTAGAAGGCAATATGAGCGTTAACATAAATGCTACATAGTTGGACCAGTGAAGTCGCAGGTTGTTATTGGATTTCAGAAAAAGACAGTCTGTAAAAACGGCATCCAGAAGGTGCCCAGCTCTATGGGTGGGGCCACCCGTAATCTGTTCTAAATCTGCGCAGGTCAACAGATCCATAAGGGCACTGGAGTTTTTGTCTTGAAGGTTATCCAGGTGAAAATTAAGATCCCCTAGAATAGTGTAGTCCTGGGAGTTCACTTTATATTCAACTAGCTGCCCCATGGTATGTGTAAAGTTGGCCCTGGCTAACTATTGGTGGTTGAAGAGCAGTAAGTTCCCGTAGATCTCTTTTGGGATGTTGTAAAATTCCTCGACAAAGAATATCAAACAGGTTCTGGATCTTGACCTGATGAGTATTTTCTGCATTAGTGCATTTGTTCATTGCGTTCAATAGATGTACTATTCCCTCTCCAATCTCTGCAACAGTGTGAAATCGTTGGACTCAGAAGGGGTAAAATTTGCTATACCCACTCTAGTCTGTGCAACAGTAGGGAAAGCGTGGGGCACAGGAGGGGTACAAATGACTATTTGCACTCCAGCCACTGCAACATTTGGGAAAGTGTTGGATTGCGGTGGGGTACAATTTACCATTCCCTTTCCCGTCTGTGCAACAGTAGGGAAACTGTTGGACTCAGGAGGGGTATACATTACTATTCCCACTCCTGTCGGGAAAGTATGGGATTACGTAGGGGTAAAATTAACTATTCCCACTCTGGTCAGTGCAACAGTAGGGAAAGCGTTGGACTAGGAGGGTTATCAATTTACTATTCCCACTCCAGTTTGTGGAACAGTTGGGAAAGTGTTGGCTTGCAGAGCGGTAAAATTGACTATTCCCAAACCAGCCTGTGCAACAGTGGGGGAAGTGTTGAATTGCAGAGGGGTAACATTTACTATTCCCACTCCATTCTATGCAGCAGCAGAGAGAGTAGTTCACTTCAGACAAATGAAATATTTGAATAACTACTTTAAATAAAAACAAATATAAATATTTAAATTTGAAATATATAAATAATATTTTTTTTAAATGAAAAAAGTACATATTTATTACAATATTTATTAAATATTTTACAGTAAAACAAATAATATTATAATTAAAATACCACACTATGGGCACGATTAGGATCGCTTTTTCCCCGCATCCTCCGGGCCGGCGGTGGCTTCCGCCGGCCCGGAGTATGCGGGGAAAACCGCTGCGGAGGCACAAAAGACTCACCGCCAAATTAGGATGGCGGTAGGTCTCAAAATCCATCCGCAGCTTTTCCGCAGCGGTCGCCTTGCGACCGCGGCGGAAAAGCTCTAACATGGTGTCGTGTTTACACTGCAGCTCGGAGATACACCAATCGGAGAGACACAGGTTGGTTTGTTGTACTTCTTTTATTTGTCTGTATCGTAGCTGGTTACAGGCATGTCCGCTCTGCTTGCTGTCCTGGTCAGTCTGACGTCCTTCCTGTCCCTAACCGGATGTGGTGTCCGGTGACCTGGTCACCTTTTCATTTCATTTCATTTTGGACATTTGTAAAGCGCCTGGAAGTACGCCCACCGGCGTGTCCCCGTGCTATGATAAGTGAGAGCTACAGTCCAACCACCCTCCAGAGACGCCTACCTACTGAACAAAAGAGTTTAAAGTTTTTTCCTGAAGATGGTTTCGGACGGTTCCAATCGCAGATTCAGGGGTAAGGCATTCCAGTACTTAGCAGCCAGGTATCTGAAAGACCTCCCTCCCATTCGGGCTTTTCTTACTCTTGGTACCATCAGAAGACCCGTGCATGAGGAGCGGAGATTACGCGTGGGCTCATACCAAGTCACCAGGCTCCTAAGCAAAGCAGGAGCTTTACCATTCAGAATACGATGGCATGTGGAAAGAGTTTTGAATTCCACCCTGCTTGCAACAGGGAGCCAGTGAAGTGCCTGGAGCGCTGCTTTGGAGGGAGATCTCCTAGGGAACCTCAGTACCAAGCGAGCAGCTGCATTCTGCAGCACCTGGAGGCGTCTGATGACCTTTCCCGTGGCACCCAGATACAGCAAATTGCCGTAATCAAGGCGGGATGTCACCAGGGCATGCACCAGCGTTCGGCGAGCTGTAATAGGGAGAAGATCTAACACCTTTTTTAAAAATTTCAGAACGCCGAAGCATACCCCAGCCACTCGGCCAATCTGGGTGTCAAAGGTCAGGCCAGCATCCAGCCACACTCCAAGATTCCTAGCCTCCTGACATGGAACTGGAGTTTCCCCCAAGCAGGGAGGCCACCAGGCCGACGACCAAGTAGCAGGCGTCCCTCCCACAACTAGCACCTCGGTCTTGCTACCGTTGAGTTTCAAACAGTTGGCGGACATCCAGGTTGCCAGCTCTTTCATGCAATCCCTGAAATTTTCCGCCGCGACCCACAGGGTCCTAGTGTCCTCCTGTCCTGTCGCCCTATCTGTCGGGTCACGACATCTCCCCCTTTGTTGCAAACAAATGTTCATGGTACAGTTCTACTGATGGTTATGGTGAGAGAGAGAGAGAGAGAGAGAGAGAGAGAGAGAGAGAGAGAGAGAGAGAGAGAGAGAGAGAGAGAGTACATAGGTCTGGCCGACCCGTCTCCCCAGTCTCTGACTCCTACGTTTCATCACTTAGTCTCTTTGTCCCCTTTCATTCTTCTCTTGGTCGCTGTTCTCTGCCATCAGCTTTTGCTTCTGTTTGTCGGTTGTCCTCCTTCTGCTCTCCTCTTGCCAGCCTCTCTTCGTCTGCTTCTAGCTCCTTGCCATGTGCCCAGTGGTGCGGGCCGGCTGGCGCCATCTCCGTAAGTTCCTCTCTTTCTACTGCCACCCTTCGTGGTGTTTGTTCCCTCCGTGATTCTTTTTCTCTCTCTTCCTCTTTCTCTGGTCCCTGCATCTTTTCTTCGCTTGCGCTCAGTGTGTCTTTCCTTTTCGTCTGTGTCATATGTCATGGTTATGAGACCCATGGCTTGGGCGGTGCTGTTGCTCAGCAGGCAAGGTCCTGGGACATCGCCCTTCAGCACATGGATGTCCTCTTTGTTCTTTTTGTCTTTGTACTTCAGTTCCTCTGTGAAGTTTCCCAGGTTTGTTACCTGTTTCTTTGACCCCAGGTGAAAACCTCAACCTTGGACGCTCTCAGTGTCGGCTTGGCTTCCATCTTCTCGTACTCTGATGCACACATGACATTGCATGTTGCACCACTGTCCAGTACAAATTCCGCTTCATGTGCTCCTACTCCTATCGTTGCCGAGTCCGTCTTTTCCAGTGTGCTTCTGTCTGTTGGGTGTGTTGTTTCTCCTTTTTCGTCTCCCCCACTCAGTTCTGTGTGTGCTTCTGACATGTAATATAGCCTTTCCACTTTCTCTTCTTCGCCTGACTCTCGTGATGAACTTCTCCTTTCTTTGTCGACATATCTGACGTGTCTTGTTGTCGACTCTTGTGGTCTTCCTGTTCTTCCTCTGTCATCTCTGAATTGTATGCCTTGGCACACACTGGCGTAGTGGTTTCTTCCATTACATCTTTTGCACGTCTGGCCAAACGCTGGGCACGGGCCTCTGTGTGGAAATTCCATTCCGCACCTGTAGCATGTTCCTTCAGGTTGTCTCCTCTCTGTTTGTTCCCTCCGGTCATTCCTCCACCGGCCTGTGCGATATTTGTTTGTCACGTGCTGTGCGTTTTCGATTTCGACATTCTTTCCTCTTTCCATTTCCTTGGCATGTGCCGTTGCTCTCGCCTCTGCTCTTGCCAGTGACAGGATGTTCTCCAATGAGGTCGGTTCTTTTAGGATCCTTGCCCTGAACCCTGTGTCACGACAGCCTTCAATGATCCGTAGCCTTATTGCTTGTTCGTTGTCGAATTTGTCGAACTCACAATGTGTCACCAATTTTCTCAACCTGGTCGCGAAGTCATCCAGCGTCTCGTCCACTTGTTGACACGCAATAGTAAATGTATATCGTTCAAAGTCAACATTCCATTGTGGGTCAAATTTGGCCGTTAGGCATTTCTTTAGTTTCTCATATGTCTTTGTTTTTTCGGTTGGCAGTGTCACCAGAAGTTCTTCGACGTCATCCCCTGCTAAGTTCAGCAGTAACCCTAATCTCTTTCCGTCTGTTACATCTGTTGCTTCCATATATCTTTCAAACCGTCTGATCCACTTCTCCCACCTTATTCCTGTTTGTGGCTCCGATAAGTTGAACGGCAGTGGCCTCCTGTATTGTGCACTGGGCTTTGGGTCTGCCATCCTTGCCTTCTTGCCTTTATGTGCTCTTTTCTCTTTTTGTTCTGTCGCTTCTTTGTGTGTTGTTTTATGTTTCCTCTTGTTTTCTTTCCTTTTATATTCTTCTTTTCTTTCACTTTTGCCTTTGTGAGGTCTTTGTCCCTCCTTTCCTTGTTGTTTTGCTTGTCTTTGTCTTTTACTTGACTTTATTTAGCCTCTTCTGGGCTTTCTTAGTCCTTTTTAGGTCTCGTGACCTATCAATGCGCATGCGCATTGAGCGGAGCGAGATATAAAGGGGCTTAAACAGAGCCTACCGAGATCGGGCGATTCCATGCAGTGCCCGTGAACAGCTTGCTCAATGCGCATGTGCATTGCCATAAAAAGCGCGTGCACAGACACCAGCCTCCCTCCCACAGGCCTCCCCCAGCGTGCGCTGTGCCAACAAGCCTTTGAAGTGAAGCTTAGTTTCACGTCAACGGTATCCGCTACCCCCACCCCCTGCTTCACACGTTTCTCGCATTTCTCCTCCCTCCCTCGCCTCCCTCGCCCTTCAGCGTGCCTTTTCCTAATGTCCAAAGAGTCTGGGGCTACGTTTCTCCTCAATGTCCTTCCTTCTGTTGTTCACCCTGCTCCCTTTCTTCCTTAGTTCTTTCCTTTCCTTCTTTTGGCCCGTCAGCTTCCATCCTTTCTTTCCCTCTTCCTTGTTTCATCTTTGTTTTCTCACTGTACAGCCTTTTGCCCATCTCTTTCTACTGTCTCTATCTCTTTTTTGCCCCTTCCCTTCTGTATGATGCATGTCTCTTTTCTATATCGCACTTTGTCTGTCCTGCCCCACCCAGTCTCTCCCGTGGGTGCACTTACATTTCTCTATCATTTCTCATTGTCTCCACTTAGTGTCTTTATTGCTCTCTTCCTCTCGTGCGTTGATCTTTGTTTTTCTCATCCACATTGCCTGTCTAATGCATGTCTCTTTCCTACTCTGCCCTTAAAATATTGGAATTCCGAGTTTCCCATTCACTCTCCTAGTCTCTTTATTGCTGTCACTCTATCTCTCGTTGCTATATTTCTCCCAGAGTATTCTATCTCTTGCCTGTGTCTGTTTGTGCACCCATACTTTTATTGTCTGTATAGCTCACCTTTCTTGGACTCAAACTTTACACTCCCTCTTGCCTCTCTCTCTCTGTCACTTTTACCCAATGATGCCCTCTTCTTTCTCTTTCGTTCTCCCTGTGTCTCACTGTACTGCCTTTTGCCCATCTCTTTTTTTCAACTCATCCATCTACTACCACTATATCGTCTGTATCACGTACTTCCCAGTCCCTCATTTGCTAGCCACATGCATTCATTTTTCCCCAACTTCTCGTTGTCTCCCTCCAGTTTGTCTTACTGTTTCTCTCCCTTTCATTCATATTGTCTGCTCTCGTCTTTCTCTCTTGCAATCTCTCTGGCCCAATCGTACCTTTTTCAGACCCACTATCTCCTTCTTTCATAGCACCTACAATCTAGCTGCCACTTCCCTTCAGTCTCTCTGTGCCCCTCCTCTCCCCGTGCTCTGCCTGCTCTATGCCTGTGCCTCTCCGCGGCTTGACCTGCTCGGTGGATCGACGTCTTCCATATCTGCCTTTGCCCCTCCTGTTTCTCACCGCATGATCTCTGTCTGCGGCACTCTTCTTCCTCAAAGCCTGCCATCCTTTCTCTCTTACTCCTTCTTTGTGTCTGTTTCTCAGGCAGTTTCTGCCTTCTATCTCCCCTCCTCTCCCTCCTTCCCTCTCGTCCTCCCTCTCCCTCCCTCCCCTCACTCTCTCACTCTCCCTCTCTCCGTCTACCTCTCTCCCTTTCCCTCACTTCCCTCTCCCTCTCTCCTCTCTCCTCTCTCACCCTCTCCCTCTCTCTCTCCTCTCCCCCTCTCCCCCTCTCTCTCCTCTCTCCCTCTTTACCTTCCCCCTGCTCTCCTTTTTCTCCCTCTCCCCATCTCTCCCTCTGCCTGCTCTCCTCTCTCTCCCCCTCTCTCCCTCCCCTCTCTCTCCCCTCCGTCCTTCGCTCTCGTCCTCCCCCTCTCTCATTACCCTCCCTCTCTCCCTCTACCCTCTCTCCCTTTCTCTCTCTCCCTTTCCCTCACTTCCCGCTCCCTCTCTCCCTTTCCCTCTCTCCCCTCTCCTCTCTCCCCGTCTCCCTTTCCCTCACTTCGCTCTCCCTCTTTCCCTTTCCCTCTCCTCTCTCCCCGTCTCCGACTCTCTCTCCTCTCTCCCCCTCTCTCTCTCATCTCTCCCCCCTCTCTCCTCTCTCTCTCTTTACCCTCTCCCTGCTCTCCCTGCTCTCCTTTTTCTCCCTCTCCCCATCTCTCGCTCAGCATCACCACAGCATCACTCAGCACCACTACAGCATCACTCAGCACCACCACAGCATCACTCAGCACCACCACAGCATCACTCAGCACCACCACAGCATCAGTCAGCACCACTCAGCACCACCACAGCATCACTCAGCACCACCACATCATCACTCAGCACCACCACAGCATCACTCAGCACCACCACAGCATCACTCAGCACCACCACAGCATCACTCAGCACCACCACAGCATCACTCAGCACCACCACATCATCACTCAGCACCACCACAGCACCACTCAGCACCACCACAGCACCACTCAGCACCACCAAAGCACCACCGCAGCACCAATCAGCACCACCACAGCACCAGTCTGCACCACCACAGCATCACTCAGCAACACCACAGCATCACTCAGCACCACAACAGCATCACTCTTCACCACCACAGCATCACTCATCACCACCACAGCATCACTCAGCACCACCACAGCATCACTCAGCACCACCACAGCATCACTCAGCACCACTGCGCCATCACAGCATCAATCTGTGGAACCATTCAACAACAACTGGTTCAATTATGTTCTCTCAATGTTTCAAGATTTATTACAAATGTCACAAAAAGATGTTAATATTTCACTTCTGTTCTTGGATTTTCGTCACAATAAAATACACTGAACATAATCTTCACAAAAGTTTTTTACAAAAGTTTAAGATATTGCCATTATAAATTACAATCACTTTTATTTAAGTATTAATTACTTAAAAAATTAAAAGCCATTGTTATTTGTAATATCAATACATCTAAGTCACGTAAATACAAATCATGTTGCATTACAAATGCTATAGGTGTCACATTTGCGAAAGTTATAACTATTGGCATTGTAAATGACAAAGATATTAATTTAGCTATTTTCAAAACCAAAACCAAAATAAAATAATTGTCATTTACAAGACCAATAGCTCCAACTTTTCTAATGCGAGACCTATTGCATTTCCAATGCTTGTTCCTTTTATTCTCTTCTTTTCCTTGTATTTTGCTTGTTCCCTTTTATTCTCTTTTGTTTGACTTTATTTAGCCTTTTCTGGGCTTTCTTAGTCCTTTTTCCTTTTATTCTCTTCTTTTTCCTTGTATTTTGCTTGTTTTCTGTCTTGCCTGGCCTTAATATGGCTGCCCTGTTGGTTTCTATGTTGTTTCTTTGTTATGTCCTTTTTTTAAAATGGTCGCCGCTCTTCTCGCGAGATTTCGCGATCGAAATCTCACTCGCCTAACTTAAAAATGGCCGCTTCCCAGATCTCGCCTCTGATTGGCCTAGCCGCCTGATCTCAAAATGGCCGCCGAGACTCTCGCGAGAGCTCGCGCCTCTATTTCGAGACCACGCTTTCCTTCGCGCTTACCGCAGTTTGCTGATTCTTCTTCAGAAGCGGTCGGGTGGGATCCGATGTCGCTCGTTTCCTTTCTTCTTTCCTGCACCTCCAGGGTGGGCACCTGGTTATTCCTGATGTCGCCGTCGACCACTACTCGTCGATCTACGCGTCGGCTCGTTTCCCTTTGTCGCCAGTTGTCGTGTTTACACTGCAGCTTGGAGATACACCAATCGGAGAGACACAGGTTGGTTTGTTGTACTTCTTTTATTTGTCTGTATCGTAGCTGGTTACAGGCATGTCCGCTCTGCTTGCTGTCCTGGTCAGTCTGCCGTCCTTCCAGTCCCTAACCGGATGTGGTGTCCGGTGACCTGTTATGAGAATAAAACACCCAGGCAAATATCTAATAACCACTAACACATGAGAATTGGCATTTGCCACACAAAAGTAATGATAATCAATACCTGTTTTTACACATAAGATACAATTTAATTCCTCATACAGAACATACTCTTTGATAAAATTGATACATGATTATACACAAATGATAAAATATTTCAGCATTATAGCATAAGCATAATTTTATACATAAAAAATTATTAAATATAAAAACGAATGGATGGTTCCCTGTCTACGCATTTCGACACTGAGATGTGTCTTCCTCAGGACTGTACCATCGCAGTGCTGCAAGAAATATTTTGAAAAAAGGATATTTTTACAATTTCGTATTTACAGTGCAAAAACAGTTTGTAATTTAGACTCTCATGTTATGTGTTAGATACTGATGGTTAACAAGTACTGATGATACCGCTTACGAACATATACTAATTTCTGTTTTTTTCATTTCAACTGCTCAATCCCCATTTTCATTAGTACATGCATATCTGTCACATCTACATAAATATATATACATATTGGTAACATACTCAAAGGTATATTTTATTCAATCAAACAAATTCTTTCAATATAACATTTCCCTCACAATGAAAAGTTTTGTGTCTGTTTAAACAACCTAACAATATGGAAACAGAGAAATACAAGAGGGAAAAAAGAAAAAGAGAAAGAAAAAAAGGGATTTTCAATATAATTGTCAGGAAATATGGAATCCTGAATAACCATTTTTTTAAACTACTTATGATAACTCACACTTATCATTTTACTGTGGTATCTATTTATTACGTCTGTATTTTCCCCTGCCTTGATTTTCACTCACACGATTATGATCTACGAATGTCTTGCTATTTATTTTCCTATTTAGCTATATTTTTTTAAACATCTTGAACCTAACAAAAACCAGTTGTCATAAATATTTCAATCGATTTTCGTCAATAGTGCTTACCTATATTAAGGTCATATTGAACCGCTGACATCAAATAGTCGCACAAGATAGTGGAGGCAGAAAGCTTATGACTCTGTGAATAAACAATGGTCCATTAGCAATAAATCTACTGACCTGGTCACCTCCCTCATGACCCACAGGGTCCTAGTGTCCTCCTGTCCTGTCGCCCTATCTGTCGGGTCATGACACATGGCTGGCGGTGTCTATCAGACACCGCCAGCCATATTAGGATGGCGGAAATCATATGCTTTTCCACGACGGCTTTTCCGCCGTGGAAAAGCATACGGACATTGCCTTCGGGGACCCGTTGCGGGCCCCCTTGGTGAAGGGGGTGTGGGGGGTGCACATGGGGGGTACCTATGGTACCCCCCTGCATTTGCGTGGACAAAGCGGCAGGCACCGCGCGGTGCCTGCTGCTTTGTGCACGCAAATGCCGTGCATGCATTTTTAACATTGCGGCGGGTGCAGCTTGAAGCTGCACCCGCCGCAATGTTAAAGATTGATGATGTGACCGCCACCCTGGCGGTCACATCCTAATCTGCATGGAGGGACCGCCGCAGCCCCTGCGGACGGTCCCTCCTACTCTCTGGTGGCAGACGGACTCAGGTCCGTCCGCCATCATAATCGGCCCCTAAATTTTCACAATTATAAAAACTAACAAATATGGGGACCGATTATGATGGCGGACGGACCTGAGTCCGTCCACCACCATAGAGTAGGAGCTTCAAGCTGCACCCGCCGCAATGTTAAAAATGCATGCACGGCATTTGCGTGCACAAAGCAGCAGGCACCGCGCGGTGCCTGCCGCTTTGTCCACGCAAATGCAGAGGGGTACCATAGGTACCCCCCATGTGCACCCCCCACCCCCTCTTCACCAAGGGGGCCCGCAACGGGCCCCCGAAGGCAATGTCCGTATTCTTTTCCATGGCGGAAAAGCCGCCGTGGAATAGCATATGATTTCCGCCATCCTAATATGGCTGGTGGTGTCTGATAGACACCGCCAGCCATGTTAGAGCTTTTCCGCCGCGGTCGGAAGGCGACAGCAGCGGAAAAGCTGCGGACGGATTTTGAGACCCACCGCCATCCTAATTTGGCGGTGGGTCTTTTGTGCCTCCGCAGCGGGTTTCCCGCATCCTACGGGCCGGCGGTGGCTTCCGCCGGCCCGGAGGATGCGGGAAAACTGCGATCCTAATCGTGCCCTTGATGTTATTTACAATTAAAAAGCAAAACACAATTAGCACATAACATAATGAATAACTCATTTTCTAAACAATAAATAACTATTTTTATGTTTATTATTACTCAAGTAACTTCCTACGCTATACCTCCACAACATGAACAACACACACCAAAAAATGTCTTGAAATTTTAACTTAAACTTCACACCCATTAGTTCGAGAAACCCAACACCGTGCACCTAATATATATTTAATACAAATCTTAATTGCATAATTTACATAATTAATGATCAATAAATGATCAATAAAACAATTAATAACAATAAACCAATGATACATTAATTATATTTGATGAATTTCCCATCTTTTACCTCTACAAACACAACCCGCAACTCATATATGACTTAAAAAAAGTTTCATTACACAATTTGCGTAATTAATTATCAATTAAATAGTTGTTAATAATAAACACACACCAAAAATATGTCTTGAAATTTTAACTTAAACTTCCCACCCTTTATCCTGAGAAACCGAACAACGTGCACCTAATATATATTTAATAAAATTCAGAATTACATAATTTACATAATTATCAATAAATTATCAATAAAACAATTAATGACAATTAACCAATAATACATTATTATATTTAATAAAATTCCCATATTTTACCTCTACAAACACAACAACCCGCAACTCATATATAACTTTAAAAAAGTTTAATTACACAATTTGCATAATTAATTATCAATTAAAGTTATTAATAATAAACCCACACCAAAAATATGTCTTGACATTGCAACTTAAACTTCCCACCCTTTATCCTGAGAAACCCAACAACGTGCCCCTAATATATATTTAATACATCTTATTTACATAATTTACATAATTAATTATCCATAAATTATCAATATAGCAATTAATAACAATAAACCAATAATACATTAATTATATTTTATGAAATTCCCATCTTTTACCTCTACAAACACAACAATCCACAACTCATATATAACTTAAAAAAGTTTAGTTACGCAATTCGCATAATTAATTATCAATTAAATATTTATTAACAATACACATTAACTATTATTACATTCATTTCCTTCACACCCCTACAAAGACTGATATCTACACCCAAAAAATAATCACACATTAAATGAACTATACAATTTACATAACTAATTATCCAACAAGTAATTAATACTTATTACAAAATAATTATTATTAAATTACTTCCCACCCTATACCCCTACAAACCCTCAACCCCAGACCTAAAACGTAATGTAATTAAAAAATAATCACACAAGTAACATAATTAATCATCAATTAAATATTAATTAATTTTGAATAACTAATAATAATTAATTTACTTCCCACCCTGTACCCCTATAAGCCCCACAATCCGCTAAGGCAATAAAATACAAAAGAACTATTAAAAACAACAAACAATGTAAAGATTATTATACAAATAATTTATAAAATATGCAATCAAAATATATACTAAAATACATAAAAATAATAAAAAAATGATAGTATTAACAACAAAATATTTGTAAATGATATTAACAACATAGATATTTTTAACATTGATATTTAAAACATAGATATTCTTAACAATTACCTTATTTACCTTAAAATCGATATTCTTGTCCACGATATTTTTGCACGTGGTATTTGTGCACCATGATAATTCAAACTCGATATTTCTGCTCCTCAATATTTTTCTTTCCGATATTTTGTCTGAATACCGTCTTGCACAGCCTGGTGGCATGTAAATAAATTATGCCACACACTGAACTCGGTATTACACGTCTTTATCCTCTAGAGTGTAACCGTTAACTGAAATGTACTGCATCATGAATTTAATCAACTACACCCAATCACATACATCACTAGACTATGGAGTTTGTTAGGGACCATAAGGGTCACGAGCTCTATAGAACATAAGACACTACATCGTGCAGCAGCCATCTAGGAATCCTTCTGTAAGCAAAATCCTTGCAACCACGTGCACATAATGTAAGGATTTTCCATTCTAGTGTATATTCTATTTCAGCAGTTACACTCCTAAAAGCAGTTCAGAAGATGTCCATATACCATTATGTCACCAGCCAGAACTGGTAAAACCACTTGAAACAGATCAACTGGACTATAGAAACAATCAACGCTAGCCTGCGCTGATCAAGTCAATCATACCCTGCGAACCGTCCCTTTTTAGGTCGAGCTGGAGTTGCATTCGATAGGATGCTCCAGTTCGACAACTTTAGTCAGCCGTCTCGGGGGAATTAGGGACAGGAGGGTGTTACGTGCCTCTGTTGCCGATTTGGCTGGATTTGGGTGCGTGAACGCGCACTCTTTCGCGTTGGTGAACAGGCACGCACGCAGGCACACACACGCTCGCACATGCACGCAGGCACACACACACACACGTGCGCGCAGGCAGGCAGGCACGCAGGCACACACACACACACACGCAGGCACACAGACACACACATACAGGCAAACTCACCCCCCCCCCTTACCAGGCTCGCACCACTGTGGCCAGCGTGTCCAGGTCTTCCAGCCGGTACTGCGGTGGCTCCTCTGGAAGCGGCGGAGGCGGCTCCTGCAGAGAGGTAGGTGGGCACCAGGCTTCCTCCTGTCCTTGCTGTTTGCCAGTGCTGCTCGCCGGGCCGCCCGGCGCTCTAGCCGCCCCAGCCTCCATCGGCGGGGATCCCCCCTCACAGCCACTGTCCTGGCCACGGAGTCCCCCGTCGGCCGCCGCCCCGCAGGCCGGAACACAGCACTAGGAGCCCGGGGCTTCCGCGCCACATTACCTCGGCTCACAGGGAAGGCATGTGGATCTCGCCGGGGGACAGAAGCTCCAAACGGAGACAGCGCACCTACAGCCGGCAGCGGCACCCAGCTACACACAGAGCGGCGCAGAACATACAGCCCAGCCCACTCAACAACTAGTAGCCAATACCAAACGCCCTAGGTCTCAGTACAGGCTCTATTGGCTGCGGCACGTTCCCACTCCTCCCAGCCCGGATACCACACTCGCGTTTTTTTTTTATTTTCATTCGCGGCCGCCAATGCTTGTTTTTAATGGTGTAGCAGCACAGGGGCAAGAAATATTCAGCATTGTAAGAGAGATAAGAGATTTCTAAGAGAGTGCGGTATCCTTACTTCTGCTTTCGTGAATACGGGCGTAAACATCACACAATGCAAAGCGCGGTTAGGTGGACACCAGAGCTGTCGGAAGCTGTCACTCATGAAATGGTTCCCCTCAGCATCTGCGGTTAAAGCTCTTGCTAACATGCCACGCTGGCTGCTAGGTTTAGTTTCTCAATTTCTCATTAGCTGATATTTCCCCATAGGTAAAAACAACCCTCTTTATGTTTTACAACCACACCTACACTAAAGAATGTCACTACCAACCATAGTAAATTTATGAGCCCTGCCTCATGAGACATTATTGTAAACCTTATTTTTTTTTCTTACTCTTGTGAAATATGTGCTTAGTTATCTTCCCATCCATCCCTTGCAGAGACTTTATTAGTTCATTGTTTTTCCTCCTTGTGGTGACTAATCCATTTTTAGCAGCCACGAGCGCTGGCCTCATTACCGCCTTCGGGAACAGCCTGCTCCACTAGTATGCAAATGCTGCACGCCTGAGCCTGTGCCCTGGGCGCGCGCAGCTCCGCAACCGGATGCGAACCTGCACGCGCCGCGTGTGAAAACAACAGGCGAATGCTGCGAAAAAAACACTTTTGTGAAAAGCCTATGATGCACTGCACGAGCTCTGAGGTCTTCTTGAACATGAGTAGAACCAATAAATGGTATCTGGTGTCTAAAAAAAATATCAACTGCTGCAAATAGTAACAAGCATTTGCAATGCAATAGGTCTCGGGTTAATTAAGTTTGAGCTATTGGCATTGCTAAATATTGCAACACCAACTGCAACAAAAGCTATTGGTGTTGCATTATTTAGCAATGCCAATAGCTCAAACTTTAATAATGCGAGACCTATTGCATTGCAAATGCTTGTTGTTATGTGTGCCGCGAGTAGCTTACTTACACAGCAAACATAACACAGCCATTGCATGTAGCCAGACTTTTCGTACTCTGACTGTTGCAGTACAGCATGACCATTAAATCAATGGGGTAACACCCACAAAATCAAAGGACCTGGGTATCAATGATATAAACAAAACAATGGCCCTAGACTATTAATTAAATTGACTTAATCCATTTAGCGATTTATAGATTAGAAATGCGATTCAATCTGCATTTGAGGAGTCAAGCTACATGGGAGAGAAAGGTTATTGAATAGGCAATGAACACCATACCCACATTTCAAAATTGTATTTATCAGAAACAGAATGACACAATTATTTACATCATCAAAAAACAATAAAACAATAATTCGAATACACGGCGCAAAGACTGAAAGAGCTATAGTCAAAAGTGAGAAAGGGGTGCTCAAGTGATAAGAAGAATTATGGAAAAGATTAAGGCATATGATTCAATTATTTACAAAAAACAAACAAGCGGTTCTGGTTCCGCTGGTTGAATAGGCCTGTCCAAATTGTTCTTGGAGGAAAAAGCGGACAATGAGGGGTACAGGCACAAAAACTAAAAATGTCGACGTTTCGACACTGATGCTCTAGGGAATTTCGCTTCCTCGGCTGCGGGTCTTCATCAGGACATGGGGAGGGATGGGGGGAGGGAAGGTCTGGCCGTGATCACACCCGTTGTCTGAATCAGCCAGCAACACAGCTGGGTAGGTGCGACTCCCTCCTGGCTGGTTAGGATTCACCTAGTTCTGGTTCAGAAGGTCTCGTATTGGAGTTTACTCGTGGTATTAAAAAAATGAGACCGATATCAAATGAAGCAGGGGTTTCCTACCGGCGCCTCCTGGGCAATCCGGTAATACAGGAAGTTATTAAGCCACCGTCTGTGTAAGGGTTCCAAACAAATGTTATAGGAATTGAATTGGCCCTGGTTCGTTCCCATAGGGATACAGGTACTGGAGTTGCCTGTGTTGTTATCTGCGGAGTTGTCTCGGGTTCGGGTGTCGGGCATGAGTCACCGGCAATATTCCCAAGCTGGAAAGGGTGACTAATCCATTTTTAGCAGCCTTCGGGAACAGCCTGCTCCACTAGTATGCAAATGCTGCGCGCCTGAGCCTGTGCCCTGGGCGCGCGCAGCTCCGCAACCGGATGCGAACCTGCACGCGCCGCGTGTGAAAACAACAGGTGAATGCTGCGAAAAAAACACTTTTGTGAAAAGCCTATGATGCACTGCACGAGCTCTGAGGTCTTCTTGAACATGAGTAGAACCAATAAATGGTATCTGGTGTCTAAAAAAAATATCAACTGCTGCAAATAGTAACAAGCATTTGCAATGCAATAGGTCTCGGGTTAATTAAGTTTGAGCTATTGGCATTGCTAAATATTGCAACACCAACTGCAACAAAAGCTATTGGTGTTGCATTATTTAGCAATGCCAATAGCTCAAACTTTAATAATGCGAGACCTATTGCATTGCAAATGCTTGTTGTTATGCGTGCCGCGAGTAGCTTACTTACACAGCAAACATAACACAGCCATTGCATGTAGCCAGACTTTTCGTACTCTGACTGTTGCAGTACAGCATGAGGCACTTTTATTGAACCACCCAAGAAGGTGGCGCAGCCGCCTGGCGTATTTTTCCTGTTTATCTACGTATGATTTATTTTGTTTTCAAAATGATATACTAAAGAGATCACTTCACGCAAAAGCTGTGTTTAGTTTACATCAAGCCGAGGCACTGAAATGAAAAAACTTATTTTTCAAGTTGAAATATGCCAAAGAATTTGAATTACCGCCGGAATGCCGAGAGTAACCATAGACATTTTATCTTCTCTCTTGCCCCTAATCAAAAGGAACGTATGGCAGTTTTGAGGTTGTCTTCTGGTTTTGTAGTTATTGGTCCCTTTTCAAGAAAATAGAAAGTTCAGAGCAAACAGCTATGTTGGTTGGCTCTGATCTCAGCATAGTTTGATTTGTTTCTTTTACTGCTGCAAAACTATTGCAGATGTTCTGCTTCACTGTAAAACTAAAGATGCATTTACTGAACGGTAAAGTAGTTTAGGATCTAAATTAAATTAAATGAAAAAGTCTATTTTAAATCCCCTGTTCAGAGCTCTAGTGTATGAATATATTCAAGAGGTAAGAACCATTCTCTTATGTTTGTATTTCATTAAACGTAATCATAAATCAGTTTTGTTAATATTGTTACAATGTTTCTTTTGTTTGTGACATTGCACGAGCAACCTGTTTTAAGAATCTGATAGGCTTAGTCAGGGCTTTAAGTGGAATGAAAAAACAAGCATTGGAAATGCAATAGGTCTCGCAGCATTAGAGTTAGTGCTTTTAGAATTGTTTATGGGTTTTTTTGTAAATCTTTAGCATTTTTGTTTCCTGTAGCCAATGCTAAAGAATTAAAAAAAAAACCATAAACATTTCTAAAAGCTCTAACTCAAATGCTCCGAGACCTATTGCACTGTGTGAGGGTGAGGGGTTGAGGGTGAGTGAGGGTGAGTGAGGGTGGGTGAGGGTGAGTGAGGGTGAGGGGTTGAGGGTGAGTGAGAGTGAGGGTGAGGGTGAGTGAGGGTGAGTAAGGGTGAGGGTGAGGGTGAGGGTGAGTGAGGGTGAGTGTGAGTGAGGGTGAGTGAGGGTGAGTGAGGGTGAGGGTGAGTGAGGGTGAGGGGTTGATGTTGAGGGTGAGGGGTTGAGGGTGAGTGAGGGTGAGTGAGGGGTTGAGGGTGAGTGAGGGTGAGGGTGAGTGAGGGTGAGGGGTTGAGGGTGAGTGAGGGGTTGAGGGTGAGTGAGGGTGAGGGGTTGAGGGTGAGTGAGGGTGAGGGGTTGAGGGTGAGTGAGGGTGAGTGAGGGTGAGGGTGAGTGAGGGTGAGTGAGGGTGAGGGGTTGAGGGTGAGTGAGGGTGAGGGTGAGTGAGGGTGAGGGTGAGTGAGGGGTTGAGGGTGAGTGAGGGGTTGAGGGTGAGTGAGGGGTTGAGGGTGAGTGAGGGTGAGGGTGAGTGAGGGTGAGGGGTTGAGGGTGAGTGAGGGACCGCAAAGCTATGGGGGGCAGAAATACCACAGGAGGGGGCTATAGCATAAATACCACTGGGAGTTGATAGTTAGCTGAAGAGGTTTCTACGCTATGAAACGATTTTTGAAGGCCGGGGTGAGGGGAAGTACAAGGTTTACAATAAAATGTGGTGCCCAGTGATTGAAATCGAAATTTTGAAGTACAGGTACTCCTTGTTACAGAGTACCTATTTGGTACTGAGATGTGTCAGTACTCTCTCATTAAAAGCATTGGAGCAGTGCTATCCCTTCTAAATGCAGTCTTGCCATTTATTCCCCTGACTCTCAAATGCTTAGGTGTTCTATAGCGTTCGTAGGTATTGTTCACCGTTCGGTTTTCCTTAGCACTTTAAGTTCTGAGTTAATATATTACACAGTATGCACACGGAGCAGTTCTGTATGTGCAGGTAATGAACGCTGGCTCCCATGTCTGTAAACTTGTTTCTCGTCACTAAACTTTGACCCAGTGAGAAGCAGAAAAGTAAGACAATAAGAAGGCAAAGATAGAAAATAGTGCTGTCAAGTAAAATAAATAAAACACACTGCACACCTTCTGCTGTGGGCTCAGAGACGAGAATGGACAGGGAAGTAAGGCCCGGCATAAGAGCTGTGGCTATTTTATTTTTTTTAAGCGCAGCAGGCGTAGTGTTTATTAAAGAAAACATGCTGCGTGCGCCTCCTGATGTGGGCTGAGAGACGAGATGGATGTTGTGACTGCAAGTGAGGCAATGCTGTGATGCAAGATCTGACCTGCTTTCTGCATTGCAGAGGCTATGAAGTCCCTTCTGTAAAACAAGACTACACACCTAACTCCAAAGGATACGGTCCACAGGACATTTTTGCAAGGAGCGCATGTTAAATATTCTCACTCAAAGTAACTGTATGTGGTCAAACAATTAGTCTGACACCTGAGTTCCATAATATGCCAAATGCAGCTCACCACCTCCATCAGATAGTTAATACATAAATTATGGATTCATGAGAAGTGTATATGTTCTAACACTTATTGGAGGGTGGTGCTACAGATAAACATTAGACCAAATCTTTATGTGGGATGTTGGGGGAGGGGCGAGGCAAAGGACGTGTGTGTGTTGGTGTTTAGAGTGCCGGGTGTGTGTGTTAATATATGTGTGGGTGAGTGGGGGGAATGTGGCGTTAGTGCCATTGTGCATACAACCACAGATGTGTGTATCTGTGTGTGGGGTGAGGGGTGTGGTCATGCATGTGTGAGGGTGGGGGAGTGTGTATACATGTGTAGCAAGGAACAGTGTGTGTTTGGTGAGTGGGAGAGCGCGTGTGTGCTTGGAGGTGGTGAAGGATGGGGTGGGGCAAATACATTCCTAGTAGCAGGATCCGCCACAGATGGTAACCGCTGTAGCCAATCGTAGATCTGCTGATGATTATTTTTAACCCAGCTCGAGTCTTCACTCATGTTCTGGAACCATTAGAGTGCCGGTGAGGGAGGCTGGCCGGCTACACATCCCAAACCGGTAATTTTCTCAATTACAAACAAATGGCGACAGAGGGTTTCGAGCATTCAGAAAGAAGACTGGCATCTTACAAAAACCATTAATCACGGCCTAATTCGACAAGGGCCCATTAATTACAGAGCCAGAATCTCGGAACCAATGAATTCTTTTCCGTATTAAAGAAAATATTGGAACTTATGTGGGATGTTGGGGGAGGGGCGAGGCAAAGTATGTGTGTGTGTGTTGGTGTTTAGAGTGCCAGGGGTGTGTGTTAATATATGTGTGGGTTAGTGGGGGGAGTGTGGCGTTAGTGCCATTGTGCGTACAACCACAGATGTGTGTATCTGTGTGCCCCCTATACATTTTGCATGCGGCCCCCCGCAAGACTTTACATTCTCTTTCCTAACTCTTCTGACAGAGAAAATAAATCAAAGTACATGTGGACACAAGTAGGCTAAAATGATTAAAATGGAAAGTGATTTAAAAAATTGCTGGTTTGTCCTTGGACTTGATGGGAAAGCTCTGCTAGCTGGTCTATATCTTTGATTTGAAGACTATCGAACATCCTCAGTACTGGGGGGAGGGGCGGACACAGGCTCTTCTTATGCGCATAGCAAAAAACTGAAAGCACTCCTGTGGTTTTGGCTCCAAAAAATAAGTGGTCTGGCGTAGGCTGCTTTCCTATGAAAGGCGAAGTCCATTAGCCCACAGCAGGGGCACACTCTCCTGCGCTCTGCTGAGCACGAAGGCTGGACGGCCTCTGTCACTTAACAGATCGAGGGAGGGGGGGGCCTGGCATTACAAAAACCCAGATGAGGCAGTTCACGGATGCCCGTCTGTTTGGCGGCATAGTCATATATTTTATACATCTCGCTCTTCCAGTAGTTTTCAAACACCTCCAACTGCAATTCGTGGCCATGATTCAAAATGATGCGCCTAATTCGGTTCTTGTATCTTGCGACTTTGCGCTCAAACAATACACTTCCACTTTGTTTCATTTAAAAAAAAAAATACTTAATTTGGTTTCAAGCCGTGGCCTGCCAGGTCACATCGGCTTCATGGCATGTAAACAAGAACGCACAGCAATCTGTTAGAATAATTTAGAGTTGCACTCGTAACTGAGGTCAGAAAAGCAGTCGCAGAAACGCGATAACCTACGATAACCCCCAGAATTTAATGGATGGGGGTGGGCGGGGAGCGTAGGGACGGCTCAGAGGCCTGAGGCAGAGCGCACCATATGGAGAGGGAGGGGGGTGGCAGTGGGAGGGTGATTGATGGGCGGGGCAGTGCTGGGGAAGCCTTTGATGTGGCCTGGCGGCCGTGGAAGCCGGGCCTTTGAAGTGAAGCTAAGCTTCACTTCGAAGGTGTCGGAGGAATGCGGGCGGCTGTGCACGCGCTTTTAAGCTCAATGCACATGCGCATTGAGCTTAAAAGTCACGGGCACTGCAAGGAATCGCCACGATTCCTTGCAAGTTAGATAAAGAGTCGATGAGCCCCTATAGTCTCGCTTGCTCGATGCGCATGCGCATCGACAGGCGAGACCTAACTAGGGGGTCTCTCAAAGGGGCGTGGTCAATGTAATTAAGGGCGTGGCTGAAAAACACTGTAAACTAAAAATCTGTGTTTAGCACAGTGTGCCGCCCGATTTGTATTTTGCTGTTCCTGTCATTGCTTACAGATGTATGATACAACAAGTCACATCATACCAACAAGTCAGGACTATTGGCTTTGTCAATGGTTGCTAGTTGCATAAGATAAATAAGCAGCTACTATGGCTTGTATATAATATTGAAAAAACTTCCACATAAAGCCCTGGTGACACTACGGCAATGTTGCTGCTCCTGAGTTTCAAAAAGAGAAGGGAAATCCAGAGAGAAAATGACTCTCTTTTAAGGATCTCCTTTCCTCTACAATGCTCACCACGCGCTCATCGATGTGCCTGCTGTCACTGCAGTCCAGGACAAAAAAACGGACAGCTTGTGCCAGGGCACAAAACAGAGCCCAATAAAAACCTGTTTCGAGGGCCCCTTAAAAAAACTGCCGGTGCTCAGACCCGGTGAGACCCGGCCCACTTAAAGCCCTGGGCTTATTTAAGATGGAGAACTGGATTTTAAAGTATTAGAAGAAAGACACTGTGTCAGGTGATCCTACCAGCATTCCGCCTCAGTGTCTACTCATAGTGGAATTTCGGGCCTTATTTATAGTATGGCAGAAAGGATCCTCTGTCACAAACACAGTGGATGTCTCATCTGCCGTGTTACAAGTGCATTATAGCAGATGGAACTTATAATATGGTGGGTGAATATCTATCACGTTCTGAAAGACTATTCCAGCCGCCAAGCTCAAAATAAGGCCCTTAGTCTCATTCCTGCTCCTGATCTTATGAATCAATATATGAATTCTGATAGGGCTACCGGAGTCTAGGAATCTCCACTCAAGCAAAAAATAAACTAAAGTGGAATGTTTCCTTGGTAATTTTCTGCTTGCCATCGTGCTGTCCCAATGCTCCACCTCCTTGCTAGTTGCTGAATTCTCTCGCTTCTGGTTAGTTGGACAATGGTTTTGATTCCATACTTTAGTGGTCTACTTAGAATGCTAGCTAGGAACAACCCTTAAATGTATGTTTTGCTTAGTTAATCCACCATCAGTTGTTTTCTAGGTACATACAATTCTTAATCTTCTGGAGCTTTCATTTGATGTGCCTCTTCCAAGATACAGACACGTTCCATCTTAGATATGTTGTTGATAGTGCCTTACTCACTTCTGTTAATCATGGTTTCATTTTACACAACCTGAAGGGGGAGAGGTTACATCCCTACTCCGACCTCCCCAATTGATACCTGCAACACACTCAAAGGAGTAGGAAAGTATACATTAAAATAGTAGCACATGATCAGTGTGAACAAACTACCCTCACTCACAAAATTGTGACATGCTTCATCATTGGGCTTGCTTACTAACACCCCTGTGCAGACCAACGCCTGGGGTGGAGCAAAAGGGAGGGGAAGACAAAACAAACAATTACATTTTGGGATCACCGAAGAAAAGTGCAGCCAGTTAACATTAAAACCAGCTCGGAAAGTGTTCTCGCTCCAACTTTATTCCTCGGCCATCCGTCTAGGTTTAAAAACGTGAAGAATGATGGAGAAAGGAGAAAATTAAGATTCTTTCGCACCTCCTTTCTGCCAAGGTGTCAACATGTTTCTGCCGTATAAATCGTGCCCACGGTGACAGGTCACTCCGGCATTCATCAGGACCCTTCGGATCCCAAAATGAGGTACCCTCTGATCCTGCCTCAGGTATCTGTGGAATGAAATCCTTCCAACTTAGGGTTACCCTATTAAACACACACTCCGTAACTTTCGTCAAGGTGGGTGCACCTTGACGAAAGTTTGACTACCGGCGGTCACTCCCAACACCTTGCTATTTCTAGCGATTCATTTGGTGAAACTCGATTGCGGAGTTTGTGTTTAATAGGGTAACCCTAAGTTGATTTAATGAGGACTTTGATTCCATTATATATGATTCCATCTCATTCGTTTTGCTGGAATGAGCCTGTCCTTGAGGAATTCTCAATACTTCCCTATTGAAAACTTATTGTGAGCGCTTTGAGGCCTATTACGATGGAGCACGGGACCGACCGCCGAAGTTGCGGCGGCCCGGCCATGCAAATTAGGATGCGCCGGCCACACTGGCGGGTGCATCCTCGACATTAACATTGCGGCGGGCGCTGCTTTAGGCAGCACCCGCCGCAATGTTGATGCCCATGCTGTGCATTGCTATGCACAGCGTGGCAGGCACTGCGCGGTGCCTACCACCTTGTGCATGGCAATGATGGGGGTACCATGGGTACCCCCCAGTGCAGCCACCCACACCCTCCACCCCCGGGGGCCCGCTATGGAAAGGCATGCATCCTAATATGGACAGGAACCGCCTCCATGTTGAGCCCCTTTTCTGCCCGGCCACCAATCTGACTGGCGGAAAAGCAGCGGACGGTCTTTCCGTCTGCCGCGGTGCCCCCGCCATACTAATATGGCGGGGGTGAACCAGGCATATTTGGCGGGCGGATCGTAAGTATCAGGGTCACAGGTGGATTCACCAGTATAAGCATGGCTCGATTCTTGCTGGTCATGGGAGTGGCCCTAGAAATAGCAGGATGTAAGGAGGAATGCCGGCATTGGTGGGGAGCCCTGGCTGCGACGGTCACCACACCCAGGGCTGTGGCAGAGTTACAGGGCGATCCAGAGGCGGAAAGGTACTCAGGGGTACCCTCTTCAGGAGCACAAAGGATGCTGAGGCCTAATATCCCCAGGAAGTCTGTGCGGTGGAACCTGGGGTGCGACAGCCCCCCGTTATCCTACGGGCGGTTGGAAACCTGTACAACCGGGGGTCGCTTGAACGCTCTATACCTCGTGGGGGGGGCGTGAGCAAGAGGGTGGACCGATGGTTCACCGGAAGTGGGAGTGGCGACCCCTCACCACAACCGCTAAGCATCGATTGGCTAAGGCCACGATGCAAGTTTGGCCCATCAGGTGGTAAGCCGCGAGGGGCGGCTTGCCTTTGGATCGCCTGTAAGATAACCCACCTTGTTAGTATGTTGTTATGCTAATAAACCTGCAACCCCTTTTCCCAACAAAAAAAAGTTGTTGTGTCTGCTTATTTATGCTGCATGTATGTTGCTGCGGGAGGGATGGTCAGTGGGCCGATATTGGCACTAAGGCTGCTGGCAATGGCATGGTGTGGGGGGTAAGCCAGTAGATCTGAGGGCAGCCTGTCCCTTTTGAAGGTATATGTATAGGATAAACAGGAGGGAACCCATAAACCAAGTTGGGATGGGTGTAGACTGTAAGTGTAAACAATTCCCAACAGGTATCAATAGGAAGACAGTTCAAAGGGTGTATGCAATATGCATTACAAATGAAAAGAAAAGGAGTCACTGTAAACTTGAGAACAAACGGGTATTATTCACCATTTAGAAAGCTAGGCAGGTCTTTTTACAAAGTCATACAGTTAAACAGCACTGTATACAATAAATGGGGTGACAACCCGGTGGCACTTGGTGCAAGTGGTATATACATGAATATGTACAGTGAATAGTGACGGTGGTGCAAGTGCAGGGGTGAAAACAGCGTGGTCGGCGCGAAGTGACAGTGAAAAAATACACAGAGTAATGGCTCCAGGGATTTAAGTAATAATCACTTAAAACAAGATTCAATTCCAGGAGTACAAAACAGGTAAAGCGCCATAAAATTAGGCTGTATTGTCGACGGCGTTTCGATCCTCATCACTCGGGATCATCATCAGGACGGGGTTGTCGGGGGAAGACAGTGAGATCCGCTGCTGTCAAGGTCGTGCAGTCGGAGGGGCTGGAAGTTAAGGTCCGGAGCTGAATGCAGGGGAGACTTGAGTAGACGGTGGAAATCTGCGTCTGAATGAATCAAAGGTATGCCGGGTGGGTTATTCCAGGGTGTAGCTTCAAGCAATGAATGTAGCCACCACCAGGCCACTGGGGTCAGTATAAGGGTCTATCCAGGGCAACAATGCAAGTATGAGCACACCTGCACATGCACATGCTCCTACACCCGCCGCAGAATCACCATTCTAGCCCTTAAACTCAGGGGCCTGGGAGGCCAATGGGTGTAGATGCTTTGGGCCTGTCCAGGCAAAAGAAATGGTGCGCAAAATGACTCACTGATACACCCCTCGCACCCGGCAACAATCCATTTGCTTATTCGCTAGTTCACACTATCTGCTGGTAGAACCCGCTGAGTATCACTGAAAGGAAAGCCATAATAATTTGACCTAAGCCTGTTAATTGCCAGTGTCTGCCTTTTTAAGATAAGGATGCTGCACAACTAGGGTATGAGGCACAGGGCTAGTCACACATAAACACATGTGCACACACGTGAGCGCACATGTGTAGGCTGTGTTTGTGTGTGAGATTACATTTGCGCAAAGCCTGGTGGTATCTGTCTGTTACAGAAGGGACTTTTAAGTGATTGGGGCTGACCTGGGGTAGGCCTCATATTATGAGAGGGCATTCATAGAGTAGGTTTGTAGAACTTACTGGAAAACCTGTGGTGCTTCACTTCCTTATACATTGTAAGCAAAATCTGCACTGAAGTCCAGTTTCACTCCACTTAGGCCTACAGAGTCCAGCAGAGTCTCAATTTGGGAGAAACATGCACCCAGAGTTTTAATCGACAGTCCGCTATAACCCACATACACATCTGTTGGGACTTCAAGATTATTTATATTTTCCTTGCTCAGCTCATGATAAGATTCCAGGCCGTTGTCACCCCTACTAGGTTAAGTTAATTACTCTCCTTTCCAGCAAAGGGATTGAATACCTCCTCACACAAAATAGGGCAATTAACAATGATTTACCCTGATTCTCTGAAAGGAAGGGTGAGGAAGAAATCTGCATCTGATAATTTTATTTTATTTTTTAAATTTATTTTTATTGGCATTTATCTATAGAAAACAATACAACATCAGAAACCATGTAAGGAATGCAGGGGAAGTTCCATTTGAAGTACAGTGATAAGGAATAAAGAACAAGGGCCAGAATATAGATCCAATAGTCATTCAAGGACAGTAACAAATCACTCAGAGAAGTCCACAGTAATGAAAATCTGTTCAATAAAGTAGTTAAGTGAGGTTATGGTTGCACCCTGTGTGATTTATTTCTTCCACAATGTTGAACATTCTTTGTATCTATTCTTGATATCCAAATACGAATCTATGACATAATATCGACAGACAGAATATAGACATACAAAGATATCGACACAAAAACATCGAAATCAAAAATATCGGAGTTCTATCTACATAAAGGTAAGTATGAAAATATCGAAAAAACATATAGTAATACAAAAATATCGAAGTTAAAAATATCGTTTTTTTAAATGTATTAATAATAATGTAAAAATAATTTTAAAATACATATAATTTAGCAAATTAAAAATATAAACATTAAAACATATTAAAAAATTAATAACTAATACATACACATTTTAAATAAATTAAAAACTACATATACATTAATATATATACTTACTCTACATATTGCAACAGTAGGAAAAGCGTTGGATAGCGTAGGGGAAAAAATTACTATTCCCACTCCAGAGAGTGCAACAGTAGGGAAAGCGGTGGATAGCGTAGGGGTAAAAATTACTATTCCTACGCCAGAGAGTGCAACAGTAGGGAAAGCGTTGGATAGCGTAGGGGTAAAAATTACTATTCCCACTCCAGAGAGTGCAACAGTAGGGAAAGCGGTGGATAGCGTAGGGGTAAAAATTACTATTCGTACTCCAGAGAGTGCAACAGTAGGGAAAGCGTTGGATAGCGTAGGGGTAAAAATTACTATTCCCACTCCAGAGGGTGCAACAGTAGGGAAAGCGTTGGATAGCGTAGGGGTAAAAATTACTATTCCTACTCCAGAGAGTGCAACAGTAGGGAAAGCGTTGGATAGCGTAGGGGTAAAAATTATTATTCCCACTCCAAAGGGTGCAACAGTAGGGAAAGCGTTGAATAGTGTAGGGGTAAAAATTACTATTCCCACTCCAGAGAGTGCAACAGTAGGGAAAGCGTTGGATAGCGTAGGGGTAAAAATTACTATTCTTACTCCAGAGAGTGCAACAGTAGGGAAAGCGTTGGATAGCGTAGGGGTAAAAATTACTATTCCCACTCCAGAGGGTGCAACAGTAGGGAAAAAGTTGGATAGAGTAGGGGTAAAAATTACTATTCCCACTCCAGAGAGTGCAACAGTAGAGAAAGCGTTGGATAGCGTAGGGGTAAAAATTACTATTCCCACTCCAGAGAGTGCAACAGTAGGGAAAGCGTTGGATAGCGTAGGGGTATAAATTACTATTCTCTCTCCAAAGGGTGCAACAGTAGGGAAAGCGTTGGATAGCGTAGGGGTAAAAATTACTATTCCCACTCCAAAGGGTGCAACAGTAGGAAAAGCGTTGGATAGCATAGAGGTAAAAATTACTATTCCCACTCCAGAGGGTGCAACAGTAGGGAAAGCGTTGGATAGCGTAGGGGTAAAAATTACTATTCCCACTCCAGAGAGTGCAACAGTAGGGAAAGCGTTGGATAGCGTAGGGGTAAAAATTACTATTCCCACTCCAGAGAGTGCAACAGTAGGGAAAGCGTTGGATAGCGTAGGGGTAAAAGTTACTATTCCCACTCCAAAGGGTGCAACAGTAGGGAAAGCGTTGGATAGCGTAGGACTAAAAATTACTATTCCCACTCCAGAGGGTGCAACAGTAGGGAAAGCGTTGGATAGCGTAGGGGTAAAAATTACTATTCCCACTCCAAAGGGTGCAACAGTAGGGAAAGCGTTGGATAGCATAGGGGTAAAAATTACTATTCCCACTCCAGAGGGTGCAACAGTAGGGAAAGCGTTGGATAGCGTAGGGGTAAAAATTACTATTCCCACTCCAGAGGGTGCAACAGTAGGAAAAGCGTTGGATAGCATGGGGGTAACAATGACTTCCCACACTACTCCCCCCTTTAACACACAACACACTACACATACAAAAAAAAACACAATTAATATAAATATCAATTAATAAATTAATAACAATTAATATTAAATTGATGTAATTATAAATTAGCTAATTAACACATATTAATTACCAATTAAAAATGAATTACTAATTAATTAACACAATATTTACAATAATAAACAATCTTTATTAATTATTTATTTATATTTAATATTATGAAATAATAAAAAAAACTAATAACCAATAATTAATTAATAATTAATGAACAATAAATACCAATAAATAAATACAATCTCTTTAATAAATTTAATTTAATTATATCACACCCTATTCTCCTATAAACACACAACCCACTACACATAAATAAATCACATAAAAATGTAATTGTCATTTAATCACTTAATAATAAATAATTACCAATTAATTATTAATTAGCAATAACAAAAAATTAAAAATATTAGTAAATTAACCCAAATTAATTTAATTAACTAATTAATAATAATTAATTACCAATTAATTATTAATTAACAATAAAAATAATAATAAATACTGCTACATTAACTCTAATTCATTTAATTAACTAATTAATATTAATTAATTACCAGTTAATTATTAATTAATAATTATTTATTAATGAAAAATATTTAAAAAAATATTAATCAATTAATTATAATTAAATTACTTCCCACCCTATTCCCCTATAAACCCACAACCCGCTCTGATACTAAAACGCAAAATGTAAACAAATTTACTAATTCTAAACATACATTAAAAAATATGTTTAACAAACATATAAACAACATAATAAAATATATAACACTAAACAAAATTTCGATATTACTAACATACATACCTTAATATCGATATTCTGTCTATCGATATTATTGCACATCGATATTATGTACCATCGAAATTAAAACATCGATATTATTGTATATCGATATTTTAATTTCGATATTTTGTCTGTCTACCCCAAATACAGACAGGCAGCTGACACGTGTTTCTTCACAGAGACTTTCTCAAGGCTGCGAAAGGATACATACATGGTCTTATACTTATGTATTGATAACAATGACATAGGTATATCATTGGTGACTGTAACATACCATCACCAGAAAAATACAGAAAGCTCCTCAGTGATCCTAAAAGCCTATGTGCGAAAGAGTCCGGTGAATAGAAAGATGGTCATGTGAAGTTCAAACAAGTCTTTTATCCTTGTTCTCGAGGATCCAATCTTGATACCAAGAATATTATGTGAAGTAAACAGAGAAGAAAGTGCAGTGACATGAAACAGAAGTACTGATATTCACCAAAAAAGAGCAAGTGAATTCTTATTCAAGGGAGCTTTTATAAATAGTGCAGCTGAGAAACCACCAACGTGGTGTAACAAGTATATTAAAAGGGCACCAAAGCTAGTACTGTACCTGAAATAAGTAGTAAAATAGTAAACACGAGGAGCGAGCGCGCCAAAGTATGGTGCCCCACTAAGAAGTGGAAAAATAAAGTAAAGTTAAAACGCTATTATAATGAGGAGTACAGATTAATAGTATCTATCTAGAGGAATGTGGGATTCTAAGTATCAAAATTAGTTGTGGAAAAAGAGACTCACTAATATATTAGTCGCTAAATCATATGGAAATTTAACATAGTAATGTGGACAAAGTCTGTCCCAAATGAGGTAAGTCGTGCACAATCTTTGGTGCACACGGAAGGAGATGAAAAACCTAGATAGATCTCTTTGTAATAGCAGTAATAGCCAAGAGCCAGGGAGCTATGGGCTGCCCCAGAAATTGTTGACTCCTCAGAGCCCCGCCATGCCCTGGAGTGACCACCTTTTCAGGGGGAGCATGAGCAGGCCCAGGTCCCAGACTTGTGGGATCTGGCCTTGCGTGTGTATAAATCGCCTCCATCCCCCTTCTGTGGAGTACAACACAATGCTGAGTGAAAAGAAGATGTGACGGCCATGGAACATTAGGAGCAATGGGGTAGAGGAGATCAGATTGCCCCCATTGGTTGAGCAATGCACAGTTAGTGTACACAAATGGAGGGTGTGGAGATACTCACCAGGTTGGAGCCGTAAGTGCAGGGATGGACAGCCGACCATGCCTGCCCCCTGCAGCCAGCCAGCCCTCAAGATGCCAGTTGCTGCCTCCCTTTGCAGACTGACGGTGCACATGGATGGCAGGGAGGTGAACAGTAGCCCAGACCAGCATTGTATAGTGATGAATCCTTGGAGCTGGTACTGCCCTTGCAGGCCACCTCCAAGGCTCGGTGCCCAGCGGCCAGTGCGGCAGGCGAGCCAATACAGAGGGCCTGGTCGGAAAGCAGACTGTGCCATACTGGGGGAGTCGGCGTTAGCCTCCGCGTCCTCTCACATGATCAGCAGGATTACTTGGTTCCTCCAGCCTCAAGCCTAGACTCCAGGTGTGTGTCACTTTCCGTTGGTGATAGCTCTGTGCCAGCCCCCTCCAGATGCAAGCAGGCGCGGCGCAGGCAGTCCCGATAACAGTTTCCTGTTGAGCAATTTTTGAAACGTCGAGGGGCCTCCTCCTGCCCTCGACTCGCATCCCGGTGAGTGTGCACTGGGCCACGTAATAAGGCATGCAGTCGCAGGTCTTGGTGACTGCCCATCGGCACAGCAAAGCAGGTTTTCTGGAGGGCACGACCCAGTGGCAATGGTGATCGCCAGCCGCGACCAGCCCCCGGTACACCTCTCATGGTGAGTGCAGCTGCCCAACTTGGGATCAACCAAGGCACCAGGCCCCGTAGCGTGGTGCAGGCCACACCCCGATGTCCATAGGCCATCAAACACTGCTTGGTGCAGCGGGCCCCAAAGGTATTCAAAGTTCAACAAAATGCACCAGCACGGGCCCGCGGGCTCAAATTTCACAGATGGTAGTGCACTGATAAGTTACAGTCCATTCAAACAAAAGTGAAGTTCCAAATTGCATGTATTCAACTCATCTTTATTTTCTTTGGTGATTACCTTAGACAGCCAACAACTTGCATTCACCACATGTGAGCTTCGTCAGGCACTTAGAATTCTATGTCCACCAATTGGACATATTGTTCCTCAATTCCACCCATTGTCGGTTCGATCCTGGTTCCTTGCATACATAAGGTCTTCATATTCCTAAATGATCCCAATACATCAATCAGTTATGGCTATTAAGCCCTTTTGTCAACACTGCATTGCGTGTCCTGGAAGATCCAGCAACTGTGGCATATGGTCTAACATCTCAAAAGAAGTGTACTGAAAGGAACTGGGAAAATAAAGACGATTTCGAATACATGCAATTTGGAATGGGACATTTTTGTTTGAATAGTCTGTAGCTTATCGGTGCACTACCATCTGTGAAATTTGGATTCAATTTGACCTTGTGGTTGCACCTTGGGAGCAGCAGGTACCTTGGTTTGGTGCACGTAGTAGGACTGCATTGTTTAACAATTGGGACAAGGGGGAGGTGCAGTATTTTGTGTGGCTCGCTGCTCTGATCTGGTTAGGGGCCAGCGGGTTCCACGCACTATGATGGCCAACTGGGTGGGTGGGCAGCCTGTTGTTTCTTGGATTTTGGCAGGATTTTGAATTCACCCATCTTTCAGCCTGGCCAGGCTCCACCCCTGCATCAGTTAATTAGCTTGTCACACTGCCCCTGGGCTGGGATAGCCAAGGCCTACTGGAAAAAAGGACGAAGCCCAAACCTCTTGAGTCAACAGAGGAGGGTCTTGCCTCTGAAGTTTCGGTAGGAAGGGATGAGGCAGATGTGCCAGCTAGGCTGGAGCTGAGTCTCTCTAGGGAGCTCTATCAAGAGACAACCTGGAGTCAAGATTTTGTACTGTCCCAGAAAGCTATTTGGGAGGGTTGGGTCAGGGTGGAGGGACAATGTGGCATCCTAGGATTGACCAGCAGTGCCTGGCTCCTAAAACCTTGCATTCCCACTTAAAAATTCCTGCACAAGAGCGAGACAGTTCAGAAGAGCCATGACCAGGAAGCAACAACAGCAAAAATATGCCCAGCTGGAGTGAGACAGCACCTGATGACTAGCAAGGACAGGAAAAGGACTTTGTCTCCAGCTCATACCCAGAACTTGGATGGGTCTATCCAATGCCAGTGGCACTGCCCCCTGAGAACCAATTGGGAAAAAAGACCTGCTGTGAGACAATGCGGACTGTTTGTGGATGCCATTGTCCCAATGATGCCCTCTAAGAAGTCAGGAGTCTCTCGGGCTAGGGGAGTGCGACAGTGAGGGTGTTTTGTGGCTTATTACGGAAGACCTATGCAAAATGTTCCAAACAGCAAGAGAAAAGCATCAGGAGCCAAGCAGAGGATATGTTTGGCACTGACAAAATATAACCGTAAGTTATTCTTTTTAACGTGGTGACACTATGTCAAAGCCAGTAGGCTTGCCTTATGTATAGTGACACCCCTCTATAGTGGGAAGTTGCATCTAGTATCGGTGGAGGGTATTGTGATTACAGAGTTCATGACCCGCTGGGGGTGTAATGTTGTAAGAGGTGTCACCAAAGGTACTTCCATTAATTTAATGCATAGCATTTAGTAATGTGTGTGTAATAAAAGTCCCTTTCATTTTTTAAAAGAAAAAGGACTGACTGTACCATAATTTCTTGAGTGTTGTTGTAGCATGCCAGAGAATTGGGATTATGAGCCCCTACCACTTCCCCTGAGTAGGCCTTGGGCTGCTCTGCTTTGCTACCACGAGAGACTCAAGTGCTACACAGGGGTACTTGGTTTCCAGTAAAGAAATTACTTGAGAAGGACCAACATCCTTCGTAACTAATAACTCAAATTCTTGCTCTAAAGGTGAGAGGCAGAACTGCAGTTTCTGTTGTTGAAGGGGAGGAAGTTTTTAGGAAAGGTCTTCCCTTGTGCCTGTCCCTGATTGCTGCTTCTGGAGGGTGATAGCAGCTAGGTGCAGAGATGTCACACTTGATTGTGACCATGTTTTGAATTCTCCTACTTGGAGCCAACCTCATTGCTACCTGCTGTGAGAACCATATTGCTTTATTGTGTCTAATGGTTGACTGAGCTTTTGCCACCCACCCTAACTCCCTGAGAAGCATGTGACTCCTCACCCTCACTACCCTAAGAGTCACGTGAAGAAGGGCTGTATTTGGCTAAATTAGAAGAGCTATAGTAAGATGGGCCCTTGGTAAATAACCTTCACCAAAATGTTTGGGACCCAGTATCCCCTGTCCACCCTGTGGCCTGGTCTTACATTGGGTTAGGCCCGAAATATTCAAATTTATTTCAATGGGGCTTCTGGGCTATTCTCCATGATGTTGAACCTAGTGAACCCACCTAAGATACTCCACATGTATAGTTTTCCCAATTTAGAACTATCAAAAAAGCATTTTTGTTACCACACTGTTCAACAGAGGTGAAGGCTGCAGAGCCCGTCATCTACACTTGTATGCTATTTGTTTTGTCTCTCTATTGTGGACTAAAACTGGGCTGTTAGACAAGGAAGGTGTGATTGCAGTTGATTTATTTTTGCAATTTGATGGCTATAGCTTTCCCATTATTCTTCATGAGGATTGGAGGTCTTGTGCTTTCTTGCTTTATTAGTGGGAAAATATGTCTTGTTTTGAGTTTGTTAAAGAAGATACATTATAAGAGGGATGATTTAATTAGACCGAGGAAGGTCTTGTATACTTCTGTGACAGACTTCACGTTACTAGATCAGATACGTTTCTAGTTTTATATAGGTAGCACTGAAGGCAGTGAGAAAGCCAGATAGATCAATAGTGATACATGTCTGAAATATTGTCCACTGCTGCATACTGATGCATGTTGCACTGGGTTATGGTGGATACTTGTATGATGTTCTTTTTGTGTTTTCTAATTGTCTCGCATTGAATTGTTTTATGACATTACATTTTTTCATGAGTGCATTTGAGGGAGTTGTGAGTTCATGCGATACTTAAGCTTTCTTTGATGGTTATTGTGTAAAAGTTAATTGTATTTACTTGTTTATTATGGCATGCATGGAGAGAACTATCAGTCATCAGTGGAGTCTCTAGGTGCAATATATTTGACTTAGAGTCCCACTACCTCTCCATAAGAATTATTGAATGAACAACCAGGTTTTCAGTTGGCTTCTGAATTTTAGGAGATTTGTGTCAGCTCTCAGGAGAAGCGGAGGAGGATTCTAAAATGTTAGTCCTCATGCTCATGCTTTGGGACTGCAAAGTGAACTTTGTTTGTCATTCTAAGTGATCTCACAGAGTTATCGAGAGATACAGAACCAATTTCATAATAGATTTTGTGAAGTAGGCCTGCAGTTTTAAATTGAATTCACTTGGATAGAGGGAGACAGTGAAGTTGCTGTCTAAATTTTGAAACTCATTCAGATTTCGTGGGAATAAATAAGAATCTGATATTGGTGTTTTGAATGCACTGATGGCACATAATGCAGTTCTTAGGAAGACCAAAGTAGACAGCATTTTAAAAATCAAACTTTGGACATAAGAACTAGATATAGTGACTTTATTGAGAAATGTATAAAGCTGCTTTGGGCGCTACAGGTGAAGCCGAGGGTGGGTAGCAGCAGTTTTGAGGTTTTGAATTGATACCCTTTTACCTTACTCCATTACCCTTCTACGCTCCTTTTATCTCGTCTTCTATGCTCTTTAAAAATTATTTGCAACAAATGTAACTTGTAACTGATGTAACTTTGTAACATTGTGGAACCTCATGTAAAGCGCTCTGATACCTCCGGGTCTAGCCAGCGCTATATAAAACTCATCAAATAAATAAATAAATAAATAAATAACTAAATATTGGGGAATGTTACGAAGGGAGACATTTTCTTTAGTATCCTTAAATGGTAAAAGCAATATTGATTTTGGAAATTTGAAACCTCAAAGACAGTTGGGAGTCAAGATTGAGTCCCAGGTTCCGCACAGTGGAGACTAGAGTAGGACAGTTGGCCATGGAGGGTGGTCAGAGAGAATTATCTCAGTTAGATATTTTGTTAAAAAACAGATGCATCCCAATGTTTAAAGAATTTACCTTCAGAAAATGATTGCTATCCAGTCTTGTGTAGCAGTAAAGACTATGTTTAGGTTGTGTTCAAAGTCTGGTGTATTGGCTTGTAATATGAAGACAAATTGTGTATAATCTGTGTAATAATACATACATATTTTTACAATTTTGAGCATATATGGTAAGGGACAAAGATAACGTTGAAAAAGAAGAGAGGAGAGAATTGATTCCTGAGGGGCTTCCCAGAGGTGAGGTTTGGGTTGAGAGGTATACTGGTGCAAAGATACTGATTGGGAGCTTCCTGACAAAAAGGATGAAATCCATTCTTGGATGGTCTCAGCCAATGGCTAAGCTTAAAAGTCTTTGCAGAAAGGTAGAGTGATCGATGATGTTGAAGGTGGCAGCAAGGTCCTAGAGCATCAAAAACACTTCATCTCCCTGGTCAACCATCATTTGTAGGTCATCAGTCACAGGGATGACCACAAGTTCAGTACTTCGCCCTGGACTAAAGTCTGCTTGCGTATGTATTAGAATGCCTTTAGACTCTACTGAGATTTGAAGCTGGAAATTAACCTCCTTTTCTAAAACTTTGGCTAATTATGGTAACAGGAAAAGGGTCTGTAAATCACTGGGTGAGTGGGATCCAGCAAGCAAAGAGTTTTCACAATTGGTCTCATCGAATTATGAAATTGACAGGTACGGCTCCAGTCTATAAAGATAAGTTGAGAATGTTACAAATATGGGGGCTCTCGAATTCCTTGGTTTGCTTCCAGTAGGACTCAGGTACGGGATCACTAAGATAGCCTGAAGGTCAGGCATTTTCAATAAGGGTTTTCATTTTTTAGTTGTGAGTAGTGTAATTTCCGTAAAGTATGGAGAGGGATATGAAGTCAAAGAAGTCATGGGTAGAATAGTTGGAGTACAAGATAGCTGGTCCCTAATATTTTTTACTTTATCTGAAAATAAGTTTGCTAGGTCATCAACCAGAGTGTATGAAGGGGTAATGTCTTAGCTAGAGAGGATGGAGTTTTTAAAGAGTTGACAGCCAAAAAGAATTCTAGCTCTGTGGGATTAGCGTCGCTGATTGATTTGTTGGGCAGGGCTCTCTTTTTGAATATTTTATTGCCATTTATTTCAGGTGGAATTTTATTCCATGGACAAGTGTTTATTCTTTTATTATCATTAGATTTTGAATGAATTGGAGGATTCATGTCAAAAATATTAAAAGACAGTAATTGATGATCCGACCAAGCGATTTCCCTGGAGCCCATGTACATAATTATGTTGGGGCTAGTAAAAATAAAGACTGAAATATGGCCAGCTTCATGAGAAAAATCCAATTCATGTTGTTAGATTAAAAAGATTCATATTATTGAAAATTGTTGGGATTGCTTGCGCATTCTGCCCAGATATGGGTCATAATTGGGAGAGAGCCATGTATCCACAAAACAGAATAGCTGACTATGATCATTAATAATATTATTATAGAATATATTTCTATTCTTAACTATTAAGCTTACATTACATAGACTGAATCGCAAGGTGAATTTTTGTGGTTTCAAACAATTTCTATCTATTTACTCAGTAGTTAATTGAAGAATTATTTTAGCAAAACCTGGGCTTATGTTTCTTAATGGGCTGTAAAGTAAGGGATTTATTTGCTGAGCATGTTTATGAAGTTATCCTTAAGTTCATGGCTCCCTGAAAAGGGAGGAGGGACTCAGCAGTATGGCACTTTTGTTCTGGAGATGCACTGTGGAGAGGTGCAGATGGTCTTGTTTTTGGCATGCCTTCTGCATGCCAAAAACTGTGGCCTCACTTATATGTCCCCTCAGCAAGAGCCTTGATGAGGTTGGAATTGAAGTAGCTAGCACTGCCACAAGTCAGGTGGGTCAAGGGAAAAGTGGGCAAACAAATTATACTGCTAATCAAAGCCATCTAAAAGAGGACAGACAAGATAAAAGAAAAGGTTTCTAAAATAAACAAGCATTGGCAGAGCGAAAAGGTTTCGCCCATTCTAGTTATTGGCTTTCCCAATGTCTTTTAACCATTTTGTACAACAGTTTGGAGTGGAATAGAGTGGAGTGGCATGGAGTCAGTGGTGTAGAGTGGCATAGAGCAGCTTGGAGTACGTTGAGTGGAGTAGAGAGGAATGGCACAGCTGTGGTTGGTTCAGGTAAGAGCGGTGAGGCGGGGGAAGTCGACAGATAACGGAATAGGGAAAATAAAATAATAAATAAATAAAATAATAATACAAATACTTACCTTGCGCTCGCTGCATTGCCGGCTCTGCGATGCGACGAATCCAAGGTAAGTGGTTTTACTTTTTTATTTTATTTTTCCTATTCCGTCATATGTATACTTCACCTCTGCCCTGCCCCTGACCCGCTCCACCACTCTTTGCTGTATCGGCCACACCTGAAGTGGCATAGACTAGAGTGGAGTGGCGTGGACTAGAGTGGAGTGGGCTGGTGTAAAGTGGTGTAAAGTAGATTAGAAACGAGTAGAGTCCAATGGCATAGAGTCAATTAGCTTATATGAGAGTTGAATAGAGTGGCGTAGAGTGGAGTTTTACGGACTAAAGTGCCATAGAGTGTGGCATGGCGTAGAGTGGAGTGAAGTGGCGTCCCTCAGCCCGACGCTGTTCAATATCTACATGGCACCGCTCGCCCACGTCGCACGACAACATAACCTCAACATCATCTCCTACGCCGATGACACCCAGCTGATCATATCCCTCACCGAAGACCCCCACACAGCCAAAGCCAACCTCCACAGAGGAATGAAGGCCGTAGCTGACTCGATGAAGGACAGCAGACTGAAGCTGAACTCAGACAAGACGGAGGTCCTCATTCTCGAACCCTCCCCATCAGCCTGGGATGACTCCTGGTGGCCCACATCGCTAGGCACAGCCCCGGAACCCACAGACCACGCACGCAACCTAGGGGTCATCCTCGACTCCACCCTCTCCATGACCAGGCAAGTCAACGCCGTCTCCGCATCCTGCTTCAACACCCTCCGCATGCTCCGCAGGATCTTCAAATGGATCCCAGCCGACACAAGGAAAACCGTCACCCAGGCCCTCATCACCAGCAGACTCGACTACGGGAACGCCCTCTACTCAGGAACAACACCCAAGCTCCTGAGACGACTCCAACGAATCCAGAACGCCTCGGCACGACTGATCCTCGACATCCCCCGACGCAGCCACATCACACCCCACCTGAGAGGCCTGCACTGGCTCCCAGTCAACAAGAGGATCACCTTCAAACTCCTCATCCACGCAAACAAAGCCCTACACAACGCCAGACCCACATACCTCAACAACCGTCTCAGTTTACACACCCCCACCCGAAACCGCCGCTCAGTCAACCTCGCCCTCGCCACAGTTCCTCGTATTCGGAAGACCACCGCCGGCGGCAGATCCTTCTCCTACCTCGCCGCCAAGACCTGGAACGCTCTCCCCACCAGCCTACGACAGACACAGGACCTGCTGGCCTTCAGAAGACTCCTCAAGACATGGCTATTCGACCAGTAGCGGCGCCCCCTAACCCCCCAGCGCCTTGAGACCCTCACGGGTATGTAGCGTGCTTTACAAATGCAGTGATTGATTGATTGATTGATTGAATGTAATGAATGTAAATGTGATTTGTAAAGTGCTGCAAATGCCCGAGGGTGTCTTGGCACTATAGAACGTGGACGGAGGTGCAAATCTGTCAGAGAAGGAGTATTTCTGGCAGATGGTCATGTGCCTTCTCGTCCTGTGAAAAGAGCCAGGTCTTCAAGGCCTTTCTGAAGGGAGGGAGGGAGCAGCTTTCGGAGACAGTGGCAGGCTATTCCAGAGAACAGCTGTGGTCCTGAAGAAGCTCTTCCCGACCCAGGTTGTCCTCCTGAATGGGGGAACAGCCTGTTTCATGGCCGAGCCTAAGTGGAGAGCCCTCCCTGGGACATACCATTTGAGATTCTCCTTAAAATGGGCTGCCTCCTGTCCATGCAGTGATTTGTTGGCCAGGCATAGGGCCTTGAACCTGCAACGTTGTCTGACCGGTAGCAAACGGAGATTCCTAATGGCTCCTTTGGCAGTTTCATATTTTGGGAGTTTAAAAAGGAAGCATGCCGCTGCATTCTGCAAAGTCTGAAGCTTCTTCAGGTGTCCAGCTGCCAGGTTGAGGTAGAGGCTATTGTAATAGTCGATCCTTAGTAGAACCAGTGCAATAATCACAGTTTTCAGGAGCTCCGGAGTCAGGAATTTTTCAATCTTTTTTACTAGCTTCAGTGAGCAGAAAGAAGTGGCAGTGATTTTATTTACTTGGTCTTCGAGCTTAAGCTCTTTGCCGAGCAGAAAGCCAAGACTTCTTACTTTGTTTGCGGGTTCAGGAGGTAGGCCCAGCTTGAGCGAACACCATTCTGGTGACCAAAATGAAGGATTGTTGCCAAAAGTGAGTACCTCATTTTTTCCGGCATTACATTTTAGACAGTTTCTCTCCATACAATCGCTGACTTTACTCATTGAGGTCCTAAAGAAAGGGCCAGAATTGATTTCGGATTTTGCTAGTGATACCACGATTTGCGTGTCGTCAGCGTATGATGCTAGGGAGAAGCCAGTGCTTTTTTATGTCGCCAGTGGCGTGGCATAGATTTTGAATTGTTGGGCTGAGTGCTGAGACCTGGGGGACTCCACAGGGCAAGGAGAAAAGCCTGGAAGTAAAATTGCCAAATGTCACATTTTGTTATCTCTTGGTCAGGAAAGATTGGAGTAGGTCTAGTGCTGTGTCTTTGATCCATAAACTCCGCATACAGTCAGCCAGAATCTCAGGGTTGGCCGTGGCAAATGCTGCTGAGAGATCCAGCAGAATCAGAGCTGCTGACCCCCCCTTATCCAGAGTTTCTCGGATGTCCTCCATGGCTACCAGCAAGGCAGATTCAGAAACTGCGTTTTTTCCTGAACTTGTGCTGTGTGTTGTCCAAAAGTGGTGTAGAGTAGAGTGGCATACAATACACGGGCATAGAGTGAAGGAGGAGAGTGAAGTGGGGTAGAGTAGACTGGCATAGAGTAGAGTGGGATTATGTGAAGTGGATTGGGGTAGAGTGGCTTACAGTGGCGCTATGTGGAGTGAAGTGGAGTGGTGTGGCATAGAGTGGAGTGGCACATAGTTCTGTGGAGTGGCGTAGAGTACAGTGGTGTGGCATAAAGTGCAGTGGCATAGAGTAGAGTTGTGAAGAGTCCAGTTGTGTAGGGTAGAGTGGAGTAGAGTAGAATGCAGTGATGTACAGTGCAGTGGCATAGAGTAGGGCGAAGTAGAGTTCAGTGCCATAGAGTGCAGTGCCATAGAGTGCATTGGCATAGAGTGCAAAGATGTAGAGCAGATTGGTATAGAGTATGGTGTTGTAGAGTACACTGGTGCAGAGTAGAGTGGTGTAGAGTGCATTGTTGTAGAGTGCAGTGGCGTAGAATGCAGTGGCAAAGAATAGAATAGCTTGGCATTGAGTGCAGTGGCAAAGAATACAGTGACCTAGAGTAGAGTGGTGTGGCATAAAGTGCAGTGGTGTGGGGTACAGTGGCTCAGACTAGAGTGGTGCAGAGTAGAGTGTCTTAGACTGCAGTGGCATAATGTGCAGTGGCAAGGAGTGGTGCAGAGTAGAGTGGAGTAGAGTGAAGTGGTTTAGAGTAGAGTGGTGCAGGGTAGAGTGTCAAAGAGTGAAGTGGCATAACATGCAGTGATGTAGAGAGGTGCAAAGTAGGGTACAGTGGTGCAGAGTGCAGTGGTGTAGAGTGCAGTGATATAGAGTGCAGTGGCGTAGAGTGCAGTGGCATAGAGTAAAGTGGTGCAGAGTAGAGTGACATATAGTGCAGTGGCGTAGAGAGGTACAGTGCAGACTGGTGTAAAGTGCAGTGGTGCAGATGTAGAGTGGAGTAGAGTACAGTGCAGTGGTGTACAGTGCAGTAGCAGTGAGTGATGCAGAGTGGAATACAGTGGCATAGCCTGCAGTGCCATAGAGTGCAGAGATGCAGAGTAGAGTAGAGTAGCATGGAGTGCAGTGGCATAGAGGGCAGTGGTGCAGATTAGTGTGGTGTAGAGTGCGTTGACATAGAATTCTGTGCCATAAAGTGCAGTGGCACAGAATAGAGTTGTGCAGAGTAGAGTGGCATAGAGTGCAGTGGCATAGAATGCAGTGACCTGGAGTAGAGTGGTGTGGCATAAAGTGCTGTGGCGCAGGGTACAGTGGCGTAGAGTAGAGTGTCTTAGAGTGGAGTGGCATAAAGTGCAGTGACATGAAGTAGTGCAGAGTGGATTGGCGTAGAATGTAGTGGCCTAGAGTAGAGCAGTGCAGAGTAGAGTGCAGTGGCGTAGAGTGTAGTGGTGTAGAGTAGAGTGGTGCAGGGTCGGGTGCCATAGAGTGAAGTGGCATAAAATGCAGTGATGTAGAGGGGTGCAGAGAAGAGTGCAATGGTGTAGAGTGCAGTGATGTAGAATTCAGTGATGTAGAGTGCAGTGGCATAGAGCATAGTCGCATAAAGTGGTGCAGAGTAGAGTGGTGTATAGTGCAGTGGCATAGAGGGGTACAGAGTAGAGTGGTGTAGAGTGCAGTAGTGTAGAGTAGTATGGTGCAGAAAAGAGCAGAGTGGTGTAGAGTGCAGTGGTATGGAGTAGAGTGGTGTAGAGTAGAGTGCAGTGGCATGGAGTAGAGTGCATTAATGTAGATTGCAATGGTCTATAGTACAGGGTAGGGGTGGGAGGGAAAGGAAGCAACATGGAAGATGGACCGGTGAGAGGTAATAGAAGTTACATAGACAGGGATATGTGAGACAGACTGAAATCACACACTCTCAAATGGAGTGCTTGAACAAAAAGAAAACAAATTAGCTCCATAAACACAAGTTGGATGGATGGAAGATTTTTGCCCATGCTCCAGGGGAGGTCAAATCACAAGAAGGGGGAATAACCCCTGAATGCTGTTACAAATGGGGATGAAGGAAATGAGAATGACGCTGAAGCTAATACATTGTAAGCTATGGGCAGGCTGCAAGCCCATTGATGTAAACAACATGTCTCGCAGAGGCAGCGGATGCTATGTCTAGGTGAAACCTAAAAACAAGAGGTGAGGTTCAAGCACTCACTCAGGTCATAAGAGGAAATCAATGTGGCCAGAGATTTTTAATAATGAGAAAAGTACCAAAGAGGAACCCAAGTCCTTGTAGCTGCAGACTCTGTTAAATAACCTTGAGCAGGAGCTTTCACAAGTCCAAACATGACATCGAAGGCCATGCCCCAAGTCAGGCATGCCAAGTGGGCAGCAAAGTAAACGTCTAGATCTATACAATTAAAATTAAGATAGGAATGAGAACAATCTAAGAGAGAGCACGCACCCTCTATGAGTCAAAGGATAATAAATAAGGATAAAGACAAAGGTAGCTAGAATAAAAAAAAGTGAGCTGAGTCTGAGGTCAAAGCACCCCCTCAGGCTATAAGAAGAAATCAATGTGGCCTGAGACTTGTAATAGTCATGCAGATTTTGAGGGAGTAATTTAAGATGCCCTAACTCTGCAGGAGCCTGGCAAAAAACTGAAGTACACTTACTGACCCGCCACTAGTCAGGTAAGCCAGGACAAAAGTGTCAAACAAAGTCAAATGCTAAATCAATACAATTAACATACAAAGGAAAAGAAAGAAGAGGCCAGACACCCTCTATGGGTATATGAAAATAAAGGGAACAGTCGCTAAATAAAATCCAGGTGGTGAGTTCCACGCACCTTTCTGGTTGCATCAAGGAATGAATGTGGCCAGTGCCCTATAACAGTCAAGTAACTATTAAGGGAGGATGTTAAGGAATCTGTGACTCAGCCTACGGTATACAGTCAAAATATCGAGTTTTTAATATCGATTAGCATTAATATCGATTAAAAAATATAGAATGGACACAATATCGACTGGACAGAATATAGACTACAAAAATATCGAATAGGATAGCATTAATATTGAATCAAAAAATATAGAATGGACGTAATATCGAATGGACAGAATATAGACTACAAAAATATAGAATGGACAGAATATAGACTATAAAAATATCGAAATTGAGGTAAGTAAGTTAATATCAATTTTTAAAGTGTTTTTATGTTAGTATATGTTTGAAAAGTGTATATTTATTTTATTATTTATATTAATTAATAATTTTTATGGTATTTAAATTTTGCGTAATATAATTCTGTAGCGGGTTGTGGGTTTATAGGGGAATAGGGTGGGAAGTAATTTAATTATAATTAATTAAATATTTTAATTTATTATTTTGTATTTATTTTGAAATAATTGTTAATTAATTATTAATTGGTAATTAATTAAAATATAATTTGTAATTAATTGTAATTAATAGATTAATTGATAAATATGTTAATTTTAGTAATTTATTTTCTGTAGTGGGTTGTGGGTTTATAGGAAAATAGGGTGCGAAGTTATTTAATTATAAATAATTAAATATGTTAATGTATTTATTTGTATTTATTTTGAATTAATTGTTAATTAATTATTAATTAGTAATTAATTAAAATATAATGGGTAATTAATTTTAATTAATTTATTAATTGATAATTATGTTAATTATATTAATTTATTTTCTGTAGTGGGTTGTGGGTTTATAGGGGAATAGGGTGGGGAGTAATTTAATTGTAAGTAATTTTATTTTTAGATTCCTTTTTTATCTAATTTTTAATTCTTTTTTAATTGTTAATTAACTTATTGTTAATTGGTAAATAATTTGTATTAGTAGGTAATTAATTTTAATAATTAATTTGTATTTGTATTTGTAATTGATTAATTAATATATTATATAAAAGTGTTAATTATTTAAATTAATTTGTAATTGGTATTAATATTGATTTTATTTTTATTTATATATGAATTATTTACTTTCCCTACTGTTGCACTCACTGGAGTGGGAATAGTAATTTTTACCCTCCTGCTATCCAACGTTTTCCCTACTGTTGCACTCACTGGAGTGGGAATAGTAATTTTTACCCCTACGCGATCCAACGCTTTCCCTACTGTTGCACTCTCTGGAGTGGGAATAGTAGTTTTTACCCCTACGCTATCCAGCGCTTTCCCTACTGTTGCACTCTCTGGAGTTGGAATAGTAATTTTTACCCCTACGCTATCCAACGCTTTCCCTACTGTTGCACTCTCTGGAGTGGGAATAGTAATTTCTACCCCTACGCTATCCGACGCTTTCCCTACTGTTGCACACTCTGGAGTGGGAATAGTAATTTGTACCCCTACGCTATCCAACGCTTTCCCTACTGTTGCACTCTCTGGAGTGGGAATAGTAATTTTTACCCCTACGCTATCCAACGCTTTCCCTACTGTTGCACTCTCTAGAGTGGGAATAGTAATTTTTACCCCTACGCTATCGAACGCTTTCCCTACTGTTGCACTCTCTGGAATGGGAATAGTAATTTTTACCCCTACGCTATCCAGCGCTTTCCCTACTGTTGTACTCTCTGGAGTTGGAATAGTAATTTTTACCCCTAAGCTATCCAACGCTTTCCCTACTGTTGCACTCTCTGGAGTGGGAATAGTAATTTTTACCCCTACGCTATCCAACGCTTTCACTACTGTTGCACTCACTGGAGTGGTAATAGTAAATTTTACCCTTTCCGCTATCCTACGGTAAAAATATTGTAATTTTGTTATTAATATTACCTTTATATATATATATTTATTAACAAATCAATATGTATGTGTTTTTTTTTTACTTACATTAATTATTTTAAGGTTATTTAAGTATTTTAAGTATGTTTAAGTTATTTATATTTATTATTTCATTAATTTTTAATTAATTTAAAGCATTTTAAAAAATTCAATATTTTTATTAACTGTGGGGTCGATTAGGATGGCGGACGGAAACGGGTACCGTCCGCCATGGGCGTGGAAAAATCACTCCGGCCTGCACCGCGGAGAATCCGTGGTTGCGATTAGGATATCCATGTCAAGAAACTCCGACCGCGGCGGACGGATCACATCAAACACCGTCCGCGGCGGACGGAACACATCTAACACCGTCCGCGGCAGACGGAACCAAAAGAACACCCACCACCGCAGACGGACATGACCGTGGGAACAGGCCCAACCGCCGCCATACCTGCGGAGGATCCGTCCGCGCGATTAGGATAATGCCGCCATTCCAACGGAACTCACCGCCGTCCTCCACTGTCGCGGAAACAATACCTCCGAAACTGACCATGACTGCGGAAGGACCACACAAACACCATCCCTGCCGTCAACCCAATTACAAAATGGCAGACGGAAGTAAATAGAAAATACATTAAACCGAACACCCAACCACCAGAAACACCCACCCCCAGCAGCTACACGCCCCAATGACACCCCCCCAGCTCCGTAAAATGCACATAAATCACCACACCCACAGAACACCTGATTGCCTACAACCATTGGGACACCACCACCACACAGAGTATAAAAATATACCCTCCCACTACCACAGTCCTTTGCATCACAGCACAGCTGCAAGCAAGAGCCACATTACCACGAACAGCAGACACACACAAACACACATACAACCTGCTCACAAACACACACACCACACAACCCAACCCAACACCATCCCTACACACCACACACCTGCATATCCCACCCCACCACACCAACAAATTCACTGACACTGAGTTGAAGGTCATGGTGGATGAAATCATCCGTGTCGAACCACAGCTCTTTGGCAACCTAGTCCAGCAGACAACCTTGGCAACCAAAAACCACATGTGGCACAGGATAGTGACCAGAGTGAATGCGTCAGGGACCGTGCCACACACCAAACACGACATCCAGAGGCGGTGGCACGACCTCAAGGCAAGGGTGAAAGGCATCAGGGCGGAGAACCACCTGCGGGCAAACCACACTGGCGGCGGCAGTCCCCCGGAGCCCTTACCATTTGCTGAATGGGAGGAGAAGGTGCTGGGCATACTGCACCCTGAGAGCCTGGAAGGAATCGAGGAGGGAGAAGAGGCTGGTAAGTGCAAACAAATGACCACGATCACACTGCCATGGTCTGCCATGCACAACTGACAAGACACATCTCCCTGGCCCCAATCCATGCATGTGGACCACACAGTCACCCAAATGTGAAGTCCTCAGCTCAAATGCACCCACCATAACAAACCACAAATGTTGCCTCCTACTTTCCCATGCTTGCATGTTGTCAGAGCAACCAACACCACAACTCCCAACAGGCCCCCATGTCCACAGGGAGGGATGGCGGTGGGTGGGGGGTGAGAGAGACCAGCACTACAACTCCCAACAGGCCCCCATGTCCACAGGGAGGGATGGCGGCGGGTGGGGGGTGTGAGAGAGGTGTGTGGGGTGTGTGGGAGACCAGCACTACAACTCCCAACAGGCCCCCATGTCCACAGGGAGGGTGGTGGTGGGTGGGGGGGGGTGAGAAAGGTAATTGATTAGTAATGTTGTTACCAAAACCATGTCATGTCCACAGCATTGATCATGATAATCTTGTCCCTCAGGTGATCGCAACTTGACTGGTGCAAGCACCAACCGCCAGCACCAGTCGTCCCCCTCACAGCACGGACTCTCTGCGGACGAGCCCATTGCCAGCTCAGATGCAGAGGAAGAAGCGGGACCAAGCAGACTTCCAGGGGCATCAGGCTCACAGGACATCACTGCCTCCACCACCACAGCCTGTGTCACCACACCATCACCTGCCATAGTGAGCTGTGCAGCCACCACCACCACCACCTCCACCACCACCACCACTCCTGCCTGTGCCACCCTGCCTGACCCATCAGCCGATGATGGGCCATCTACATCCCAGGAAAGCAGGGAGAGTGGACGTGAGAGGACACAGGTGAGGGCACAGCACACAACCAGGAGTGCAGTTGTCTGGCGAGGTGGGGAAGGACACCCACCCCATCCTGCCGCCGAAACCCTGGAAGCCATTGCAAGAGTCAATGCCTCCTATCAGCGGGCGCAGGAACAGTCTGAACGGGCCCACCAAGACTCACAGGAGAACAGCAATCTGTTGCGGTCCATAGATACGCGCATAGGGCAAATTGTGGACATCATGGGCCAAGCAACTGCTCTGTGGAGGGACTGGCTATCCCGTGCACCACCACCCCCCCTCACCCTAGTGCCCAGCGGGACCGCTCCCCAACACCACCGCCACCCACACCTGAGCCCACGGACATGGAGGGGGCCCCTGACCAACCTGCCCCCACAGCTGTCTCCGCTCCGTCTCCAAGACGGAGGGGCCGTCCGAGGCCGGTTGCAGGTGAGAACAGTGGTGTTGCCCCATCTACCCCCTCTAAGAGGGGGCGCCAATGACTTCACCCTTGTCTGAGCCTGCCATTCACCCTGAAAACTATCCTGTCCCACAATGCCAACCATTGCCACACGTCTGTTGGACTAGCTGGACATCACACATTGTGGTGTCCCCACGGTGATTTCATCTGCCATGACCTTCAACTCTCACTCCCCCACCAACACTTCTTTGTAAATATGCACCAACAACAATCCTCAACCTGTAAATAAACATCACGTAGACACTCAATGTTGTGTTGCCTCCATGTTTTATTCACATGAATTTCTTAGAATCTAACGTTACCAGGTGCAGGGATCAATGTTGTTGAGAATCATGCCTCTGTGGGAGTGACCTAGCGATAATGAGAGAACAACAAACACAGGTCAGGAAAGAGATTCACACCCATCACAACACACTGTACAGCAACATCCCACAAACCACACTCATCACCAATAAGTGGATCACAGGACACACATCAGGGAGCATACCATGTACCCCATCTAACACACACATTTGCAAACAGAACATACCAGAACAGGCTGCATAGACACACCACATCCACACTCCACCACCAAAAATACATCACGCATTGTCTGGCTGTACAAGCGGTAGTTACTCACATTCAAGGGAAATAGAGATCAATGAGCTGACGCCTCTGGTCCACACCTTCTTCCTCACCACTATCCTCATCAGTCGACATGGGTGGGATGGGAGGCCGAGCAACCTGTTGGTCTTCAGGGTCCATGATCAGTTCTATGTTATTGCGCAAGGCCAGGTTGTGGAGCATGCAGCAGGCAATCACAATTTTGCATACTGTGCCTGGTGAGTATGGCAGGGCCCCTCCGGTTTTATCCAGGCAGCGAAACCTAGACTTCAGCAGCCCAAATGTACATTCTATCACTCTACGTGTCCTCCCATGGGCATCATTATAACGCAATTCACCAGGGGTAGTAGGATTCCTGATGAGGCTCAGCAGCCACGGCCTGTTTGGGTACGCCGAGTCACCTAGGTGGTGTGATGACAGACACAAATGTCATTACCATGAATTGTGGAAACACCATGCCACACATACAACACAATTGTCCTCACAACACACTGACAACACAATTGTCCTTCCAGCACACTCACCTACAAGCCACGCACGTTCTGGACGCAGATTAGCCATCAGTTGGGGGACAATGCTGCTCCGCATGATGTGTGAGTCATAGGCGGAACCGAGAAATCTGGCACACACATGCGAGATGATGTTGTCAGCCAGGCACACCACTTGCACGTTGATCGAATGGTAGTGCTTCCGATTCCTATATACAGCTTCACGTGCCTGGGGTGGTATGAGACCAATATGTGTCCCATCAATTGAACCCACCATGTTTGGTAACTGGGCCAGGGCATAGAAGTCCCCTTTGACTGCTGCCAACTGTGCCTGACGTGGAAAATGGATGTAATCATCCTTGTAATGCATCATGGCATTCAGGACATCCTGCAGAACCATGCTGAACATGGATTGTGACATCCCTCCCTCATGACCAACGGTGTACTGGAAAGTGCCAGTCGCAAAGAAATGTAGTGCCGCCATCACCTTTGCTGTGGGTGTGAAAGCTCCAGGATATGTCCTGCGTGGCTGTAGATGAGGTGACAATTGTGTGACAAGCTCCTGCAATCTCAGTCGGTCAAGCCGGTATTTGCGGATCACCTCCTCGTCAACCATGTCCTCCAGCACAGTGTATGGTCGATGCACATTTGGAGCCCTCCTGTGTGGGAGTAGATGGCAGCAGATGTCAAATGACCAACAACGCATAGCTGTGCAACACTATCACATCTTGAGCACCACAATGCTAATAATACATGTTGCAGACAGTGATGATATGTGTGACCACCACAATATATCAGGAAATAGAGCTGACTACACACAATGTACAGCCACAAAGAACATCCTGTGGGCTAACATGTACAATGTAACATGCACACATGTTAAAACATCTTGCAACAACACATGACTGAGGGCCCATATGTGGACAAGCGTCCACACAGACACACATGTACGTGCACAAACAACATGAAATTGGAAGACACCCTACTTGTGTTCATGTGCCCATGAACACACAGACAATGCCCCCTCAGCTGACATGCATGGGCACACAACAACAGACACGCATACACAGAATGCATGTACACACACATCATTGTTACTTGCACACACAAACAACACACTCACAACTGATAATGAATGTGTGTACACACCCTTGCGGTACTGTGTAGATGTGTAGAAATGAACACGTGTGTCCACAAGACCAAAACGTCAACACGTCGCAATGCACATCTGACGCTACTTTGGCCCACAACACTAGCCTTTGTTAACCACTGGCAAGGTCTACAGTCTGAGCACACATGCAAAAAATGGCCATGAATGTCGCACGTGGACATGGTCCATAGACTACACATCAAAAATCTTACATCATTCCGGACATGTCCTGACACACTCGTACAACTAAGAAGATTACATGTGTGCGGAGACATGCAGTGTGTGTACATACGCCATCTGGGGACGCCTTCCACCAACACAGGAGATGACCGATTACACAGCAAATATGCATGACATATGCTGTATTGTCAATGACCATCCCGGTTGCACCCCGCTAAATGCATGTGCGCACTACCGCGGCGGTGCATCATTTGAAATCTATCACTCACTGGCGCCGCTATGGCGGTGCACGCCTTCCGCGGTGGCGGTGCAGGCAAACACATACTTTTGATGACGCAATCTGAAATGGCAGTTGAAACAACCCCTTACAGTGTCATTGCCTCACCCACCGCTAGTCCAGAACGGTCACCCACCGCCAGTCCAGGCCGGTCACCCACTGCCAGTCCAGGCCGGTCACACACCGCCAGTCCAGGCCGGTCACCCACTGCCAGGACTGGGCGGTGCCTGGACTGGCGGTGGGTGACCGGCCTGGACTGGGGGTGGGTGACCGGCCTGGACTGGCGGTGGGTGACCGGCCTGCACTGGCGGTGGGTGACCGGCCTGGACTGGCAATGGGTGAGGCAATGACGCTGTAAGGGGTTGTTTCAACTGCCATTTCAGATTGCGTCATCAAATGTATGTGTTTATCTGCACCGCCACCGCGGAAGGCGTGCACCGCCATAGTGGCGCCAGTGAGTGATAGATTTCAAATGATGCACTGCCGCGGTAGTGCGCACATTCGGTTGGCGGTGTGGTAACGTGACGGTTCGTGCACATGTAGCCAATGGGAACAGGTTAAGCGTTGCGCGTAAGCGCATTCAAAAATTGCGGAAGACGTGCTCCCCCACAACAATGTGAGTCATTGGCTCTTTTTGAATGAAGCATCCAGGGAGAACCACCAGCTGCAGACGTGTGCCACTGGAATGAGCTCAGGGCCCTATATATGTGTGAAGATCTCGACCTGCTGCTCCTGAGCTATCCAACAACTGCTGCCTGCGACCATCACCTCGACCTGCTGCTGCTGAGATATCCAACAACTGCTGCTGCACTGCCACAGTCGTGACCCTTGCCATGCAGGGAGTGCGAGAGACCCGGTCTCGTCCCTTCAACGCAGCAGAGCTGGATGTCCTTGTGGACGGTGTGCTGAGCCACTATGAACGGCTCCACGGTGCCCCCGGACAGGTGGTAAGTGAAGTGTGTAATATGTTGGTGGACATGAGGTGGTCACTGACTCCTTGCTTCTGCAAGCTTGGCGGTGAGCTGTGGGACCTTCACATGTGTTTTACTGTGCATGGCTGCATGAAGATAAGTGTTACTGCAATGTATATGATTGTCAAACAGTCCACTGACGTTCCCTTCTTGTCTCCCATCCTGGTAGGTGAAGCTGCACCTTCGCAAGGCCGTGTGGAAGACCATAGCACGTGATGTACGGGCAGTGGGGGTGTGCAAGAGACAACACACACACTGCCACAAGCGCTGGGACGACATATCCAGGCTCAGCAAGAACGTTGCGGAGATGACACTGGGGATCATTCTGAGAACAGGCCACCTTGAACGACGCACCATGACACCTCTAATGCACCGCATAATTGCTGTGACGCATCCTGACCTGTCCGCCCGGCTGAGAGGGGATCAACAGCAAACTAGCGGTAAGCAGACTGTATGTGTCTGTAACTTGTGAGTGAATGCATGTATTCGTGCTCAGACACAGTAGTGACATCCGTGGTGCGTATCTTTAGCATATATTGCATGTTGGTGGCATTAGCGGAGTGAGCGGTAGCACCCATGTCCGCCAGGTAGACATGCCAGTTGATTTGTATTTGAGGGTTCCAGGACATGCCGTTGAGGTCTGGTGTCCCATGGCATGACATGTGTGGTGGTCTGCATGCATTTGCCCTGTTTGTATGATGTACAGGTTTCACATATACCCACGGATCTATGATGTGTGGATGTGTGGTAGGGGTGGTTTGTTTACAGGATGGGTGCTACATGTCAATCGACTGTACGGAACGGTGTGACTTTGAAACCTTCAGTACGTGAGTGTGTCACTTAGGTTCACATCTCTTCCCTCTCTCTTCCAGCTTTGGCCGAGGGCACTGAGACACAGACGACGGAGATGAGTGGTGGCAATGCATCCGGATCCGAGATGACACACACGCAGACTGACACTGAAGAGGGCAGCCACGGAGAGGGGGACAGAACCGTCCCTGAGGACTCACATGTGGAGACACCATCGCCCTCATCCTCAGAAAGTTTTGGTGAGTCAGCACTGTTGTCACAGACAGGGAGTGGGCAATCGACACCTTCAGTCGGGACACAGCACACAGGGCCCACACTGCCACCCACTGCAACATGTATTGCTCGTGCTCGCCAGAGGAGGGGAGCAGAGTTTCCTTCGGTGCAGGAACCGCTGCCCCTGCACCTGTGACACAAAGTGCACTTTGTGCAGAGGCTGTTGATCTGCTGCGACAGCTGTGTGTAGGGCAGACCAACATGATCAATGCATTCCAAGACCACGATAGGAAGTTGGGGCAGGTGGTGGCATTCATGGAGGGGATGCATGGTGATGTTGCTGGTCTCCACAGAACAGTTCAGTCATTGGCAAACACTGTGTCCTCAGCCATTGTACAGTCGGATAGACAGGGTGCTACTTCTGTATCACCATCCACACCACTTGATGTTACAGGGGAGAGTGAGTCATCAGACCAGGCCTCTTATTCAGGTTATTACACTAGGAGCAGCCACAGGCAGCAAGGCAGGGCACGGAGGGCACAGACACCATCCCCTATGACTGTGATATCTTTCTCCGAAGACGACGTGAGCAACACTGGAGTTGACACACAGGATCATCAAGGGGTGTTGGTGGAAATGGATTCACATGCTACACTGGCATCCCCCACAAAAGGGACTCCCAAGCCAAGGCCACCTCCCAAGAGCAGGGACACTCCCAAGGACAAGGACAGTACCAAGGAAAGGGCACCTCCCAAGAGCAGGGACACTCCCAAGGACAAGGACAGTAGCAAGCAAAGGGCACCTCCCAAGAGCAGGGACACTCCCAAGGACAAGGACAGTACCATGGAAAGGGCACCTCCCAAGAGCAGGGACACTCCCAAGGACAAGGACAGTACCAAGGAAAGGGCACCTCCCAAGAGCAGGGACACTCCCAAGGACAAGGACAGTACCAAGGAAAGGGCACCTCCCAAGAGCAGGGACACTCCCAAGGACAAGGAAAGTATCAAGGAAAGGGTACCTCACAAGACCAGGGACACTCCCAAGGACAAGGACAGTACCAAGGAAAGGGCACCTCCCAAGAGCAGGGACACTCCCAAGGGCAAGGTAGCCTCAAAGGAGAGGGACACTACAATGGACAAGTGTGCACCCAGGGACAGGGCACCGGCAAGGGATCAGGGACATTCCAGGGACAGGACACCTCCTACGTCCACAGCACATCCCATGGGCAAGGGTTCTCCCATGGACACGAGCACCATCAAGGACAGGCATATATCACCCCTGGCTGCACTGAGGATGATGTTTAAGGAACGTACAACACATGTGTCAGCAGTGGAGTCCCCCCATACCTCTACTCCCATCCACGCCCCGCAGAAGCAGAGGAAGGAGTACACTGTTGTTGCATCCCCCATTACACATGATGCAGAGGGCAGAAGGCAGGCCCACAGCAAACAGCAGGCAGGGTCCAGCACGTCCCCAGAGAGCAGACCACCACAAGCACATGATACACCTTTGATGTCTGATGATGCCACTCCACTTACCAGTCCAGTCATGTCCGGGGTGCCCCTACGTTTCACAAAGAAACGGAGACACACACCAGTGAGACCTGACCACCCCAATGTCGCTCCAGTCCAGCTGTCCCCAGCTCCCAGAGCCACCCTGCCTCCTGGCTCATACAGCCCTGTGGCTCATCATTTCAGTGGTCCTAGTGGCTCATCTGCAGTTTACTCTCATGTGCCAGATAGTGGCACTGTGTCTATTGTTCGCTGTCATGCATCATGTAGTAGCACTGTGTCAGTTGTGCCCTCCCCTGTTGCAGGTACTGGCACTGTGTGTGTCCGCCACTCTCATGTGTCAGATGCAGGCATGGTATTTGTTGGTCAGTGTACAGGGACATGTCCTGGCAGTGTGTCTGGGTCTATGGCTCATGTGTCAGTCAGTAGATCTGTGGCTGTGTCTCACACTCCTGTTTCTGGTGCTGGCGGTGTGTCTGGGTCTAGGGCTCATGTGTCAGTCACTACAGCTGTGGCTGTGTCTCACACTCCTGTTGCTGGTGCTGGCGGTGTGTCTGGGTCTATGGCTCATGTGTCAGTCAGTAGATCGGTGGCTGTGTCTCACACTCCGGTTGCTGGTGCTGGCGGTGTGTCTGGGTCTATGGCTCATGTGTCAGTCAGTAGATCGGTGGCTGTGTCTCACACTCTGGTTGCTGGTGCTGGCGGTGTGTCTGGGTCTATGGCTCATGTGTCAGTCAGTAGATCGGTGGCTGTGTCTCACACTCATGTTTCTGGTGCTGGCGGTGTGTCTGGGTCTATGGCTCATGTGTCAGTCAGTAGATCGGTGGCTGTGTCTCACACTCCTGTCGCTGGTGCTGGTGGTGTGTCCGAGGCGAGTAGTTCAAGCAGTCCACCAGATTCTGTGGTGTGAGGTTTAGTTGCCATCACTCACATGTCATTTAACTTTGTGTGTAGATTGACGAATGTAACCACCTAGATATTATTATTGTCCTTGTCACGAGCCGCTTGACACACGTACTTGGGTTGCCTCTGATGTTCCTGCTGTGTTGTAAAAACTGCCCTGTTGCTGTTCTGATACTGCATTGTGCACTCTCATATGCTGCCTCTGATGTAGCTGTTCTGTGCAATGGACTGTTGATGCACTTAGCCCCTCTCATGTGCTGCCTCTGATGTACCTGCTCTGTTGTAAACACTGCCCTGTTGCTGTTCTAATACTGCATTCTGCCCTCTCATATGCTGCCTCTGATGTAGCTGTTCTGTGCAATGGACTGTTGATGCACTTACCCCCTCTCACGTGCTGCCTCTGATGTACCTGCTCTGTTGTAAACACTGCCCTGTTGCTGTTCTGATACTGCATTCTGCCCTCTCATATGCTGCCTCTGATGTAGCTGTTCTGTGCAATGGAATGTTGATGCACTTGGCCCCCCTCATATGCTGCCTCTGATGTAGCTGTTCCGTGCAATGGACTGTTGATGCACTTGGCCCCTCTCGTTTACTGCCTCTGATGTACCTGCTGTGTTGGCCACAATGCCCTGTTGCTGTTCTGATACTGCATTCTGCCCTCTCACGTGCTGCCTCTGATGTACCTGCTGTGTTGGCCACAATGCCCTGTTGCTGTTCTGATACTGCATTCTGCCCTCTCATGTGCTGCCTCTGATGTACCTGTGCCTTGCCATGGACTGTTGATGCACTTACCCCCTCTCATGTGCTGCCAATGATGTAGCTGTTCTGTGCAATGGACTGTTGATGCACTTGGCCCCTCTCATATGCTGCCTCTGATGTAGCTGTTCTGTGCAATGGACTGTTGATGCACTTACCCCCTCTCATGTGCTGCCAATGATGTAGCTGTTCTGTGCAATGGAATGTTGATGCACCTGGCCCCTCTCATATGCTGCCTCTGATGTAGCTGTTCTGTGCAATGGACTGCTGATGCACTTACCCACTCTCACGTGCTGCCAGTGATGTACATGATCTGTTGTACCCAATGCCCATGCTCTTGGATATTCTGATATTATGCACCTATTATGTTGAATAAAGCTAATAAATCATGTTTTGTGGTTTGTCGTTGTCATTCCTGGTTGTGTACTTCAATTGTGTATGTTTTGGTGCGATCGTCAATGTATTTCCTGTGACATGACACTCCCCCTTCCAACGTCACAGCCCTGCCAGGTACTCCCCTTCCGTCAGCAATTGGTGGGTTGGCGTACCTGTGTCGTCGTCGGTGATGGTTCATGACTTGCTGGTGGTGGAGCACGAAGAGTATCGGAAATGCGTGCAGCGCTGGGTCCATGACGGCGATCTGCTTGTGGTGTGTATCTCTGCAGTGGTGGTTCCGCCGTGTTCAGGCAGGTTGTTTTTCCGCAGGGAATTTATGTGTGTTTTCCGCCATCGTGATTTGGAGGACGGTCGGAGACGTCATTCCGTACGGCGGTGTGTCTGGATTGGGTGCGTCCGCTGCGGGGTCGGGTGTACTTCCACGGCGGTGTGTGCTCTTCCGCCGCATACGGAAATTTGACAGTGTTTCCCAACCTAATATGGCGGACGGAGTGTCAGCGGCAGGCGGACGGAAAAAAGGCTTTTTCCGCCTACTCCAGGACGGCGGTCGTCCTTCTGTCCGCCATCCTAATGAGCCCCTATATTTTTTACATCGATATTTTTGATTCGATATTTTTGTACTTACCTGTTTGGAGATAGGAGGTCGATATTTTGGTATTCTATATTTTTACCTCGATATTTTGGTAGGTCGATATTTTGGCATTCTATATTATGTCAATGATCCTCAGCCTCCATGATATTGGGCTCAGCTAGAGCGTTTACAAGTTCGGAAGAGTCGTCACAGGCCGCGCTTAGGTCCTTAGGTTGTTAAGTTGTCAGTGTGTAGGTACTCACACCATTTCTTTTCCTGTTGGTGTATTGATCTTTGACTGTTAGCTAGCTCTTGGAAGTACCATGGAGTAGAGGATTTAGGATTTGCAGACTGTGGCTTCAGTCAAGCAAACAGGTATATATAAATTGATCATCATCACCCCAATCGTGAATTAATGATTGATGATTATAGTGGCAAAAAAGACCTCAGGGTACAAACAAAGAGGCAAGAAATTATGAGAGACAAAAGAAAGGTAGTGTAGAACCTTGGATTCACTGATAATGGAAGCCTAAGAAAGGTATGAAATGCCTTTGGGAGATTGTAACTTAGGGTTATTTGGATAGGCAAAATTGCTTCAATACTGGTGTGGGAGGCCCAGAGTTAGTAAGATATTTAAGTCAGTATATTTGTTGGCAGGGTATGCTCAGACGTGAGTCCCTTGCTCATTTTGCCACTGGAATCAAGCAAGCCCGGCTGAAGACGGCTGTAATGCTAGAAACCGGTCCTGGGAAGCTTGATTCCGGTCCAGGGAAGACATGGCTTGGCAGTTCGGGCTGGACTGTTCCCATGAGGCACAGGGTCAGACTGATTTGCATATGGCCATGTCTGAACTGGGGTGGCGGAGTGAGCTAAAGAACGGTGATGGATTAAACCCAGATCAGTTGACTGGGGGTGAGTGTTTGTATTGTCAACGCTCCGTCCATCACCACCTTTGGTTTTTCTTTGTTCTCTCTATTGATAGCCATACCGGTGTGTACCCTTTGGGGGGCGCCACCCGGTAAGCTCCCTGTTTGGCTATGAAGGCGGTTTGGTAGGTTCTGTCGTCTGCTAAGTTTACTACTCCCATGCTTTTGTCTAGCCTTAGTTTTTTTATACTTATTCGTGCTTTTTTTCCCCGCCATAGGAATTTTGTGATCTGATTTTCCATTTTACGTTGGAAATCATCAGAGAGGAGAAGTGGTAGCATACGTAGCAGTTAGTTGATCATTGGGCTGATCATCATCCTAATCGTTTCTATTCTGCCCCACCAGGTTATGAAACTTGGGGGACCAGGATTCCAGGAGAGTCTTTGTTTTCTCTAGCATTGTCTTCTCATATCGATCTAAAGTGGATCTAAGATCATTTCCGAATTGTATCCCTATGTATTTGATGTACCCTGTTTGCCATATCAGGCCCGAGTTCCCTGGGGTGTCTCTGGTGGTGTGTATGTTGAGGGGTTTACATTCAGATTTGTCCCTGTTGAGTTTGTATCCTGAGTGAGTTGAGTATGTGTCAATATTGTCCATCAGGCCCTCTGTGGAGGTCCCAGGTTGCTCTGTCATTATGAGGATGTCATCCGCATACGCGGCTTGTTTGACTTCCACGCCCTTAATTCTGACTCCCCTCACCTCTTTGTTGGCATTAATATCCCTGATAAGGGGCTCCAAGGCCAGGAGGAATAATGAGGGGGATAAGGGGTATCCCTGCCTTGTTCCGCGTTGAAGTGTGAAGGGCTCGGAAAGTGATCCATTAACGACAATGGATGCTCTGGGGTTTTCATATAGAGCCAGTACTTTCCGTATGTATTGTTCCCCGAGGTTGAATGAGTGCATGCACTTTTCCAGGAAGGTCCATGAGACTCTGTCAAATGCCTTCTCGGCATCTAGGGTGATAGCCACTGCTGGTTCTGTTACTTTGCTGGTATGTTCCAGTACGTGGCATAGGAGTCTAGTGTTATCGTTCGACATGCGGGACTTTAGGAAGCCTACCTGTGAGTTATTTATTATTTTTGGCAATTTGGGATTTAGTCTTCGGTTTCGATTGTCGTCCTTGTCTTCGTTACCGTCTTCAGTTCATGGCGATTTTCCTGTCAGACAGCTTTCTCCTCTCCCATACTTGTCGAACCGTGCCGGCTGCGGTTCGTTCCTCTCCTGAATATCTGCCCGTCTTGGTCTGCCCAGCCTTCGTGCTTCCTCCATCCCCCTTCTGTTCGTCTTCCTTATCAACTCGCTCCACGCCGCCCCCCATTCTTAACCCGTTCCTCGCTGGGTCGCTCGTTCAGGGCTGTGGGACTGGATCTGTCTTGGCTTTACAGTGCAGCGCTCAGCTTCTTTCTGTTCTGGTGCTAAGAGTCTCTCAGTGGTTTCGGTTTCATTCTTGTGGCGCCATCTTCTGTCCTCCGTGCTGCCTCCAGATTGCCGTCGTAGAAGGCTTTTTTCTTTCTTTCTCCGACACAGCTGCTCACAAGATTGTTATCATCTTCTATGGCTGGTGTTCCGAAATCCATGGTTGTCTTGTTTCAGCACAGAGACATCCAGCTCTACCTCCCTTACCTTGTCCTTCAGTGCAGCAGGAGTGCCTTGGATTTATTGAATGATCACTTCCTTGGATGTTGATTATGTGTAAGCTTTCCCAACAGCCATGTTATGCAGGGTCAAAGGATGTTACAGTGGGCAGCCACCGGCTTGGTGAATTTGTCAGTCTTTCCCTGGTGCAAACTGGCAGTTCCTTTATCTTTGGTCATTTTGCCACCCAGCCAGGTGCAAAAGTGATAGCCGCACTGTATGGCAAGTCTCTAATGAGACAGATGCAAGGAACCAGCTGTGGGGCCCTGGGATCAATCAATCAATCAATCACGGCATTTATTTAGCGCACTACTCACCCAGAGGGTCTCAAGGCGCTGGGGGAGGGGGGTCCGCTACTGCTCGAACAGCCAGGTCTTGAGTTGCTTCCTGAAGGCGAGGTGGTCCTGGGTCAGGCGGAGGTGGGTCGGGAGGGAGTTCCATGTCTTGGCGGCGAGGTAGGAGAAGGACCGTCCCCCTGTGGTGGCTCTTCAGATACGGGGGACGGTGGCGAGGGCGTGGCCGGTCGATCGAAGCTGGCGTTTGGGAGCGTAGAAGTTGAGGCGGCTGTTGAGGTATCCTGGGCCTTGGTTGTGTAGGGCTTTGTGTGCGTGGGTGAGGAGTCGGAAGGTGATTGTCTTGTTGACCGGGAGCCAGTGCAGGTCTCTCAGGTGTCCGGAGATGTGGCTGCGGCGGGGGATGTCCAGGATGAGACTTGCTGAGGCGTTCTGGATCCGCTGGAGTTTCTTCTGGAGCTTGGCGGTGGTTCCGGCGTAGAGGGAGCTGCCGTAGTCCAGGCGGCTGGTGACGAGGGCCTGGGTGACCGTCTTCCTGGTCTCGGTGGGGATCCACCGGAAGATCTTACGTAGCATGCGCAGGATGTTGAAGCACGACGAGGAGCCGGCGTTGACTTGTCTGGTCATGGAGAGGGAGGAGTCCAGGATGAAGCCTAGGTTGCGTGCGTGGTCTGTTGGTTTGGGTGCGCTGCCTAGGGCGGGGGGGCCACCAGGAGTCGTCCCAGGCGGAGGGTAAGGATCCCAGGATGAGGACTTCCGTCTTGTTTGAGTTCAGTTTCAGGCGGCTGTTCTTCATCCATTCGGATACCTCTTTCATCCCTTCGTGAAGGTTGGCTCTGGCGGTGGCGGGGTCGTTGGTGAGGGAGAGAATCAGCTGGGTGTCGTCGGCGTAGGAGATGATGTTGAGGTTGTGCTGGCGTGCGATGTCTGCGAGGGGGCTCATGTAGACGTTGAAGAGGGTTGGACTGAGCGAGGAGCCTTGAGGAACTCCGCAGATGACTTCGGTGGCTTCAGATCTGAACGGGGAGAGGCGGACTCTCTGTGTCCTTCCGGCGAGGAAGGAGATGATCCACTCCAGTGCCTTCTCCTGGATTCCGACGTTGCTGAGTCGCTGCACTAGTGTACGGTGGCAGACCGTGTCGAAGGCCGCGGAGAGGTCTAGGAGGATGAGGGCTGCTGTTTCTCCGTTGTCAAGCAGTGCTCGGATGTCATCGGTGGCTGCGATCAGGGCGGTCTCGGTGCTGTGGTTGGCCCGGAAGCCGGACTGCGAGAGGTCGAGGGATCCGTTCGTCTCGAGGAAGGCGGCCAGCTGCTTGTTGAAGGTCTTCTCGACGACTTTAGCAGGGAACGGGAGCAGCGAGATGGGGCGGTAGTTCTTGAGGTCGGTGGGGTCCGCTGATGGTTTCTTTAGTAGAGCGCTGAGTTCGGCGTGCTTCCAGCTCTCCGGGAAGGTAGCGGTATCGAAGGAGGTGTTGATGATGTCCCGCAGGTGGGGTGCGATGACAGCGTCGGCCTTGTTGAAGATGTGGTGAGGGCAGGGGTCAGTAGGAGATCCGGAGTGGATGGAGTTCATCGTGCGGACGGTGTCTTCGGTGCTGATCGGGGTCCAGGCGCGGAGGGTGGTGGTGGGGGGCGGTGGTTCGGTCATGGCGTGCGTCGGTTGAGTGCTGAAGCTGTTGTGTATGTCCGCGATCTTGTTGTGGAAGTAGGAGGCGAGGGAGTTGCAGAGGTCTTGCGAAGGGGTGATGTCGTTGTTTCCGGCGTTGGGGTTGGAGAGCTCTTTAACGATGTTGAAGAGTTCCTTGCTGTTGTGTGCGTTGTTGTCCAGTCGTTCCTTGAATGCGGTTTTCTTGGTGGCATGGATGAGTTGGTGGTGTTTTCGGGTGGCGAGCTTGAGGGCAGTCATGTTGTCCGGTGTTGGGTCTCTGCGCCATGTTCTCTCGAGGGCTCGGCAGTTCTTCTTGGAGCTCTTGAGTTCGTCGGTGAACCATGGGGCTTTCTTGCTACCAGGTCTGCTAGGCGGGGTCTTCAGAGGGGCGAGGTCGTCTGCGCAGTTGCTGATCCACTTCGCGAGGTTGGTGGCCGCCTGGCTTGGGTTCGTTGCGCTGGTGGGTGGGTTCTTGCTCAGGGAAGTCGCGAGCTGGTCGGCTGTGATCTTGTTCCAGCTTCTGCGTGCAGCCTGTTGCTGGTGGTGGTGGATCGTGGTCCTTCTGAAGCTGAAGTGGACGCAGCTGTGGTCCGTCCAGTTGAGTCCGGTGGCGTGGCTGAAGGCGATGTCCTTGCAGGATGAGAAGACGGGGTCGAGTGTGTGTCTGGCGTAGTGGGTGGGGGTGGTCACCAGCTGCTTGAGTCCGAGGTTTGCGAGGTTGTCCAGCAGGGTGGTGGTGTTGCGGTCGTTGTTGTTCTCCAGGTGGAAGTTGAGGTCCCCGAGGAGGATGTAGTCGGCGGAGAGGAGGGCGTGCGGGCTGATGAAGTCGGCGATGTCTTCGCTGAATTGTGTGCGTGGTCCCGGGGGTCTGTAGATGAGGGTGCCTCTGAGGGTGGTCTTGGGGTTGATGTGGACCTGGAAGTGCAGGTGCTCGGCGGGTGCGAGGGTGTCATCGGTGTTGGTCGTGATGTGGATGGTGTTCCTGTGGATGATGGCGATGCCTCCTCCGGTCTGGTTGCTGCGGTCCCTTCGGATGATCTTGTAGCCGTCTGGGATGGCGATGGCGATGTCGGGTGCTGAAGAGGCGTTCATCCAGGTTTCCGTGAGGAAGGCGACGTCAGGGGCTGTAGTATCGAGCAGGTTCCAGAGCTCGATGGCGTGTCTGTGGATGGAGCGGGTGTTGAGCAGGATGCATTTCAGGTGGCTGCTGCTGTTGCTCGTCTTGGTCTTGGTTGGTGCAGGAGTATTGCTGGTCCGGATGCAGGTGAACTTGCAGACGTTGCAGCAGAAGGGTCCGTGGGTGCGTCTCGGGGTGGCTCGGTAGCATCCTGGGATTTGTCCGGCGTTGAGTGCGTTGAGGGTGGCGGCGTCGTGAGGGTGGCGGGATAGTGAAGATAGGTCAGTCTGAACAGAATCCAGCACAAGGCAGTGGGTGCAGTACATGTGCGTCACATGTATGCTATTAGGCCTTTGTGCTTTGTGTGAATTTCAATACTGGCGCAATTAGCATCCATTTTGGATGCCTCTGGCACAGGGGTGCTACTGCTCAGCACATTTGTTGCTGCTTTTGTATGCAAACAATGCTATCTTGCAGAAGTGCACAGAAGGTGGCAATGTAACAAATGAGCTTCCTTCCAAGCAAATTCTTTACAATGGCTTTGTACCTGGAGCACCAAATGCAGCTCAGAGATACAGTAAAGTCCTTCTTTGTCTTGTTTACCTGAACACTGTCAAAATGGGGTTTCAAATATAAAAACATGTCAATAGTGCACAGGTTTGTTAGCATTACCACCCAAACAGTAACCATTCCAACCCATTTACAAGGCCCTAAACCTAATACACACATACTTTAATTACTTATCACTGTACTCATGTTGTCATACAATCAGACCTGACATGTACGTAACATGTAACATGTATGTATAAAATCCAAGCTACTTCACACTCAGATGTATACAGTTTATAACCATTGAATGTTCTTCATGAGGATCATTTGATATTCCTTCAAATAATTTTAGAATTAAGCATATATTTCAACAAGTCCTTTTTTGCAAGAGCTACTGCATACTTTTGGGCACATACATTTTTATGTAATCATCTGTTGATCAGCTGGTTTAATATTGTTTGTTTTCACGAATCCTCATGTTTCCAATTTTACAATAGTTTAGCCTTCTTTTTTTACAATAGTTTAGCCTTCTTTTAAGACATCCTGTTATGAAGACTAGTTATATGTTAAGGGTGCGCCTTATTGAAGGTTGACTGAAAAAAGGCCTGGTGTTGACATTTTCAGGTTTGTAAACTTCTTTGGTTCTAGCCTAGACACACATAATGCCATCAGTCTCAAATGTTCAGTCAATGCACTGTTCTAAACTTTTACTCCGTGACCATTGTGTAATCTTCCAGATTCTTTTAATTGCCACAAACTGCCTTTCTTGACAGAATACAGTCTTTAAATTATTGTATAATTTCCCTGAGCCTCTTGGTTCCTTTCATGATCCACAGCTGTACCGTACATTTGATAGAATTTGGACTCTGCTGCTCCAAACAAAAATATGAATGTGATGTGATTGGTGGATCACACCCATTCACTGGGAAGATTCTGTTGATATCATGGAAGCTGAAAATTGCAAGGTGCTAGAAAAAGAAATAAACCACTGATTCACTTTCTCCAAGTCTGAAATAATGCTTTCCCCTAGTCGTTAATAGTACAAAAAGTATATTTAGAGTACAAGAACAATCTAATTTACAAAAGCACCGAATTATGCTGATGAGGTGTAGGTTTCAGTGAGAGCTAAAATCTAATATCCTTGACTACTAGCTAAGTATTGAATGCTGTTCATATGGTTTTCCTGCACTGCAGGCGATGATCAGTACATCCTCAGTCTCTTCACCCCGTTCAGTGAGCATATTTTTTCCTTACTTGTATAATTTTTAATAGTGCTTCATTTATAACCCATTGCTTTTAAATAGAAGCCAGTAATTGCAAATCTTATTGGTACATTCACCACGAAATTTGACTCATCATATCTTATTAATTAACTGAATTCTGCCACACACACGCTAACAGCCTGTTAACTATCATCTTGTCATTGGTGAATGATATGGGGTGAAAAACACATCATCTGATGACAAGATGTACCTTTATCAAAACGAAATACTGCCAAGAACAATACAAACAATGTGATCATTTGGAATGCAGAAATGTAATTGTAATAGGCAGAGTACTAGTTTCTATTTCTTTTAATTATGTGATAGGGACTGCACCCCTGTCACAATGGAAAGATGGGCTTGTGGGGTCTGGTGAAGGGTTCTTCCTAGTAACCAGTAGACATAAATAAATTATCTCATGCTATCTTTTTTCTTGTTTTGGTTTGTTAAAATGTTGAAATACAAACTAAATTGTAAATTGTAAATTGATACTTGTATAGCGCACTACTCACCCGCAAGGGTCTCAAGGCGCTTGTACGAATACCGCTGTGGAACCCATCCTGGCTTTCCCTGTGAGTTGTCCACTCCTGGCCACCCCCAAGGTGGAGGCCAGGCATCCTTAGCGTTGTGGAGATTAAGCAAGCTATTGCCCAGAGTTGCAGAGTGGGACTCCATGATTGGAATAGGCACCGAGGCAAGAATTATCAGGTCCGTGGAACTTTTGAGCCCAAGACCCACCGAGGCGGGGAATTGAACCGTGGTCCCGGGCTAGACCTCTGCATCAGGGTCTGCCGCTCTAACCATTGAGCCACACTTCTCCACACTAAAACTAAAGAGTTGCATCTGGGAGCAAAGTCTAGCGTGTAGCTCCCATGTTAACCTGGCTCGTGATCAACGGGTATTGGTGAATTAGCTATGCCATAAAATTTAGCAGCATTTTATACGGGATGCATAAACTTCTTTTACATGTTGTATTGTTGTTAAAAGGTAGTGTTGAGATATCTGATGCGTAGAGCAATCGAAAGGCATGTATCTGTCACTCATTTATTAACATTTATGTTTTTCTAATGAATCATCCTATTTAGTAAATTTGTAATTGTGACGGTGGTTAAACTAACTGACCCTTGTACTAAATATGTATAAAAATAAAATTTTTAAGTTCTTGTACAAAGTAGTGGGAAAATATTACAAAGTCACCAGTCATGGCCATTTAGTTTTAATCAGATCCTTAGCTTATAGTGCAAAGTAATCACATTTTGAATAATTAATCACAATGACTAAAGACATTTAAATAGTCCACATTGGCGTGACACACCCACAACAATAGATAAGACTTGCATTTCAAATGTTTGTAAAAAATTCCACTGATTTGTGTTTAGACGTTAAAGCTGCAGTGTTTTTCACTGAAAGGTGTAGATTTAATGCTCTGTTGCATTTCGGCACAGACATTTTCTATCTCCAACGCTTGTATTTATTTACCTTTTTATAAAATGGCGAAGAGAGAACTTTGGCAAATTGAACAGATCGTATCGCAATAAGAGCTCAAACATGAAAACAAGAACGGCATGCAAATGTGTTATTAGTGTGCGCTGACTGTCTAACGTTGTCTTCTTTTTTACTCAAGTTCTTTTTTATTGTATATCAAAAAGGCAAAACATACACACCACGGTGACAGTGACAGTGTATAGGAACAAAAGCATTCCTGTCAGAATAACAATGTAGCATGAGTCATATCTGCACCATTAGTTTCACAGCAACAAAATAACATCGATATGTACGAGATACAGTAGGCCGCAATGAGATGGCATCTGATAAATGCATAATAAATCGCCTAGCGACACCTCATGAATAAATACACGAAGAAAAACAAAAAAGACAAGAGAAAAACATTCACATAGAAAAGTAAGGAGTCCAGAACAAACAAGATGAGTACAGGTCGGGGTTTGCTGCAGGGAGGGCATGAGTAGGAGCAATGGCATCATGTGTGGGGAGAGGGGCATGGTATTCCCCTCCATCTTGTATTGGGCGGTACAGTAAAGTGGGACATTAAAGGTGACCTTATTCAAAGAGCTGGAGCATCCGGAGTTTCACGGGGCTAAATCAGGTGAATTCTATGCACTTGAGATAGTGTATTAGAGGTTTCCAAAGCCGTTGGAACTTTGCCTCTGTTTTAGTTAAGTTGTGTGATAGCCGTTCCATTGCTAAAATATGCGAAATGTGGGTAAATCAATCATTGCGCTATTGAGGGAGAGGCTGCCTGCTTCCAAATGAGTGCTATAAGTTGCCACGCCGCTAAGAGCAGGTAGCTTATAAGCTTCCAGTCTGTGTGTCATTGCGGCTAAGGCCAGAGGTCTGATGCCCAAAATGATCGTGAGATACGAGGAAGGGAGCAGGTAGCCTACAATGTCTTCAATATGGCCCAGTATCTTCTTCCAATATGTATTAATTACTTTACACGACCACCAAATATGGTGCAAGTCCCCTGTGTCCTCATTACAATGCCAGCAGAGGGGGGAAGTACCCTGAGAGATAGTGGTCAGACGGGCAGGTGTGTGTCATACCATTGAAACATCAATCTATATGCTGTTTCTCTGAGGGAAAGACTGCGGCATGTTTTGGATATATCTCGCCACAATATCTCCCATTGTTTGGGCGTGATATCTTTCTGGGAGGTGTTGTGCTTGTTGACTGATAGGTATGGGTGTGCATTGGTGTAGAATGACAAAGTTATTATACATTATGTTAGGGGAGATTTATAAAGCGCTCGTACACCAACAGGTCTCTTGGCGCTGAGTTAGTGACCACCGTTATCTGAGTCTGTATCTAGCTATAAGCTTGAGTAAATAGCCATGTTTTCAACTTTTTTCTAAAACCCATGTAATTTGCTGTTTGCCTGATTGCAATGGGCATAGAGTTTCAGAATTGGGTTCCTAGTGTGGAGAAACATGAGCTTCCCATCGTTTTGCATCTGAATCTCGGGACCATTTGCGCAGACCTGAGGTTACATTTTGGGGAATATCTGCAGATCCTGGTGGATAGGTATTTGGGACCTTTGCAATGGATCGCTTTGAAGATAGTGTCTCCTGTTTTAAACATGCATCCCTGCGCTACTGGGAGCCAATGAGGCTCCCTCATCAACAGCTTTGTGTGGCAATGTCTAGGCTGTTGAAGGATGAAAGCTTTATTTTGTATCATCTGAAGTCTGGGATTTTGGTTATTAGGGAGACCCAGGTAAATAGCATTAGCGTAATCAAGTCTAGACAGAATCAAGGCGATAATAATTTGAGTGCTGCCCTCTCTGGTGGAGGATTTTCTACTTTTCCTGAGCTTTCTGAGTTGGAGAAAGCAGGACGTCGTAACCATCCTAATCTAGGGTTTCATAGATAGGTCCGTGTTAATTTGGATGTCAAGCCTTTTTACCGTGCTCTTGGGGTTGGGTGGGGGACCTAACTCTTTTGGCCAGTAAGCAGGGGTCCAGGAATTTTAATTTATTGTTGGAACTACAATCTCTGTTTTATCAGAGTTAAGTTTTAACTGCTTGCTATTCATCCAGTCTCTGATGAACCGCAGGGTGTTCTGGAAGAGCTCCTTGGAGTCTGATGTCTCGTCAATTGTAAACACCAACTGCATATTATCCGCGTAATCATAAATGTTAACCTTCATTTGTTTGAAGGTATGTATCAGGGGACAGATGTAAAGGTTAGAGAGATGGGGAGGGGGACAGGGATGAGCCTTGTCGTAGCCCACAGTTCGTACTAACTATAACAGAGCTATAAGGTGTGATGAGGACTGACTGAGTTTGGTCTTCTAAGAAGGATTTCATTCAATTTCAGGCAGTTCCCCTAAGACCTACCGCAGCCATTTGATCCTCTAAGAGTTTGTGATTAACAGTATTGAGTGCTGCTGATAGGTCCAGTAGGACCAGTGCCGAATCAGCCCTTTCGTTTAGGTCGTCCACTACAGATAAAATGATTGATCCGGTGGAGTGGGAGGGCCAAAAACTTGCCTGGTAGGATCAAGGAAGTTAGTCTCTTCTAAAAAGGAACAAAGATGTTCAGCTACATTTGACTCTAGAATTTTACCGGGGAAAGGGAGAAGAGATATGGGCCTGTAGTTGTCTAAACGCTGGGAGTTCACGCTAGATTATTTTGAAGCAGGATTATCACTGCTTCTTTGAAGGGGAAGGGGACATCTCCTTGCACGAGGGACAGGTTCAAAAGAGAGAGAGAGCACTTTCTGGAAAGGAAATAAGAATACATTTTTGTATATGGGGGGACAAACATCTTTAGGAGAGCCTGATTTAATTTGTTTAATAACTCTATGAGACGGTCTTTGCAATTGGGTTACTGTTTTCAAGTGTGTTCTTCGTATCCTGTGGGCTAGGGACGATGGATTCTTGAATTTTGTCTAGAAAGAAGAGATTAAGAACATCGCACAATTTCTGAGAGGGAATGGTAGGAGGTGTTACTCGGTCGAGTTGCAAAGATCCCTTACTATATTAAAGATGTCCTTCACTTTATTGTCTGAGTTTATGACTTTATTAGCGAAGAAGGATTTCTTTGCCTCTGAAATGGCTTTTTATAGACTGTCAAGCTTTGAGTAAATATCTCCTTAGTTTCTGGTGAGTATATTCTACCTCATTTCTGTTCTGCTGGCACGTTCTTAGTTTAGCTAATTTTAACTCAGCGGAAAACCATTTGGATGCCTCATGTCACAGAGCGCGACTGGTTTGAGGTAGGCATGTATATTACTAGCCTTCAATTGCCAATTTGAGATCTCTTTCTCATAGTTGTCTACGTTGTCCGTCATGGCAGGCAGACTGAGTGCCAAGGTATTATGAAAGGAATTCAATTTTGTGTGATTCTTATTTCTGGTCATAATTTTGGGACGAGCCAGGGGTTTGGGTAAAATAATGTCATTAATGTAAAGCTGATTAAGTGATGGTCTGACCAAATGCACGGGTGAATAACTAAATTCTGGAAAGTAAGGTTAATGGACCAAACCTGATGGAGTGTATGTCCTTTAATATGAGTGGGCACATGTATATGTTGTTCAAGATTCAGACTCTGTAGCATTTCAGTCAATTCCCTGGAGCCCAAACCCTTCTTCTTCATTCGCCCAATAGTTCATATCTCCAATTATTAAAACTTTTGCGTAATCCATAGTCAGTGAGGCGATGCTGTTTGCTAGATCTTTAGGAAACACCAACATCAGTATTGGTGGTCTATAGATAAGTACACACACCAATGCGAAGGTGGGGAGTCCAGCTTTATTGTTAAACTATCAGCCAGTGTAATCCCTAGTGGAGAGATGGCTGTGAAAGAAAGACACTTTTTAATGGCTACTGCCACACTACCCCCTCTTTTTCCAGAGGGTCTGTTTGTCTGTAATAGGTAATAGTTTTCCGGTAGTGCAGCTAATATATCAGGGGTGGATTCATCTGTTAACCACTTTGCTGTCATGAACAGTATATCAGGAGAGTCGATATCTAGTAAGTTGAATAACTCTAAATGAACCATAGAGCAAGTGTTTAAGTATATAATGTTTAATTCCTTTATTGGGTGGTTGTTGACTGTGGAGCTAGTATTCTTATTATTCGTTAAATGTTTGGCAAGCCAAAAAGTATCTGAGTTCATTGCTGGGCCGGAGTTGAGAAGGCCAAGTTTGTTGAGCTTGTATTTAATTGAGGAGTCAAGGTGATACTTGTATTGTGAGGCCAGCCGTTTCAATCCCTCGGCTGTATACATACTTTTGGGCATAAAAACTGGCCCTGGGCCCCAGCCGGACGCGGACGGGTGTTGACGAGCTTGCCTTTGGCGGGCCAGTGGCACGCTTGCTGCGCGCGTGTCTGCTTTGAGTCCGCGCTACTGCAGTAGTTTTAGGGCCCGCAGAGTACAATAGGCTCTGCCTCTCTCCTACTGATTGGTTACCCTCAGCCCAATCAGCTTCTTGCTTGCTAGCTGGAGGCATCTAAAAGCCATCAAGACGGTGCAAGTCAACTAATTTGATGCAACAATACAAATTCAAATTCAGCAGTAATAAGGTTAAAAAAGAGTCACAGTCCAAAAAGTAACATTGATATTGGTAACACGGACTTCAGAGCAGCAGGTGGCTTCTAACTGCGCTGCCGCTGTAGTTTTAAGGCCCATGGAGTACGACAGGCACAGCCCCTCCCCTACTGATTGGTTGCCCTCAGCCCAATCAGCTTTTTGCGTGCTTGCTAGCTGGAAGCATCTAAAAGCTGTCAAGACGGCTCCAATCGAATAATCTGATGCAACAATTCAAATTCAGCAGAAATAACGTTAAAAAAGAGTCACAGTGCAAAAAGTAACACTAAAATTGGTAACAAAGATTTCAGAGCAGCGGGTGGCTTCTAACTACATGTCCGCGCTACCGTCATAGTTTTAAGGCCCACAGAGTACAACAGGCTCTGCTCCTCCCCTACTGTTTGGTTACACTCAACCCAATCAGCTTCTTTGCTTGCTTGCTGGCTGGAGGCGTCTAAAAGCCACCAAGACGGCGCAAATCGACTAATCTGATGCCACAATACAAATTCAAATTTAGAAGTAATAAGGTTAAAAAAGAGTCACAGTGCAAAAAGTAACATTAAATTGGTAACACTGATTACAGAGCCGCGGGTGGCTTCTAACCTAATGTGGCTGAAGTGTATGGTAAGTGCTGGATTTGAGGTAATGGCTCTGACAAGCTTTTCAGGGAGAGTGTAAGGACGAATGGCCACAGGGTATACTGAGGGGTGTTAAGCCCTGTGCCACAGTTGGCAATACTGGAGCCGTGAGGCCTCCGTAAACTGGTAGTCCATTCTGCACTGGTCAAAGAACTTCATGACCTCTCCCTTGAAGAGGTCAATGAGAGTCCGACATTCTCTGTTGCTCCATTGGTGAAATGAAAGGGGTGAGAGCGCTGGAGGGAAGTCTGAGTTTAGCGCTATTGGTGTGGTTGGGGAGGGGTAGGTAGTCAGGCCTTTCTTAAGGGTCACTTTGTCCCAAATGTCGAGGACAGTCCAAGTAGAGGTGGCAATGTATGCGCCATGCGGCCAGGTGTGCTTAGGCAGCCAGGCCAGGTCCCACAATGGCTGACACACCACAGCTCAGTCCATGTGGAAACAGTGCTTCTCACTCTCTCGGACCACCCACTTCGTTATGTAAGGCAAGTTAGCCATCCAGTAATACTCAAGAAGATTAGGGCATGCTAGGCCTCCCCATTCCCATGGGAGCCTAAGCAGTAAATTAGCTATCCGGGGTCATTTTCTGTTCCAAATAAAAGTTCAGATGTCCTGTTGTAGGTGCAGAACATCATCCTGCGTAATCGCTGTGGGCAGGGTCTGGAAGAGATAAAGGACCCGCAGAAGCACACTAATTTTTACAACGTTCAGATGCCCCATCCAGGAGATGTGAAGGGACTTCCACCTCTGAAATTCGGCCAGGATGGAGCAGCGAAGGGGAGGCCAGTTAGCTTGAAACCAGGAGGAGAGTGTGGGAGTGATGTTGAATGCCAGTATCTAATGGCGTCCTGGGGCCACTGAAAGGGCGTGAGGCACTGCAGGGCCAGAAAATCCTGATCAAGGATAGTTAAGTTGAGCACAGATGCCTTGGCCATATTGATCCAAAAGCCAGAGGCTGCCTCATAAACCTGCAGGCAGGTCACAATGCTTGGGAGGGAGACATTGGGCTGAGAGAGTGTGAGGAGGAGATGAACCACAAAGAGACTAATCTTGTGGGGTTGGCCACCAAGGGAATGCCTTTCACTGTGTCCGTGTTTCAAATTGTAATGGCGAGAGGCTCAACCGCCAAGGTAAATAATAAGGGCCATAGTGTGCACCCTTGACGTGCACCTCAAAGAATGGTTACAGGCCTCGCGGTTTGTCCATTTACCAGTACATTGGCTACCGGTGCCACATACGAGGCCATTATCTTAGAGAGAAAACACGGCCCCAGCCCAATCTTTACCAACACAGCACGGAGGAAGGACCACTCTACCCTATCAAAGGCCTTCTCCACTTCCAATGAGAGAAGGTATGCTGAGATATCATAATGCTGCGATTTTTCAACTAAGTGAGCTACGCGACGGACATTGTCTGCACCCTGTCTATGATGAATAAAGCCAACTTGATCCGGGTGGATAAGGCCCGGGAGATAGGGTTCGAGTCTAGAGGGCAGGACTTTAGTAACCAGCTTTGTGTCCGTATTGAGTAGGGCTATGGGATGATAGGAAGAGCACAAGTGTAGGTCTTTGCCTACCTTGGTTTTGAGAGAGATTGTGACAGAAGTCATCGTGGGTGTGAGTCCTGTTTTTTGTAAGAAGGAATTAAATAGCCGTATTAGGTGGTCTTGTGAGTCGGGTAAAAAGAGCAGATAAAAATAAGCTGGGAGGCCATCTGGCCCCATGGTTTTAACCAGGGGTAGAGTTCCTGGAGAACAATCGGTTCATCCAGGAGATCCGCTTTGGTATGGATATAGGGATTCCCACTCGCAAGTGTCTAAATATGCTTTGATCACCTCTAGGGGTGGATCGTTCTGAGAGTATAACATTTGATGATAATCATGAAAGGCCTGGCGTTTGTCTCATTCTGTTAACGCCCGTCCTCCATCTGCAAGTTAGCAATATGTGTCTTGGCACGTGCCTGGCAAAGCCTGCGAGCTAGGAGTCTGCCCACCTGTTGCACCCCCTCGTAGTAGCGCTGTTTCAGTGCCAGGAGTGCATGCTCAGCCTTTCCTGTCCTCTGTGTGCCAAGGTGGCTGCGCCCCATGGCAAGATACCGTTTTTTTTTTTTTTTGCAGAGTTTTATATAGCGGGAACTAGACCCGAACCGAATCAGGTATCAGAGCGCTTTACATAGCACCAGTTACGTTACATGAGGACACACTTCATTTTAAGCACGGGGAGATTAAGTGATTTGCCCAGAATCACAGGAGGTTTTTTGGCGTTGTTACCGAGACTGGAACTCAGATCCCCAGGTCCGAGGTCGAGCGCCTTAGCCGTTAGGCCAACCCCTCTCCCAGTTTAGTGCGATGGGAAGATGTGGCTTTTTCCAGTTGCTCTAATTGTTTAATCTTCACCATCAAGTCAGAGTCCACAAATCTGGCCTCCCGTACCCAGGCAATGGCAATTGATGTGATCGCACCCTGGATGGTAGCCTTCAATCCATCACAGAGAGTGTGCAGAGAGGTTTCGGGAAGGGTGTTAGGAGAGAAGTACTCAGTGATATCCTTGCGCATCTCAGCCAAAATTACCGGGTCCTGTAGGAGGTGTGTGAGGCAGGTGCCAGGGTGGCGGTTCCTTGAGGAAAGGGTACTGTTTATGACGTGTCACATCTACTAAGCCCAGATTCTCAATATCACATTTGAGGTTAGATGACATTACCCCCGTATGTTAAAATGTGGCTCCGCTGTGGTCTAAGACACCAGATTAAAATCCCCACATACAATAATATCACCTTCCACCCCCTCTAATTATTCTTGCATGTTGCATCTAAGGTAAGCATCCTGTGAGGTGTTCTGTGCATATATGTTAAGCAATGTGAGGCTTGACTGCCCCCGAAGGAGTTGTAAGCCCAGATATCTACCCTCCCCACCCCAGACCACTTTGGTAACAGTTGTGTAGAAGCCTGCTTTACGGAGGATGTCCACCAAGCGTTTTGGTGTTTGTGCATGCCCAATGGCACCTGGAGTATCTTGGATGCACCATGCAATTGGCCCCCAGCAGGTGGGTCTCCTTCAGAAGGACGACATCAGGGTCATGTTGCGGTATGTATTGCCAGATTTGCCTGCGTTTATTTGGTGTGTTTAAGGCCCGCATGCTCAGAGATATCAATTTTGTGTCTCCCAGCGTGGACATGAAGCCTGATGGTGTAAGTAGGGCACTCTACCTATGAAGAAAAGATAACACAAAAGGGCGTTCTGTACCTATCTGGGGAGGAATCCATTACTACCCAACTCATCCCCAGAGGAAGGTAGTCAAAAGAAAACCCAAACGAAGCCCACAATACTGGGGATCCATTGGACAGAGTCATGAAAGAGGAGACAACACTGTATGCACCTGTAACTCCCTGCCACTCCCAATGCTAAGTGTGATCATTTGTCATCTGTGGTAGATCCCACAGACAGAATATGCAGACCTGAAATGGAAAACAAAATACAACTAATAGAAACAACGGACCAACAGGGTCCAACAGCGACTTCCATGTAATGCGGAGGCTGGCACCTAAGCGCCCCAGACCCGCTAGAGGAGTCACACTTCTGGGGAATATGTCACCAGGGCATGGTCATCAGAGGAGGAACAGGGTCAAAACACAATGTACGAAGAGGGCCTCTCCTCGGCCCGCGGCCCAGTGCTGCCAGTAATATGCAGAAAATTACACAGGGCAACGTCAATATATGTATACTGGCAGATGATAGTGTAGTCGAGCGTCTATGTCCAGAAGGGGCTTGTGGTGGAGCAAGTAGGAGAGATTCTCCCCCCTAGGCTACAGAGGTGATGAATGATATCTCGTTTGGTTTCCTGTGCAGACGCCTCAGCTTGTTGCCTGTCATGGCACTGCGATTTTACCATGGTCCAGATAGGCCGGAGAACCCTTTCATGTGGGATGTGGGCCCGTGCAGGTAAGGCCTTGTGGTCCTGGGAATGGACAAGGCCCAACAGATGCTTTGGCTCTGTGAGTGATCTCAGCAAGTGGCCTTTGCCCTCCCACAGGAACAGAAAGGCGAAGGGGTGGCCCCATTAGTACCATTTCCGCAGTGTGATGGGAGAGAGATCATGATAGAGGCAAACAGTATGTCCCCGGAACACAAGTTCAGCTTTGCCCCTAATGCTCCAGTATCACTTCTATCTCAGCAAAGAAATGCACTCTGGTCAGGATTTCTGGCAACACATCCTTGTGTCCAGAGCCTGAAGGCACCCGATGTACCCTGTCAAGTGTTGGTGGAAAAGCATCGTCATCTCCTCATATTGCCTGCAGGAGGTCTGCTGTATAGGACATAATTTTGTTGCCCTTCACTCCCCTGGGCACCCCCCAGATGCGAATATTGTTTCGGCGGCTTACATTCCCCAAATCTTTTTGTTTGGTTTGTAAGTCGATGTTTCGCTTTTCCAGAGCCATTACCCACCTCAATAACATCTCTTGGTCTTCTGATCTAGCATCTACTGTACGTTCAAGATCGTCCACTCTCTCACCTATGTCAGAGACATTTTTCTGGAGGTCCTGTAGGCAGGGTTTGAACTCGTCCTTAAGGAAGTCATTGTTGGAGCATATTTCCTTGAAGAAGCGGTCCGTGTAACCCTGCGTGACAGGGGCAAGGATGTAGGCTCAGTCTCTGATGTCAAAGGGGGAGGCAGCATTTCCAAATCTGCAGATGAGACCTTGGTCCAGAGAGACATCAATGGCTTATTCTTCAAGGTTTTATAGCATAGCATGTCAGCAAGTTTTGCGCCAGGTGCAGGTCAAGATATGCAGGGCTATCAGATGTGTGTTGTTCTATCTCTGCCAGGGGTGGCATGAGCAGCAGCAAAAGTGGCGAAGTGTGGCCAGGGGAGAAAGTAAGAGCCGATAACTGGGTGATGCTTCAGCAGGGCTTTAGCCGGCTAAAATGTTGAACAGATATTGTTCAGGGTGCTAAGCCGAAGGAGGGCAAGTTGCTCTTATTTGAGCCCCTTGTGTAATAGAGGAACAACTACTCACACCATCTGCCCCCTCCCCCTCTCCACCTAGTAGGGCAGGGTTGTCTTCTAGCTGGTACAGTCCACCTCACTGGGGCTAAGAGGTCAGGCACTGGTGGATCAGGAGAGACCACAGGGGCAGTTGATGTAGATGGCCTCACTGTCAGCGTCCTAGGCTGAGAGAGGCTAGCTCGGGCATTCCCTTCTCCCCGAAACAGCCAAGACACAGAGGCAGGGGTATGAGATCTCACCACGCTTGGCACAATGTCACAACCAGAGCACAGATATGCAGTCCCTGCAGAGATAGTCAAGTTTGCCTTAAGGAGCCGGGTCACGATGGTTCAGGAGTGTGCCCCCGATTGCCAACATAGCCACCACAGCCACCACACAAGTCGCCTCAAGGAGGCTCAGGCCCACTCTTTCCCAGTGAGGCTGGCAGGCTCGCATTCTTGGGGCCTCTGAGTCCACATCAAGGCAGGTATTAGGCATCTAGGAAGACACTGTTCCAGGGCCCTCTTGCAGTTCGAATGGCATAAGCGGCTCCCTCCGTAAACAGGACTTTAGACCATTAATCGAAAAGCAGGCAGGTAGGTCGTGGCACGTCCCATGAGGAAAGATGTAAGGGAGGGGGCCTTTCAGTAAAGTGTTCCCAGGCAATCAGCTATAAAACAGGCCACTGCCAAAAGTCAAAGCTCCAGGCCGAGGGCGTATTCGCATTCTCAGGGCCACCGGTCTCGCCACCAGCCGCCATGATCAGGACAAGGAATGGAGAGCCCCAGGAACCCCATACACAAAAAGCAATTTGGTCTGCCCCCTTACTTGCTACTCACCTCCAATTTTCTGTACAGGAGCAAGGACTCTGATAAGGCGTGTCTCAGGCCTGGAGCAAGCAGATGAAGCCAGGCGCGCACGCACTGCGGCGGCGTCAGACGATCCAGTGACCGGGCTCCCCTCGGTGTGCTGTCATCATCCACTGCATCCCCATATGCCCTAGGGGCCGACAGGCTGCAGTCTCGCAGTGGGAGCACTGTCGCACTCACCTGGAGTATCTAGCCACCACATGGCTTTTCCAGCAAAGATCCTTGCATTGTGTGAGGATCAGCAGCAGGGTGGATCAATCAGCCCCCTTGACCATGCCATGTCTCCAACACTTCTCCCAGGGACAGGAGTGCTGATAGGCCGCATGGCAGGTTGGGAAGTGACAGGCGAGGTAAGGTGGGTCCGCACCACGGCAGCTGCAGGCTGGAAAACTCGGTGTCCTGGACCTCCCAGGCAAGTCACTGGAGTTACTGCTGGGGGTTTAAAGGGTCAATGAGCCACGGCCTCAGAGGGGGAGTGCAGCCATGCACTCCTGGAGTGTCAGGTCGCAGCGCCTCCAGCAAGCTCTGTGTGCTCCACAATATTCAACATGGATGTGTCCCCCACTGAAGGTGGCCGAATGGTGGCCCTCTCTGCCAGGCACTGTTCAGGAGCAGGCCGCTAGATATGGTTGCTGCGATCGCAACAGGCTGGGCGATGCAAGGGCAGCTGGACAAAATGGCGGCGAGGGCACCCAGCTGTAGCAGAGAGCCTCCGCCGTCCAGCAGCCAGGGTCAATGTCAGAGGAGAGAGTAGCCCCTTCACGGATAGGACGGGAGGGTAGCCACCTTCCAACATCTATAAAGCACCCATTTAGCTGTCCTAGTGCAGTCGACGTCGCTAGATGGGCCTCGGGGAGTCGTAGAGCAGACAAAACACTTCCTACTCCATTCCCTCCTAGGCCACGCCCCGTAACGTTGTCTTCTAATCACCCTCATGCTGGGACTTGGTTTCTCTTTTGTATGTGTTTTTCTCTCTTAGCTGTACTGTCAGTACAAAATATGACGTTTTTCTATTCCTAAGGAACACAGTAACTTGTTCATTCTGATGCTTCACTATTAAATTACATTTATTGTTTTAATTTGGAGTGTTGTATTGTAACAAAGACTGTCCTACGAGCAATAAAATTGTTCATAATGCGTACCTGTTTTTCTATGAGTTTATCAATGTCAACATATTGCATGAAAATTATTTCATTTGGTTCAATTGGAACTTTCATTGACTTTGTATCCAGGTATTTCAATTTAAAACAGCAAAGTAAAATACAGAAAGAAAATCCCTTTTCTATCAATAATTCACCCAACAGCTAAAAGGCACAGTCTTGGATTATCTAGCTCTGCACATTGAGCATCGCAGAGAAGTGGAGGTGTGCAAGAATGTAAGGTAACAGTGAAACTTGAAGAAGACTCACGTGTAGTCCTTACCTGAAGCAGCGGCCATACAAAGATGGGAGTCCGCTGGCAAGGTAAAGACCGGCAGTACGCTCTTCTGTTCTTATCTGGTGTTTCAATTTGGGGACATGTTTTCTCTTTCACGTACCATTACTTTAATGTTTGTTGGCATCACAAAACTCATTGTGAAAGTTGAGTGAAAAGCTACAGGGGAGTGAAACTACTTCCTGAGATTCAAGTTTAGTGAACGCTGATAAAAAAGTGTTCATACAAATGCATCAAATACTAATTTAAAGGTTTTAAGCCAAACCTCTCAACAAAGACTTAAAAGGACCTAGTCAACATTCACAGCGAGATAATAATTGTTCTGGGAAAGTTCCAGTATGAGAAGCATCATCCTTTGAACAAGACAACTTTGTGTACAACGCCTAGAAGGATTCTCTTTCACAGACTCAATTTTGATATGTTGAGATTATCTACACTGACTTTTTAGTGAATGTTTGATTGTGAGAAAACTGAACTAAAAGAAAAGGGGGGAGGCATAAACTGGCCAGGAGCCATATTATGCATATAACATACTTTTTCTGTTTGTGCCACGATACACCTTTCAAAAGATGCACCAGACGCAAACCGGGACAGTACGCCCCATTACGAAGAATGCGCTCCCCTTCCAGGGTAGCCGGGAACTTGCGCTGCCCCAGGGCAGTGTATTCAAGTGAAATAAGAAGCAGCTGCCTCCAAGCCACTTCATGTTTCACAGTACAGGCGGTAAGCCACCTGCACTTTCAAGGGTGATAGAGATCCCCTTGCAGGCGGGTGCAGTAAGTCACTCCACCCGCCTGCAGGAGTGTATCTAGAGGTTCATGGGATCCCCTTTGTCCCCTCCGCGTCAGTAATACAGCATAGGCACAGAGGCAAAGTCATTCCCTCATTTGCATGGGGCCACACCCTCATGCAATGAGGGAACGCCCTCCCATGATAGCATCCCTCCCATGATAGCGCTGGTGCAATATGTGCACCAGTGCTATCAGTATTACAAAAGGGGACACACAAGCATATGTGGCTCCCTCTGTAATACCATTGTGACCGAGGGTGCACAAAGCAGGCGCACTCGCCAATTGTGCACCTGGAGCACAATGTACAATATGGGGCCAAGTGTTCTTATCTTTAGTGGGTATAACTCGAGTTTCTCAAGAGGATTACTCAAGAGGATTACTGGCGAGAGTTTTCATCTAGAGAGTAAAAAAGAGATAATGACATTTTCAGGTGATAGAAAAACATCAAACAGACACATAATCAGAATGCTACCTTTGCGGGTTAGCCAACAAAGAGAAGAACGTTTTCCTCCTCTTCTTTCAGATCTCCCTCCCAGCTGTTCCCTTCCCAACACTTTTTCCCTCGCACAGCCACATCAAACGTTTGTACCAATATGGTAAGCAGATTTGATGGTGCCAAGAGGTGGATCTCTTAAGCATTGCACTGATCCTGAGGAAAGGCGTCGTTAACAGATTATTCCTATTATTGATTCTTTTAGTGGATATTTACCCTTTTTTCTTACCAACTCTGCATGTTTGTCAGACATCCATAACTGAATGAAGGGTACACACAATCTCTAATTTTTAGTATGTTTCTAATCCCTTGTTTTTATCTGCATACATTGAAATTGTTGTTGAAGAAAGAGACATGTAGCAAGCTTTAAGCAGCAAATGCTGCTCAGGAATGGATGCTGTATATCAACAAACTAATTAAAGGCTTAATGTGATGTCCGCAGTAGTAATGCATATGGGGGCCACTGAATCACTATGGTAGTGCGTACTAGGGCCACAAGTTAGTAAAAACCATTGGGAAATCTCCCATGTTATATGCTACAAATTAAAAAAGTATATCAACTTACCTTTTATATTCTCACTATAATGTTCTTGAGTGAGGGTAAACTGGCACTGGGTTCTAAAACTATCTGGCAATAAAATTCCCAGTGTTGGGATTAAGCATCTCCTTAGTTTTAATGAGGACATATGCAAAGTCCTCATACTGGGCTTGAAGCTGGGTAAAACTGATGCCATAAAGGGTCAACATACTGTGTTGTGGAACTTGTTAAATAGCAATGGTCCACACAGTAATTAGATACGAAGGTCACCTATTTTCTTCTGCCAATCTATACTAAGATGCTTCAATAAACAGGTAATCCCCAAAATGACACCAATCTCCAGCACCCAGGCAAAGGACCTCGGAATCCTCAACAACTGCAAACTGAACATGACCATGTAAGTCAATGCTGTCATAGAATCCTGCTTCCACAGCTTGAAGATGGTGGAGAAAATCCTCAACTGGCTCCGGAGCAATGCCTGCAAAACCATCACACATGCCCTTGTCACTAGCAAGCTGGACTATGGGACTACTACTCTGGAATCAGCAAGTAACTCACTTGAAGACTACAAGCCATTCAGAACTTGGCAGTGAGAATCACTCTCAACTTCATATGGAGCACTCACATTACAGTGCACCTCAGATCCACTGGCTCACAATACACAAGCATGCATAGTTCAAACTCCTTACTCACACCTTCAAAGCACTACACTAAAATTGCCCAGCCTACCTCAACAAGCCTTCCAAGCATCACCGCTCAAAAGGACTCCTACTTACAGATCCCACGCATACACAGCACCAGATCTGAATGTCACGCCTTCTCGTGCATCACCCCTTTAGCATGGAGCGACCTTCCATTACACATTAGAGCCTCCTCCTCACTTCTCGAGTTCTGTAAGAAGCTGAAGACCTGGCTTTTTGAATAGTCCCCCCTCCTGTCCTAAGTGAGTCTAGAATTTCATCTGCTAAGTACAAGGATACCCACATGGATGATAGTGTGCTTTACAAATACACAGTACCACCAAAAGATTTGGATTCGGAGGAAGGTTTCCACAACCTCTTTCGTTTCCTCTCACAACCTTTCAGTTTTGCTCACAATACTGACAAAGTTAGGTTATCGCCTTATGCCCATTTGTTAACTAATGTTTGCTTTTAAGTTATTGTTAATATATTTAATTCATTGTATTTTGGAAATTGTTTATTTATTGTTTTTATGTTTTTGACAAAAGAATATATATATCAGTATATATTTTATTAACATTATTTCTGAAAAGTATAAATTTTTAATGATATTACTATTGTCTAGTATAATATTTTTAATACATTATTTATAATCCTATGTATATTAAAATGTTGATATACTTATCCTTTCCATTTGAATAAATTCTGTTCCGCTATATTTTGGAACAAATATTTTGGTAGTTTACATAAAAAGTATATAAATTTGAAATGCGTTTGGTGATTGTAGGAGGCCGGTCTAGTATATGGTGCACACCTATTTAAGTGACACACCCTGCACTAATCTAGGCAACCCTTATGGTGATTTTAGTGGTCTTAGACAACCTTGGAAAGCTCTCTAAGTGGTAGCTGTGGAGAGCAGCCTACAGGTTTACTCGAGAAGGAGCGTAAAGCAGTTTGTTTTACCAGTACTTAATTCTATGGGACAGGTTAAGTGAAAAAAGAACCACACAATGTAGTTATAAAAATATGTATTTATTATAAACACTCACTAACACATTGCAATATCTCCTACCCGGAGATAGGAACACAATACACACACATACTTTGATCTTAGAACCCGTAAGTAGCACAAATACACAGCGGTCTCCAGAGGTAGACCAAACGATACACTAAAATAGTGGAATGCAAACCATGACCTAAGTCGAGAATGGACCCAGAAGATGTAGAAGAGTAGGGGACCCAAGGAACCACCCAAGATGAGTATCTAGGAACCCCAAGGAGGTCGGGTGTAGAGTGGGAACACGACTGTGTGCTCAATGCAAGTCAACGGGTAAGTCGTTGTTGCACTTTTAAAGAAAAAGGACCCTTCCCAGCAGACACTGAAGAAACCCAGTGGAATATGGAAGGTTGGAGAGTTATCCCTCCTGTGGATACCCCAGGCACCAGGATCCCTACACCAGGGATGCCGGGTGCATTGGTGCGAAGTGACGTCAGAAACTGCCGTAGACCACAATGGAGGACATTAGTGAAGATGCCTCTGGCGAGAAGACGAAAAAGTCTGGTGGAACCCAAAAGTGGATTCAAGATGAGAGGTACCTACACGCAAAGGGGACAGAGTCTATGCCACCCAGGAATGACCAGGCTGCAGGAAAGACGAATGCCCACCGATGTCGGAGATGCAGGAGAGTTGATGGTACCCTTGAAGTTGCAGCTGTACGGACAAGGTGATGCTGTGGAAGACCAGGAGTTGTTCGCAAGTTGTCCGGCAGGGGCACCAACAAGCCTTGGCAACGGCAACCAACGTAGCCATAGAAAAAGATGCAGTGTTGGGACCAGCAAGGTCCAAGTGACTCACCACGAGCAGGTAAGTCAGAGTAGGCCACAAGAAAGCAGTGGAGCCCACTGTAGCCAAAGAAGACCTGCGAGAGGACCCAAAGGCCGGATGCACAGGAGTCTCAAGAGGACCGTGAGCAGCTCACCAAAGGATGAAGGTCCACGGTGCAAAGGATGCTGTGCAGGCAAAGATCTTGGATGCAGTAGATGCCTGAGGCTGGAGCTTCTTGGAGTCCAAAGATCTCTGGAGGAGTGAGTCAACAAGCGATGGCAATGGCAAGTCGACGCAGTAAACAGGGGTTCTGTTCCAGAGGTTCAGACGAGGGATACTGGCCTTGTTGGATTTTGCCCTTTTTGCAGAGTCATCCCTGAACTCTTTGCCTTCCTCCTGTATTTTGTCTGACCTGTTTTTGTTGGTTTTAGGACTCTGGGCACTTTACCACTGCTGATGAGTGCTAACGTACATATGCTCCCTATTGTAAATTGATGTATGGATTAGTGATTCTATGATTGGCTGGTTTGGTTTACCTGTCAGACCCTAGTACAGTGCACCAGGAGTGCCCAGGGCTTGTAAACCAAATGCTGCTGGTGGGCTTGAATCACTGGTTGTGCCACCTACAGAAGCAGCTTGTAAAAGTGTGTCTAAGGCCTGCCATTGCAGAGCCTGTGTGCAGTCTGGTACTGCCATGCTGACTGGGCAAGTGCACCCACTTGCCAGTCCCTAAACCTTCCCTTTTCTTCATGTCAGACACCCCTATGATAGGCCCAAGGCAGGGTGCATTGTAAGTATAAGGTAGGACGAGCCCTTGTGTGTGTGGCATGTCCTAATAGTGAATTACAACCATTTTCGTTTTTCACTATTGCAAGGCTACCTGTTCTCCATAGGCCAGAAGGGGCAGTTAGATTATTACATCTTATAATCCTAACTGACTCAGGGAACACTGTAGAAATTCGAGTTTAGTATGCCTGAACACAGAATGATAAAATGCATCTTTTAGTGAAGTTGATTTTGACATTCTGTGTTTGAAAATACTACTTTTAGAAAATAGGTATTTTCTTGTCTAACTATCCAGGCCTGCCTCTGCTAGGTTGTGTATTCATTCCTTGTCTGGAGTTTGAGTGACAGGGCTTGGGGGTTCCAGGAGACAGAATGAGTCACCCAGTGGTGAATAGAGAGATCTGCATCTCGATGGGTGGGCGGAGTTGCACCTGGAACCTGCATAGGGATGTGCCTGCCTTCCACAATGCTGGCTCCACCTCCTGTGGTGCGACTGATGTCTCTGCCTTGCACTGTGAAAGAAGAGAAGGAATCATGTCAACAAAGTGCTCCAGGGCTGGGCTTCCCCTCCACAATGCTGCCTCCACCTCCTGTGGGGCGTCTGATGTTTCTGCCCTGCACTGTGAAAGGAAAGAAGGAGTCTTGTCAACAGAGTGCTCCAGAAATGGATTGGACTGGGCAAAGGCCCCTCTGGCCTCAGAGGGCAAAGGATTTAAGGGTATAAATATTGGGACCCTGATCCTAAGAAATTCGATCAGTTTTGGACTACAAGAAGAAACCTTTGCTGAGGAGAGGAACCTGAAGAAACTGACGAGAGACTATCCCTAAGCTGAAGTGCTGCTTGGGGGATTGGCCTGCAGTGGTTGCCTGACTGCCAAAGAAAGGAGAAAGGACTTTGTGTGCACTTTATTCGATTTGTGAAGGATCTCCAAGGGCTTGGAAAAGAGCTTGCCCCCTGACCGAAGTCTCAGGACCAGTAGACTTCACCAGCCTTTGTGGATTGCTGCTGGAAACCCTGTTTCAGTGGCTCCAGAGGCAGGGAACTGTGACCGACTCTCACGACCGGCCCGGTGTCCTGTAGCCACCGAATCGAACAAAGTCCGCATTGAACAACGCAAGCTCTGAGTTCATCGACTCCGTCCTGACGCCGTCACCGAGCCGTTGCCTGCACCGCGACTTGTGGACACCGTGACGTGCAACGCCTTGCTACATCCACTCGTACTGATCAGTCACTGTTGCTGACTTCGAGTCCTTTGAACGCATCGGAGCTCGCATGCTTCGCGACGCACCGCCCGACTCATACCACTGTCTGGACTGATCGACGCCAGATCCCGAACTCCGGCTCTGTCGCTGCACCACAAGCTGCAAGCACCGCATCGAAGCACCGTCTCACCTTGCAACGTATGCCTTGGACCCACCAACTCCATCAATGGGCCGCTGCCTGCACTGCATCGAGGGACAACACGTCCTGCAACGCTTTCTTTTCTGCAACGCGACGAACGCCGAACCCGGCTCACACAACCGTGCCGGCCACCTCAAGTAAGTACCGACGCAGTCCGCTGCATTTGTTAGACTCTGTGTTATTTCAGCAACGCTGTAGCCGGACAGGGCTACCGACTCACAAAGAACTTTGATTTAAGCATTTTTAACAAGAACTCTTGATTTCTAATGGTATTGTGGATTATTTTTGTTGTTTAAGGGTTTGTGGTAAATCTATATAAAAGATACTTATTTTTAGAAATATACAATCTGTGTGGTGTCTCTTTGTAGTGTTTTCACTTTGTTACTGTATGTGTTCACAAATGCTTTACACACTGCCTCTGAGATAAGCCTGTCTGCTTGTGCCAAGCTACCAAAGAGGTGAGCAGGGGTTATTTTAGGAGTGTACCCCCTTACCCTGACTAGAGGCGAGGGTCCCTATTTGTCACAAGTACCTACCTGTGCCAACTAAAGACCCCCAATTCTAACAGGCCTCAAACTTGGTGAGAAGACAGTGCAGGACTCAAGAGAGTTGCAGAACCACCACCTGTGTTGCTGAACCTTTCGGAGTCAGCTTTGTTGTGGTGTCTGCAGACGCAGGGAAGTTACTCCTTCACTCCAAGGGTAATTCCGTTGGGTGTCTTGGATGTCCACAGGCCTTGTGAAGAATCTGTATGGAGCACAGGCACAGACGTTGCAGCAGACTTGCAGGACGACGAGACCAGGAGCAGCAGGAGTCTTCCCAGTTGCCGTCTCGATTCCCCTAAAGCGAAGTCCAGCAAAGTCCAAAGTGCCCAGACAGTTGAAGTTAAAGTGGTTTCGGATCTGAATCTTGTCCCACAATGAATCTAGGGATCCACCCATGGGTAAGCCCTTAAGTGCCCTAAGGAAAGGGTTGGGACGATTCAGGGGTCCCTCCCAGAGGAGAGGCTGGACAGTGGGGAGGATACTCCCATGTCCTTTGTCCAGTTCTGCGCCAGAGTGGGAGCCAATGGGTCCCTGAACTGGTTTCAACTGGAGTATGCAAGGAGGGCACCAAATGTGCCCTTCAAAGCAGTCTAGTAGTACTTGCAAGCAACCCCACCCTGTCCCAATACATTAAGTCCTGTCTGGGAGGTGGTCACACCTCCCTGTGACAGGAAAACTATTGTCCTGCCTTCCTCTGCTCAAGCATGGCTCAGCAGTAGGAAGGCCGAATCATGTCTCTGGTCGGCAGCAGCCATGGTTTGCTGTCCTGGTCTAGAAGACTGGTACCGGGAGCACTGAGGGCCTCCCAGAGGAGATTTACACTGCATGGATTATACCCCCACACCATTTACGGTGTGGGGGTATGATTCCAATGTGGGAGTATGATTCCAACATGTTTGATACCAAACACTACAGGGTTTGTTACAGTAAGTTTAAAGATAGCCATTGCATAATGACTCATGCCCACTCTATGTATTGTAATGGCTATTGCACTTACAACCCAGGAGAATGGACTCCGAGGGGCGTAGGGGTGTACTGCTCATGCAGGGGCACCCTCAGACTTAGAACCGAGCACCCTCCCTTCAGGATTGAAAGGCGTGCCTAAGGGGTGACTTATAGGTTTTAAGTGCCGTGACCTCAGATATAAGGAAACTTATATCTGTGAGCAAGTGTTGCTAGCACCAGCTTACACAGGCTGCAAAGGTAGGCCTGCAGTCACAATTTGAGTGGTCTCCCATGGGTGACACAATACATGCTAAAGCCCAAGGGAGACCCCTGGTGTACCTATGCCCTGGGTACCTTAGTACCATATACTTGGGACTTACAAGGGTACACCAGTAGCCAATCTGGAGTGTTCCTAAGTACTCACCATGTCCAATTTCAGATAGAAGCACAGAGACTGGGGTCCTGTTTAGCAGGATTCCAGTCAGACTAGTCAGGAAAATGGGATACATTTAAAAAAAGAAAAATGAAACGTTTTCGTTTAATTTTTTTAAGGGCAGGTACTGATCCCTGAGACCATTGCCTGCCCTTAAAAAACATTGTTAGAGCCAGTCACAAAGGGGAAGGGGGCACCATGGGACACCTTCCTGTTTGCAAGTGGTTTACCACCCTTCTTTAAAAACACTATTTTGCGAGTCGCAAAATAGGGTTGGCACATGGCTGAAAGGATTTTTGCATGCACAAACGGGTCTAATACCCGTTTGCACATGCAAATATCCATCGTACTTCTGGCCCTAGATAATTACCATTTAGTCAAAGAGAGGGCAACGTACCAGTGTTTAAAGAGTTAATTGCTGAACATTATATTGGCCGTTTACATCCTTTTTAAACAAGTTTTCACAGGTTACGTAGCTGACAATGTTTCTTCTTTTTCTCAAATTACAAGGGTTACAGTATTTTGTGGCATAGTGTATCAGTCAACACATCCTTTCATCCTGCGATAGTTAGGCCTAAGGCTTTTTCAAGGCAGAATATAGTTTGCACTTACCAACGTCCAAAGATATGGCAAATAGTATTGGGTTATAGCCTGGTCAGCAAGGATTGAGAGGCACACTTCATCACAAGTTAAAAGCATGATCACTGATTTTTAGTATGATTCTAGCCCCATGTCTTTGTGTGAAAGAATTTCAATTGTCTTTTAAGATAGTGACTTGCGGTAAGTCTGGTTGGAAGTTCCACAAGTATCTCAATGAAAAGAGTATACTGACAGCATGTGTCTTATCTTAACAATGTTCTTGAGAGAGGCCAACTTCGCAAGTTTACTCTCCTGATGAACGCAGCATATGGATCCAAACTGAAGTGGATTGAAGGAGAAAGTCACAAGACTCCATGTCACTGGCACCTCCTCGATGGTTCTCAATGCGTTGCAAGTAGGAGTGATTTGTGCAGCAATAGACACCTTCATGCCCAAAAAGGATAATCTAAGGCACTTTCCTCTTTATATTTCTCCTTTTTACGCCTCACCTGGAGAGGCATGGAATTTTGACTCATTCCCAGGTCAACTACTATTGGTTAATCTGGTAATGTGCTAAAATCCATGGGTGGATGCACGCTCCACCCATGGAATGCCTCCTTGCGGCAGAGTAATGCAGGCAGCGATTTGTGCTTCCTTCTTTTACTCCAGATTAATCAAGCCATGTAGAATCACGCAAGGTGGCCTTGTGTGGCTTGATGAATCTCAAGTAGGTCTTACGTCACCCTTGCGCCCCCTTGTGTTGTGCAAGGGCGACGCAAAACCTTGGTAGATCTGGCCCTTAGTATTTGACGAAACATAGGCATGTACACGCTCAAGAGCGATCCTTACCTCTAAAGTGCCTCATATTGGATATAAGAAATCATTACCGTATGCTCACTAGACCTGACTCCCACCTCAAATGTGCCTCGTTCCCCCATTTCTAGTCTCGCTACAAAATTCTTATGCCATAGCACTGCACAAGAAGGCAATTTATTGGCTAACAGCAACTCATGAGCTCTCACACAGTGTGAGTTAAAACTGTGGAGGACACATTAACTTTGTCAGACTGGAGTCAAGCTATCCTGGCTGATGAGGGCTGAAAGCCGGAAACCGGTGCTAGGATGCTTTTTTCCAGTCCAGGGAGGACCTGTTCTGGCAGTTCGGGCTGGACTGTTCCCATTGGGCGCAGGGTCAAGACTGATTTGCATATGGCTGGGTCCAAACTGGACTGGCATGGTGAGCAAAAAAACTATGGATTTAGGCCCAGATCTCTGTACTGGGGTGAATGTATGACATTGTTCTGCATTCTGTCCCTCAATTGTTCTTTTTACAATTGTCACCCCGAGTGGGACGGTTATGCCCAGGCATGGGTCCCGTGCTCTCCATGCCACTGGAGTCAAGCTATCCTGGCTGATGAAGGCTGAAAGCCCAAAACCTGTCCTAGGATGCTTGTTCTCAGTCCAGGGAAAACCTGGCCTGGCATTTCGGGCTAGACTGTTCCCATTGGGCGCAGGGTCAAGACTGATTTGCATATGGCTGGGTCCAAACTGGAATGGCATGGTGAGCAGAAAAGCAATGGATTTAGGCCCAGATCTCTGTACTGGGGTCAATGTATGACATTGTTCTGCATTCTGTCCATCAATTGTTCTTTTTGCAATTGTCATTGCGAGTGGAACAGGTATGCCCAGAAGTGGGCCCCGTGCTCTCCATGCCACTGGAGTCAAGCTATCCTGGCTGATGAGGGTTGAAAGCCAAAACAGGTCAAAGGATGCTTGTTTCCAGTCCAGGGAGGACCTGGCCTGGCAGTTCAGGCTGGACTGTTCCCAATGGGTGCAGGGTCAAGACTGATTTGCATATGGCTGGGTCCAAACTAGAATAGAATGGATTTAGGTCCAGATCTCTGTACTGGGGTGAATGTGTGACATTGTTCTGCATTCTGTCCATCAATTGTTCTTTTTGCAATTGTCACCCCGAGTGGGACGGGTATGCCCAGACGTGGGTCCCATGCATTCCATGCCACTGGAGTCAAGCTGTCCTGGCTAATGAGCGCTGAAAGCCCGAAACTGGTCCTAGGATGCTTGCTTCCAGTCCAGGGAGGACCTGGCCTGGCAGTTCGGGCTGGACTGTTCCCCATGGGTGCAGGGTCAAGACTGATTTGCATATGGCTCGGTCCAAACTGGAAAGGAATGGTGAGCAAAAAAACGATGGATTTAGGCCCAGATCTCTGTACTGGGGTGAATGTATGACATTGTTCTGCATTCTGTCCATCAATTGTTCTTTTTTCAATTGCTGGGAACAGCAGCAGTACATAGATGTAGCATTATCAAAGGTTGCTTTTCTAGAGTACACAGAGATTTTAAAATATCCACCTAGCATTTTAAACAGAAATACCTTCTAAAGCTAACATGTATCATTTCTAGTTTGGTGAAAACAAGCGAGCTAAAATAAATGCAGATTTCATTGTGTGAAGCCCACAAGGCAAAATGAATTCAGATTTATTCTTTAGTTATTCTTGTTTTTATGGTACATCTAATTGCTACCATTCATAATTGACGCAGTTTCCAAACCACTAATGAAGGCAATTCATAACATCATAGGCAGATACACAGTGTTATTGCCAAAGTTGATTTTACTGCACTCTTGGAAATGGTGTTTCTAGGTTTCTGATCTTTGAACTTCCACTCATACAACTAGTGTAATTATAGCAGAGCAGACTTACAAATGTGGTATGTGTGTGTCTCTCTTTCAGGTACGTGGAAACTGTAAAACAGGCCTATGAGCATCCCAATGTAGCACTTTTGCTAGGAGTTCACTCCTGGGCCTCTTTCCTGACTGGCTGACTCAAGGATAATTCACAAAGCCATTTCTGAGTATTTGAAAAGGTATTCCAGTAGTGCTACTCCACATAATCATAGATGCCTTTTTGAATTAGCCTCAAAATGTCTAACTCCTTATTTGTGAAAGTGCAAGAAGGGCACAGGCCTTTTTATCTGTACTAACTGTACATGAATATTCCCTGAATATCTCCATTTTGGATGCTTTGGGTGCAACCCCAATATTTTTATAGAGTGCACCATCGCAAAAAGGTGTTTTAATGTAGTGTACTAGTAGTACCTGCTTTTTACAGGACATAGAAGTGCCAAAAGTGCACTATGGAGTGCTGTATAAATACGTTATCAAGAGAGAAAAACAAGTTATTAATACATGACCTGCTGTGATTTTTTATGAGTAATGTTAGCTAATGCAGTGGTGAGTATTGTAATGGAACAGAAATTTGCACATGTTGACTGTCCTGCTTTGGTGTATGGGGCAAGAAATTCAGCAGAGAAGAGAAAAAGCATATTTATACAAAAGTGCTGAATTATGAACCTTTAGTTTAGAAATAGTCCAAAGGAGCTAGAAAGGATGTTGGAGTTTTATGTCTGATACTTTGGGCCGAATACGATGGGGTGGGAAAAAGCTCTGACCGTTGGTCGGAGCCTTTCCAACTGCACCGTAATATGTCGGTCGGATTCCTTTTTGATCGCGTCATTACGATGGAGGCGGTTGGAAAGGAATCCGATCGGTCATTCCAACTGGCTTCCGATGGGCTCAGAGAGACAGTCTGCCAGTCAGAATGCGGCTAGTAATCCCAAAGGCAGCTCTTTTCGCCCCAGGGATTACGATGTCGAGTTTCAGCAGCATTTCCGTGCCGGTCTTTCCGACACAGGAAAACTACCGGAACTCGATTCGACCCATTTGGGTGCACGGCCGACAGCCCCACTTTTGATCCCTGCATCCCGTGGCAGGCACCTTGAGGTGCCTGGCACATGGTGTAGGGATGAACTGCACCTCCTATTTTACAATGGGATTATGCATTCCTGGCCAGAAACAGTGTTCGGTCGCATCCTAATTAGTCGGTCGGGACCGCTGACCGGGTGTCGGTCGGTCCCATGATCGAGACAATGTCAGGCAGAGGAAACTCCGCCTGACATCGTAATAGGGCCCTTTGTATGTACACTACCAAAATATTGTGTCAAAATACTGTGCAATAGAATTTCATCAAAAAGAAAGGTTAAGTTTATTGAAATTGTATTATGTATAGACTTCTAAGTCATTTATTAAAAATATCAAGCTAGAAAATAATCACATAATGAAATGTAAATAAAATATATACATAAATATATTCTCTCATCAAAAATAAAAACACAATGGGCTCAATTCACAAAGGCAATCTGAGACAAAAGTCTAACTTTCCGACTTTTGGTATTCCCAGAGGTCATTTACGAGTCGTATCTTTACATCCGCAGTCAAGACGGAATCTCTAGCTTGGGACGTACTCTCCGCACCCGGGCCATACTCACCCGCTCAGGTCTTAGTCTGCGGCTCGGGCCGGATGAAGTGTAATCAATGGGCCGGAATGCAATGTTTACATAAAGGAACATTAGGAACGTGTGATAAATGGTAGAGGAGGTCATGAAAATTAGTTCGGGCAGGGAAAAGGATGTGGCCGGACACTACGTCATATCCCAGAAAAGTTTGCTTCTTTTAATCATGGTACATGCAGTCCACAATTTGCGCTCCACTCAGTGTTGACAACTTTTCAACTGACCATGAAATGACAAATCCACACACTCACCTCCTCCTCCTTTCACACACTTTACATGCTTCACAGAATTCTCAGATGGATCTCAACCAACACTAGAAAGATTGTCACTCAGGCCCTCATCACCAGCCGCCTCGACTTTGGCAATGCCCTCTAGGCCAGCATCTCCACGCTGCTCCTCAGAAGAATCCAGAACGTACAGAACGCCACAGCCAAACTTCACCTGGACCCCCCCCCAAAAAAACACATCTCTCCCCTCCACTGTCTCCAGAAGAGATGCCAGTTCAAAGTCCTCACACACACCTAAAAAGCCCTGCACTTCTTAGGACCTGCCTACATCAACCATCGACTGAACTTCCACCAATCCTATAGACACATGTGCTCCTCTTCACTGGCCCTCGCATATACCCCCTGCATCCATTGCAGCCACAGCGGTGGTTGCTCTTTCTCCTATATTGCTGCAAAGACCTAGAATGACCTTCCCCTCCAGCTCCATACAGCCCCCTTGCTGGCAGAGTTTAGAAAGAGACTCAAGACCTAGTTCTTTGGCGGGGAAACAGCGGCAAGATACCCCTAGGGAGGACAGTGTTGTGATTGATGTTTGCTTGGTTTCATTGAGTCCAATGTAATCAAAGCTGGGAAAGATTTGGACTTTGGAGGGCCTCGATTTACTATTCGTACTCCAATCTAAATAACTGTAAGGAAAGTGTTGGACTTTGGGGTGGTTACAGTTACTATTCCTCCTCCAAACTAAGCAACAGTTGGGAAAGTTTTAGACTTTGGAGGGATTACATTTACTATTCCCACTCCACAGTAAGTGAAACCTTGGAAAGTATTGGACTTAGAAAGGGTTACTTATACTATTTCAAATCCAAATATTAAAATACATAAGAATATCATATCATTATTAAAACATATTAAAAAAATATGTATATGCTTTTAATAATTAGATGTAAAACATTAGTAGAACAATAATTTAACATATTAAAAAATACGTTAAAATAAATGCGCTTCTCTCCCTACTACGAAAACGAGACACAAATGCCAAATAATTATAATTGTATTTTATTTTTTTAAATATCTTTATTCAATTTTTTTTCATTTCTTGAGCCCCCTCCTCCCCCCCCCTGCCCCCCTCAGTGACGGACAGGTACACCACAATACACATTGTCTGCATGAGCATACATTATAATTAACCATAATTATATAATAATGCATTTTTAGCATACAATTCCCAAAAGCAAGTATACTTAAGAGGAAAAGGAAAAAAAAAGAAAAAACCATGGGAGGATATCCAGAGAAACTAGTTAGAAAACAAAAAGAAAAAAGAGAGCAAGGGCAAAGTAGTATACCACTGTATTTCTAATTTTGTATGGCGCGCCATTGTGTGAGAGGTGTCCAGATCCTAAGCCCCCTTTTGCGGCGCTGTTTACCTTTCCTTTTGTAGATGGCTACCTCAATATTTTGTATGGCCAATAGCCTAGCTAGCCACTGTTGAAATGAGAGTGCTATAGGATCTAGCCATGCAGATGCAATGCATAGCTGCAAAACCGCCATTGTGACAAATACAAGCTCATGGCCACTGCCGGGATTATCTGGGTCATCTGCTCCTAATAAAATTACCTCACTTGACAAAGTGATCTTTCTATAGAGAACAGACTTCAGAAAACTCTCTATATCTTGTATTAAAGATGTTAGTGCAGGACAGGAGGCGAAGATATGAATAGAGTCGGCATTGAATAGTTTACATCTCGGGCAGCATGTCCCTTTACCGGTTCCCCACTTAGCGATTTTATCTGATGTGTAGTATAGGAAGAAACAGGTTTTATAAAATTGTGACTGAAGCTTGGTGGAGATAAGAATAGTTTGAGCTAGCTGGTAAGTGTGTAAAAATCCCTTGTTTGATATCTCAAGTTTACTTTGCCACTTCAGCAATATTTTATCCAACTCATCCGGGAATATTGCCACCAGAGAGGCGTAAACTCCGCCGATAGTGTAGTCCCTAGTGTGAATGATTGATTCCACCAGAATTGAATTTCCCCCTAGTGTCCTCCCCTCAGGCCTGTGTAGCAGAAAGTCCCTGATCTGGAGGTATTTAAAAAAGTCTCGCCAATCTAGATGGAATTCATCTTTCAGGACTTCGAAGGATTTAATCCCTTGCGATCCAAACAGGCATCCTAGCTGAATTATTCCTGCCCTGTACCATTTGTTTATGCAGTTATCCCTGAAGATAGTTGGTGGAAGAATTGGATTATCCATTACAGGAGTATAATGTGAAATTTGCCCTATTTCTAGTATTTTCTTTACTGCTTTCCATACCTTGAAGCTACTGTATAATGTCTTGTATTTAACTTTTTTATGGTAGCTATCATGCAAGTGCCTCCACAAATACCCTTGGCTTGAGTTGCCTAAAGCAGCTGGAATATAGATGGTGTATGTTCGTCTACACTTATTTCATCAGTCCTCGTGTTTTGTAGTAGCTCCCTACTGTAGAGTAGTGCTGACGCCCAGTAGTACCTTATTAGGTTGGGAAGGGCGAGCCCGCCTCTATCCTTGGGGAGGGTGAGGGATTTATAGGCTCGCCGGGGTTGTTCGTATGCCCAGATGAATCTTGAAAATGTGTGTTCAATTGCTGTAAACCATTGCTTTCAAAATTCGAGACAAACTGCCCTAAATAAATATAAGATTTTTGGGAAAAAAAACATTTTCACTGCATTTACTCTTCCGATTATGGATAGGTGGAGGTTATCTAAGCATTGTAGATCTTTTTGTATGGAGCACAGCATTGGTTTAATGTTAATATCCACCAATTCCTCAAGATCCGAGGAGATGGTAACTCCCAGGCATGTCCCTTTTCCCACCACTCTAGGGTTGTCCATCGCACTCTTTTGGTTCAGGACAATCTGCGTCTTCCCTTGATTGAGCGCGTAGCTAGAGACTAAGCCAAATTTACAAGCTTCAGTCTCAATGGAATGCATTGCTACCGATGGATCAGTAGAAACGATAGCATTGTCATGTGCATATGCTAAAGTTTTGGTGGAGTGTCCCTGTGATATGATAGGAGTGATTCTGTTGTTCTTTTCTAAGCAGCGGATAAAAGGATCAATGTATATTGCGAAGAGCAATGGTGAACATGGGCATCCCTGGCGTGTTCCTCAGGAGATAGCAAATTCCTTAGTTAAGCTTCCATTGACCAGTACTACAGCCTTGGGATTAACGTACATTTTTTGTATGGCCTAAATGAAGCCTGTTTGGAATCCTACCTTTGCCATTGCCTTCCTAAGAAACTGCCAGGAGACCCTATCGAAAGCCTTCTCCGCATCAAGAAGGATCTGTGCCATAGGGTCTCCTGCAGTCTCTGTTCCATCAAAGAGCATGATAACTCTCTGGATGTGGTTTATTGTTGATCTCCCTGGAACAAAACCATGTTGGCTCTTGGCGATCACTTTATGTATCATGGGGGCTACCCTGTTTGACAAGATCTTTGAATACATTTTTGAATCTGCATTGATAAGAGTTATGGGGCGGTATGATCCTAGGTGTTGTGGAGGTTTATTTTTTTTCGGGAAGATAACAATTTTAGCGCAAGACCAAGAGTTGGGAGGCTGACCACCAGTGAATATATGTATGATCAGATCAACTAAGAAATGTTTGATTTGCTCTAAAAATATACCATAAAACTCGGAAGGAATACTATCTAGTCCAGTGGCTTTCCCTTTTGGAAGACTTTTCACAGCGGTTAGGACTTCTTCTATGCTAGGGGATTCTTCCAATATATTCTGGTCGTTTTCCTCAAATCTTACACCTTCTCCACTCTCCAGATACCTCTCTATTTCAGAAAATATTATAATTTTAATTAACACAATGATACCATTAAAATATTTATTAAATAAAACAAAATTAAAAGCAATTATAAATATGAAAAATACATTTTGCAAATTTTAATATTAAAGACACCTACTAATCAATTATCAATTAATTTAAAAAGGTAAGAAATAATTTGGTAAAACATTTTTAGAATTATTCACCAATTAAATATTTAATTATCGCAACAAATATATATTTTTTAAAGTATAATTTAAACAACTTAGTCTCCTGGAAGCCCAATGGCCCACAACTAAAATAAAAATTACTAAACAAAAATAAATATACATTCAAAATCACAAAATACACCTAAATAATTAAAATGTCAGTTAGTCAATTAACAATCACCAAATTAATATTTAATGAACATAAAAAAATAACTACAAATAAAAGACAACAAATTATAATTTATATATTATGCTATCCCATTCCCCTACACACCCACAAACCTGCTACTAAATTATAAACTGCTAATCAAATGTAAAAAATGAATTACACATCCAAAAATTGCAAACCATACTTAAATAAATGTAAAACAGTCCCATTTATAACATTAAGACCTAAAATCACTGTAATAGCCAATATGTATTAAATAATTAAAAACTAATATTTAAAAGAACTATATTATAGTAACCAATATTATATACAACATTTTGAAAACTATATTTTATCCATTAAACAAGATATTCTTACCTTCTATATTCATTCCATCGATATTCTTGTCGTGACACATTTTTTACACAATATTGATGTCACATGATATTTTTTATTTGATATGTTTGTCATACACCGATTCAATCACTACTGTTCACTGATGGTACGAGTGAAGATTGAAAGACATCTACTTACACTTTGTTTGTGATTGTTTGGTTGGTTGTATACCTTGTTGGTAATGTATTTTGAAAAAGTATAGAGGTCCTTGGGAGGAATTTGATTTGTGTCCTTTTTTGTGACTCTTTTCATTCAATGCAGTGTAATATGTGTCATACTTACTCAAATTATTGTGCCTTGATATTCCTAATTGTAATTTTGTTGGTTGCATCTTGTTTAGCACAGTGTTGTGTCCTTGTAAGCCATGAAAGATGACAATACTGGTGTGTGTGACATGTCCTGATAGTGAAATACTGCCAATTTAGTTTTTTACTGTTGAAAGGCTATCATGTTCCATAAGATAGAAAGGCAATGTATTTATAACATCTTATAAATATAACTTCTCATTGGGACAAGATAGAGAAATAAAGTCTGGGCTCTCTGAACTCAGAATTTAATAACACATCTTTTAGTAAAGATGTTTTTTAAATTGTGTGTTTGAAAATGACACTTTTAGAAAGTTGGTATTTTCTTGTTTAACCATTCTGTGTGCCTCTGCCTTTTTGTGTATTGACTGTCTGATTTTGGAGTGACAGGGGCTGGGGAGGTGCATTCTCTCAGACAGCCACCGGGGGGGGGGGGGGGTTGATGTGTGTCCTGCCTTTCCTGAATGAGTCAAGACTGGGCTGAATAGACCTGGTCTGCATTCAGAGTAGGGGAGGAGTTCTCACTGGCACCTGAATAGGTCCGGTCTGCATTTAGACTGGTGGGAGGAGATTTCGATTGCACCTGAATAGGGCCTTTCTGCTTTACACAATGCTGTCTCCATCTCCTGCCGGGCAGCTGCCCCAGAGAGCACAGGTCTGGTTTAGAGTGGGCTAAGAGACCCTTGCACAAAGAGAACAAAGACATTTTGGGGTATAAGTATTAGACCTAAAACCCCTGAACTTTAGAGTACTTCGGAATCAAGAGGAACCTTTTCCAAGGAGAAGAGCTGGAGAGACGGGCTGCCCTTGTTATGTGTCTTGGGTAGGCCTGCAGTTGCTGTTTCTGCCAAGGAAAGGAGAAGGACTTTGCATTGTGCTGTGTCCCCTGCTTGAGGGAAGTCTCCAAGGGTTTGAGTAGAGCTTGCTTCCTGTTTTGAAGTCTCAGGAACACAAAAACTTCACCCCCATCTCCCCTGAACTTCCTTGCTGGGAGTTCTGACCTGCCAGGAGGCGCCTGTGACTATCCTGGTCCTCTGGAGATTTTTTCTGCTGTTGGGAGCTGGAAAAGTTGTGCAACTACAAGGAAATTGACACAACGCTCGTCTTTCGACAGTTTTCCGACGCAACGCCATGGTGCGAGTAGAATCTCCCTGCATCGCCACGATACTGCCAAAATCAATATAATGCTTGTCGCCGCGGCAACAACCGACACATCGAGGGATCACGCCTGGTGAAACTGACGCAGCGCCGCTCGACGCCACCGTATCGTCCCCCAACACATCCCGGATTTCCACACATCGTCCCTGTGCAGCAAGTTTTCCCCGACACATCACCCACGGATCGGATTTGCCTGAGAATCGACACATCGCTTCCCACTACAGACCGGACCTGACGCACCGTTCCCCTGTGCCCAGCGGAACTGTCGCATCGCATCCACGAAGGTCTCAGGAAATTATACATATCTTTGTTTTTTGACGCTTCCGATCGCTGCGACTGTTTGACTTGGTGAATTTTTGCACAACGACAGGTACTTTGCAAGTAATCAGGCATCCATAGTTTTCTATGGGCTCAGTTGCTAAAACCTTTTGAAAGCCATTTTTAGGTCTCGCCTAAGCTATCGCATAAGCAATGCTTTGGCGAGATATTAAGTAAGGGGCTTTTAAAAGTGCTCCCAAAGGCTGCAGACGGATCGGGTACAGTGCATGTGTGCTGGGCAGGCGCACCATTTGTCCGCCTGTTGATAATTTTTGAGGCCGCTTTGATGTGCTCAGTGAGCCGCGGCCACTGAGAACACCCAGATTGAGGCAGGGTGAGTAAAATCTATATTTAAAAACAAGGCAAAGAGGAGTGTATTTTCAAGTTCAAAGCCTTATAACAATGTCAACCAATGCACTCCTAACTGGTTTTAAAATAAAATAACATAGAAGTAGATGATTTGTAGACTGTGGTCCAGGATGCTGGTTTTAGAGTCCGTTGCCCTGGAGCTGAACTGGTTCTAAAGCAGTTGGTATCAGTACTAGGAGCCTGGCATTTCTGCCTGTGTAGTTGGATTCCTTCAGAAAAAGTTGAGCTTTGGGAAGTAGGGCAAGGTTTTTGATTTTACCTTTCTAAAAAAAGTAAAATCCTACTGCCTGCCTATTCCTGACCATTTCCTGCCCCAGGATGTTCCTTACTGGAATACTCTGGAGCGCCATTTATTTGATATTTTGCATTTGTAAAGTGTATGCCTCATTGTGTCTTGGCACTAGCGCCTGTGAGAGACTGTACTGCGAAAGGCCATAACAGAAAACTAGAGGGAGCAAAAAGAGGCAGACTTTCAGGTGTTTTCTAAAAATAAGCAGATCTGACTGTCATCTAATTTGCCAAGGCATCTGATTCTAGAGCTGGGAGGTGGAGTAGCTTTTGCCACCCCAGGAAAATTTACGAACTTTGGGTACCATCACTGTTATAGAGGCAGCTGATCGGAGACATCTTCTTGGCGAATACCAAGAGAATTTTCTCTTTCAATATTCTGGGCCTATATGGTAGAGAGCTTTATGAGTTGTGCACAGTACTTTGAATACCATTCTCTTCTTTACAGGAAGCCAGTGCAGCCTCACTAATGTGTTCGAGACTGATTTAAACTTCCAAATGTTCTTGAGGAGGCATGCAAAGTTTCTTTAGAGAGCCTTGCTGTATGCCCAAGTAAAGAGCATTGCAGTAGTCTAACCTCGAGAGGACCAAGGAGATGATGATTGTTTTCTGTCATTCAGAGGGTATGAAGTGCAGAATTTTCTTTAAAGTTCTAAAGGGGCTGGGATTCTTATCTAGATTTTTACCTTATCAATGCTCCAGAATCCCAGAACAGGTCGACTGGACCTTTTTGTCTGCTAAGAAGTGTAGAGGGGAGTTTTCCAAACTCATAATTAAACAGCTTTGCAAATTGACAATCAAATTCAATTTAAAGAACCCCTGACTACGAACTGAAGTTAAGAATTTATTACAAAGCCAAAAATAATTGGACATACAAGCACCTCAACAAGAGGTTCAAGAAATAGACTGGCACTAATACAAACATAATCCTACGAAGGAGTCTCAGACGACTCAGAATGAACAGCAAAGTCAATTCTAGGAACATCAGGCATCCAATTACCGTCCCTATTTGAAGTCTGGACTGCATTTAGAAAAGGAAAGAAAAAGTTCATCTGCCCCTACACTACCACTAAGGTGACATCCCTACTTAACAATTCCCTTTATGCAAGAGTAAAGGTGTCAGCCGTGAAGACTCCCTAAGAAGTACATTCACGTTTCTCAAATGAGTAGACTAACTACTGAGCTTGTTCTAAGATGCTCCTTCCTACACCCCACTCTGCCCTAAGTTGCCTCAACACTGTCTAAGTTGCCTACATCCTGCTCTAGCAACCTCCTGACAAGATCTGCTCTCCACCCTCGGGGTCTGTCTCTAATACAAAACTCCCAAAATTGTAGATACGCTCAAGGCTTGCCCCTCTGGGTAGGTGTTGGTCTTCAGATTTTTCCAGCATGGCATCCTTCCATCCAGCATCCGTTGAGGTGTCCTTGGATCCCAGGCACCTTCTCGCCAAATGTTGCAGATGAACATTCCTCTGGCACCTACTCATCCTCACTCTTACCGGCCTAACTTCCAAACAATGAATCTTTCTACCTAACAAGTTCCGTGGCCTTGCACCTGCAACTGAAATACACGAGAAGCAACCGTGTGTACATACAAAGTTACAATTCAATATTTGCTGAGAACAGCACCCTTCCCAACAATCAGCTATTTCACAAGAATAACCAATGCTAACTAAAGACATTACAGTTAGGCCTCAACTGGCTTTTCTTCATGCCCCAGGCCTTTACGCGTTTAAATGCATTTCTAAATGAATCTACATTGTGATCAGAGCACTCTACTCCATTACAAAGACATCATTACATTTCATCTCTAAATGTAAGTCCTTCTCTACATTAAAGCGTCATATTCTATCTCCTACACGTGCAACTCTTAATAGGGCACGTTTATTAATCCTACAATGCACACGTTTAGTAGCATTTCTACCTCATATAATGTGTTACACTCCTGTTAAGGCTCTACATTTATTTGCATGGTTATGAACACATCGATTACACAGTATACTAATTCCCAACCTACTGTTATATCTCTAAAAACACACATTAGTATAACCTCTAAATATGCGGGTGCTGACTACGGGAGATATGGTGCACCCTACAATTTTCAAAATGACATGAAAAAATTAACAGAAAAAAACAAGAAGAAATAAGCTTATTAGTCTGGTCAGTAAAGGAGAGCTTGGAATCAAAAATGACCCCAAGATTTCTCACTTTGGGTACCGGTGTGGGAAGAGGGCCCTAGGTCCGTGGCCAAGAGTGGTTCCAAAATGAGGTGTCCTTGGCAAAGAGAAGCACCTCCATTTTTTCTGAGTTTAGTTTGCGGCACTGACAACTCATCCAGCTAACAACAGATCACAAACAGTTGTTGAAGCGATGCGCCACCTCATCCATGCTGCTGGGGATAGACACTACAATTTGAGTGTCGTCAGCATAGTAGATGGTTGAGAAGTTGAAAGAACCTATCAGCTTTGCTACAGGGGCCAAATGTATATATTGAAAAACATGGAGCTCAGTGATGACCCTTGTGGGACACTACAGGGCAGGGAGAAAGGCTTGGAGATAAAATCTCCACAGGTGACCGATTGCTCTCTATCTGTAAGGAAGGAGCAAAGGAAATTTTAGGCTGAGCCCCCAATTCCTATGTCCACTGAGCCTTGCTTCATGACTTTACTCACAGTGTCGAAGGCTTCTGATAGGTCCAGAAGGCCCACCGCAGCCTTACCTCCATCGTCCATAATGTGACGTATCTCTTCGTTGGCCACCACCAGTGCTGACTCTGTACTATGGGCTTTTCTGAAGCCAAACTGTGCTCCATCCAGAATCTCATTAGGATCTAAATATTCAGTGAGGTTCAAGTGTCTCTCTAAAACCTTTGCTGGTGTGGGAAGGCATGACATAGAACAATAGTTATTTTCTTTAATTGGTTAAGCGAAGCTTTTGTGAGCAAAAGGGAGGATGGAAGCCAGTCCATGGGAAACATAAACACGTTGATGATGCTATTCAATAATGTTGTAAGAGGAATAGCTATTGTGCCTGCTATCTCTTGAAGGACTTTTGGTGGGCACGGGTTGGACGGGGCTTCTGATTTAGTTAACCCGATTAATTCAAACACTCTGTCAGTAGTAAGGGTGGGAATTTGTGGCAATTTGGTGGATAAGAATGCTGCACCCTCCGACGATCACCAGTTAGTGTCAGAGAGGGTAGTAGCTAAGAACAACATGAGGGATGGAACGGTGCAGCACGCAGTTAGGCAGGGTTGGCCAGGCTTTCTGCAGTTGGTCTGGCAGACTAGGAAAACTGAATTGTGATGCAGGCTTAAGACTGAAAGTCTGCTTTCAACATCAAACCCTATTTGGCACAGTGGTGAACTGAAATTTGGTCTTTGCCATTGGCTGAGATTAATCGAAGATTAATCAAAGCGTTCCTTCAATTATTTTTGTTTAATTTACAAGTTTAATATATTTATCCTATATTTTAAAGACCGGCAAGAGGAGAGACAATGGTGTCACAAAATTAATTTGTTATGCTTGTTGCCACTCAATAAGACAACTGATAAAGTGATTCAATTTGAAAAAAAATACATTTTGGAGCGTATATTTTTTACATTACTTTATAAGAATTATTTTATAAATATTTCTTTCGTTTTCTTTATTTGGGTCTAGTGCATGCCTAGATCAGAGACCAAGGCTGTGATTCTTCCCTTAAGATTTACTGATCTTTGGGCAGGTATTTAGATGAAAATAATCTAAAATAATTTAACAAAGGAACATGGAATGGAGGAATATACGTTTTTGCATACATCATACAAATAGAATAGGGAAATATACATGGAACACTGGCTTTAGAATATAACATTTTATAGGAGGCAAGTATATCGATAAACTGCAGGCATGGCTTAATATGGGACACCAATAATACAAAAGTTGATGTGAGGAATTCTTGCAAATTGTCTAACCACTGGCAATCGCTCGGAGTAGCATCCCGACCCATCGTTCTTTTGCCCGCCTTGCCACCTCAGTTTTTCCCCAGCATCTGAAAATCAGCCTTGACTATGCTCCTCTTGGGACCAGTCCAGCCCAAAATGCCAGTCCACGTCATCACTGAACTGGAACACAAGCAACCTAGGCCTGGTTTCTCCTTGATAAGGGCTCCTCAGCCATGTTGGGCTTGGTTCTAGTGGCACATACCTTTGCCACTTACAGTGGTACATCAAACACTGAAAAGTCTTTTGTAAACTTTAATATAGAACACAACAGGTCGGGGAGGTAATCTTAAGAATGGCACGTAGCATAGAAGGGTTGGGTAATCTTAGTAGGGAATAAGGTGAATGGAGAAGCAGAGGGCATTTTGGTCTCTACTAAACAAATGATGAGGGGCAATCATTCCACAGTGAAGATGAAAAGGGAAATGCGACCTGCCTACTCATTCTCTGATCTTAGAATATCAGGTAATGGGTTCTTGCTACACAACGAACAAACTTGCCTTATCAGAGTGAGTTTTTCATCTAGAGAGTTTTATTTTGTGGCTTTCCATGTTTTGTAAATTATGTATATGGACTTGAATTTGACGCAGCCTTTGTGAGGAAGCAAATGGAGCTTTCTGAGGTTTCCAGTAATTTGATCATATTTTCATTTTCCAGTATTAAGCCTTTCAGCACTGTGGAGGGTGGCTTTGAGTGGTTGCCTCCTTTGATGCGAGCAATGAAGAGGGCTTGCACAGTTGAACACGTGTGTGTGATTAATCTTCTACAGGAGGCTCATCTGATGCAACACCAGTTAGGAATCTTTAAGTATATTTTCCTTGAAAGGGAATCTGGAATCGATTTATAGACCCGGGGGCTTGGCATGTCTTACAAGAATGGGGAGAAGGCGCTAAAGTTGAATGCAGTGTAGCCAATTCTCAAACTATTAGGTTTTCATAGTATGGATGCTGATGCTGACCATATGCCTCCCCAGGTGCTTAAATACAAGCACTTAGCACAGGAACTAATACTAAGAATAAGGGCCTGGGGAAACAGGGAAGAAGGGATAGGGATGGGAGAAACACAGGATAATAACTCCTTGGGAAAACTGCAATATTCCCTCTGAGGCATGTCTTTCACCTACTGTAAAGCATAGTATATTTAATATAGAAAGCAGTTTGCATTGTAACAACAGTCAATAATATATATGATAAAAGTTTTCCTAACTATATCTAAGCTTGAATGTTTGTCTTTTTCATTGAATTTCAATAGTTTTTGTCATTTTTTTAAATAAAAACTTGATTAAAATCATAGAGGTCAGTGTCTCAAGTGGAGAGATGATTTGTGAAATGTTGTACAATTCAGTGGAGGAGAGTGCTGTGAAGTTGAATATCATGCAGTGTAGTAAAGTGTTATATAGTGTGGTGGCATGACGTCTCATATAGTGGAGTGAAGTATGGTAGACTGGTGCAGCAAGTTGTATAGAGGAATGGCGTGTTGAACAGTTGAGTAGGGTGTTGTAGACTGTCATAGAGTGGAGCAGAGTGTTTTAGAATGGAAGAGGGTGACGTAGAGTGTCATAGATAGAGTGGAATAATGTCAAGTTGAGTGTTATAAAGTACTGCAGAGGAGAGGGTTGTGGAGTGGAGTGGAGTGTAGTGTCATACAGTGGAGTGGCGTATGGAAGTTGAGTGATGTGTTGTCGAGTGCCATACAGTGCAGTGCAGTGACTTAGAGTAGATGATCAGAATGCAGTAGAGTGTCATAGAGTGTAGTACACTGTTGTAGAGTGAAGTTGCATACAGAGGAGTAGAGTGTCAGATAGTGGAGCGGCGTAGAGCAGAGTAAAGTGCAGTGGCGTAAAGTGGGATAAAGTGTAGTAGAGTTGAGTATAGTGGAGTGGGGTACACTGGAGTGGGGTAGTGCCAAATGAATAAAGTGTTATAGAGTGGAGTGGCGTGTCGTAGACTATTGTGAAGTGCAGTAGAGTGGAGTGTCGTGGCACACAGTTGAGTAAAGTGTCATAAATTGGAGTACTGTGTTATACATTATAGTGGAGTGGAGTGTCATACAGTATTGGAAAGTAATGCAGACTACAGTAGAGTAGAGTGACATACAGTCTAGTTGATTTCTGTAGAGTGGAGTGATGTACAGTGTAGTACAGTACAGTGTTGTAGAACGTGCTACAGTGGATTGGCTTACATTGTTAACAAGTACAGTGGCATTGAGTGGCGTGCATGGGAGTGTCGGACACTGGAATAGTGGAGTCAGTGAAGTAATGTGTCAGAGTGGAGTGGAGTAAAGTGGGGTGCAGTGGCATACAAGGAGTTCGGTACAGTGCGGTAGAGTGCAAAGAGTATCGTAGAGTATAGTGTGTTGTACTGTGGCATACTATAACCTGTGGTGATCTCCAAGCAGGGATCCACTGGGCAGAGGTACCATAGGAAAGGGGAGATTCTCTCCTTTCCAACGATACCCCTCCTGTGAGAATCAGTGCTGTGGGGTCTGAGAATTGTTCCCGAGCACTGATTCTGTGAAGGTGAAATGAGCCCATCGGCTCTTTTTACTTTCTCTTTTACTGCAATTACGTCAAAGCTCCCTATGCTTTGATCGACATTACAATTGAAAAAAAGCATTCAGGATGCTTGGGAAACTCTTCCAGATCAGCCATATGTTAAAAAAAAATGAAGGACTTCCTCTGGAGCAGTGCACCAGGGTAGCACTAGGCATTAAACTCCGCTCCAATGGCAGAGTTTTTGAAGTTTTGTAACTACACAGCTCCGCTCAGAGTGCGAAGTTCAGCAAACCTCTACTGGCCAGCACGGAACGGAGTTTACCAGCATGGCGGCTTCTAGTCCTAGCTTTTTAGGTTTCGACCTGGCGAGGGCACTGCAAAGCAGTGCCCCGCCCAGGGCGAAAGCTTTTGAGTTACAGTATGGATGTTCGTCCCGCCTCTGTTTCCCATTGGCTAGCTCCATAAATGGACGCTAGCCATTGGCAAACAGAGGCGTCCGTCATCCTGCGAGGCGACTCGTGGGCGTTTCTGGAGAATTTTTCTCATCCGGCCCCTTTTGTCACGTCAGTGCGGTGGTGGGCGGGGTTTATTTTTTCCGACGTCGAGGTTTCATTTGGTCATTCCGCGGCCGGAGGAAGTCCAATGTATAACACAACTACACATTTCTATGACAGTCAAGCGCCTCGTGTACTTCGCCTTCCATCATGGGTGGCTGGTAAGACTAGAGTCGCTTTATTGACGGCAGCATTGCAGGCGTGCACTGTCTGTAGAGACGGCGGCGGCCCCGGCGCCATGCTGCACAGAGATGCATGTATAAACAGACCCACTTCGCTTCCGGGATGTCTGTTTTCACCGGAGGGCCCATCAGCCCCTACCACAGGGTGGATCGTGGTATCCTCAGACCACTCGCTTCGCCCCCTTCTTGCCAGCAGCGGGGGCACTGCCCCCTCCTGGATTGAGACTGTTTCCTATGTGTCGCTCTACAGAGCTGTTACCACCGCCCCGCCTACGCTGGTTCATCTCCCGGTTTATGCTGCGGGGACGCTCCAGAATGGCTGGGGGGCGTCGTCAGTTTATAAACCGCACGATCTGACCCCGAGTTTAGAGACATTGACTCTAAATGTGGGCTCAGTTCCCTACAACCTTAAACCGGTCACGTCATGTACATACTGGGGAGTGCTTCAGAATTAGATGGGCGTCGCCAGGTCATAAACCGCTCCATCTGTCCCTGAGTTCTAAGTTATCGCACATAGTTTTAGCTCGGTCTCCAGGTATCACCAGTTTATAAACCGCTCCATCCGTTACTAAGTTTAAAGTGATTCACTCTTAATGTTGGCTCAGTCTCCGTGGCACCTTGAACCGGTTCCTGTCACTATATACACTGGGGGATGCCCCATAATAAGAGGGGTGCGACAGGTTCATAAACCGCTCCATCAGTTCCTGAATTTAAAGTTGTTCACTTATAATATTGGCTCCTGGCGCCGCGTCCTTTACAAAATAACTTCAAGTCGGAAATGGCCGATGTATATTTTCGACTTTCAAGGTAAACTGCAGATTGCATTATCTAATGAATCTCCCAGATAAATGAACCGATCCATCCCACACCGGATGCTGTTGCACTAATATAGTTGTACATTTCACCTGGATCTCGCCGAATGTATACGTGCATCTCGTGTGTAGGGATTGCTTAGTGACAGAAGCGTCTTTGCCGCCTTCTCTGGAATAGGGTTGTTTGCATTGTTGGCCCTTTCGCCCCTGTCACGGGGTGGTTCTTGCATTCATAGTCTTCCCAATCGCCACCCACATCAGTGGTATTTGCACTGATAAATCGGGCTTGTTTATTGCTACATAAAGGCATACTCAATTGATATATAGCGCTTTACACCGCCCTCCTGCACTTCTAAGCGCGGCAAGTAGTAGGTTTTACTGTAAGCCTATTTGTTGTACTCGGTGAACCCACTTCCGAAGGATGGATGTCTGTGTCGGCCTTGCCTCTTGCCTCTAGATCTCCGCATATTTCAATGCGAGCGCTCAACTCAGTGAGCTGACTGTGCCCTGGGTTTTGTGCATATAAAACGGTCCCCCGGACCTCTTATATCCGCGCTAGCTGCAGGGATAAACCGGTCTGTTTTCTCCCCTGAGGTGGGTTTAATGGTCAATTACTTTTTGACTCCATTCTCTGTCTGCATTGTACTTTTATTTCTTTATCTCTGTACATGTGTTTCTATATTTCAGTATAACCCGCTGTATTTCACATATAAACAGCTGTTGCTTTAAAAAGCACTGATTCAAAGAAATCCTGACATTTTGCCTATTACAACTGTGGCCCTAGGACGAGGTCTCCTGGCTGTTGCCGCCTTGACTTTTTAGCGGTTGTCGCATTTACCGTTGTTGTTCTTTCTATCTTGGCCGGGAGCGCTGTTTTTTATGGTGTGGTGTGTTTAGTGTCCGTGCTTAGTGCGGCAAGGCACATTTCTTGTCATAAAACACCAGAAATGTTTTTTAATATGGTAAAGCAACCAATCTCTATGTTAGCCGAGAGTTCGTGAAACAAAGTCAATTTTAGCTTCGCATCACAAACCTATACATTTCATGTAAATTTGCTTTCTAGCTTTAAAGCAGGCGGAGGTTGCCAAAAAAACTGCCTTGTATAATTTTTTATTTTGTTCGTATTATATGTCCACAAACATACTTATAGCATTGTTATCAATAATATATGGTACTTCCAAAATGTCAATGTAACCCACACGCTGAATTGCCCGACATACAATACAGGCCGCAATGAAGCCAGCAATAGAAATCTCTGTTTGGCGATTGTGTCTCTTTATGGGAATTGAAGGACGTCCTCGAGTGACATTGGCGTTTGGGGTACCGTAGAAGGTTTGTTTGCATTGAATGTAATTTCCCCTTCTGTTATAAAGGGCGGTACACGGTAGAAGTGCATCGTAGCGCCCAAATCATTGAAGCAGGTTGAGAGACTTCCACCAATATCATGGAAGGCAAGCGCTGCACCAGGCACAGACTAAAAGGGCGCTCGGTTCTTCTGCCTGTCGGCTCCTGGGCATCCCTCTGGGGGCACCACAGGGTTAATCCCATGTGTAAACTGCTGGTCACAGGTTCAAATCTTTTCCGCACCTGCTCAGCTTTCCATTCTTCCGCGATGGAAAAAAGAAAGTGAACTGTAGCGCCCACACAGGACTTTGTATGGGTATGTGGGCGCTACGAAACTAATCAGAATAGTGGCACAATACATTACATTACACTCGTTTGTTTTTGTTTGAAACGAGGCGCGTGCCCACATTATTGTAAAATGTACCACGGGCTGCTTTTTAGGTTTCGACCTGGCGAGAGCACGCAGTGCTCCGCCCAGGGCGAAATCTTTTGAGTTACAGTATGGATGTTCGTCCCGCCTCTGTTTCCCATTGGCTAGCTCCATAAATGGACGCTAGCCATTGGCAAACAGAGGCGTCCGTCATCCTGCGAGGCGACTCGTGGGCGTTTCTGGAGAATTTTTCTCATCCGGCCCCTTTTGTCACGTCAGTGCGGCGGAGGGCGGGGTTTATTTTTTCCGACGTCGAGGTTTCATTTGGTCATTCCGCGGCCGGAGGAAGTCCAGGTGAGTGCCTTTCTTGCCGTTCCCTCCCCCCTCCCGCTGTCCGTGTGCCTGCCCGCCCCCTCCCGCTGTCCGTGTGCCTCCCGCTGTCCGTGTGCCTCCCGCTAGGTTGTACCTTTTTTTTTTGCTTCTTTATCATTTCATTTATCGTTCGTGTCCCCGTTCCCACCCCCCTCCCGCTGTCCGTGTGCCTGCCCGCACCCCTCCCGCTGTCCGTGTGCCTCCCGCCCCCTCCCGCTGTCCGTGGGCCTGCCCACCCCCCTCCCGCTGTCGGTGTGCCTGCCCGCCCCCCTCCCGCTGTCCGTGTTCCTCCCGCTGTCCGTGTGCCTCCCGCTAGGTTGTACCTTTTTTATTTTGCTTCTTTATCATTTCATTTATCCGTGTGCCTCCCGAAGGGTACTCTTGGATTGATACTCTGCTGTTTTTCTGTAATGTGCTCCATGTGTGTTTGGGCGCTATCTACTGTGTTATACTGTGTCCAGTTATCCTTTTATGACATGTTATTAAACTCTGCTTCTGCTAATACATTCCTGTACATTTACACTATGCTGTGCTATAATACCGTGCTCTATGTTTCATGTTGTAGTGTTAGGTCATGCTCCGACATACTATGCTTTTTTAATGCCAGGCTGGGCTATCTCATGTCGTGCTGTTGGGTTCTGGGGGGTTTATGGAGCCCCTTGCAGTTATATTACAGATGTGCGCCTTTTATTCAGGGTTCAGCCACTTGAATCGAACACGTCTCGCTGGAGGATCGATGTATCAAAAACCTACCACCGCCCGTGTCACTGGGAGGACCTGAAAGCCTGTCCTGAGGCTTGGTATTAAAAAATGAAGCAAATGAAGTCGGGGACATTTCAGAAAGTGTAGAAGACTTGGCAATTTGCAATGTAAATGAAAAAAAAGTTCCTCCTATCATTAGACCACGTCCCATTACTCGTAACGTGCTTGAGTGCAGCCCACTTTCTATAACAAGTCATGGGGTATCAATGATAGCGTCTTTAAAACTAACCGCATATTTCACGGAGGTTCGTTTAATTCACTTCAGGGGCTGGCCGACTGAGGGTCTGTTCAAACCTCTCGACATGCGAGTTTCGCACACTTCTCTGCAGCCGGCCATGAATCTCCTGAGCTGTCTTTCCGGCCTGCCATATGCTCTTCTGTGGTGGTGACACAGTTGCGCCATAAATAACCAGAGGGGCCGGCGAGCTGATGCTTTCGGTAAAGCTGTCTGCTCGCTTTAGTTTGTAATGTTTTTTTTTAGCCTCTCGGCACCGCATGCTGATGTTTCGCTCCTTCCGGGAATGCCACTGACAGAATTAGACCCCAATGGCTGCTCACGCGGGCGCGCCGCTCTGCAAACTCGTGCCCACGTGCCACTCGTGTTAGTAGGTAAGAGGACACGGCCCTGCATGAACGGGTCCTACTCAGTGAGATATGTTCAAGGGCTGAAAGGTTTAATTTCTTAAGGTGCCTGTAGGTGACGTAGTTTCGTGTCACTTCTGCTGGGGCTTTTCAAGTTGCAAAGTTGTTATGTAAAGAGAAGATGTGATGGTCACACCAGATTAAGTTCATGTTTCTTCTTGTTGTGATTAATCCCGGCATGCCAAAGATTACGTGTGGGTCAAGCCACATAGAAATGTTCTTGGCACGTCAGTATGGTCATCCCAAATGTTCGTTGCCTAAGACAGAGACAGATGTTGCTTATTGTTGGTTCTGGGAATGAAATTAATTAAGGCTTCCTTGAAGGCTCCGTTGTTTGAGGATATTATGTATCGCAAAAGAAATGAGCAGGAAATTATAAGTGAAGGGAAACACATTCCCATCAGTACTAGGAAAGATTCACATTTAGTAAAGTCTTCCATTTTGCTCGTTCTTCTGTATTTGAAAACACCAACGATCTCACCCGCTGTCTACACATGAGGGATCCAGAGTGTGTGCGTGTGTGACTGCTCCAGTGTGTGCGTGCATGTGACTCCTCCAGAGTGTGTGTGTGTGTGACTGCTCATGGGTGTGTGTGTGTGTGTGACTGCTCCAGGGTGTGTGTGTGTGTGTGTGACTGCTCCAGGGTGTGTGTGTATGTGACTGCTCCAGAGTGTGTGTGTGTGTATGTGACTGCTCCAGAGTGTGTGTGTGTATGTGACTGCTCCAGAGTGTGTGTGTGTGACTGCTCCAATGTGTGTGTGTGTGTGTGTGACTGCTCCAGTGGGTGTGTGTATGTGACTGCTCTGGTTGTGTGTGTGTGGGGGGCTCTGGGTGTGTGTGTGGCTCTGGGTGTGGCTGGCTCTGGGTGTGTGTGGCTGGCTCTGGGTGTGTGTGGCTGGCTCTGGGTGTGTGTGGCTGGCTCTGGGTGTGTGTGTGTGGCTCTGGGTGTGTGTGTGGGTGGTAGTAATTGCTGTCTGCTGAGCTCATCCGTAGGGTACAATAGTTCTCACATTTGCGAGAGATTAAGCTATTGGCAATGTAAATGACAATGCCATTTATTTATCTGTTTTCAAAACCAACACATAAATACAAATTTTGTCATTTACAATGCCAATAGCTCTAACTACTCCAAAGGCGAAACTGTTGCATTGTAAATGCTTGTTTATTATCTGCGGCAGTCTCCTTGCAGCCGCCCAGTCATTGCTCCAATACTTCCACTTCCAGAGGTCGGTAATCCCAGCAGAGAGCGCTGCTCCTGACAGACTCCTTGTTAGCGACCTATTCTTGTCTAACACTGTTTCCTTTCCTGTTGTTGTGCACGCTGAACCCTAATCCTAGATGCGATCGGCAAAGCCATAAATTGCCATTGGAAACGGTGGCAGGGAGAGAAGGAAAAGATTGCAACATGTCTGTGCAGACTCCTCTGCCAACGTCCTCCCACAACAGCCGGTGGATGGCAGAGCCTGGGAGGGGTTGACCAGCCGCAGACCCCCTCCTCCCGTGCAGCAGCATGAAAGGAATTCACAGCATGCACAGACAGGGACAAACAAAATGAAGAGGAGGAGAAGTCGGTAAAGCAGCTCAGCACTGCAGTCAGCAAGCATTTTCACAGAGTAGCTGCCCCCAAGGTAAGTCGGTAACTACGCCATCGGATGTGCCTCCATGCCTTGCCATTGTCATGAGCTGCTAGTTTTCCACGCCAACCTGTAGCCTCTGCTGACATTTCTATAGCGCCATCCTTGCCTTGCAGTTTCGTTTCTCCATCACCCAGTGCCCTCCACTTCTATGATTAACGCCCTGCAATAAATAGGGCGGAGTGGACCGGAATTCCACTGAGTTTTTTGGCAACTCCGCAGACTTCCGCATAGTGCCACTCCGCCAACTCCGCCCACCCTGACACCAGAGAGGCTTTTATTTACCTCCCTTTTGTCGACCAGTGGCCGACACATGGACTGGAGAGGTAGGGCGGGTGTTGGCCCTTGGTCGAGACCCACCAATTAAAATATTAAGACAGCCTGAGGATTCAAAGGAAAATTAGATGACGGAAGCAGATCGATACATTTTAGTACACATATATGAGTGTCCAGAATTTAGGGTTCTTGTAAAGGAAACAATTCTTCTGGTCTGGAACCTAGCTTAGATCTGGGAAAAACCTTACAGCAATAGGGTTAAGTTGAGAAACTTCCCTTAAACGAGCAACAGATACACCAGAGCAACCCGTAGTGCTAGCATTCCTTCTGCTATCACACACAACATTTACACAACAAGAAGGTAATACATTATTGCAAGAAATATCGACAATATTAGCAGGGCTTCCTTGTGGAATTGTGAAGGAGACGGGGGTCCCTGAGAGAGCAGGAATTTCCCCTAACTTCACTAGTTCAGGTAATTTAGCAAAACTAATTTTCCTCCCCGATGTCTTCTTAATTGTTCGAACTTTAGTACGTTTTTCTGCATCAAACCTTTACCTATAACACACTAGGGAGAATTTCTGAATATAACATCAGATTAACAAGAAGCATCCTGATGAGCGTTCACTGTATCAATATTTGAACAAGGCTGTATTTTAGTCACCTCCACTAAAGAGGATCTATCCACAATATTTGTTTCACTAACAACATCGGGCTTTGGAGAGCATCTCCAAGATGAGAGTGTTCGGAGTAGATTTATCCTGAAGACTAGAGTCTGAAATCACTATAGTTTCAGATCGGTATTCATTGCATACGTTTTTGTGAAGGTTTTACCCTCACAGAGAAACAAATATCACTGGGACAACAAGTCATAGAGGATGATGGAACAGCTGCAACAAAATTACCTTGATCAAGGCGAATACCATTACAAGAACACCTATTAGCAAGTGCTCTTAAAATTGACGTTAGCATTGACAATCAATGCTCTTGAACGGTTTGCTGCTTGTTATTTGATTTCAACAATGAATAAAGAACAGAATGAATTGAGAACATCATACTAAATATGTGGGGATCCACAATCAGTGGCTGGGGCACATTATCATCAGGTAGGGAAAAGGAATTCCTCTGCTTCAGAATAGAAGCATATTTCATTAAAAGCTGTTCAGAAGAAAGTGAATCCTCTAAACAAATTTCAGATTTTTCAAAAGCAGTCATTCTTAATTTATTCTGCATAATTTTATAGAAAATCACAAGAATTGTTTACTTCATTTATATTTGTGTCCTTGGAAAGTAGTAATGAGGAAATCCTTACCCTAGTTGCTTTATTCAAATTGCAAATAAAAGAGGCAGTTTGTGACTGTAAACCATTTGAAACATCTGGTTTTCAATGTATGAATCATAGTATTGCCTCCTTCCACACAGTGAAACAAAATCATCTGAAAGTGGACTAAATGAGATTTCTTTAGATTCCTATTCTCATGTTTTTTAAGGGTGGAAATAGTCTGAGAAGCTACTTGCGGAATGGTTAAAGGTACCGATGCAACCAATTATACCAAATGCTCTATGCTGGAAGGTTGATAGGCAACAATTCTATTCTGCAGTTCTTTAGAGAACAGGGACATATCCACATGTCCACTTGAAATTATACTCCACTTGTAATTATGTTCCAGGCGACCACAGTGAGTGCAGAGGATTAGCCACACCCCCTTTCCGTAAGCAAATCGAAAGTACCGGGTTTGTTGCAGTGGGGCAAGATCCCCCAAGAAAAACTAAAAAATAAGTGAATGATATAAAATGTACCTGACTTAAAAAGTTAAAAGACTTTAGACCACACTGACACAAACTGTGTGAGTGTCTCCTATGGCACTGGTAGATAGGTGCTGGAAAAACTAGCTAATTCTTAGTCAATAAAGTTATCAAACAAAGGTTTTTGGTATGCTGCTTGTTTTCAATGCGATTACTTGATTGCATTCGTGGTTATCCATCGAGTATCATAAATATTCAATTTATTATGTTTTCATATATCCAACAAAATTATGTCTTCCAATGCATTTCGGCCTACTGGCCTTCATCGGGGAAGTCTGTGAAACAAAGGATGTGACTGTCACTGATTTGTGCAACACTCAATAATATCATAATATAACTATCAACTTTATACGGTATAGCATCAACGGGTTAAATGAAAAAATATCAAATTAAATATGCAGTCACCCATATTTAGTTGCTCATTGTTTACTCAACTCCTAACGCTACCCTCCATATAACGTGTCACAATGTATCGAACGTTATCTAGTATTCTTCATGATGGTAACTAAAGTTCACGGGTAGTCATATAATTTATGTCCGTGAGAAATTACACAATAGCTTAAATACGTTGCTGCGCTCCGCTACGGCTGCTTACCAAATATGTCTTTCGTAACGTCTTATGGCGCTGCGGTGTGTTTCTCCTTCGGTTCCAAAAAGTTCTCGTGTGACGCTATAGGGGGTGTCTTTAAAACTTAAATTACGCGCGTGATCTATTAAAGGGGCCGGGTGCCGGGAATGATGTTGTTCACGATCGAGATGTAAATAAAGCATGCTAAAGGTACAAAAGTAAAAAATAATGCTCAGCTTGGTAATAACATAGTATGAAATACAAAATAGGGAGCAATCTAATAAAATAATGAATGGTACGTAACATAATTAAGGTTCATCTTAAAATGATGTCACAGCACAATTTAGATATTCATGCACAGTATGATGAGGTCATAAGTAACAACTGAATTCCGTCCGTTCATTAATCCCGTTGGGACTCAATGTTTGTAAGTAGTATATCCAGTGGTTTTCGCGTTTCAGAAGAGTTTTTTTATTGTCTCTTTCTTCACTTCTTTCCACAACTTCCAAAACACACGCCTTGATTTGATTTATTTGGTGATTGTGTTCAATAAAGTGGGTGGCCACTGCTGATTTCAGAGCTTTCATTCTAATGTTGCTTTTGTGCTCTGTGAACCTTATTTTGAATTTGCGTTCTGTCTGTCCGATGTAGGCTTTCCCACAAGGGCACTTTATCATGTATATAATATTCTTGGTGTCACAAGTTGCTGTAACATGTAGCTTGATTTTGTTTCCTCTCATCGGATGCGTTATAGTATTGCCTTCTATGATGTTATGGCAATTGCTGCAGTTTTTACAGGGCATAGTACCTTTGTATTTAACATTAGGTTTGTGCACTGTGGCATGTTTGATAATTTCTCCTAGGTTTTTTGCTCTGGTAAATGCAAATAGTGGTTCATCAGCGAAGATGTTATTAAAATCCGGTTCAGTCTGTAATATTCGCCAATGTTTCCTGATAGTTTTTTTGAACACTGGACTCACTGTGGAGAATTAGCTGGTTTTTCCAGACCCAAACCTTCCCTTTAATTACATGTTTGGGCCTGGTAAGGGGGTGAAATTGCTTGGTTGAATTAGCTGGTTTTTCCAGCACCTATCTACCAGTGCCATAGGAGACACTCACACAGTTTGTGTCAGTGCGGTCTAAAGTCATTGTCATATACTCCCGAGCGGGGAGCATTCCTCATGAGCACGGTATACGCTTTAAAAGACAAATAGAGATTCCGCAGTGCACGGACATTATCTACAGCTATCACTTTTTTCCTGCTCTTTGCCTGTAGCACGCAATATAAACAAAATGCAATACGACGAAATCACTAAACTAACGGAAACAAAAGCAGACACATTTGCATACGCAAATGAAGAATCGACAAAAATCTATTCACTTATCCGTGAGGAAACTATGGAATATACCACTTCCAAATCCAAAGATCAACAAGTGAAACAATTGCTTTATTTATCACGTAAGATTATCAACCAACGGTTGCACGCCAGCACAATGGTCAGATATCACAAGGCGTCAAGAATCCCGCGCGGACTGAGAATATCATTAAAACCATCTTTATGTAAAAACTCTAAGAAATTCACTGACAAATGGTACGCTATCCTTAATAAATGTTCGTTAGATCTAATTTTGCTAATTATTGAAGAACTGTCCCAAATATTGGAAGAACTAGAAAAAGAAATTGTTATCATAAAGGAAGATCTCAGTAAGACAATGACTTCTGATGAGTTGAACAAAATATTAGAAGACATTAAAACACAACTAGCAAAACATACTGAAGAAGTGAATGAAAGAAAACTCCGTAAATACCGTAGAGACACCATTGATTATAAACTTGGCGAAGTTTATAATTGGGCAGAATTATACGCGAGAAAAAGACAAAATCGCCCATACACACAGCAGACGGACACATCATCTTCGGATACAGATGCCACATCAGAAATATCGAGGAGAACACCAATGGCACAAAAACCTTCTACTAGTTCAAACAAAGCACCTCAGCCTTTTTTAGATGTAGGCCCAACCGTAGGGGACGACCCAGGAGGTCAAGAAAGAAGTCTCGAACAAGAGAAGGAGAAGGATCCCCCACAAACCCGGAATGCAACTACGAAGAAGGACAAGAAGAAGAACCGCAGTTAGACAATCTGGTTATCAATATCTCAAATGTCAAACTGACCAAACTACAAATTAAAATTCTTCAAAAAGGGACATCATTTGTGCCCACAGCACATACCAATAATTTGGAAGTAAACATCAGTCTCTTCAAACTTATGAGAAAATTAAGACTTCGACATTTTTTCACTAATATCATAGTGGAACACCAAGATCGAAAGGAAGATTCTCTTAAAGGTCTCACTACCACAAGCACATACATGGCTCCAATCAGTCATAAGACATTAGATTTATTCGAACAATTAGTAAAACAGGATCTAAACAAAATCAACTACCGGAGAAAAACAAAAACAAAAAATCTAACACAAAAAGAATATGCCATTCTTCAAACTATAGCCAATAATCCAACGATCATCTGCCAAAGAGCGGATAAAGGGGGAGCTCTTGTCGTTATGAACAAAGATTATTACAACTTGCAAGCCTTATCACATCTACAGGATGAAAACACCTACATGGAACTCAATTCGAATCCCACTAAAGAAATCCAAACAGTACTTCAAACTATCATACAAGAGGCTATGTCAAGAGGATGCATAGATGACAGGATAAAGAAATATCTCACGGTAGACCACCCTAAGGTACCGGTATTCTATCTCACCCCAAAAATTCACAAAGACCCAATGAAGCCTCCATGCCGTCCTATCGTCTCAACCTGCGGGAGTATCCACGAACCTGTGGGAAAACTAATTGATAAATATCTTCAACCCTATGTTGTCACAATGGATTCCTTTGTCAAAGATACCACGGATTTATTGATCAAATTGAATAATGTAAACCTTGAAACAGATGAGGAGATCATCATGTGTACTATAGATGTCCAAGCCCTCTATACGTCAATACCTCATACCATGGAAATAGAAGCAACAGAAAAAGCATTACTTCACATGGAATATGAAGAACCCATGAAAGTGTTCTTACTGGAACTATTGAACTTTACATTGATGCACAGTTATTTCAGATGGGAAAATCAATGGTATCTCCAAAAATCGGGTACATCCATGGGGAATCCGGCAGCGCCTGCATATGCAAATATTTTTATGCATCAATACGAAAACACTCACATTCTACAGAAAGTCCAATGGAAACAAAACCTACGTCTATACCTGAGATATGTCGAAGACATTTTTATATTATGGAACGGCACAAAGGAAAAATTGATCCTGAACATCCAACAACTAAATGAGGTAGATCAACGTATACAATTTACCTATGAAACTCATGACAGCCAAATCAATTACTTGGAAGTAACGATCATTAAAAAAACAGACAACAAAATGGAGACTACACTCTACACAAAGAAAACAGATCGAAACAACTTGTTAACTTATCAGAGTTTTCATCCATCTCCACTTAAACAACACTTACCATACTCACAACTCTTACGAGTAAAAAGAATTGTCTCAGACCCACAGGAAGCAATGACGCAATCAAAAATCATGTTACGAAAATTAAAAAAAAAGGATATCCAGATACGGTGTTAAATTCAGCACTAGAAAGAGCTCAATTGAAAGACAGAGACACATTACTCACAACACCCACAACCAAAAAAGAAGCCAAAATAACATGCGTCAGCAAATTCTCCACAGTGAGTCCAGTGTTCAAAAAAACTATCAGGAAACATTGGCGAATATTACAGACTGAACCGGATTTTAATAACATCTTCGCTGATGAACCACTATTTGCATTTACCAGAGCAAAAAACCTAGGAGAAATTATCAAACATGCCACAGTGCACAAACCTAATGTTAAATACAAAGGTACTATCCCCTGTAAAAACTGCAGCAATTGCCATAACATCATAGAAGGCAATACTATAACGCATCCGATGAGAGGAAACAAAATCCAGCTACATGTTACAGCAACTTGTGACACCAAGAATATTATATACATGATAAAGTGCCCTTGTGGGAAAGCCTACATCGGACAGACAGAACGCAAATTCAAAATAAGGCTCACAGAGCACAAAAGCAACATTAGAACGAAAGCTCTGAAATCAGCAGTGGCCACCCACTTTATTGAACACAATCACCAAATAAATCAAATCTCGGCGTGTGTTTTGGAAGTTGTGGAAAGAAGTGAAGAAAGAGACATTAAAAAAACTCTTCTGAAACGTGAAAACCACTGGATATACTACTTACAAATATTGAGTCCCAACAGGATTAATGAACGGACGGAATTCAGTTGTTACTTATGACCTCATCATACTGTGCATGAATATCTAAATTGTGCTGTGACATCATTTTAAGATGAACCTTAATTATGTTACGTACCATTCATTATTTTATTAGATTGCTCCCTATTTTGTATTTCATACTATGTTATTACCAAGCTGAGCATTAATTTTTACTTTTGTACGTTTAGCATTCTTTATTTACATCTCGATCGTGAACAACATCATTCCCGGCACCCGGCCCCTTTAATAGATCACACGCGTAATTTACGTTTTAAACACACCCCCTATAGCGTCACACGCGAACTTTTTGGAACCGAAGGAGAAACACACAGCAGCGCCATAAGACGTTACGAAAGACATATTTGGTAAGCAGCCGTAGCGGAGCGCAGCAACGTATTTAAGCTATCGCATAATTTCTCACGGACATAAATTATATGACTACCCGTGAACTTTAGTTACCATCATGAAGAACACTAGATAACGTTCGATACATTGTGACACGTTATATGGAGGGTAGCGTTAGGAGTTGAGTAAACAATGAGCAACTAAATGTGGGTGACTGCATATTTAATTTGATATTTTTTCATTTAACCCGTTGATGTCATACCGTATAAAGTTGATAGTTATATTATGATATTATTGAGTGTTGCACAAATCAGTGACAGTCACATCCTTTGTTTCCCAGACTTCCCCGATGAAGGCCAGTAGGCCGAAATGCATTGGAAGACATAATTTTGTTATATATATAAAAACATAATAAATTGAATATTTATGATACTCGATGGATAACCACGAATGCAATCAAGTAATTGCATTGAACTGATGCTATAAGTATGAATAAAATACTTGTGAAAACAAGCAGCATACCAAAAACGTTTGTTTGAAAACTTTATTGACTAAGAATTAGCTGGTTTTTCCAGCACCTATCTACCAGTGCCATAGGAGACACTCACACAGTTTGTGTCAGTGTGGTCTAAAGTCATTGTCATATACTCCAGAGCGGGGAGCATTCCTCATGAGCACGGTATACACTTTAAAAGACAAATAGAGATTCCGCAGTGCACGGACATTATCTACAGTTAAAAAGTTAAAAGTTTATAAGGATAAGAATAAAGTGGGAGCCGAGTTTTTGGCCAAAAAGAAGACCAACTAGCAGAATAGCTGATAAACAGCAAGCTACCTCCACCACAGGCACAAGCCACACTGGCCTAACGCGAGCCGTCTCCACTCACAGTAGGGAGCCGGTTGCACCTAGTGCTCAACTGCCTGATGATTTGGAATATAAGACTACCCGGCCCCAACCTGGCCTCCAGCGGGTGCCAATGGTCACTACTGCTACCCGTCACACGCTGAAGGGAAGCGCAGGCAGGCAAGCAGGCAGAACTAGAACAGCAGAAGCACACCTTGGTATAGAGCACTGCTGCGACAGACTACAGCCCCTAGAGTTGCGGTCTGATCCGGCCTGGGACAAAGGCTACAAAGGACTCAAAGTAACCCCCTCCCTGAATTTTGGGGGTCTTTGAGGCTTCCGGGGACACAGGAGGCTTGAAACTTCTACCCCTCCTCAGTGACCATCCAAGCCTCCTTAAGCCCTCCTCCCTCTGCAAACTTTCTCCTCTCACACCGTTGTGCACTAGCATCAGTGACAGATGAGCCACAGACATGTATGCAAGCAAATACAAACATAAACAAACACTAATCCACTGGCCCAGTCAATATCCCCTCCCTATCATTTCAACACGTATGATGCAAATACATATTATTAGTGACAGGCACATCCCTAAAAGATAGAGCAAAACACTCAAGTGGTTGTCACAATCTCGCCCACAATAACATACTTGTGCAAAAATACCTTAGCCTAAATATCGAGAACAAAAGTATTGAGCTTCAATAGACAAAAATATCAACCACAAAAATATCACCAAAATACCAGTAAGGAGTACCAAATTAAGAAGAACACAAAAATATTATTTTCGAAATAAAACAATGGAATATAGACAACATCATTAATGTCAACTAAACTTTTGACAAAGCATTTTTTTTTAAAAACAATGCATGATCTGAAAAATTAATATTTCAATATACATCTTAAAAGAAGCCTACTAAGCAACACCAACAAATTACACAAAAGATTCAATTAAATTACATAGCCAATCAGGTTTCAACGCACACAGCTGAAAACGTAAGTTAGAAACAATGGATATACCTAGAGAAAAACATTTGTAATTACTGCTATGCCTTCCTGTCGAGAGTTTAGATTATTACTCTGTATAGGAAAAGCATACGATAACTAAAGGCAAGTAAGTGCACATTATATTATTTAACTCAATTAAATATACATAACATAACACCCCTTAACTAAATTATTAAAATAACATATTTTACATAACAATTTGTGTGCCTGTTTACATTTCAAATACAGATACATCACCAACAAATCCATGAAGATAAAACTACTATAAAAGAGAGAAAGAAGAATGATACTGATTGTCTAACAAAATACAAGAGATTCTTCACCAAAAAGTATCAACCAGTAAATTCGCAAACTATTTATATTCTTAATAAAAACGGAAATGTTTAATCTCCTCACAATTACAACTATCCCACTAAAATAAATATGTTTTAAGTTACAAAACATTCGGGTGGAATTTCTTGATGTGCATTGGAGCTAAGATCAAATAATTGCAACACTGGCAACTTGAAAGTGGTGATTGTGGATAAGAGCATGTGAAATCAATGACTGGTCCTTGAACCTGACAACAGGCACCATCTCCTGAGAGGGTCTGATGGAGAGCACTGTGCAAGGTGTAATCATGAACATAATAATTGATAAAACGCAAACAATTATATACTTGCCTACAATATTTCAACCCACAATATTTTTACTGTCACAATATTTTGACCATGAAATTCTTGATCAACGATATTTACAACTTGATACTTAGTTACCATACCTGCTCAAGGATGTACGCAATCATTGGTGGTTAGAACATCCAGCGCAAATTGTCCTTAAAGGAAACCCCAGTATGCAAACGGATACACACTCCCAGAGCAGTCATAAAACTTGACACTTCTATCTACTTAGATAAAAGATTGAGCAACGTGGGAAGACTCAAACCGCACCCGCTGCTCTAGAAGGAAGCCTAGAACTACAGAACCACAGAGCGCTGGATCCAAGGCCAAAGAATCTACATGCATGTTGTGAGCAACACAAGAATGTAAGTATGCAATGCTATTTATTGAATACAACCATATTTGGAGAGGTGTGGAGCCCACAACATCGTTTTATATCATTGCATTATATATTTTGTACATTACACAATCTCATTACATTGCTTGTATTTAAACAAATTGAGGCACAGGAACACTGACTGGGTCTTTGAGCGGTGGAAGGTAGCAATGCTGATCTTCTTTTCATCCACTTCTCTAAACCGTTGTCTCATTTGGAGTGAGGCAGTTTTGTCAATCTCCATTGGAGTGCAAAACTGCCACTCTTTACTCATCGCATAAAATAAAACAAGAATGATACCTGTCACTTTGAACAAAGGTCTTATGTGACCAGTGGCATAGCACGGGGGCTGGGGTGCGGTCCGCCCCGCGCAGCCCGAGTTTTGGGGGCGGCAGCCTCCCCCCGCTCCAGCCGCGGTTGGCAGTAGGAGTTCCTGCAGGGCAGTGACGTGGGGAGGGGGAGGGGCAGGGTGGGGGGGTAGTAATGTATGGATTATGGAGTTTAACAGGTAAGCAAACATATAAATAAATAGAACAAATGTCGTTGCACGCACTGCATCGCATTTGGTGATGCAGTGCACGCAACGAAATTCGTTTTATTCATTTATATGTTTACTTACCTGTTAAGCTCCGTAACCCATACATTACTATCCCCCACCCTGCCCCTCCCCCTACCCCACCCCACATCACGGCCCTGCAGGAACTCTTACTGCCGACCGCGGCTACCCCGCTCTTACCTGTAGCCGTCGCGCTGCGGCAAATGCAGGAATCGCCAGCACCCCCCTCCGCTCTTACATGCGACCGGCAAACGCAGGGATGGCCATGTGACATAATAATTTTATGCATACAGTTTCACTGACAACAATTCAAGAACCAGCCTTTATTAACAGATATGTATTTGATTTAGATGATTTAGAAATGATGATTGGATGAAATTAAAAGAATCATTTTCTTCACATTAGTGTGCTTTATTTCTGACGCATGGCTTATGATGTCTGTGTTATATTGCCTGTGTAACCTTTAGAGACCCTGTTATTTCTTTATAACCGTTTTTATATGAGAAAAATATATTTGCAAAAGAAACTAAATGTTTTGTGCGATGAATGCATTAAATGTTACATGTAGGTACTTTCAAACGTAGTTCTCAGTCATATTATTGAGAAATCTGCTTATTTATTGTGTGCTAATACAAGAGGAACTAAAAGTACTAAAGCAATTATATTCATCTATCTTTAAGTTATGCACACGTATATTAATTGTGCAGTCTTGAGTTACTTGACATTTACTCTTAAGGCCTGTATTTCAACATTCTGCATTTCATAAATCACTGTACTTTATTCTGCTTACTTGATGTTTCTTGTAGGTATCCTCATACATTGTTAGTTTAGAATAGATACATTTTGTATTAGAAATAGAGACATAACCTGAGAAGCAGATCTCGATGGAGAACACATGAAAACTGGTGTGCTAATGAAAAAATGATATATTTCCAATCCTGGTTGTGTAAATGGACTGTCATTCCCATGTCTAGTGTGGGACATTTTGGTAATGTTGCCCGCTGCAATGTGTAAAACCCCTGAACAATGAATCTTATGGAAGATGTTACAACTAAAGAGGCGTTGCCTGTGGATTTTACGGATTATACCCTACCATTTGCTCTAGAAAAAGAAACCCCCCTTCCTCCCTGGCTGTCTGCAGAACTCTTTCCCCAAAAGACTTCTGAATTACTGCTCCCCAGACTCTTGTGGATTTTCTTGCCAAGCCCCTGCTGCAGTTCCATGCATCGTTATATGTTTGTCTACAATATCTGAACCATTTGCAAACCTCTATAATGATGCCTGTTAGAACTGGGGTCTCTAATGGGCAGTGGGTTGCACCCTTTTCAAGTAGGGACCCTCACTCTATGCTCCACACTAATAATAGCCCATGCTCACTCCCTTGGTAGCTTGGCAAGAGAAGTCAGGCTTGTACCCAGAGTCGTCGTGTAAGTATTTATATAGACACACACATGTATACCCACACACACACCCACACACACACATGCACACAAAGTGAAAACACCACAAAAGTACTTCACACCATCTTAGAAACATAACCAACATAAAATAAGACCATAACATCAAACGTCCAACATACACAAGTCAAGATATGACTTTTTGAAAATTAAATTCAGTATAGCTTTTTAGAAACAATAGCTCCAACGGGGCTATCTCGTTGCGCTTGATGTCAACAACTCTACAAAGTCAGTCAGAACTCGATGGAACAAGGGCAGTCTTCGGGAGTCAAGCAGACCCCGGTACAGTACTATGCAGGCATCGGAAATCAAAGATTATGCAAGATGCAGGGGAAGTAAGGCATCAGGGAGACAAGTGCGGCCTCAGTTCCTTACTGCTTTTCCGGTCACACTACAGGGTGTTGAAACGTCTTTGTGTGGGGACAGACACAACCCTATTCCAGAGCAAGTGTCAGCTGCTCCCACTACTCTAGCTCAGGAAGCCTCATCAGCTTGGTGTCGGGTCATCAGGATATGCAGGGCACTCCTCAGCTCCCTTTGTGTATAACTGTCTAGAGGGAGTTCACAAAGCCCAACTGTCATCCAACCCATACCCTCTAGGCAGAGGCATAGAATGGTTAAGTAAGAAAATGACAACAATTAAAAAAACAACTTCAATAAAACATATGTTTTTAAATTGTGAGTCCGGAGACACCAAACTCTATTTTTCTGTCTGCTCCCAATTGGAAGATACACTTGTATGATGTTACAAGGCAGCTCCAATGCTAACCTATGGGAGAGATTGGCCTTGCTGTAGTGAAAAACATATTTAACAGTTTTCCACCACCAGGCCATGTAAAACTAACAAGTACATGTCCTACCTTTTAAATACACTGCACCCTGCCCAGGGGCTACCAAGGTCCTCCCTTAGGGGTGATTTACATGTAATAAAAGGGAAGGTTTGGGCCTGGTAAGGGGGTGAACTTGCTAGGTTGAAATGGCAGTTTAAAACTGCACAAAGAGGCGCTGCATTGGCAGGCCTAAGACATGTTTGCAGGGCTTCTCATGAGTGGCACAACCAGTGCTGCAGGCCTACCAGTAGCATTTGATTTACAGGCCTTGAGCATACATGGTGCACTGTACTAGGGTCTTACTAGTAAATCAAATATGCCAATGATGGAGAAAACAAATGCCATTACATTTTAGACATAGAGTATTGCACTTAAGCACTTGTCAGCAGTGGTAAAGTTCCCAGAGTCATAAAGCCAACAAAAGCGAAATTCAGCACATAGTCAAAAACAGGAGGTCAGAAGCAACAAAATAGGCGTAAACATTCCAAAAGATACAAGATCTAACAATTCCCCACTGCCCCTTGAATGGACTTTGAGAGGTTAAGACCTCAATGTCTTCTTTTGAACTTTACTTTAAATGTGACCTAGTTTGACACCTATTTCCGACCCCTTGAAGACTCTTGACCGAGCTTCTGAGACACAAATTCTTATTCCTCCATAATTGCGGTGCTTCGCATTTATTTCCCATATGGAATGCTTTGATTTCTGAGACTCTTTAAATACCTGAACATTTCCTCCACTCTGGATTGTTCTTGGGATACTTAGATTACTAATATGCTCTTGTGAGTGATCTATTTCAATTTGGTTAATAATTATTAATAATCACCATTGAACTTGACTACTGATTCCTCATTGTGTAGCAAAATGGTTGAACTGTAAATGTAGAGGTTCACTACTAACTCCCTAACCTCAGTGCGACAAAGAAAAGATTTTATGAGGACCAAGAGTAAGTCAATGAATATAGAATAATAAAAGTGTGGACCAAGAAAATGCTGGATCACCATGATGTCCTCAGCATTGGCATGGTGCTCAACATGGCTCACCTTCAGGTACCATCAACTCTGCTTACGATGTACATGCAGGGTATCACTAGGGAAATCCTACTAAAGCAACGTACCACCTATGACACTTTCTAAACATACAAATATAACCACACATTATATTATGCGAGATAAAAAACTCAAACTACTTAGCAGACAGCCTACTTTCCACCCACACCTGGGTGTTGGTGAAGGATACAAAGCCAGACCCTGATTTAAGGATCTAAGTTTAATTTAGACCCAACATTAGCAGAAAAGAGCATTTTGCTAACATTCATAGTGTGTTAACAATATGGGGACTAAAACTTGGCTGACCAGTTCGGGCTGATTCACAAAAGTATTTCTGAATACTGGATATGGTACTACAGGAGTACATGTTTAGATACACTTACATTCCTTTGTCAATCTGCCCTGAAACGTCCAACTCCCTATTAGTTTAAAGTGTAAAGAGGGTACACTCCTTTCTGTTTGTATTGATTGTATCTTAATATTACATAATTATTACCATTTTATTCCTATTTTAGAGGCAGTTCACAAAAGCATTTATGAGTATGGGAAGTAGTATTAGAGCATTACTCTTTGACATATTCTTACAAGCCTTTGTGAATCAGCCCGAATATTTCATGTGTATTCCCATTTTAGATGTTTGGGGGAAAATTACAAAGGTATGTACGAATACGTAAAAGAGTACTGTAGGAGTACTATATGAACACCAAAATGCCTTTGTGACGTGGTCCCTCTATGTTTTGTGATCAATTCACAAAAGCATGTAAGAGTGCATGCAAGGATATTTTAGGAGAACTACTTTATGTACTCAAAAATACCTTTGTAAATGTGCCCCAATGTGTGATTAGCCATGTTTAAGACACTGTGCTATGAATCATATTGCGTGTGAGTCCTGGGGTTTTCAATAGTGCGGAAACTGGCTTGAAGGTGAAGCACGCATTGTGCACTAGAACGATGCCTGTAGGACCAGAATGGAACTTAGAGTGTGAGCCCTCTGGGAAGAGACAGAAAAGTAAATAAAATGTGCTGCACGGGGATGCCGTGTGTATGCCTGCATCTGTATCAAATGTGCATGTGTATATGGGTATACATGTCTGCATGTGTGCCTGCTACGTTGTTATAGCCACAGATTGCTACTCCCCACAATACCTACCAAGTGCTAATCACAAATTACTTGTATGCTGTTGGAAATTGGGTTACTGGTTGACAAGGGTAAAACCCTAAAACCACAATCTCTGTCAGGGTGAAACAGAAGCAAACACTAAATTAAATTGTGCTTAACCCTCTGGTAGCTTGGCACAAAGCAGTCAGGCTTAACTTATAGGCAATGCACAAAATATTTATGCAGCACTTCAAACAGTAGTATAGTAAAGACACAATACAAGAAAAATCCAACATCAATTTAGAAAAACAAAGTAAAATGTAATAAATTATTTGCGACCAAACAACAAAAATCCAATCAGTAGAACTGGAGGTAGGCAATTTCAAAGATAAAATAGTGTCTAGAATGACATATCACCATCTGTGGTTATCTGGTTGAGCTGGACTGGGACAAAGTCAAAAGTTCACTGCAACCCCTGAGCGCGAGCCGGATACAGGGAGCAAGTTTTTTGTTTTTTTTGCAGAGTTTTATATAGCGCGAACTAGACCCGAACCAAATCGGGGATCAGAGCGCTTTACATAGCACCAGTTACGTTACATGAGGACACACATTCATTTTTTTTTCTTTTCGTTAGGCACGGGGAGATTAAGTGATTTGCCCAGAATCTGGCGTCGTTACCGAGACTTGAACCCAGTTCCTCCAGGTCCGAGGTCGAGCGCCCTAGCCGTTAGGCCAACTCCTCTCCCCAGTTAGGCCCGCTGAACAAAGTACCTTAAATCCTGGTTGCGGAGCATTGCGAGATCCCACGTTTAGGATGAGTCATGCAGTGGCAGTTCAGTGGAAGCTGCGGGCTGTGGTGTGAAGTTCTGCATTGTTGTCCATGAAGACCTGTATCAAGAATGCAACGCTCAGTGGCGGTTCTGAGGAAGCTGCGGGCTGCAATACGAAGTCATGCATTGTTGTTCGTGAAGTGCTGTGTCAGGTATGCATTATTCAGTGGCAGGTCCAATGCGGCTGCAAAAAGATGCATCGCACTGCTCTGATTCTGCTCACAGGGTCACAGCTGGGCTAGCAGAGCACCTTCTGGCCCACATCCAAGGGTCCAGGACTGACATGGCGCCACTTAGGCGGGTGCCGAATTCAAGGTGGTTGGAGCCTTTTCAGAGGATCCATCAGAGGATGAGCAGGCCAGCCAGCTAGCTCTTGGAGCCACTCTGGTGGTTCTGGGTTCATGATGGAGGTACAGTCCTTTTCATTTAGGCTTCAGGGCAACAGAGAAGCAGTTCTTCTTGCAGGGCAGCACAGCAAGTACTTCTGAGTCTTCCACAGGTCCAGAGGTGGACTGAAGAGTTGGATCTGAGGTTTCTGGAGGTTTCGACCCCCAGAGGTGCTTGAAATGTCCTGCCTCTCTGCCTACACAGCTTCCCTCTGGGCACAAATGACTGCGTCAAACCCTTTGTGAGTGTGCTCAGGCAATGGCTTTGTGAAGCACAAGGAAGTGTGGTAAGTGACAGCTCCTTCCCCTCATAAAGTCAAAGATGGCTCATTTTTTCCACACCTATTCCCACTTTGTCTCATTGTCTGGGAGCAATACACAAAGACCAACTGCCAGCTATACCTAGTCATGTGACCCAGAATACAGGCTGCAGGCACCAAATGGTTAGGACCGGAAAATTCCAACTTTCTAAAAGCTGCATTTTCAGACTTATGTCTTACAATCCGACTGTACCATTAAAGAGGGTTTTAAATTACAATTCTTTACACACAAAAACTTGATATTCCTACTTGCTCACAATTGAAAGTTATCACTTTTCAAACGTAATAAGGTAACCCAATCCTATGGAAGAGGTAGGCCTTGCAGTAGTGAAAAACAAATTTAGGAGTTTTTCACTACCAGGAAATGTAAAAGTGAAAAGTACATGGCCACCTTTTAACTATACTGCACCTTGTCCTAGGGGTGACTCATATGTATTATAAAGAAAGGTTAAGGACTGGTAAAAGGTTTATTTTGCCAGGTCGCAATGGAAGTTTTTATAACTACACACACAGGCTGCAATTGCAGGCCTGGGACATATTTATAAAGCTACTTAAGTGGGTGGCACAATTAAAGCTGCAGGCCCACTAGTATCATTTAACTTACTGGTTCATGTAGTACCACTCTACCAGGGACTTAAAAGTAAATTAAATGCAACAATTGGGTGTAAGCAAATTTTACCATATTTAAGGAGAGAGCACAAGCTCTTAGCACTGGTTAGCAGTGGTAACGTGTGCAGAGCACTAATACCAGCAAAAACGAAGTCAGCAAAAACAGGCGGATGGAGGGCAACATTTTGGGGGAAAACCACACCAAGGATGTCAGGTCTAACATATGCCAATAAGAAAAAAAAACTGCTAAAAATTACAATAGATTCAGTCCATATCATTCATCTTATTTTATGGTTATTTGTACTGCGTGCATCGTACCTGGGAGAGTATCCTGGCTAAGATGAGTAAAGCTGTCCTAACTGGAATCGACTGGAAGGGCCATGTTTTCAGTTTGCTGTGGAAATCTATGACAGAACTGGTGACTCTGAACTGGACGGAAAGATTGGTAGGTAGGATAAGGCACTGCCCCCAGCTCTTGCTTAGTGGATGCGGGGCACGTGTACAAGTGACAGAGTGTCCATGATGCAATATCCCTCTGGCCTAGAAAAGTCAGTTACCGATTGATAGTTCCATCTGACCCTTTGCTCTTTAGGTTACTGATGGCACCTGTAGGTTCCACCCTGGCATAAAGTAGGCATATTTGGCATGATGAACCAATTCTTGGCAAAGTGGCATCAATTGTGGAATATTATGGGCTACCTTGGAATGATGGTGCCCAACCAAGGTGTAATGAGGATCCTGGCATAATGGTGAAGAAATTAATGTATGGCTTACTAGTGCATATTTGGCATGATAAGCTTACCCCAGTCATTATGGTGGCCATTGTGCCATATTATGGGCTGGCATTCTTGTCATGATAGAGGCAACCCTTGGTATGCCTATGGACATCCTTGCCAAACAGTGTGATTACTTGAAGGTATTAACATATCCACATGATCATGGGGGTCATGGGATAATGGTCCCCAATTCTTCACCTATTGAGGACATTCTTTTGTTTTTGCTTTACGTTGTTGATTTTTTATATCTGATACAATCCCCATTAGAGAATACTATCAATAGCATCATATATACTTTTGTTGTCATCCTTGCCTTCTTTGACCAATACATTTCCACTCTACATGCTCTGTAGCCTGGGTTGAGTGTCAGTGCCTGTACTTCCAGATAACTCAGGCACATATGCCAGTGTATCCAGCGTGATCATGAAACCAATGTGACCAAGTTGTCTTGAGGGTTGTCTAGTTTAGATCTATCCTGACCCTGTTACTTCCTAGTTTCCTAAGCAGTTGGCAGAGTGAGAAGCAGACGCTGCTGGTGTACTTAGGACTCCATTGTAGAATTTGCTTCTGCAGTGTAGTTGCCAGTCTGTCCTCCGCAATCTGGGAAAATGACTCAGGTGCCACTCTGTTTAAAATGCAGCATACAGGGAACCTCTACTGTCCAGGACAATTTACCAGAAAGACTGCCTGATGGTGATCTGGCTAGGGTGTCTCTCTTATGAAGAGGGGTTTTATACCCCCACATTGCTACTCCCCACAAAATCCAGCAAGTGCTACCCATAAATTATATGTTTGCCCTTAAAAAAAAACAGCTGAAAATGATAATAGATTAAATATGCATCATTAAAGTTATGTTATACTTGTATGGTGCACAGATCACCCGCAAGGGTATCCTGGCACCTGAGAAGGGTAGAAATGCACTTACTGGAGCCTTCTAGAGGAGCTAAGTTTTCTGTTTCTTGTGGAAATCATGTAATGAAACTGGCATCTTTGAGGTGGAAGGGGAGATCATTCCAGACTTTTGTTATCAGGTAGGAAAGGGTGTGGACCCCAGCTCTGGGTCAGGGGATTGGGGGGCGTGGGCGAGGAGAAGTTTATGCCAAGCGGAGCTGTCTGGCTGGTGTGTGGAACAGGATACTGCTGTTGAGGTATGCTGGGTGTTGCTTATATAGTGTCTTGTAGATGTGTGTGAGTTCTGCTTGATTTGGAGTCTCTTGGTGAGTTGAGAGGTGATGCTGACATAAAGGGCAATGATATAGTCTAATCTACTGGTGATATTTGGTGATTGCCTATAGGGTTTTATTCTACCTCTCCTGTTGATTTTTGTGACGTTATATTTTGTACCATTTCTCTCATGTAACATGACTGATTCTATTGTACAGTGCTCTGAAACCTTCGGATAAAGTCTGCGCGTTATAAAAATGCATTAAATAAATAAATAAAATTGTATGGCAGATCTTCAGGTGTCATACAGGATCAATCTGTAGACTTTCTTGAGGAGATTGAGGGTGCAGAAGTAGGTGGAGGTAACAGCATTGATCTGGTTGGACATCGAAATTTGTATGCCCAAGCTCTGAGGTCCAACAGGCTGAGTTCTGTCTTGTTGGAGTTGAGTTTCTGGTAGTTTTTTTTCATCTAGTTCACAACCTTGGACATGCAGCTGATTAAATTTGCCTGGTTGTAGGAGGAGTCTTCAGAGAGGGCGAGGATGGCATAGGTGCCGTTGGACAAAGAAATGATTTGGAGCCTGTGAGCGTGGATGGTGTTGGCGAGAGGGGTCATTCAGATATAAAATTGTGTAGGACTGAGCATGGAGCCTTAAGGGACACTACAGAAAAGGTTGGAAGCAGGACAAGTATGGGGCTAAGCAGACTGTTTAGGTACATTCTGCGATGAAGGAGCTGATCCATTGGATTGCTGGCCTGCAGATTCTGGTCTTGAGGACGTGTTAGGTGAGGATGGGGTGAGAGATGGGGCCGAAGGCGGTTGAGAGGTCGAGTAGTATGATTAACTACACAAAATACGTAGAGCTCTAAAAAAGTTATTTATCCATTGGTAATACCTGAAAGAAAGAGGATGTAACTCTTGAAGGAGGCACAGGCCAGGTGTTAGATCTGGGGGTCTCTAGTTGGCAGAGGTAGGTACCAATGTCCAGATAGGGACCCTTTATTCTAGTCAGGGCAAGGAGATAACCCTCTGAGATAACCCCTGCTCACCCTCTAGGTAGCTTGGCACAAGCAGTCTAGGCTAACCAGAGGCAATGCGTAAAGTATTTGTACCAACACTCACAGTAACACAGTGAAAACACCACAAACTGACTCCACAACAGTTTAGAAAAATAAAGGTATTTTTAATCCAAACTACACAAGACCAAAACGACAAAAATCCAATATACACAGTTCAAGAATATGGTTTCAAAAGAGTTCTTAAGGTTGCGTTAAAATTCTTTAAGTTGCGATAGAATTCTCTACGTTGCGATAGAATTCTCTACTGTTGCGTGAAAAGTTCACAGTTGCGTCACGTTTACTCACAGTACCTTTTAGTTGCAACAAAGTTCCAAAAAGCAGAAGCTGGTGCGGTGGAAAACAAGCGATGCGTTGCTCCTGAGACCCTGGGGAGGCGATGCGACGGCCCCGCTGCAGCAGCGGGCGTGTTGCGACGAATCCGGTCTGTATGGGGAGGAAGGCCACTTGTATGGATTCCGGTGCGTAGGTTCCCTTGGAAGTTTGTTCTCGCAAAGGCACGATGCGACGATCTCGTAGGGGCTGCGACGATCTCCGGGGCGACGATGCGCGGTCCAGCGGTGATCTTCTCTCTCGCAGCTCCTCGATGCGATGGTTCTGCGACGATGCTCACAGCGACGTGATGCGGTCCTCAAGCAAGGGGTGCGGCGATTTCACCTAGCGACGACAGGCTCTGCGATGCCACTCGCAGCGGTGTTCGACTTTCCCCCACCGGTCTGGTGCGTCCCACAAACGAAGGATGCAACGTCTCTGGCAGCGGCGTCAGGCACTGCGACGATCTCGACCTCCGTAGCGGCGGGAAACTTCTCGCACTGTTGGGAATGCGCTCCGCAAGTGAGCGATGCAACGCTTTTCAGTTTCAAAAGTCTCTCAAGCTTAGTTTCAAGCTTCCCAGCATAGGTACAACTTCCAGAGGCCCCACAACTGGATCAAGCACTCTAGGAAGGACAGAACTCTCTCAGCAGAGTTCAGGGAAGTAGGGGGTGAAGTCCTTTTGTTCCTGGGACTTCAGAACAGGGAGCTAGCTCTACTCAGGCCCTTGGAGATTCCTTCAAGACAGGGGACACAGCTCAGCAGCAAAGTCCTTCCCCTCTCCTTGGCAGCAAAGCAACAGGTCAGTCCAGCAGAGCAACAGCAGGACAGTCTTCCTTCTTCAGTTTCAGCTTTCTCCTTGGCAGAGGTTCCTTCTTGATTCCAGGATGATCTAATTTTCTGTTGTCAGGGGTCCTGTACTTATACCCCTAAAGTCTTTGTTCTCTCTGTGCATGTGGGCCCTGAGCCCGGTCTGAACCAGTTCTGGGTGTTTCCTGAGTACTTTGTTTTGCTGGCTTCTTCTTTCCTTTCAGAGTGAGGGGCAGGGTCGTCAGCCGCCCAGCAGGAGGTGGAGCCAGCATTGTGGAAGGCAGGCACAGCCCTATTCAGGCCCAGGTGCTAACTCCTCCCACCACTCCAGTTGCAAATGCAGTCATTCAGCCTAGGGCTGACTCAGCCAGCCTCCTGGGGAATCCCCGGCATCTGTCACTCTCAAACCAGAGAGTCAATACACAAGCAGAGCAAGGCACACAGAAGGGTCAGACAAGAGAACAGCAACTTTCTAAAAGTGCTGTTCTCAAACACAGGATTTAAAAACAACCTTTCCTAAAAGGTGTGTTATTAAATTCTGAGTTCAGGGATACTAGATACTTATGTCCTATCTTGTTCCTATGGGAAGAAATGCTGTTAACCACTGTAGCCATCATCCCCCATGTTAATCTATGGAGCAAGATAGCCTTACAATAGTGAAAAACGAAAATGGCTGCCATTCACTATCAGAGCATGTTACCTGCACTAGTTCATGCTCTACCTTTTACATACACTGCACCCTGCCCAGGGGGGTACCTTGGGCCTTCCCTAGGGGTGACTGATGCGCACAAAAAGGGAAGCGTTAGGCCTGGTCAGTGGGGACACTGACCAGGAGGACATGGCAGTTCTAAACTGCACTCAGGCACTGCAGTGTCAGGCCTGAGACATCATTTTAGGGCTACTCCTGTGGGTGGCACAATCAGTGCTGCAGGCCCACTAGTAGCATTTGTCATCACCAGCCCTGGCACACCCAGTGCACTTTACTAGGGACTTCATGGTGATACAAATATGCCAAACATTTATATCCAATCAGAATAACAATTTACATAGGGAGCACTTACACTCTGGCACTGATCAGCAGTGGCAGAGTGTCCAAAGCATCTAAACCAGCAAAAACGAAATCCAGCACAGCATCAAAAATACAGGAGGTAGAGGCAAAAAGATAGGGGGAAACCACGCCAAAGATGCCAGGTCTAACACGTGTCCCCTCCAGCTGAAAGTGGGGAGAACTGCCCACCCTCTTGGAAGTTCTCTTCACTAAGGCGGAAAAACCTGGACAGACCATCAGCATTGGCGTGTTCTGTGCCAGGGCGGTGTTCCACCGTGAAGTCCATTCCCTGTAGGGAGATGGAGCAACTCAACAGTTTTGGGTCCTCACCCCTCATTTGCATTAACCATCTGAGGGGCCTGTGGTCGGTCTGAACACGGAAGTGAGTCCCAAACAGGTAGGGCCTCAGCTTCTTCAGAGCGCAGACCACGGCAAAAGCTTCTCTCTCAATCGCACTCCACCTCTGTTCCCTGGGGAGTAGTCTCCTACTAATGAAGGCTACCGGCTGGTCTCCTCCCTCCTCAGTGATTTGTGAGAGTACTGCTCCCACACAATGCTCTGAAGCGTCTGTCTGTACTATGAACTCACTGGAAAAGTCAGGTTCCTTGAGCACCGGTGCTGTGCACATGGCAGTTTTCAGGGTTTCAAAAGCAGTCTGGCAGGCTTCAGTCCAGTCCACTCTTTTGGGCAACTTCTTGGAAGTGAGTTCTGTCAAGGGGGCGACAATGGTGCCATATCCCTTGACAAACCGTCTGTAATACCCGGTGTGTCCTAAAAAGGCTCTCACCTCTGTCTGGGTCTTGGGGGGCTCCCAAGCCAGAATGGTGTCAATCTTTGCCTGTAGGGGCGCCACCTGGCCGCTCCCCACCTGGTGTCCCAAATACACCACAGATCCCTGCCCTATCTGGCACTTGCTGGCCTTGATAGTGAGGCCTGCCCTTTGCAGAGCCTTCAACACTTCACAGAGGTGTTGCAAGTGTTCCTCCCACGTGGAGCTGAACACCGCAATGTCATCCAGGTATGCGACGCTAAATTCCTCCAGCCCGGACAGTACCTGGTTAACCAGTCTCTGGAACGTGGCAGGGGCATTCTTCAACCCAAAGGGCATTACTCGTAACTGGAAGTGCCCCTCTGGCTTTGAAAATGCTGACCTCTCTTTGGCCCCATCAGTTAAGGCAATCTGCCAGTACCCAGAAGTCAAATCAAAGGTACTGAGGTACTGGGCAGCTCCCAACCGATCCACAAGCTCATCAGCTCTGGGGATGGGGTGTGCGTCAGTGTTCGTGACCGCATTGAGCCCACGGTAGTCCACACAAAACCGGAGTTCTGGAGGGCCACCGGGCGTAGCAGCTTTCTTGGGTACCAAGACCACTGGGCTAGCCAAGGGGCTGCTGGAGGGCTCAATCACCCCTAGTGCCAACATCTTGGAACTACTTCCTTGATGCTGGCCCTGACCTTATCAGCTACCCTGTAAAATTTGTGTTTCACAGGCAGACTGTCTCCAGTGTCCACATCATGGACGCACCAGTTGGTGACACCTGGGGACAGGGAGAACAGGGAGGAGAACTGACCCAACACTTGGCGACAGTCCCTCTGCTGCTCTGGGCTCAGGGTGGGCGAGAGGACCACACCATCCACTGACCCTGCTTGCTCCTTAACTGCCAGGAGGTCAGGGAGAGGATCACTATCCTCTTCCATTCCTGCATCTGTAGCCATGAGCATAGTCACTTCAGACCTCTCAAAGTGTGGTTTGAGGCGGTTCACATGCAAGACTCTCAGGGGCTGCCTGGGAGTCCTCAGGTTAACCAGGTAGGTTACCTCACTCTTCCTTTCCACTACCTCATATGGCCCAGTCCACTTGTCTTGGAGCCCACAAGGCTCCACTGGCGCCATCACCCACACTTTCTGCCCGGGTTGAAATTCGACCAAAGTGGTATTCTGGTCGTACCATCTTTTCATTTCTTCCTGGCTTGCTTCCAGGTTCGCCTGAGCGAGCTTCCTGAAGCGTTGTGTCTGGTTGCGGATGGCCAGCACATAGCTGAACACATCCTGGGGGGTTTTCCCACAGGACTTTTCCCAACCCTCCTTCACCAGTGAGAGAGGTCCTCTAACAGGGTGGCCATACAGGAGTTCAAAGGGGCTGAACCCTAAGGACTTCTGAGGCACCTCCCTGTAGGCAAACAACAGGCATGGTAACAAGACGTCCCACTTCCGTCTCATGGGCTCCGCTAGGCCCATAATCATACCTTTGAGGGTCCGGTTGAACCTTTCAACCAACCCATTTCCTTGAGGGTGGTAAGGAGTGGTGAAATTATAAGTTACCCCACACTCCTCCCACAGAGACTTCATGTACTTAGAGATGAAGTTGGTACCCGGTCGGAGACCACCTCTCTGGGGAACCCCACACGGGAAAAGATCCCCATCAATGCACGGCCCACCACGGGTGCTGTGATTGTCCTGAGAGGGACTGCTTCCGGGTACCGGGTGGCATGGTCCACCAAGACCAGGATGAACCTGTTGCCTAACGCTGTCTTGGGGTCCACGGGCCCTACAATGTCTATGCCAACCCGCTCGAAAGGGGTGCTCACCACTGGGAAGGGCTGAAGGGGTGCCTTCAACTTTGTTCCAGTCTTGCCACTGGCTTGACAGTTTGGCAAGATCTGCAAAAGGAACCAACGTGCTTTCTCATCTGGGGCCAGTGGAAGTGGGAGACAAGCCGGTTTAGGGTCTTGTCTTGCCCCAGATGTCCTGCAAGAGGCACGTCATGAGCCAGACCCATTAGGAAGTTTCTGAAGCGCTCGGGTACCACCAGCACACGGGCTGCACCGGGTTCAGCAAACTTAGGCTCGCTATATAACAAGTCATCTTCCCAGTAGATAAAGTGATCTCTGGCTGCTCCACCTGCTGCCTGATCTACAGCCTGTTGCCGCAGACCAATGAGGGAAGGGCATTCTTTCTGCTCCTGGCAGAATTCCTCCCTGGAGGGACCACCTTCCTGCTGCCAATGGGTCAGCTCAGGTAGGTCTCCCAGTTCGGCCACCTGTTCCCCTGTAGGTTCCAGGGCATCCCCCTCCGGTTCTGCTTCCTCCTGGACCGTGGGAACGGCTGGGGCTGGTTTCCCACGCCCTCTGCCTCTTCCTCTCCTGGCAGGTCTCTGGGCCACTGTTTCAGGCTCCAGTTCTGCTGAATCCGCCCTACTGGCTGTCATAGCACGTGTGGACACACAGATCCACGCAGGCAAACCCAACATCTCCAAGTGAGTTCTGTGTTCTACATCCTTCCATGGAGAACTCTCCAGGTCGTTACCTAACAGACAGTCTACAGGCAAGGCATCACTGACAACTACCTCCAAGAGACCAGAGACTCCCCCCCATGCAAAGGGAACACGCGCCAGCTTGCAGAGGTGCACTGAGCTGTCAGCTGCCACTACAGGGCGGAGTACATCAGGGATGATTTGCTCATCAGACACCCACTGACACCTCACGGATGTCACGCTGGCTCCTGTGTCTCTCAGAGCCTCAATCTCCCTCCCATTGATGGTCACCTTCTGCCCATATTTCTTAGTGTTAGAGAGCAGGAAGGTTTCCTGGACCACCTCTTGGTCTCCTAGAGAGACAAGGGTCATAACTGCTAGCTCCCCCCAGTCACTAGAAACCAAATCCCCTCCCAAAGCTACACTAGCTAACGCTGGGGCAGGGGCACCAGTGGGTGCTTGCTTCTTCTTGGGACAGCTTCGAGCAATGTGGCCCACCTCATTGCAGTGATAGCAGGTAGGGGGACCTTGGTTATCCCTTCTGTCTCTATTGTCCCGCCTGCCCTTAGGGGGCGATGGCTGTCTAGGCTTGGGGGGTTGGGATTCCTTTCCCTGGGAACTATTTTGGGGACCTTGTGAGAACTCCTTTTGGTTACCCTTGTTCCCCCCACTCTTCTGCTGGGGACCCTGCCCACCTTTGGCTGTGGTACCCACAATTCCTCTGTGGACCCTGGTACTGGTCCAGCGGTCCGCCTCCTTAGCAAGCTCAATGGGGTCTGTCAGCTTGCTGTCTAAAAGATGCTGGCGCAGCTCTGGAACACAAAGACTACTCAAGTGCTCCCAACTGATTAAATGCAACAACCCCTTAAAATCAGTTACTTTACTGCCCTTCATCCAACCTTCCAGTGCACGCGAGTACAAATTCACACACTCCGTCCAAGTCACAGACTCTCTCTTCTTGGAGTTCCTAAACTGCAGTCTGTACTGCTCTGGAGTAAGGCCATACCTGAGACATAAGGCCTCCTTCATGTTGGGGTAGGTCATGGCACCTGCTAATTCTGTGGGCTCTAGAGCACTCCTCCCAGAAGCCTCAAAATGTTTCCACAGGCCAGCACCCCAATGCTGTTCAGGCACACCATTCATCCTCAATGCAATCTCAGACGAAGTGAACCAGGCATAAATATCCTCACTCCTATGGTAATTCTGCACCAGGTCCTTGGGAATGTATACTTTACCCCCCTGCACTGGCTGCGCGCTGCCACCATTTGAACTGGCATCCACCTCCTTGGCTTTAAGATCCAGTTCTCTCATGCTCAACTCATGAGCCAAAAGCAATTTCTTTTCCTCCAAGGCGCGGGCACTTTTGCTCTCCTCTGCCGCCTTTTCTCTTTCTTTATCCATTTCCAATTGCTTCATTTTCATTTTCATTTTCAGAACTTCCAACTCATATTCTCTTACTTATGGTTGCTGCCAGCTCCTGAGCCTACTCTGCCCACTGGCAGATCTATGCCTTGGAAACTATTTTCTACATCCACAGCATCATTTCCCTCTTGTGCCTCCCAATGGGCCTTCAAGATTTTCTGCAGCTCCTCTTTCCTGGCGCCTTTTGCGGGGCACCCAAATTTCTGGCAGAAGTGCTTAAGATGTCTTGCTGGGTAGGAGTACAAATCCTCAATGGAAAACTCCGGCACTACTTCTGCCCCCTCACTGCTTTTTTTTTTTTGAGTGCCTTTCCTTTTGCAGCCATGATGCTTTGAAGAGTTACTCAAAAATAGAATCAAAAATCAAAAACCAGTAGTATGCGGTGGCGTAGTGGTCTGCACTCACTAGTGATGTACACCAATTACTGTGGGTCAAGTACAAATACAAGTTCAAATCCCACCGCCTGACCACCAATGTTAGATCTGTGGGTCTCTAGTTGGCAGAGGTAGGTACCACTGTCCAAATAGGGACCCTTGCTTCTAGTCAGGGCAAGGAGATAACCCTCTGAGATATCCCCTGCTCACCCTCTGGGTAGCTTGGCATGAGCAGTCTAGGCTAACCAGAGGCAATGCGTAAAGTATTTGTACCAACACTCACAGTAACACAGTGAAAACACCACAAACTGACTCCACAACAGTTTAGAAAAATAAAGGTATTTTTAATCTAAACTACAAAAGACCAAAACGACAAAAACCCAACATACACAGTTCAAGAATATGGTTTCAAAAGAGTTCTTAAGGTTGCGTTAAAATTCTTTAAGTTGCGATAGAATTCTCTACGTTGCGATAGAATTCTCTACTGATGCGTGAAAAGTTCACAGTTGTGTCATGTTTACTCACAGTACCTTTTAGTTGCAACAAAGTTCCAAAAAGCAGAAGCTGGTGCGGGGAAAACAAGCGATGCGTTGCTCCTGAGACCCTGGGGAGGCGATGCGACGGCCCCGCTGCAGCAGCGGGCGTGTTGCGACGAATCCGGTCTGTATGGGGAGGAAGGCCACTTGTATGGATTCCGGTGCGTAGGTTGCGTAGGAAGTTTGTTCTCGCAAAGGCAAGATGCGACGATCTCGTAGGGGCTGCGACGATCTCCGGGGCGACGATGCGTGGTCCAGTGGTGATCTTCTCTCTCGCAGCTCCTCGATGCGATGGTTCTGCGACGATGCTCGCAGCGACGTGATGCGGTCCGCAAGCAAGCGGTGCGGTGATTTCACCCAGCGACGACAGGCTATGCGACGACACTCGCAGCGATGTTCGACTTTCCCGCACCGGTCTTGTGCGTCCCGCAAACGAAGGATGCGACGTCTGTGGCAGTGGCGTAAGGCGCTGCGACGATCTCGACCTCCGTAGCGGCGGGAAACTTCTCGCACTGATGGGGATGCGCTCCGCAAGCGAGCGATGCGACACTTTTCAGTTTCAAAAGTCTCTCAAGCTTAGTTTCAAGCTTCCCAGCACAGGTACAACTTCCAGAGGCCCCACAACTGGATCAATCACTCTAGGAAGGACAGAACTCTCTAAGCAGAGTTCAGGGAAGCTGGGGGTGAAGTCCTTTTGTTCCTGGGACTTCAGAACAGGGAGCCAGCTCTACTCAGGCCCTTGGAGATTCCTTCAAGACAGGGGACACAGCTCAGCAGCAAAGTCCTTCCCCTCTCCTTGGCAGCAAAGCAACAGGTCAGTCCAGCAGAGCAACAGCAGGACAGTCTTCCTTCTTCAGTTTCAGCTTTCTCCTTGGCAGAGGTTCCTTCTTGATTCCAGGATGATCTAATTTTCTGTTGTCAGGGGTCCTGTACTTATACCCCTAAAGTCTTTGTTCTCTCTGTGCATGTGGGCCCTGAGCCCGGTCTGAACCAGTTCTGGGTGTTTCCTGAGTACTTTGTTTTGCTGGCTTCTTCTTTCCTTTCAGAGTGAGGGGCAGGGTCGTCAGCCGCCCAGCAGGAGGTGGAGCCAGCATTGTAGAAGGCAGGCACAGCCCTATTCAGGCCCAGGTGCTAACTCCTCCCACCACTCCAGTTGCAAATGCAGTCATTCAGCCTAGGGCTGACTCAGCCAGCCTCCTGGGGAATCCCCAGCCCCTGTCACTCTCAAACCAGACAGTCAATACACAAGCAGACCAAGGCACACAGAAGGGTCAGACAAGAGAACAGCAACTTTCTAAAAGTGCTATTCTCAAACACAGGATTTAAAAACAACCTTTCCTAAAAGATGTGTTATTAAATTCTGAGTTCAGGGATACTAGATACTTATGTCCTATCTTGTTCCTATGGGAAGAAATGCTGTTAACCACTGTAGCCAGCATTCCCTATGTTAATCTATGGAGCAAGATAGCCTTACAATAGTGAAAAACGAAAATGGCTTCCATTCACTATCAGAGCATGTTACCTGCACTAGTACATGCTCTACCTTTTACATACACTGCGCCCTGCCCAGGGCGGTACCTTGGGCCTTCCCTAGGGGTGACTGATGCGCACAGAAAGGGAAGGGTTAGGCCTGGTCAGTGGGGACACTGACCAAGAGGACATGGCAGTTCTAAACTGCACGCAGGCACTGCAGTGTCAGGCCTGAGATATCATTTTAGGGCTACTCCTGTGGGTGGCACAATCAGTGCTGCAGGCCCACTAGTAGCATTTGTCATCACCAGCCCTGGCACACCCAGTGCACTTTACTAGGGACTTCATGGTGATACAAATATGCCTGGGTGTGAGTATTTGATTGGTTCTGATACTCCGTCCATCACCACCACCTTTTGTACCGCTTTTGGCCGCCATAAGTGTGGCAGGGTATGCTCAGACGTGAGTCCCTTGCTCACTTTGCCACTGGATTCAAGCAAGCCGGGCTGAAGACGGCTGGAATGCCAGAAACCGGTCCTCGGAAGCTTGTTTCCGGTCCAGGGAAGGCATGGCTTGGCAGTTCGGGCTGGACTGTTCCCATGAGGCACAGGGTCAGACTGATTTGCATATAGCCATGTCTGAACTGGGGTGGCAGAGTGGGCTAAAGAACGGTGATGGATCAAACCCAGATATTTTGACTGGGTGTGAGTATTTGATTGGTTCTGATACTCCGTCCATCACCACCCCCTTTTGTACCGCTTTTGGCCGCCATAAGTGTGGCAGGGTATGCTCAGATGTGAGTCCCTTGCTCACTTTGCCACTGGATTCAAGCAAGCCGGGCTGAAGACGGCTGGAATGCCAGAAACTGGTCCTCGGAAGCTTGTTTCCGGTCCAGGGAAGGCATGGCTTGGCAGTTCGGGCTGGACTGTTCCCATGAGGCACAAGGTCAGACTGATTTGCATATAGCCATGTCTGAACTGGGGTGGCAGAGTGGGCTAAAGAACGGTGATGGATCAAACCCAGATCTTTTGACTGGGTGTGAGTATTTGATTGGTTCTGATACTCCCTTCATCACCACCCCCTTTTGTACCGATACAAATATGCCAAACATGTATATCCAATCAGAATACCAATTTACATAGGGAGCACTTACACTCTGGCACTGATCAGCAGTGGCAGAGTGTCCAAAGCATCTAAACCAGCAAAAATGAAATCCAGCACAGCATCAAAAATACAGGAGGTAGAGGCAAAAAGATAGGGGGAAACCACGCCAAAGATGCCAGGTCTAACACCAGGAATTTGCATTGTTTCAAGATGAAGAACTACAATTTGTCCCACAGTTACATTTTTGGGAAATGTAGTTTTTGAGTTGAGTATTTAAGTGAGAGATGCATTCTATTCACTGATTTGGCTTGCCAAAGGATTGTGGAAGCCAATGGCACATGTCTTGATCTTTGTGAATAAGGAAAGAGTTGTGATTGTCTGCCATGTACAGGCATACATTCTAGGAATCCTGTATTTATAGCTTTCTCCTTGAATATGGCCCTCAGTTCATTTTAATTGACTCCATGTGTTGAACTGTCTAAACCAAAGATTTTATTTCTGTGTCACCTTTATTCAACATAAATAGAGTCTAAAATGTGTCAATTGCGATCAAGCTTTATGTATTTGCTGTCTGTATCATTCCAAGTTTATAGGATGCAAAATTGCTAAAATCTCATGTCAGCACTGTTGTGCTGCATGCAATTATCTATTGGAAATGGGGCTTGGACTCGTGTCAGGAGAATCGAGAACTCCTGCCAAAACTAAATGGTTGAAACGTTATAACATTATTATGCTGTCTGGTGGTAATTCAGATAGATACGTTTTTTTCATTTTGTAACAAACGTCAGTAAAGCTTAGAGACAAGGCAAGAATTAATGTCTTGAACGTAGGAAGGTGAGAACTCTTAAAAGGAAATTTCATGAATGTCAATGAGCTAGACACACCATCTGAACCAGCCACCTGTCCACCCTCTTTCCAAAGGGGGCTTGATGATATTTTGTATGTTAGAGAGTACCATAGTCACAAATATTGCCTGCGAAAAATATTGTGTCCTCAAGGTGGTTTGCGAAAATATCATTCTGATAGATGTAGACTGCCTATTGTTAAATCCTATGGAAAATATTTTTGAAAACAATATTTAGGACACCATATTTATGTTATTCTGACTATGATAGTCTGGTACCATTGTAATCGAATGTCATTCATTAATGGAATGGAAACCATTCACAATACGATCCATACTGCCATCACCCTGCTGCAGTATCCCTGCTCTCATCTCCATGTTGAGTCCTGTCCTGATGTCTAATGTAGTGATGGTACTGTCTGCTTGCAAACAGACTTTACCACCCACAAACATCTGCCATGCCCAGGTACAAAAAATTAGGGCATACTAGAACAGGCTCCCCCCACAACCAACAAATCCCAAGCCACTAGATCAATACCCCTTAACAGAAAATTGGAAAACAGCCCTTACCAGACAGCTTGCCACCGATTTTAAGTCACAAGACATCAACAGTAGCTTCCAATCCAGCTTCAGTCCCAGATGAGTAAGAGAGAGACTGTCTTAAATAACACCAGAGAGGTGCTATTTCAATCAATGGACCATGGCATCCTTGTGTGGTCATACTCTTGAAACTCCCTCCAGACTTCGAGATAATATGATCTCCTAATCACAATGCATTGCTTAGAATCATGTTCTTGTTAGCTCTTAGTCAAAGTGTGTTACTTATTATTTTATTCATTATAGGTCATGCCTATCTTACTTACGTGTTCATGTCACAGCCCAGGAATGAGTTACTTATTTTAATTTCTCGTCCTTCACTTTCTATAAAGAACATTCCATCACAGAACATAGAACAGTCAGAGAGTACATCACAATGGAAGAGGTACAGCATTTTTGGCAGCAGGACAAGCTCTCCTCACACAAACAAGCTACTGCAAGACTGACAGTAGTGCCACCTCCAAACACATAATTATTTGTTTTCAGTCACTAAGAGCCTTATTTATGAGTCCTTTATGCCACTGTTGTGTCACTTTTTTGTGACGCTGCGGCGGCTTAAAATTTGCGCCACACTGCCCTATTTACAAAGTGTTGAAGAGAAAGTACCAGCAAGGGAATTTGTTTTGATCCAGCAATTTACAGAGGTCAGATTAAAGAAATTACAAATGTCAATTTATCTGATTTAACCACTTTGGGATCTGTACATCATTTATCTCTAACAACCTTATTGTAAGTATAGGAATAAACAATCAGATAAGAAAGCAGCAACACGGGTAATCTTTATGTCAAAAGATTATTTTATGTATGTAAGAAAATTCATTCAAAGGGCACAAATCATTTCAAGATTGAATCAAATCAAAAATCAAAAATAAAACGTCAAAGGGATAAATGAATTGTCCTAATAAACATTTTAATAAAAAGTCCAATCAAACTAGATTCATGACAAATGACTCCTATAGTTCTTATAGTGAAAGCCAAATGTGTCGTTAATAGTCAGCAAAGAGATGGACTTTACAGTCGACGTTTCGGTCTTATGTCGTTTACTCGCAAGACCTTCTTCAGGACAAGATATGTTTGTAACGGTGACCCCTTATAAAGACAGTCAATGGCAAGAATAACAGGAATTGAGATGACACACGCCATCACAGTTTTTTAAAGACAACAAAATTTGTCTCTATTTAAATCCCTCAGGTCTAAGTTGAGCGAAATTTTAGCCGACTTGGTTTCCTGAGATGTCTGGTATCGCGTCTTCCAGACTTGTATGAACGACTTTCTCAGGTTTTGGTAATTTTCTTCTTCTTATGTATTTGAATCCAAGAAGAGTACTCGCGTCTCCGTTCGGGTGTCAGTCAGGTTCACGATACTGGTACGCCAAACCGGTTTGGCGTATCAGTAGAAGAAGAAAATTACCACATTACACTTAAATTCCACTGAAGGAGATCTTGGCCTTCTAGGCACAACCCCAACTCTTCCTGGAGGGACAAAGACAGGGCCACTTTGGCCTTCTTCATCTCCATTTGGAGCTGGATTGTCCAGGTCTAGGTCATTGTCACCTCCCTGGTCAACATCAGAGTCTGAGTCCTGTGGGTTAACACCACTGGCCTCTTCCCCTTCTTTTGCTTCCACCCCACTGGCTACCCTCTCAGGCTCTGAAGCCTTCCTAATGTCATCCTGCTCTAACACCTCTCTGAGATGTTGGGTGGTTGCATTCTTTGGTGTCTTTAGTTTCCTCGCAGTACACTGAGCCCTTAACTCTAGAAAAGGGAATGTGTCATACTTGGATGTCTGTAACATACTGACATCTGACAGGGACACAATGGTTCCTGGCCCTAAAGACATGACTAGTGAGGTGTGGGGTATGCACTAACTACTCTAGTTGTTTACCTACTAAACTCTCTTGAGTTGTAGAAAGGGTATGCTTAAGCTCTTGACACACAACTCTAAGTTCAGTAGAACTTACTGTATTTAAGCTTGTATTATATGTACCTCTGCTACCTTTAGTGGTTTTCAAATGATCAATCACTTGAGATTATCTGTAAAACAATGGCAAGCTGTAGTCCCACACGCTGCACACCAGTGTGAGAAGTTGGCCTGGCATATGCTGTTCACTAGTCTAGTGGGCACCTTGCACCAGTCCAAATGACCCTTATTGATGGTAGGGTTAAAAACAACCTATATAGAAAGCTATCCTAGTGGTAGCTGTGGAGAGCAGCCTTCAGGCTAAGTCTTGAAGGAATGTAAAGCAGCTTGTTTACCAGTCTATAATCTCATGAATGACCAAATGAAAGGAGAACCACACCATATATATATATATAAAATATATGTATTTATTCTAAACACATCCCTCCAGTCTCTTTATGAGGCTATAAGCAAAAGTACATACAGTAAACTTATTTAGCACACAGTAAATTAGCACAATAAACGTTGAGCCCTAGGGGTGTACCAAACCATGTATTAAGAAAGTGGTATTAGAATCACGACTGACATAGGTACAAGGACTAGAGCCTTCAGAACCGCTGGGGCCACAAGGAACCACCCAAGGTAGTGACACAGGGGACCCACGGGGGACGCGTGCAGTGTCTAAACACAGCCGCAAATCACCATTAACTTTTATGGGAAAGTTGTGATTGGAAAATTACAGATTAAGGACACTTGGACGAGGACTTGGAGCACACCCCTTTAGAATTAGGCAGTTCTAGAGTCAATACCCACGGGAGCACCGGAGTACTCGAGTTACCTCATCAGGGAAGCCGGGTGCCTAGGTGTCTTTTGATGTCGGGTTTCGTCATCGTTTTCAATGGCGATCTGCTGCAATGTGCTACAGGCGACCAAGTCAAAAGTGTCCGGGTAGATCCAAGGATGGATCGGAGATCTGAAGATCCTGAAAGCAGAGGGGACAGAGTCTGGGTCACTTGCCAGTGACCAGGAAGGCGATAAGCAGATGCCTACCGATGTCGGGTGAGTTCAGGTGAACAAGGTGAAGCTTGACTCTTCAGCCACAAGGACCAGGAGGTGTTTACGACAACCAGAAGCTGGATTCGAGCTGTCCCACAAAGGATGTTGAGTGCTGCGGTGTCAGTATCTGGATTGGACCCAACAAGCGTTGGCAACAGCAACCCACGCAGAAAGCAAAGATTGACTTTGGTGAAGACCAGCAAGATCTGAGGGACTCACCACTTGGTGGAGAGTCAGGACACAGCTGGAGCAACCAGAAAAGCCCAAGAAACAGAAGAGTTACCTTAATGGGGACCCACCAGTTGATGGACCAGGGATCGCAAAGGAACCTCAAGTGGAAATGCTAGCAGCAGGCCCACGGAACACCCGTGGAGTTTAGGCTCACAATCTTTAGTGCAAATGATGCTCGGGGCTTGCACTGCAAGTAGCCCAATGCACACCTTCGGGAATGCTCAGAAAGTTGATGCACTTGCAAATGTGCATGGTGTCCAGGAGTTCCGGTCCCACGTCACTCGTGAGGGCTATGGGTCTTAGCTTTGCCGGGATCTCATATCGGCCTCTGAGAAGTCTGTAAGTCTATGTCCTGAGTCGCAAATCCATTGGTATCCGGCAGGAGCCTTGGAAATGCAGACTGGCAAGATGCTTTGTTGGTGCCTGTTTGAACAGGGGAGTCACTCCTTGACCCCAAGCGAGATTCTTCCATCTTCTAGTCAAAATAGAATGTCAAAGTTCCAGAACATATGTTGCAGAGTTTCGTCCAGGTGTAATCTGAAGCCCTAAGGACTGGGTTCCTATACTTATACTAAGTTTAGGGGTTGGACTCACTCTGGGGACCCACCTATGGAAGGGTCAGGGAAGAGGGGTGGTTACACCCATTCCCTTTGTCCAGTTTCGCGCCAGAGCAGGGGTTAAGTGCCCCTGCAACCGGTTTGAACTGGGGTATGCACAGGAACACCAGGTGTGCCCCCAGCACTGTCTGAAAAGCATTCTATGAATGCACCCACCCAGCCCCAATACACTAAAGCCTGTCTGAGAGGTGGTTACACCTCCCTGTGACAGGAAACCTATTGTCCAGGCCTCCCCTGCCAGAGTTTCGTCCAGCAGCAGGAGTTCAGACCCGAGTCTGTGGCTGTGGCATCCATTTTGTGATGCCAGGGCTCTTTTAAACTATTACCGGTTAGGTTCGTGTGTACATGTCTTCTCCTTCTAGAAGGGTGGAATTCTACCCCCACCGCAAGGACTGGCGGGGGGCGGGATAGAATTCCAAAGTGTTTGACACCAAACACGACATGTTTCCATGCAGACTTCCAAAGTTAGCATTTACCGCGAGGTTATAATGCACTTAAGAGTATATGGTCTGGCTGAATCACAGAACAGCCTCAGAGAATAGATTCCAAAAGCTGCAGAGGGACCCTGCTCATGCATGGGCTCCCTCTCACACAAAACCAAGCACTCTGCCTTCAGGATTGCTAAGGCCTGCCATAGGAGTGACTTATAGGTTTATATGTGTCAGTGATTAAAGGTAGATATAGGTAACCTATATCTTAGTGAGGGGTGCATGCACCACCTTACCCAGGCTGCAGTAGCAGACCTGTGGTGCCATTTTGGAAGGCTTCCCATGGGTGGCAGAATACATGCTTCAGCCCCTGGTAGGCCTCTGGGATACCTATGCCCTTAGTACCTGAGGTAGTTCAAGTTCAAGTTAAGATTTATATAGCGCGCTACTCACCCAGAGGGTCTCAAGGCGCTTGGGAGAGGGGTTGTTCGTTACTTATCAAATAACCAAGTTTTGAGTTGTTTTCTGAAGGAGAGGTGGTTCTGTGTGAGGCGAAGGTGGGTAGGGAGAGAATTCCAGGTTTTGGCTGCTAAGTAGGAGAAAGATCTTCCTCCCATGGTGGCTCTTTGGATGCGTGGGATCGCGGCGAGGGCTTGGTTGGACGATCGAAGTTGGCGTGTGGGGGTGTAAAAGGTCAGGCGTGTGTTGAGGTATTTGGGTCCTAGGTCGTGGAGGGCTTTGTGTGCGTGGGTGATGAGACGGAACATTATTCTCTTGTTGACGGGGAGCCAGTGGAGGTCTCTCAGGTGACTGGATATGTGATTGTGGCGGGGGATGTCTAGGATGAGTCTGGCAGGGGCGTTCTGAATGCGTTGGAGTTTTTTCTGTAATTTGGCTGTGGTTCCGGCGTAAAGGGTGTTTCCGTAGTCCAATCGGCTAGTGACAAGTGCTTGGGTGATCGTTTTTCTTGTTTCGGTGGGGATCCAGCGGAAGATCTTTTTGAGCATGCGTAGGATGTTAAAGCATGATGATGAGATGGCGTTGACTTGTCTGGTCATTGAGAGGGAGGAGTCCAGGATGAAGCCCAAGTTGCGTGCGTGATCCGTTGGTTTGGGTGTGCTGCCCAAGGCCGGTGGCCACCATGAGTCATCCCAAGCAGAGGGGGATGATCCTAGGATAAGGACTTTCGTTTTGTCTGAGTTCAGTTTTAGACGGCTGTTCTTCATCCACTCGGCAACGTCTTTCATCCCTTCGTGTAGGTTGGTTTTGGCGGTGTTTGGGTCTTTGGTGAGGGAGAGGATCAGCTGTGTGTCGTCAGCGTAGGAAATGATGTTGAGGTTGTGTTGGCGTGCGATGGATGCGAGGGGGCTCATGTAGACGTTGAAGAGGGTGGGGCTAAGCGATGATCCTTGTGGTACGCCGCAGATGACTTCGGTGGCCTCTGATCTGAAAAGGGTGAGGCGGACCCTCTGGGTTCTTCCGGAGAGGAACGAGGAGATCCAGTCCAATGCTTTTCCTTGTATTCCTACGTTGCTGAGGCGTTGTATGAGAGTGGTATGGCAGACCGTGTCGAATGCTGCAGAGAGGTCCAGGAGGATGAGGGCAGCTGTTTCTCCATTGTCAAGTAGTGTTCGAATGTCGTCTGTGGCTGCGATGAGGGCGGTCTCGGTGCTGTGTTTGGCTCGGAAGCCGGACTGTGACGGGTCGAGGGAGCCGTTGGACTCGAGGAAGGCGGCGAGCTGACTGTTGACTGCTTTCTCAATGACTTTGGCAGGGAATGGGAGGAGCGAAATGGGGCGTTAGTTCTTGAGTTCGGTAGGGTCTGCTGTCGGTTTCTTCAGGAGGGCACTGAGTTCGGCATGTTTCCAGCTTTCCGGGAAGGTAGCGGTGTTGAGGGAGCAGTTGATGATGTCTCGGAGATAGGGTGTGATGATGGAGTTGGCTTTATTGAAGATGTGGTGGGGACATGGGTCGGTTGGCGATCCGGAGTGGATGAAGTCTGTGATGTCTTCGCTAAATCGAGTGCGAGGTCCTGGTGGTCTGTAGATGAGGGTGCCTCTGAGTGTGGTCTTTGGGTCGGTGTGAATCTGGAAGTGGAGGTGTTCGGCGGTTGGGAGGTTGTCGTCGGAACTGGTCGTGATGCGGATGGTGTTCTTATGGACGATGGCGATGCCTCCTCCTGTTTGGTTGATGCGGTCCTTTCGGATGATTTTGTAGTCGTCTGGGATAGCTATGGCGATGTCGGGCGCTGATGAGGCGTTCATCCAGGTTTCTGTAAGGAAGGCGACGTCCGGCAATGTGGTGTCTAATAGGTTCCATAGTTCAACGGCGTGTTTGTGGACCGAGCGGGTGTTGAGCAAGATACATTTCAGGTGGTTGGCGTCAGAACTCTGTTTGGCGTTTGTGGGTTTAGTGAGGGACCTGATGCAGTTGAACTTGCAGAAGTGACAGGTGAAGGGTCCGTGGGTGTGTCCTGGGGCGGCTTGGTGGCAGACTGGGAGACGGCCGGGGTTGAGTGCAGAGAGGGTTGCGGCGTTGTACGTTATGTGGGTGGAGTGGATTGTGCGGGGGCCAGGGGGTCTGGCGCTGGGCGCGGTCCAGGCGCGGACTGGCGTAGACGGGCTTACCTTTGGCGCGCCTTCGGCGCGCATAGGGCACGTCCGCTGCGCGTGAACGCTGCGCGTATGTTGCTTTGACATAAGAGGATAGTGGAGGGGGGGCGGAGCGAGGGAGGAGCAACTGGGAGGCGGGAGCGGGGTGGAGGGACGAGCTAGGAGGCACAGCACAACAACAAAATGGCAGAAAACCAAAAGCGAAACAGGGCAAGATCAGTCTGGTATGTCGCTAAGATATGGGCAGAGGCACCGGCACAATCAGGCACAAAAGATTTAGCAATCAATGCGAGCAATGCGATATAATATACAATAAAGCACTACGATACCAGTTAGCCCCAAACAGAAAATGCAGGCAATGAGAGCAATGCAAACCAAAAAAGCGCTATGATACCACAGATAATAATGCCAGCAATGAAAGCGATGCGATGAAAGCAATGAAAGCGATGCGCAATTAACTTAATATCAGCAGTGAGCAGAATGAGCACAATAGCGCTACGATACCAAGAGCCAGGGAGCGTGGGGAGCGACCGCTTCTGAATGAGTCAGGGCGGTCACAGCGCAGATGTGGACGGGACGATTCTTACTATCTGTGGGAGGGAGGAGCAGCTGGGAGGCGGGAGCGGGGTGGAGGGATGGGCTAGGAGGCACAGCACAACAACAAAATGGCAGAAAAATAAAAGCGAAACAGGGCGAGATCAGTCTGGGATGTCGCTAAGATATGGGCAGAGGCACCGGCACAATCAGGCACAAAAGATTTAGCAATCAATGCGAGCAATGCGATATAATATACAATAAAGCGCTACGATACCAGTTAGCCCCAAACAGAAAATGCAGGCAATGAGAGCAATGCAAACCAAAAAAGCGCTATGATACCACAGATAATAATGCCAGCAATGAAAGCGATGCGATGAAAGCAATGAAAGCGATGCGCAATTAACTTAATATCAGCAGTGAGCAGAATGAGCACAATAGCGCTACGATACCAAGAGCCAGGGAGCGTGGGGAGCGACCGCTTCTGAATGAGTACCATATACTAGGGACTCACAAGGGTAACCCAGTAACGAATCTGGAGTACATGCAATCAATTTAGAGAGAAAGCAGCTAGTCTGAGGTCCTGGATAGCAGGGCCCCAGCCAGACTAAAGTAAAAAAACAGTGAAACACCAGTAAAAAGTGGGGGTAACCATAGTAAGCAGATCCTACTCTCCTACACAAGGCAGATGTATCACTTTATAAAACCTTGCGCTACATTATACCCGTGTCAGGTATAATGTATGCAGGGTGGGTGTTCCCCCACAAAAAATCTTGTGGTAGTAGCTCAGTGTAATCTATGAGATTTCACTATGTAACTTCTAGGACACCACTGCGTCAAATCCGAAGCAGGCCCTTTGACATGGAGCTTGCCCCATATGAAAGGACAGATTGCTGGAGTTGTGTATGTTTTCAGACACACTCAAGCAATGCGCCAATTTAGCACCTAGAGCACCGTACCGTAAATAAGGCAGATCCATAGTGTCGCAAGGATGGTGCTATGAAAAGTGTTACATCACCGGTTTCCCCCAGTAATGCAACACTTTCATAAATGAGGACTTAAACTTACATCCCCTGAAAAATGCAGGCAATATTAGCTTGATGAATTATCTTCCATCAGTTCAAGAAGGTAATTGTTTACTTTTCGTACAGAAATTTGCCACCAATGAAATCAGTGGTTCAAACTAGGAATCCGTTTGGTATAACCCAAAAATAACTCCCCATTTTAGAATATACGAAAAAAGTTGAATTTTATTTTATTATTTTTGTACTGTAGGAATTAGACCGAAAAGATGGGTGAGAGATCACTTCACAAGAAGGTACTGGCTAGTACAGTAATATCAAAAGGGAGTATATATCAAACATAGTTTTACCGTCAGAGTTGATCAGCTTGGAAGGATACAGTGAGTTACTTCAGCCAGCCTGTCTCTGAAAGAATCATTTGGCCAAATTCAGGAAAACATCTATGAGTACGAGCAGCAGTACTACGGAGTACTGTTCCACCTACTCTTAAATGCCTTTGTGAATCGACCCAAAATATCCATCTCCCTATTAGGAAAAGTGCAAAGACGGCACAGTAGTTTCTTCTGTTTGTACTATTTGTATATGAAAAGCCCCTGAATATTCCGACTGTATTCCCATTGTAGAAGTAGTTTAGAGATACATACACAGACAGAAGACTATGTAAAATAGTACCCCTTTAGTAAGACTTTGTGTACTCATACATGCTTTTATGAATCAGCCTCTCAGTGTTTATTTCATATTTATTTTAAAGATTTCACCTTCAGAAAAAGCCATTGCAAGTCCTTAATGGCACTGCATTGAATCTTCTCACTGTGAGCTGTAAGGTCAGCAATTGATGCAGCTTTGTGGCCATTGGTAATCACTATGAGTGGATCAGCTGCTGTTAATACAAAACACACTTAAAACTGGAGCCTCAATTAACTGAAGATGTTGAGAGGACCAATCAGACCCTCAGTCATGCTATTATGCCTCCTCCAACGTGTGCCTCTCTTACCTGCATCATTACGGAATAACGTAACCTCAACACCACGGTAATTTAATGTCATGATAGCTCATTATTTCCCAACTTGCACTGACATTTCTGTGTTAACTCTCATTCATATAATCATTTTCAGATAGTTTGATTCTCATTATTATAAGTGCATTTATTATAGGCCACAAATATATTCAGTACTTCTCCATGGAATGACAATATTATGAGCTACCTGATATGGTACATATTTTACACATATACACACACACACAATATTTCTCTCTCTCATACACCAGTGAAATTAGCCCAAACTGTGGCACTCTTCTCCTCTCACTCTGTCTCTTCCTACACTCCTTTGTCTGTCTGTCCCTCCCTGCCTCCTCCTCCTCCTCCAGCATACATATTTTCTTTCTGCTTTCTCACTCATTAACCTTCAGACACTCATACCTCACGTTCTCTTGGCCAAACCCTTAATATATTAAAGAATTGTATGATGTACTTACCCCCGGATGCATCAAGAACCCATTTTGCTATTCCTTAATAGTGAAAAATAATGATTCGCTATTAAGGAATAGCAAAATGCAATGCATGAAGAAACCACTAAAAAATTGCGATTTCTTAAAATTCCTTAATTGTGAGTCGCAATTAAGGAATACCTCCCCATTCATTCCTATGGGCCTGGAGGCCCATAGGAATGAATGGGAAGACATTCTCAATTTGCGAATCGCAAATTGAGAATGCGATTTCAAGGGTGCAGGGGGGTCCAAGGGACACCCTGTTGCACCCCTGAAATTAAATGCACTTTAGTGCATTTTTCAAAGTTTTTGTCAAATTACCATGAACTTCAACTTCATGGTAATTTGCGAGCCCTATTAGCGAAATCACTATTTTCTGAACTTTAATGTATTGCATTTAAGGAATCTCAATTTGAGATTCCTTAAATGCAAATGCGATTTCTTAATTTGCGATTTTTGCATTTGGGATGATGCATCCCAAATGCAAAAATACCGGTCGCAAAGGGGAAGATTCTGAGAATCTGCCCCTTGCGACCGGATTTTACCTTGATGAATCTATGCCTAAATCTCTAATTTTTATTTTTAAGTGCATTTTGAGATAAATTGACTGATATTATTGGCGTAGACCTACAGCATAGAATTCATGAAGTTACCCACAAGAAAATTCCTTACATAATATATTCTCCTTGTATATGGACTGCTCTGTCTGACCTCACCACGGCCCACATGCATCATCGTGTCTTTTTGCATTTCTTAATTTGCGAAAAATAAGGAATCGCAAATTAAGAAATGCAAAATGATATGCATCAATATTTTCGGTATTCTTTTGGGATTCGGTAAAAATCGCAATTTTTACCGAATCCCAAAGAAATACCGATTTCTTAACTTAATTTTCGCAATTTCCATTGATTCCTATGGGCCAAAAGGCCCATAGGAGTCAATGGAAATTGCGAGTGGCACTTAGAAAATTTCATGGGTGCAGGGGGGGTCCAAAGGACCCCCCCATGCACCCCTGAAATTTATTGTTCGCATCATGTTGCACACACACATGTCCTAAGGACATGTGTGTCCGTAACATGAATGTTGAAAAAAAAACATTTTACACATTTTACACACTTTTTCCAAATTTACCGAGTGGTTCAACCACTCGGTAAATTTGGCACCCTATTTGCGCATTTTCACTTTTTAAAAAAATGATGCATTGCTTTTAAGAAATCGCACATCTGCGACTTCTTAAAAGCACCCGCAATTTTAGAATTCGCACACATGTTACGAATTCTAAAATTGCTTCATGCATCCCAAAAAGCACTTTTGCATTCGCAAACGGCCGATTTTAAGGAATCGCACCGTTTGCGAATACAAAAATGCTTGATGCATGTGGGCCTAAGTGCCTTGCAGAGTAAAGGTCCTTAAGGTTGAGTCACGGTATGTAAAATAGTGCAACATTTTTGCTACCAAGTCCACAGGGACACATTTTTTGGCTTTGAGACCAACACACCTATTAATTAAATTAGTGCCGAGAAGTGGTCTCTAAAAGCATTCGGTTTCTCACTGTTCCTTTCTCTGTGAATCAAATATCAGATCAGAACCACCGTAAATCTGTCAGGAAGGTAAAGGATGCCAAGGCTATTTCTCTTCTCATCTGTAGGAAATGCAGCAAAGATTTCGAACTCCCGCACCGGTAAATGGAAGCATACGCATGTAATAAATAGGCATTAGGAGACACGCAAAGATTTCTTTCTCGGTCGCCTAGTATCAATTTCAACCACAAACTACAGTGTAGGGTCTTCAGCAATGCACCCTTGTTGATTTTATGGGGTCTGGGCTCTTTAATGAACACCCTCGAGCACATTTCAGCGCGCGCTGCTCATGTGTCAGCATCTGGCACGGGCTGCAGGACCTACAAGCGCGTGGCCAAATCAAGTGGGGGGCAAGCTGGAATCCCCCTGCCAGCCATATAGTGCGCGCTCATACGTTTTTAATTAATTCGCCCGATTGCTTTAATTTTTTCAAGATAAAGAGTTCTCGTGCAATACCTCTGCCGTACCAAGGACCTGAACAGCGAATGTGCAATAGATTTGTAATGTTATTTTTGGATGTTTTTGACTTCACTTGAATCAGGGAATGAGGCCAGTTGGAGGAGGTTTCGGCTGCACAGTCGATGGGGAGTAATTGTTTCTAATATACTTATAATCAGTGTTCCAGATATGCACGGCGGGAAGCCTTTGTAGACGTCGGCACTGCAAACCTCCCAGCTTCAGGTGCAGGGACCACACAGAGGAGACAGGCTCCTCTTCAGTCTACCAGGGCTAGAAAAAATCTAGACCTTAAGAAACAAATCATTATTTGATATATGTTATGTACAGCGTTTAGAAATGGCAGAAGTGTGGTATGAGGAGCTATACATATATATATATATATATTCACTGAAAAAACCATAGGTTATAGACCATATATAGTTAGGAATTAGCATTTAGAAAACCTTATTTTACTCACACAAAACCATTGAAATTCCATATATAGTTAGTTGCACTAACTATATATCGCGCACCCGCAATCCACTGCTGATGATGTCACATATTACATCATTCATGACATGGTCAGTGACATCACTGATGACATCACTGATGACATCATCTAGTGTCTGTGTGTTTTTGTAAAGTTTAAATACGTTTTACATATTGAAGAATGACTGGATGGATGGAAGACTGAGTGTGTGTGTGGCTGGCTGGGAGGTGTGTGACGCTGTGCATATCAATGTGTACTTGTATCAGTGATTGTATAAGAGAGTAAGTATGTGTTAGTATATGTGTGAAAAGTATGGTGTTCTGTGTTTAACTATAGATGAGGAAATCGAAGTGTGATTGATTCTTCACAGGACTGACTAGGTGTATGAGTGCATATGATAGTGTTCTAATAATAACTGACTGTATGTATGAGTAATTGTATGGGTGAATGAGTGAATGTGTGTGTAGACGTACGAATCAGTGAGTGCGTATGTAGTAACTGGTATTGGTGTGTCATGATGTCATCAGTGATGTCATTTGAGATGTCATCAGTGATGTCATTTCAGATGTCATTAGTGATGTCATCAGTGATGTCACTGAAGTATGGTGTTCTGTGTTTAACTGTATAGATGAAGAAATGGAAGTGTGATTGATTCTTTACAGGACTGACTTGGTGTGTGAGTAACTCCATGGATGAGTGGCAGTGTGTGACTGTCTGCATAGGTGTATGAGTGCATATGATAGTGTTGTAATAATGAGTGACTGTATGTATGAGTGATTGTATGGGTGAATGAGTGAATGTGTGTGTAGACGTAGGAATCAGTGAGTGCGTATGTAGTAACTGGTATTGGTGTGTCATGATGTCATCAGTGATGTCATTTGAGATGTCATCAGTGATGTCATCAGTGATGTCATTTGAGATGTCATCAGTGATGTCATCAGTGATGCCACTGACCATGTCATGAATGATGTAATATGTGACATCATCAGCAGTGGATTGCGGGTGCGCGATATATAGTTAGTGCAACTAACTATATATGGAATTTCAATGGTTTTGTGTGAGTAAAATAAGGTTTTCTAAATGCTAATTCCTAACTATATATGGTCTATAACCTATGGTTTTTTCAGTGAATTTTCAAGGTTTTGTAAATGCTAATTCCTAACTATATATGGTCTATAACCTATGGTTTTTTCAGTGAATTTCATTGGTTTTTTAACAGCTAATATCTGTAGCTGTAAAATGTATTCTTCTTTAAATCCAAAAATATATTTTATATGTTTATTAATAATTTTTTTTTAAAATATTTTTTTTTCTTCGTTCCCGCTTCGCGAATCGGGAAGCTTCCCGTTAGCTGACCTTGATGCCGCGAAATAGACCGCGAGCCGGTAAACGTTTCTTTACCGCAACTGCCGCGTTAGAAAACAACATCGTGACGCCTCCCGTCCGCATGACGTTTCGCGTTGTCGCGTGATACGTCATATGACGTGCTACGTTAGCGAACTGGTACGCTTACCGAGTCGCAAAGCACAGGTTTCTGGAAGCAAACCTGGAGGCCCTGCAAAGCTCTTAACGTAAACACAGCAGGTCATGTGACTTGGTAATAACACTTTTCATTGGTTCATTTCGCTTTTGGTTTCCTAATGATGTAAGACTAGGTCATATAATCTAAAATGAACACTTTTCATTGGTTGAGAACTATTGTTTTTCCCAAATGATGAAAACCCCTCCTTCTTTCCTCACTCTGACTTTCATCTTTGTGAGAGAAAGACCCTTTGTTACCAGTGAGCAATGGCTTCTTTAGTAGCTTCAGCTGGTGCTTCCCCACCACCTCCACCACATCCAAGGAAGAGTGGACCACCTGCTCAAGTTATAATTCAGCAAGAAGAGGAAGAAGAAGAACAGGACGACGAGCACGAAGAGAGGCACTTTTTGCCTGAGGAGCCCAGGACGTCTCACCGGAAAGAAAACTTCATTTGGCAATTTTTTAAAATTCCCAAAGGTCAGAAAAAAGTAAATGCAAGATACGTAACTTGCCTTATATGTCAAGATAGACTGTCCAGAGGGACCGACAAAAAATACAGTTTCGGAAACTACACAATGCATCGCCATATGACTAGGTGGCATCCTAACAACTACAGTGCTGCACAGTTTCGTAACGACCTAGATAATCTCCCTATTATGGCCAGAAGATCTGTTGTACCGGAAGTAACGGGACCAGAGGGCAGGGAGATGGTGCCAAATATTCAAACGAGATTTCATGAAGTAAAACACGTCTGCGTACATTGCAATGGATTCATTTGCTACGGAGAAAGAAGCATCACTCTGATCAACAGAGCTATTGACTATCATATGCAAGTTTGTACGAAACGCCCCAAATAATAAATACTTTTTTTTTGTTTTGTTGCTCCTGTTGAGCCCTTTACAATGAATCGTTTTCATTGCCCCCTGCAAGAAAAACCCCAAAAAATATAAAACTGTTCAGAAAAATTCAAAAAAAGTAAAAAAATGTTCAGAAAAAAAATAAAAAAAATATAAAACAACAAAAACAATTTAAAAAAAAGTTCTTTTCAGAACTACCTCCCCGTTATTAAAAAATTGGTACAATATTTGGAACTGTGCCAACCTCTATTTCTCGTAGTTCGCTTCCCAGTTCGCTCGCCGGTACGCTAACCGGAAGTGAACCAAAAAAAACAAAAAAAAAACAAAACAGTAAGTATAAGGGAAGGAAACAGACACTTATGTTAAAAGAAAGACAGCTATAGGGGAGTAAACTAGAGATACTATTACCCGTAATCCACTGCTGATGATGTCACATATTACATCATTCATGACATGCTCAGTGACATCATCAGCAGAGGATTGCGGGTTTTTTGGCAACGTGCCTTATCCACGGTTTAATAACGCTGCCTTTTGCTTTATATAAGTTTTCAAATTGTATGAAATATATACCAATAGGTCGTTATGAACCTTTAGGTAGTGCTTTTCTTCATGAGGTCTGGTCGCTTCCATACACATACAGATGTTTCAAAGATGATCAAGAAGTTTATCTGAATGGAGAGGAATGCACTGAGACGCCAGATCATTCACTAATGTGTAGGCACATACAGTTACACGGTTCATGCAACAAACACCGACCAAATATGGCTTGCGTGTTGCAAGGCACGCCAGTTCCTGCTATCATCCCCATGTTCAAGTTGTTGGAAAATGGTAGTTATTTGATGCTCAATAATGAAGATTGTTCTGGGTTAATTAAAAGTATTCCTTTTATCGTAACAGTAAGTGAACGGGTTATTTGCTGCAGAAATTTTCTATTTCCTCCCACACATGAACATAGGGAGTTTTCAATCTGGCCACAAATACCAACCTTGGGAGCACATTTCAACGGCATGGCAAGAATAAGAGCTCTTTTGTCTCAGAGAGAGGTGGCCTTGAGTTCGGCCCGTGAAACTTTCGTGCTTCACATAGCGAACACCCGTACAGAGGTGCAGACCCTTTTAAATACTGATTCGCCTTTGCATTTCAGCGACATGGTTCGGACTATCTTTGACGCGTCCTCCACAAAGGCCCTGGCACACTTTTTTAAAGTTGTTACCAGTGGTCTCGTGACTTCATTTGAGAAAATCTTTGGAGTCATCCCTGCTTTCTTTCATTCTATTTTTTCCACTCTGCTTCGTGGATTCCCATTTTTACTTGCATTACAAGCGGACGCTCTTGTGCTTTTTTACATTTTTAAATATGGATGTCCCTCCTGTGCAAGCTCCCGCCCTGCAGCTGCTGACACTGTTCCGCAATCGCATGCTAGAATATTATGGCACAATGCCGTTGGCGATATTAAGCACGGCATATGGATTATCTTTTCGATTCTCCTACTTCACCTGTGTCCAGCCTGTATTTCACTGCCTGACCTGTGATTTCGATTGGGCCATTGATTTGTGTCTCTGCGGACCGGTTTCTCCTGACGTCGACTTTAATCAGCTGATGACTCCTATCATTACTCACGAGTTGGTTTGTCCTGGCGAAAGGATTATGGCTGTGGCATTGATGCATGGACTAATTGGTCCCTGGAATTTACTGGCGGCAACACAGTCTTTCTTGGAACAGAGCTTTCTTGAAAACCCACCGAGCTGTCCTCTGATGGTGATAGAGGATCCGGTGCTGGGAGAGCACGTATGTTCTTTTCCGCTTTTAAATTGGATGGCTGAACTCTTTACGGATGAAGACGGTGACTTCCTATTGGAGGCTGTTGCAGCTTATTTTGCATACACAGTTATGTCATAGACCTTTTTCATGTTTGATATGCTGAGTACTAGCATTTAATTGACAATTCATTGACTTATTTGTCAAGTTTTTATTATTTAGCTTGCCTATTGGCTTAAGACTCGATAAAGTACTTGGCTGTTTTATTTTTCTTTAGCATTACATTTTCCTAGTTTTTAATGTTTTACCTTGCGGACCGTCCACATATAAAGTTGCAATCTGCTCTCATGAGATGGCACTTCTATTATCTTATTCAGTTCGTTTCCGGATCATGGGGAGGTGTCATCTAGGAGGTGTCATCTAGGTCCTGGATATCTTTACACCGTGTTAAGTTAGCATGGGCTCATTACCGGTTTAAACGCCATTTTTCCTTTTTTGCAACTTCTGCACACGACACTTAGTTGTTGCTTTAGCTTTCAACCTAGTAGTTCATCGTGGTTTACATGAGAATAATATGTTATTGCTCTACTATCTGCTTTGCTTGTTAAACTATACCTGTACAGCGAGTGCTGAAGTTTCAAGAACAACACGATACAGAATTGTTATGAGGTCTGATCTCCACGACTTCATACTCATAACATAAGTGCAGCTTCTGCCAATTCTGGGCATGAGGCGGGTTTTATATTGCTTTGCCGAACACACATACACAACAGTTGATGCGGTTCACATGAAGAGAGAGCTGGTGTATGCTGATGTGATTCCTTCAAATCTAAGACACTAAAGTATGGGCACGCCCTAAACCAACACAAACAGACCTTCTTAGCAAATAATATAATATGTGTATTAGGGAGGGTGAGATATAAGCAGCCGCGGGCCGTGGAGGGAGTTACGGTGGGGCAGGGAGGCGGGGAGGGGGAGGGGCAGGGTGGAGCCCTCTCCACCCTGCCCCTCCCCCTCCCCGCCTCCCTGCCCCACCGTAACTCCCTCCACGGCCCGTGGCTGCTTATAAGTGTTGCTAACTCTTATTCATTTACAGCATGTTAACATACTGTCACCATTCGCTTTTTATGTACTAGTAACTATGCTGGTAATTTTGCTACTGATAATATGTGTACTTGTATTATCTAAGATACTACGCCTGAGAAGACGGCATTAGTAAATAAACATTTCAAATACACATGTGTTCTTCTTAACTCCATGTTCTGGTTTCTAAGAAATATATAACGACCGACTGTTCATGAGTTCCACGTATCCTGAGGTACTATAAGTTCATATTCTGGATTGTGTAAACATTGAGAGTTTGTTATATCCAATGTGACACTGTACCTAGCTTGCTAAGGGGTTTTTGATTACTAAGGTGAGTTTTGGGACACCCTAATTCGCCGAGGTTCCAATCCTCTGTCCACAGTTCTGTGTGAGAACAGAAACCCTGCGACAGGGGCACCCCCGACCCTTGCTGGAGCTTCATCACACTTGCGATACAACTCCAGCAATGCGCCACCTTTACGGCACAGATACATCACGCATCTGTGCTGTTTTTGCCCCATGATGCGCCGCATTGTAAATGCAGCACACCATAGGTGACGGAACAGCGGCACAGAATGACTAACACATCCCTGGTGATGCGCCAGTCATCATAAATCTATCCCTATGCTTCTTATCTTGTTAGAGATGAACCGCCATATGTATCATCAAAGTTTTTTGCATTTCCTAAATAGCGAACTTTAAGGAATAAATAGCGATTCTTTACCATTCCTAGTTTGCGATGAGCTATTTGCTAATTACAAATTACCCATTCATTTCCTTCATTTCCATAGGGCGGTTGGACTCACTTTTAGCTCGAACGGCTGAATGGATTTCCACGAAACTTGGCAAAATTGTAGGGACTGGTAGCCCGATGTGCCTTTGCTATGTCTCAAGATATATGCTCCAGTGGTTTTTACGAAAATTAACTTTGAAAAATATATATTGGGCTACATTGGCCTATATATATGTTGGAGCCCAAATGTAGCCCAATGTAGCCCAATGAAGCCCAATGAAGCCCAATGTAGCCCAATGTGGCCCAAAGATGGCCGCCAGAGACAAAAAAAACAAATGTAGCCCAAATATCAGTCAGATGTAGCCCAACTATAGCCCAGTGACAGAATGACCAATCAGCTTCGCAAACCTCCGTTACGCGAAGCGGAGCGCTGTTACAGATATATATCTTTTTTTGAACGTTAATTTCTCAAAATCCACTGGAGCACATATATTGAGACCTAGCAAAGGCACATCAGGCTACCAGTCCCTAATATTTTACCAAGTTTCGTGCAAATCCATTCAGCCGTTCGATTATTATTTTTTTTTTTTGCCCCGCGGGGCCCTTTTAAAACCTCCACATCAAACCTAGGGGGTCAGCGAGGATCTACTATGCCCCCTTATGGTCATTTGCCCCTTCGCTTTGGCCTCCTCTTGTCTCTCGATCCTACCGAGAGACAAGATGGCGGCCGCTACGGACTGTTTGGAATGTTTACAGACGCCGGAGAACCAATCAGCTTCGCTTCACAAAGCTCCGTTGCGCGAAAAGTACGCGTACTGGAGCGCTGCCCGGTCCGCTGTTACAGATATATATCTTTTTTTAAACGTTAATTTCTCAAAATCCACTGTAGCACATATATTGAGACCTACAAAAGGCACATCGGGCTACCAGTCCCTACAATTTTGCCAAGTTTCGTGCAAATCCATTCAGCCGTTCGGGCTAAAAGTGAGGCCAACCGCCCTATGGAAAACTCAATGTTAAAAACACGTTTTGGGACCCCCCTTTTTTCTCGACCCCCCCCTGGACGAACCCCCCCCCCCCAATTTTCAGGGGCTGCTCAGAAACAAAATGTGCCATTTTCCTGAAAATTTCAGCCAATTCCGTCCACAAACGCCAAAGTTATTAGACATAGAATTTTCAAAAATCCCATAGAGAAAAAATCCTAACTATATATACCTACTGGCGACCGCCAGTAGGTAATATATATATATATATATATATATATATATATATATAATTAACAGCTCCTCCTCAGCACGCTCTGCGCTCGCAGACACCGCCTCCACGCCAGCATGAAATGAGGAAACGGACCAGCAAAGTCAGCAACAGATGGTTTTTATTCCAGAAACAGAACCAGCGACGCGTTTCGAGCTGCAAAGCCCTTGATCACGCTGCAACATGTTAAAGGTAATAGTGCTTTTTTATATGCTTATTGTGACAGTATCACCGCCCCCTAGTGGTGATCACCGGTGAGCAACAAATAGTGAAAACATACTGACGCCGCTAGTCTTTCTTTGCTTTGTTGCACACATAGTACATAGAGTCAATGCAATTCCTGGTTAAATCCAATACTCTTCTAAAAATCACATTTAAAAGAAAGGTTATCTGGCAACCACAATTATTTTATGATATACTTATTTTGTGCAAAATAATGCATTGTAGCAGCGAAAGTCTAAAGTGCAAATAAGTGTATAAAAAAGTGCATCAAATTGGAAATATATATAGGAGGTGCTAAATGCAAGGAGAAGCCGCGTTACCGTACAACTAGAGATACCTAATGCTACTTATTGATTAACTTTTTCAATTTCATAGATTCACAGATCTAAGCTGTGTTTACTAACAGGTTCTCTAAAAAGTTATTAATGGTAAAAGTGGATATCAAAATTGTTTAAAACGAAAATATGTAAAAATAATTCCATATTTCATATATATACACAAATACAATTTCTTATCAAAAGCCAACAAACTCAAAATAAGCCTATTATACAAAAATGACCCCTATACCAAAAATTAATACATAATAATGAGCAAACCTACGAATCGATATACAAATATTTACAAGCATGTACATTTCAACTCTTCCTAGCAAACACAGACTAGACTCTCTAGTGTCAGGATGAATCTAATATGTGACATATTGATAGTCTGGAAGGAAGTGTATGATAAAATACAGCTCTAGTGAAATCTGAACATTTTAGAAATCATATGACACACGAACATTACACTAATACTTCATAATGTGGCATCACGAATGTAAATACAGTAAATTGTGCCCTCTAATATATATATATTCACTTAAAAAACCATAGGTTTCAGGAGTTATATAGTTAGGAATTAGCTTTTAAAAAACCTTTGAAATTCACTCAAAAAACTATAAGTTTTAGTGGTGTTATAGTTAGCTGGACATTTTACTCTTACAAAACCATTGAAATTGCTCCTATATAGTTAGTTGTACTAACTATATTTCGCGCACCCGCAATCCACTGCTGATGATGTCACATATTAGATCATTCATGACATGGTCAGTGACATCACTGATGACATCTCAGATGACATCACTGATGACATCACTGATGACATCATCCAGTGAATGTGGTTTGCTTCGTTATTTAAATATGCATTATATATATAGCAATTGCATTGAAGAATAAGTGGATATATATAAATAAATATTTGGATGGAGGATTTAGTAGCAGTGTAATTGACTGTTTACTTGACCAATTTATAATGTCTCACTAAATATAGTGGATAGTGACTAAACTGTGTGAATATCTGTATCACTTTGTCAGTTGTTGTGTAAACTGATTCTACAGTTGGTTACTAGCTATGTGAAAGTCTATATTAGTTAACAGAGTATTTGTATGGGAGTGTGAAAGTGTGTGTGGTTCGGTGGGGGGTGTGTGACTGTCCATAGATGTGTGAATAGTTGATTCAGTAGATATATGAAGTTAAAACTACATGTTCTAACAGTTGTTTGGGTGAGTGAATATCTTTATGGGTGTGGTGATGAGCAAATATATTTCTCAATGGTACAGGTCCAACAAACTAGAAAAATAAAAGGCAGTGTATGTGTCAGTTGTTGTATATAAATAAGTATACATAAGACACAATGATTGTGTGAGTGACTGTATGGATAACTGTATACTTGTAATAATGATTTTATAATTCACTAAGTATGACTTACTATATAAATGAATAGAAGAAGTGGTGTTTGTATAAGTGTTTTGCTAAGTAAATATGTAAGTATGATCCATTGTTTGCATAAGTGAGTAGGATGACTTAATATGTGAATAGGATGCGTGCTGTTGTTTAATGTCGATATAGATGTATAAGTATTTTTGATAGTGTTCTATTGTTCATTGACAGCATGTATGAGTGAATCCATAGGTAAGTGATTAGATGTGAGTATACATCTATGAATCACTGAGTGGATTTTTAGATACTTGTATTGCTGTGACAATGGATTTAAATATGATACTCTGTATTTTACAAAGAGTGATGAAAAATTGTAATAGTGTATGAAAAGGTGTATGTGATTGTCACGTGGATGATGTCATCAGTGATGTCATCAGTGATGTAATTTGAGATGTCATCAGTGATGTCACTGACCATGTCATGAATGATCTAATATGTGACATCATCAGCAGTGGATTGCGGGTGCGCGAAATATAGTTAGTACAACTAACTATATAGGAGCAATTTCAATGGTTTTGTATGAGTAAAATGTCCAGCTAACTATAACACCACTAAAACTTATAGTTTTTTGAGTGAATTTCAAAGGTTTTTTAAAAGCTAATTCCTAACTATATAACTCCTGAAACCTATGGTTTTTTCAGTGTATTTCAAAGGTTTTTTAAATGCTAATTCCTAACTATATAAGGCCTGAAACCTATGGTTTTTTCAGTGCATTTGCAAGGTTTTTTAAATGCTAATTCCTAACTATATAAGGCCTGAAACCTATGTTTTTTTCAGTGAATTTCAAAGGTTTTTTAAATGCTAATTCCTAACTATATAAGGCCTGAAACCTATGGGTTTTTCAGTGAATTTGCAAGTTTTTTTTAAATGCTAATTCCTATCTATATACGGCCTGAAACCTATGTTTTTTTCAGTGAATTTCAAAGGTTTTTTAAATGCTAATTCCTAACTATATAAGGCCTGAAACCTATGGTTTTTTCAGTGAATTCGCAAGGTTTTTTAAATGCTAATTCATAACTATATAAGGCCTGAAACCTATGGTTTTTTTCATTGAATTCGCAAGGTTTTTTAAATGCTAATTCTATTAGCGGATAATGTTTTTATATATTAAAACGTTTTTAAAATCTCAAATGCCTGCTTTGCTAACAGAGTTTTTAAGTACAGGCTCTTTTGTCTCTGGTGGCCATCTTGGGAGACTGCATATCAGAATTTTTTTAATGAAATATAAGAGGATTTGAGAAGTCACTCAAAATGTGCCCTCATTTTTCTTTCTTCAGCACTAATCATAATTTCTATGGCAAAATGAACCCCCTCATTTTGTTCCTTTGCAAATGAAATGTTTTAAGTGTTAACACTTTATTCCAATCAAGATGACTTCAGGTGTGCCATACTTTTGTCATAAGTAAGACTGTTAGCGCTCTAGTTGTTCTTTAGAACACTCTGGGACATTCTGTCATTGGGCTATAGTTGGGCTACATCTGGCTGATATTTGGGCTACATTTGTTTTTTTTTGTCTCTGGTGGCCATCTTTGGGCTACATTGGGCTACATTGGGCTACATTGGGCTACATTTGGGCTCTAACATATATATAGCCCAATGTAGCCCAATATATATTTTTTCAAAGTTAATTTTCGTAAAAACCACTGGAGCACATATCTTGAGACATAGCAAAGGCACATCGGGCTACCAGTCCCTACAATTTTGCCAAGTTTGGTGGAAAACCATTCAGCCGTTCGGGCTAAAAGTGAGTCCAACCGCCCTATGGAAATTAATATGGGGAAAACACGTTTTGGGACCCCCCTTTTATCTCGGCCCCCGCTTGACGAATCCCCCCCAAACTTTTAGGAAAGGACCGGAGCGCCGCGAGGCAAAGTTACGGAAAATTTCAGGAAGATTCCTCAACCGGCACCAAAGTTATTCCCAATAGAATGTTGCGATTTCCCTATGGAAAACAATCCTAACTATATATACCTACTGGCTATCGCCAGTAGGTAATATATAAATATATATATATAATATATATATGTGTATATATATATATATATATATATATATATATATATATATATATATTCACTGAAAAAACCATAGGTTTGACACCAGTTATAGTTAGCTGGAAATTTTACTGATATAAAACTAATGAAATTCCACGTTATAGTTAGTTGGACTCACTATAACTTGCGCGTGTAATGCACTGCTGATGACGTCACATATTACATCACTCATGACATCACTGATGACACCATCCAGTGAATGTGTGTCTTTCTGAAAAATAAATATGTGTTATATATGTATATATTATTGAATATCTTAGTGAATACATATATTACTGAGTAATGCTTAAATTTTTAAATATATGTATTATTGTTTCACTTTGTGTATAAGTGGCTCCATGGGTTGATGAGTAGATACATGTGTATGTATATAGGTTATTAGATGTTTTTCTTAGTATCAGTATGAGTGTTTGCATGGTTTGGTGGCGGTATTACTTAGTACATAGATGCAAGAATGACTGAGTCTCTGTTTGTATGTGTTTTGAAGACAGCATATGTGCAGGACTGTATGTGTGGATGAGTGTGTATATGTCTGTGTTAGTGAGTGAATGACTCTCTTATTAGTGTCTTTATCAGTAACTACATATGTTTTAATGTAGTATATGTGAATATTGATGTATATAAGTGAGTATATGTGAGAGTGAGGTATTGTAAGAGTTCCTGTTTAAATTAGTATGTGTTTCTATAAGTGATTTTTTAAGAGAGTAAGTATGTGTAAGTTTCCTTAGAAGTAAAGTGGTAGTGTGTGTATAGCTGTTTATGCAAATAAATGGATGTTCAATAGTTTATTTGCATGTGTGAGTATGTGTGTGAATAACTTTTGGATGACTGTCGGTGTGTAACAGGATGTGTAGGTGTATCACTACATATGATTAGTGAATATATGTATGAGTGACTATATAGAACTGTTGGTGAATTAGTGCATGTGTATATAGATGGTGGAATTATTGAATTGGTTGTTGTAACTGGTATGGGTATCTCCATTTTTTTGAAAACTTTAGTTTCTATTATTGAATATGCGTTTCAAGGGTTAGATTACAGTTAAAGGAGGTCTGTCACTGTGTCACAAGGATGGTGTCATCAGTGATGTCATGAGTGATGTAATATGTGGCGTCATCAGCAGTGCATTACACGCGCAAGTTATAGTGAGTCCAACTAACTATAACGTGGAATTTCATTGGTTTTATATCAGTAAAATTTCTAGCTAACTATAACTGGTGTCAAACCTATGGTTTTTTCAGTGAATTTCATAGGTTTTGTAAATGCTACTTCCTAACTATAACGTGTGTAAAACCTATGGTTTTTTCAGTGAATTTCATTGGTTTTTAAAATGCTAATTCAGAAATATCTCGTGTATACAACCTATACTTTTGTCAATAAAGTTTTGGCAATATTTTTTTCGGAAACAAGCCGTTTTCTTCGCTGTTCAAGTTGCATAGAGACTCCTTGTAAAGCGATACAGAATTAGAAAGTCTGTACCTTGCCTTTTTTTCAACGCATTAAAATTTGTCTGTAAATAAAAATAGCCTTTCTAAACTTTCGTGCACGACCCGGTGTGCGCACTCTCGGCAACAGTTCTCAATAAAATGGATAGCGCATTTCCAGGCTTTCGTGCGCGACCGTGTGCGCGCACCCACCTACATATTTCGTGAAAACTTTGCAATCTGAACTTATTGAATTTCTTCATAGACCCATCAAAGAACTTATACTACGTCAAAGACACTAAACCTAGGCTTCTTTTTTATTATTATGAAAATTTTCATTAAATGGAGCCGAATGTCTTTTTAAACTTTCGTGTTTGACCGAATGTACACACCTTGCTATTTTCAAAAAAATATATAAAAGGTTTATACTTTAACAATTGTATGCTTGAATCGAGCTCAAAAGATATATTAAATCCGGATATGTTTGAATTTACTCCTTTTCACGTTTTGAAACTTCGCTGAATTAGACCGCTACTTCCAAATGGCGTACGTGACTAGATACTATCACCGCGTACACGTCCTGAGACGCGCATGTGAAGTCATGTGACTTGAAAACAACACTTCCAATTGGTTCTTAGTAGTTTCTATGCTGCGTCAATACCTACGCCTGCTTCAAGCACATGCACAGTTTTGAAACAGCATGGGCCTGAAGGGAAACGACCACTACAACGAGGCCGTTTCAACGAAAACTTTAACCACGCATGCATTACAACGCATGCGTGGTTACAACGACAGCCTTTACCACGCATACTTTTACTACGAGGTACGTAGTAAAGGCATGTATGGTAAAGGGTACATATAAAAAAAGGGGGTTTGGGGGGGGCTTCCACCCCCAAAAAAAAACACTCACCATTAGACGTGATGTGCAGGCAATCGACATCTGAGAGGAAGGAAAAGGCCGTTTTTTTTTTTTACTAATGACGTCACCACACTAAAATACGTGGAAAAAGATAGGCGTGTAAATAGCATTCCGTTGTAACGCATGCGTGGTAAAGGCATGCGTTACAACGGACTTCGTTGAAAAAACATACAACCTGGGCCTGAAAGTCACTGAGTGAAATATCATACATTACAGTCAGCCACTTACAAGACGCATTCCTTCAGAGGAACACTTACCGTTTATTAGAGGTAGATCGTCCGACTCCACCGGAGGACACCCCTAATAAAAGAGACATATATATAAAATGCGGACTAGCCGCTGTATCGTACTAGCAAACTTTAACTTAAAAATCGTTAGAGAAAACAAAAAGAATAGAGCAAAATCAGTAGGCCACTGATAGGATCTCTTTTTGACCTCGCTAAAATAGAAACATTTTGGACAACCCCTCATGAGAAATATGAAACTAGTGAGAGAAACCGAGCTCGACGCCATGATAGCTGCAACATAGCTCGGCGCCGCCGCCCACCCCGCCCAAAATAACGACAAACCCTATGCAAATATTATAAATAAATACATACAACACACCAGCAAAGTAACAGAGTAAAACGTTTTATTAAATAACTATTTACATGCCAGCCTGCTGCAACATGAAAACAACACTTCCAAAATGATCGACTACCTTTAAGAAGAAAAAAAGAATCTTTCATCTGGCAATTTTTCACTTATCCTGAAGATCAAAAGAAAGTAAATGCACCAAAAGTAACCTGCACGATATGTGACTCGTTTCTCTCAAGAGGAAATCCAACAAAAAAATATTCCTTTTCCATACATACCATGGTGCGGCATGTCAAACAAGTGCACCCTGTGCAATTTGCAGAGGCATCGACAAAAGCCCTGGCCACGCTATTACCATTAGAGGTGGCCAGCACATTTTCTGATTGACGACCTGTATCTCCATCGAGTGCACAGAAGGACTTGAGATATTTAACTATATATGGTCTATAACCTATGGTTTTTTCAGTGAATTTGCTCCGCCGCCCACCCCGCCCAAAATAACGAGAAACCCTATGCAAATATTATAAATATATACAACACACCAACAAAGTAACATGGTAAAATGTTTAATTAAATAACTATTTACATGGCAGCCTGCTGCAACATCTCCGCCAGGAGACGGCGTGGGGTGCACTGGAAGGGAGAGGCGGCGCGAACGAGCCTCCCCCACCTCCCCAGGTGGAGGTTTCTCAGCTACACCCCAGCGCTTCACTGATCTCCTTGTCCTCAGTCAAGCATCAATAGTAAGATTTTCATAGGTGAGTGTAGGTTCATAGTTTGCCATCCACAGACTAAAAGCCTGGAGTGACAGTGAAAAAACCATAACTAGGTAAGAAGGAACGCAGAGGCTGTAGAAAGGACTCTGCATATGCTTGGTCCCTGAGATGCTTCGATGTCACAGCCTTCCACAAATGTCATAAGTCCTGGATGTTGGGTGCCATAGTTGAGGGTTTGACCTAAAGACACGTCCTGCGGTGCCCTGGTCCAACCATCACATATACCTGCGCCAGGAGACGGCGTGGGGTGCACTGGAAGGGAGAGGCGGCACGAACGAGCCTCCCCCACCTCCCCAGGTGGAGGTTTCTCAGCTACACCCCTAAAGACACGTCCTGCGGTGCCCTGGTCCAACCATCACATATACCTGCGCCAGGAGACGGCGTGGGGTGCACTGGAAGGGAGAGGCAGCGCGAACGAACCTCCCCCACCTCCCCAGGTGGAGGTTTCTCAGCTGCACCCCAGCACTTCACTCGAGATAGGCGGCCGGCTCCCGGGGTCCGGCGGAACTTTTAGCCTTTTGGTGACTTTTCCATTCTGGACCTTGTCCCACAATCCGTTTGACCTGAAGACACGTCCTGCGGTGCCCTGGTCCAACCATCACATATACCTGCACCAGGAGACGGCGTGGGGTGCACTGGAAGGGAGAGGCGGCGCGAACGAGCCTCCCCCACCTCCCCAGGTGGAGGTTTCTCAGCTGCACCCCAGCGCTTCACTCGACAAGCTGAGTTGCGCCCGCTCCTGCGGCACATTGCCTCGCTCGGCCAGCTCAATTACGCCTGCTCTTGCTATTACAGCGTCTCACCCGCCATCCGGCTGAATTGCACCCACTCTTGCGGTACAGCGACAGGCGGCTGCCACGGAGCTCAGGAAATGGCGGTCGGCTCCACAGACTTGGGCCTGGCCTGCAAGGATGGCTCTGGACAACCATGGAACTCGAACGCTTCACTGCTACGGCATGGGCCCCATTCCCAAAAGCGTCCCATCAGCCTTGAAGATTCTACAAGAGTCACCGGGGCCCCCGACTCCCGCAGAGTTCCGGTGGGAAGCTTCTGCCATGATTGCTCGCAGAATGGCCACGACGTAGCCATGGGGTGCTCTCATGCTAACGCCAGCTTCAGTCTGAAACATCCAGAAACACTGTAGACTACCAATTCAATCAGTTCCGGTGGAGCCCCAACGACGTATCGCGTTGTTGCATAATGCGTCATATGACACGCCGCGTTAGCGCACCCGGAAGTCCTCCGGTGCGCGAGGCGCGAAGCGCAGCTTCCGGGAAGCAATCCGGGGCGCGGCGCGGAGCACGTAACGTAAGCATAACAGGTCATGTGACTTGTTAATAAAGCTTTTCATTGGTTTAGAAATATTTTTATGAGCATATTTGACTATTTTATTAAAGACACTACACATAACCTGTTTTTCAAGTTATGTTTAATTTTAAATGAAACGGTTTACATTTTCACTTTTTATTTCCAATAAATTTTAAAAATAAATGTTTATAGTTCCATATGCTGAAGCACGTCAGCTTCCCACCCTATGTCATACAATTCTGACAAATCGGCATCCTCATCATGTTCTTCATCATCCTCAGGATTTAAATCATCTAAGGGATCCACTTCCACTGACGTTTCAATGACAAGTTCAACTAAAAGATCGAGATTAACGGATTGCTCATTATCACTCATGGTTAATGTTGTCGTTATCTTTAAAGAAAGAGAACAACAATGAGATGTTGCAGAGTAAGAGACAAATCTCAGAGACTATAATAGTAAACAGGACTCATCTCTTTTTAACCTTGGATAAGCCTCACCAACTCTGTGTCCCCTGCTCATACTTAAATGTAAAGGGGCAGATTTATGTTAACTGGCGCATCCCCAGAGATGCACCAGTTAATGTGCACCGCTGCTCTGCCACCCATGGTGTGCCGCATTTACAATGTGGAGCACCATTGAACAAAAACAACACAGATGCGTCACGCATCTGTGCCGCAAAAGCAGCACATTGCAGGAATCACGTCGTAAGCGCGACATGTCTACTGTAATGCACAGGGGCAAGCCACACATTGCATGGTGCATCACTCCTTATGCCTGTTTCAAACAGGCGTAAGGATTTGATTCAGCAATGCCATAAAGCTGACTCAGTGAAATTTTCTAAATTTCACCGTGTTAGTTTTACAGGGCTTTCATGCAAATTAATGCATACCTTGCAACAAAACACCTATATGAAAACTGACGCAGGTTTCATGTGGCACAGGACTTTACAGCATGACACATCTGCCTAGATGCATCAAGTTGTAAATATGTCGCCACATAGCAAATCTTTTGCACCGCCACTTCTGTGAATTTACAAAAAACTAAATAATTTAATGGGAAGATTGGTGCTCCATCCCAGTGACAAACCTTTACATGGCTGGTTTTATTTTGCTGTTCGAGGCTCCTGCTCCTGCAAGGGCCAGTCTGGAAACCAAAAGCAGCCCTAGAAAATGTTTTCAGACCAGTCCCCATACGGTGCATACCAAGTGCAATGAGTGAGCCTGACCACTACAGAGGGTGCTTTGGAATGCTCTCCCCCAAAGGTTTTTGGGAAACAATGGTGCAGTCTACAACACAGTTATCATTACAGATTGAATTTTATTAGCTTTCAAAGAATAGTAAATGAAGACCTTATTATGCACAAGGATACGACAATCTGGGAAGAAAAATAAGTTACTTACAAAAGCAGTAAGTAACCCACTGACCTATGCATATAACTTTTTTTTAATTAAATACATGGTACATATTCTTTGCAGTAACCCTCTGTGCTACATTAGATAAGTTGAAGTTGCCACTGGACAAAACTCTCCTCTCTCTAGCAGGTACATTAATCACTGGTGTTATCTTGACACTTTTATTGTTGCTCCAAAACTGATAATTCTGCAAGGAACTTTGAAGTGCTTTTAAAACTGCTGCCTGCGGACCCCCTGAGAATGGGTCAAGGACCCCTGGGGGTCCGCGGACCACAGTTTGGGAAACACTGGTCTAACCACTAGCATTTTCATGTATCGTTCCTAAACTGAAAAGCCAGAGACCTTCATCCATTTATTAACATATAATGAGCCTTATTTATGTTAAAAGTAACGCACCGGCGGCGCAAGGCCTTCATAAATGTGCCCCAATATACTTCCTCATAAGAGTGTATAATTTAATTTTGCTAAACCATATTCATTTTTCATCAACTATACCGTTTGTATTTTATGTACTAGTGGCTATACCGATTACTTTGTTTTTTACAATGTCTGCACTCGTATTAGATAAGAAACTTGCCTTGAAAACAGTGCATTTCTGAATAAACATTTCAAATATACACGTTCTCTCTTTTAATCCATAATCTCAACTAAAATGATTGTATATTGAAACAGTATTCATGAGTTCCACGTAACTTCAGCTGTACTAACTTAATATTTTCTTTTGTCGACCTGATTTACTCATACTAGAACCCACAGGCCTATAACAGCCCGTGAACCCTTTCTTTTACAGTACATGACAAAACAAACAGTTACAGACTTACCTTTACCAATGCTTTGTACGATGTACAACAGTGACAGTCACAAAATAGATATTCGTTTGACGGAAGTCTCAATTATGCTGCTATCACTGCAACCAAAATTCAATGGCACAGATATCCAGTCAATACAGACTCATATATGTCTCTTCAGCCAATCATATTTCCTCCCGCAAAATTTTGTATTCAAATTCACATTTCAGTTGGTTGTCCCTCACAATATTTTCAATGTCACATAAAAGTCACCCATCACCCACTGCCATCTCTGGCTGTTTCCATGGTAACACCTCATTCTGCACCTGGCTGAAGGCACAGGTCAAAAGTTCATATCTCAACGTTCTACAGCAAACTAACAACACTGTTTTCCCTCCAGAAACACCTGCCTATCCACAGCTCTGTTACATGTCATTTTTTTCACACCCAATACTACTTTTTCTTTTACATAACATTAACATGCAACGTAGTCTTCAATCTTCACGTATTAGAATCAACCAATCATCTTTTGTTTTTCAACCACACCAAGCCTCATCCATTTTTTTTATCCTGAATTTCAGCTTCTAACTGCCATTCCACTTCCACAACCCATCGGAGCACGACTGCATCTGCCTTGAAAATGAAGGTTTGGCTTTTAGGACACAGCTATATTCACTGGAGCTGAAAATATGCAGCAAGCAGACGAATTTCCAACCTTGATTTACCAAATGTGCAGATAACGTGGATTGGGCAAAGAGGATTAAGATGTCACCAATTAATACCATTGGTGAAAACTTTTATGCATCTCCCAGACCAGACCTTATAATTGTGCACTGTGGTGGGAACGATCTAGGCACATTGACTGGGGTAGGTCTGGAAATGCTTCTAAAAGACACCTTTAGACAATTGATGACACTTTTTCCTCGAACTGCCTTGGTATATTCCAATATATGCCAAAGACAGAAATGGAATTGGTCCAATCAACATTGTGCACAAATTGAGAAAGCAAGGAGACATGTTAATAAATCTGTTTTTGCTTTCCTCAGAGATTATAGCATGGGTTCTATTTACCACAACAACTTGCGTTATGTTATGTTATGTTATGTTATGTTAATCAAAACTTTTTGAGCGCACAGCTGCCCCAGCAAAGGGGCGTCCCGGCGCTATATCAAACAAGGTAACACAACAGACAACAACTAGGAAATAAGCTGGCTTTTAATAGGGCAATGGGAAAAGATAGGTTTTAACTGCTTTCCTGAATGAAAAAAGATCTTCTAGAGATCGAATGTGGACAGGAAGCGCGTTCCAGAGCTTGGAAGCCAGCACTGTAAATGATCGACCACCTAATCTACATTTTTGGAAACGTGGGACAAGAACTAGTTTCTGACCTGCAGAGCGCAGACTGCGTAAAGGGATGTACAGAGTCAAAAGATGCTGGAGGATGGTAGGGGTCTCAGTAATAAGAATTTTGAACGCAAAGCAAAGGGTCTTAAACTCTATGCGTCTAATTACTGGTAGCCAGTGCAGTTTAGAGATTGTACTGCGGGCTGAACAGAAGCGAGGTAGGCCCACCAGAGCCCTGGCGGCCGCATTCTGTACCCGTTGGAGTCGCATAATCTCCGCCTGGTTGGCGCCAAAAAACAGCGAGCTAGCATAATCCAGCCTCGGTAAAACACTAGCTTGGATCACCATCTGGCGTGTGGGGGCATCGAAAAATTTGAGGATAGGCCTCAAACCCCGCAGGATGCCGAAGCACATGGATGCTACCTTCTTAGTGTGACATGCGAAGGTTAGTTTGGAGTCTAGCCACACACCGAGGTTTTTTAGCTCGGTAACGTGTTTTGGGGGAGGACCCAATTCATTAGGCCACCAACTCGCACCCCACAGATCAGGGCGGTTCCCTATTACCATCACTTCGGTTTTGAGGGCGTTGAGCTGTAAACAATTGGCTGTAAGCCAACTGGCAACAGCCCTCAAACCATCCGCGAAGTTAGATGCCAATGGGTCAGGGTCCCCATTGAGGACCACCGCCAACTGGGTATCGTCGGCGTATGATACCATTGTGAGACCCCAACTCTTCGCAACCACCGCCAAAGGTTGTACATATAAGTTGAAGAGAGTGGGGCTCAACGCCGATCCCTGCGGAACTCCTTGGGTGATGGCATAAGACTTGGATCTGAAAGGTGGAACCACTACCTGAAAGGATCTATCCGAGAGGAACGATTGGAACCAATCCAGCGCCTTGCCATATATGCCCGCCTCACCTAGCCTTTGAATAAGAATGGCATGGGATACAGTGTCAAAGGCGGCACTAAGGTCTAACAAGACCAGTGCCGCCGTTTGACCTGCATCTAGTACAGAGCGGAGGTGTTCAACCATATAAAGGAGCGCCGTCTCTGTACTGTGCCCAGATCTAAAACCATTCTGTGTAGGATCCAGTAGGTGTGCAGAGGTCAGATGTTTTGTTAGGATGTTGTTTACGTGAGCCTCTGTGATCTTTGTCACCCATGGAAGGAGGGAGATAGGTCTATAACTCTCCGGTTTAAGCGGATCCAGACCAGGCTTCTTTATGATGGGCATTACACAGGCGGCCTTCCAGCTGAATGGGACCAACCCGGTGGTAAGGGATTGATCCACAAGATGTCGAATAGGAGGAAGGATAACAGACGCAGAGTCCAAAAACTGGGCTGGTCTCAGAGGGTCATCTGGTGAACCAGACTTAACCTTGGCCGCAAGGAGACTAAACTCCTGTTCTGAAGGTAGAAGGAACGAGGCCAAGCACTGTGAGGTACGCAATGTAAAAGACGTACTGTCAGGATCGACTTTGGGAAAAGAACGGTAGATAGCATTTACTTTTTCCACAAAGAAGCTAGCTAACAACTCACAGTGAGCAAGGGAACAAATCTCCGTGCTAGGAAGTCTGTTCAATGTGAGCTCCTTCAAGACTTTAAAAACCAGTTTGGAAGGATTGGAACTTACCTGGAACTCCAAAGCATAGTAGTCGGCTCGAGCCCGGCAGACAGCTCTATGATACACCTTTACCTCAGCAAGATAACGCACCTTCAGATCACTGTCGTAGTTCTTCCTCCATGCTCTTTCGGCTCGACGGCAGATGGCTTTGGCCCTCCTGAGCGTCTCCGAATACCAGGGAGTAGGCTGAGAAGAACGGTTTCTACTCCAGCTGGCCGGGATTAGTGCGTCAAGCGCTTGAACGATCCAATCGCACAGGGCGTTATACCCCGTTGCGACGTCATCCGTAAGGACCAGGGGTGAGATGGCCATAAGACGATGGAAGTCTTCCAGTTTGAGCTTTTTCCAGGGTCGCCTGAAAGTTGTTTTAACGGGCTTCCCTGTGGAACGTGTTGCCATTGTAACAAAAAGCTCAATGAGGTGATGCAAGACATCTATAGGACAGATGGTGTTCATTTCACGGATGAGGGAAACAGAATCTTCCTCTGCAACATCAGACTCTGCATCGGTACTTATTTATAAATGCAGAAACAACTCAATAAACACAAGGGCTCTTTTCAGAGCCACCTTATATCAAAGCACTTAAACTTCTGATTTATCTCCATTTTCACACTCTTGTAAATAGGTGTGCGCGCCCCCCGCAATTAAAAAAAAAATAAATATATATATATTTTCGCCTTTAAGGACCTTACTGCACACCCTGAGAAAACCTACGCAGCAAAACAACCTCTACCTTCTTCCCTTTCCATGTTCCAACGCTTTGAAATGACAATATATTTACTCGCAGTGACAAAATGGCGGTCAACACTTCCTGATTTCCTTCGAATCGAACGTTAACAGACGTCACGCAGCAAAAAAAAAATTCCGCTCGCGCGCAGCCGCTTGAGTGCGCGCACCCGTCCGCGCTTATAGATATATAATTGACTTTAACTTTAATTTTCTCAGCAACTACTGAACGGATTTACACCATTCCACAAAAAGCGTAATCTGCGAGCCGGACTCTACAGTTTTGCCAAATTTCTTATAAATCCATTCAGCCGTTCGACCTGTAGCCGTGTCTAAACGTCCTATGGAAAATAACATGGAGAAAACACGTTTTGGGACCCCCCTTTTATCTCAGCCCCCACTTCACCAATCCCCCCCAAATTTTCAGGGAAGGAGCGCAGTGGACCGAGCCATCTTCTTTGAGAAATTCGCAAAGATTCATCCACCAGGGCCAAAGTTAATCCAAATAGAATGTTGACGATTTCCTATGGAAACTAGGTCCTAACTATAACTACCTACTGGCGACCGCCAGTAGGTAATATATATATATATATATATATATCCTATGGAAATTAACATGAGAAAACACGTTTTGGGACCCCCCTTTTTTATCCACCCCCACTTCACGAATCCCCCCAAAACTTTCAGGGAAGGAGCGCAGCGGAGCTGGCCTAAATTGTGGAAAATTACACGCAAATTCCTCCACCGGCGCCAAAGTTATTCCCAATAGAATGTTGCGGATCTCCTATGGTAGCTATGTCCTAACTATATATACCTACTGGCTATCGCCAGTAGGTAATATATATATATATATATTCACTGAAAAAACCATAGGTTAGAGACCATATATAGTTAGGAATTAGCATTTAAAAAACCTTATTTTACTCACACAAAACCATTGAAATTCCATATATAGTTAGTTGCACTAACTATATATCGCGCACCCGCAATCCACTGCTGATGATGTCACATATTACATCATTCATGACATGGTCAGTGACATCACTGATGACATCACTGATGACATCTCAAATGACATCACTGATGACATCTCAAATGACATCACTGATGACATCACTGATGACATCATCCAGTGACTGTGTGTTTCTGTAAAGTTTAAATATGTTTGATTTATTGAAGAATGAGTGGATGTATAAGTGTCTGGATGAAGGATTTAGTAGGTGCGTGACTGACTGTATGAGTGAGTGAATAAATGTGTCGTACTAAATGCATGGGTTAGTGACTAAACTGTCTGAATATGTGCATCAGTATGTCTGTTGTGATGTAAACTGCTGCATGTGTTGATCATTAGCTATACGAGAGGTTATATGTGTTATTGATTGGTTGCCCAAGTATTTGTATGGGAGATTGAGTTTGTGTGGGGGTGGCTGGGAGGTGTGTGACTCTGTGCATAGATGTGTGAGCAGTTGATTCACTAGGTGTATGAGTTCAAGAGTGCATGTGGAAACAGCTACATGGGCGGTTGACTGTGTGCATGAGTGTATTGATGAGTGAATGGATATCTCAATGCTACATGTCATAGTAAGTACATATGTAAAACACAGCACATGTGAGAGTTGGCATATATAAATAACTGTGCATGAGAGCCACTGAATGTGTGAGTGGCTGTATGGATCATTGTGAACTTGTATCAGGGATTGTATAAGAGAGTAAATATGTGTTAGTATATGTTTGAATTAGTAATGTGTATATCTGTATAGTTGAGGGAATAGAGGTGAGATTGTTTCTTTGCATGACTGACTAGGTGTGTGAGTAACTCCATGGATGAGTGACAGTGTGTGAGTGTCTGTATACACTGAGTGTATCTAAGGTTATATTAGAGTCTGAAGAGGTTTATCGTATTAGCACAAGAATGATGTCAAATGAGATGTCATCAGTGATGTCATCAGTGATGTCATTTGAGATGTCATCAGTGATGTCATCAGTGATGTCACTGACCATGTCATGAATGATGTAATATGTGACATCATCAGCAGTGGATTGCGGGTGCGCGATATATAGTTAGTGCAACTAACTATATATGGAATTTCAATGGTTTTGTGTGAGTAAAATAAGGTTTTTTAAATGCTAATTCCTAACTATATATGGTCTATAACCTATGGTTTTTTCAGTGAATTTTCAAGGTTTTTTAAATGCTAATTCCTAACTATATATGGTCTCTAACCTATGGTTTTTTCAGTGAATTTCAATGGTTTTTTAATAGCAAATATCATAAGCTGTCGAATGTCAAGTACATGGTAAGTAAAAACATTTTCGTGTTTATGCACACTGATCTGCTTTGAATGCTGCCCCCCCCCTCCCCCTCATTTCTATTAGGAGTACTCTCTCTTTGCAGATAGTGAAGGGTAGTTAACGCAGGCCTTTGCCCCCGTTGTAATCCGTCGTGCCTGCTTCTCTCTCCATTTGATTGATTGTTATCCAAGCATTTACTATTTTAGAATTAGTTCTCTTTGGTTCATTCTCTATTTACAAACAAGCACAGAGTCGCAATACTCTGTTTAGTCTTTGCAGATAGTGAACAATCGTGTAAAAAAACAAAAGGAATCGAGCAAAATCAGTAGGCCACTAATGGGATCTCTTTTTGACCTCGCTAAAATAGAAACATTAGGAACAAACCCTCATGAGAAATACGAAACTAGTGAGATGAACTGAGCTCCACACCATGATGGCTGCAAGACAGCTCGGCTCCGCCACCCACCCCGCCCAAAATAACGATAAACTCTATGCAAATATTACAAATATATACAACACACCAGCAAAGTAACAGGGTAAAACATTTTATTAAATAACTATTTACATAACTATTTTATACTTTTTGTTGCCCGATCCGGCTAGCTCAATCGATCGAGCATGAAACTCATGCACTCTGATAGTTCAAAGTTTTGAGGAGTGCTTGTAACACTGTCTGAAGCCTATTTGCACTTGCTACAGCTTCACTATTCTCAATGTAAGTGGGGGCTGTTTGAGGACGTGACTGCATTTGAAAACAATGTGATGCGGTGCCACCCTGAACCGCTTGACGGAGGCCCCCGAGGGACGGTGTGATGGCGCGGACTCGGAGGGGGCGCTTGGCTCCGGCCCCCTCCCCAAGTCGTGTTGCCCTGGTGTGGCCTGAGATCGCCCCCGACATAGGTGGCCGGCTCCCGGGGTCAAGCGGAACTTTTTGCCTTTTGGTGACTCTTCCATTCTTGACCTTGTCCCACAATCCGTTTCACCTAAAGACACGCTGTAGTGGGGCGCCCCTTTACCGTTTCAGTTGCCATTCCGCCCGCTTTTGCTACACTGTGCCTCTTCCGCTATTCAGCTGTTTACCGCCCGCTCTTTCGACTACAGCGTCTCGCTCACCATGTACTTGAGTTGCTCCCGCTCTTGCGGTGCAGCGATAGCCGGCTGCCACAGGACTCTCAAAATGGCGGCCGGCTCTTCAGATTTGGGCGTGGTCCACTAAAATGGCCCTGCGACACCTTGGAACTCGGACGCTTGTCTGCTAGAGCTTGGGCTCCATTCTCGAAAGCGTCCCCTCAGCCTTGAAGATTCTACAAAAGTCTTGGGGGCCCCCGACTCCCGCAGGCTTCTGGTGGGGAGCGGCTGCCATGATTGCTCGTGGAATGGCCACGACTGAGCTACGAGATGGTGGTGCTCTCATGCTGACGCCAGCTTCAGTCTGAAACATCCAGAAACACTGTAGACTACCAATTCGATCAGTTCCGGTAGCGCCCCAACGTGACCCGGTAGAGAGGAACTTGCCCTCCCCTCTCTGACTGATGGTTCTTGTTGCCTGTCCCTTCTGTTGTCATTTAACAGAACTATTTAGCCTGCTGAAAGGGGTTGTGTTCCAACCGCTGGTTGGTGGAGACATTTTGACTATATTCTGGACCTGCGTTGTCGCGTAATGCGTCATATGACGCGCCGCGTTAGCGCATCCGGAAGTGCTCCGGTGCGCGAAGCGCAGCTTCCCGGAAGCGATCCGGGGCGCGGCGCGCAGCGCGGAACGTAAGCATAACAGGTCATGTGACTTGTTAATAAAACTTTTCACTGGTTCATTTTACTTTTCTTATTCTAATGATGAAAGGCTTGGTCATATGACCTAAAAATTACGCTTTTTATTACTTTCGAACATTAATTTTTCTTAAACATATGTTATAATGTTCCAGGCTAATGTACTTTCCCGGAAAATTTACAACTGTCCTGCAAGTAAAATATATTCCTTTTTCGAGAAAAAGGGCGTTTCTTCGTCCCATGACGGAGCCGTTGAGCAAAAGAGGCTCGGCCTGCTGTCTTAGTCGCCGATACGCCTGAATATCAGATTCTTATCGATCACTTTATGTTGCAGGAGTAGAAAACACAACAGCCCTTGACCATTTATCTTTACTGCGTTCCTGCGTATTATACCTTTTACCCTTCATGTAATTGGACTGCTTTATTTCACTTGCCTTTTACTGATTCTAAAACAGTGACTATTATTAAAAACTTTACCAATGTAAATACTACTACCATGTTTTCTTTTAAAAACCTTTATTGTGAAAATGTCAGTATACAAATACGGGCCTATAACCACGTGGGCCGGCCACGGAGCAAACTGTAATCGTATATGATGAGTAGACATTTACACTGTAGAGGAACGTAACGGGCGGGCCATTAGGTTGCAAGAACTAAGGTGTCTAACAGTTGCGGAATCGGTGGACGTACATTTTATAATTAAAATACGACAGGGCCAGTTACAATAAAATTATCTAGATATACATTTGCGGGCAAGTACCATGGGTGACGTTAATTCGAACTTTCAATAGTACAGTAATCAATAACACATCAGAACTTAATATCAATAGGGATGTCGAAATATTCAATCAATTCTCATCCCCGCCCGCCATGTGCATCAAAACTGCATACGTATCTCGTGATATCAAGGTTCTGCAACCAGTACACAACAAGGAGTTACGAGTCCCATTTATTCCGGCGCCATTTTGGGCGAGGACGGGCAGGTCCAGGATATAGTCAAAATGTCTCCACCAACCATCGACTATGATGATGTTCATATGCTGTATTTATTAGAGTAACACTCATCTGTCCACATGAAATTAATTTGCCACAATCTAAACATGTCATTTTAATCTTTCCAAAGTTCTTCTAAATATTTGGGACCGTTTCCCTTGCCTCTGATGCTGTCAGTGCCACTTCTTTGGTGAATGCACTGGCAGGTCGGGGGTTCTCCTCCAAATCTCTCTTTTGTGCAGCACTATAATTAATCGGTGCCACCTCTCCATATGACGATGCATGGTATAGTTACCATAACTATATTTTTTTCCGGTTTCTCTGGAGAGTACATCGTGGCAGATGAGGCAGGTAACGTACCGGGCATTTACCTTTTTTGCATGTAGAGGAAAGGAAAAAAAATTCGCGCGTCCGAGTTCTAAGGTGTCCCAGGGCCATTTTAGTGGACCAGGCCCAAATCCAAAGAACAGGCCGCCATTTTGAGAGTCCTGTTGCAGCCGCCTGTCGCTGTAGCATCAAGAGCGGCCGAAACTCAGCTGAATGGCAACTTAAACGGTAAAGGGGCGCCCCACTACAGCAGACGAGCCTCCACCTGGGGAGGCCCGTTCACGCCGCCTCCCCCCCCCCCCTTCGGGCACCCCACGCCGTTATTCGGAGCAGCATTGTAGGATGGCCACACCAGTGCGGCAACTTGCTAGACACCACCTCGGTGCCAACCGAATCTCAGCGCCTTGTGGTGTCTTCCATTCCGAAAACATTGTTGTGCTGCCTTCGGCCTATTCGCCGCAAGTGCGCACGCAACTCAGCTGCATAGCGAGTGAAACACCAAGGGGCACCCCACTGCAGCCGAGGAACCTTCATCTTGGGGGCGACGCACAGCATCACATTGCTTTCCAATGCAGTCAGATCCTCAAACAACCCCCACTGACTGACGCGAACTCACAGGCCAACGGAGCGCCCCACGCCGACTTTCGGCGCAGCATTGTAGGATGGCCACACCAGTGCGGCAACTTGCTGGACCCCACCTCGGTGCCATCCGGATCTTGGCGCGTTGTGCTGCCTTCGGCCTATTCGCACATCGGTCCGCTACTGACGCGAACTCACAGGCCAACGGGGCGCCCCACGCCGACTTTCGGCGCAGCATTGTAGGATGGCCACACCAGTGCGGCAACTTGCTGGACACCACCTCGGTGCCATCCGGATCTTGGCGCGTTCTGCTGCCTTCGGCCTATTCGCACATCGGTCCGCTACTGACGCCGCCTCACAGGCCAACGGGGCACCCCACGCTGACTTTCGGCGCAGCATTGTAGGATGGCCACACCAGTGCGGCAACTTGCTGGACCCCACCTCGGTGCCATCCGGATCTTGGCGCGTTGTGCTGCCTTCGGCCTATTCGCACATCCGTCCGCTACTGACGCAAACTCACAGGCCAACGGGGCGCCCCACGCCGACTTTCGGCGGAGCATTGTAGGATGGCCACACCAGTGCGGCAACTTGCTGGACACCACCTCGGTGCCATCCGGATCTTGGCGCGTTCTGCTGCCTTCGGCCTATTCGCACATCGGTCCGCTACTGACGCCGCCTCACGTGCCAATGGATTTTCTACGCTTTTTATATCCTATGCCGCATAACAGGTCATGTGACTTGTTTATAAAACTTTTCATTGGTTCATTTTACTTTTGGTTTCCTAATGATGGAAGGCTTTATCATATGACCTAAAAATAACACTTTTCATTGGATGAAAACTTTTTTTTTTTCCCAAACGATGAAAGCCCCACCTTGTTTCTGGATGTTTCAGACTGAAGCTGGCGTCAGCATGAAAACACCACCATCTCGTGGCTCCGTCGTGGTCATTCCGCGAGCAATCATGGCAGCCGCTCCCCACTGGAAGCCTGCAGGAGTCGGGGGCCCCCAAGACTTTTGTAGAATCCTCAAGGCTGAGGGGACGCTTTCGAGAATGGGGTCCAAGACCTAGCAGACAAACGTCCGATTTCCAAGGTGTCCCAGGGCCATTTCAGTGGACCAGGCCCAAAAAGGAAAGAGCCTGCCGCCATTTTGAGAGTCCTGTGGCAGCCGCCTATCGCTGCACCGCAAGAGTGGGCGCAACTCAGCTGAATGGCGGATTTTGGCACAGTGTACCAAAAGCGGGCGGAATGGCAACTGAAACGGTAAAGGGGCGCCCCACTACAGCAGACGAGCCTCCACCTGGGGAGGCCCGTTCACGCCGCCTCACCCCCCCCCCCCCGGGGCGCCCCACGCCATGCCCAAAAAGGAAAGAGCCTGCCACCATTTTGAGAGTCCTGTGGCAGCCGCCTATCGCTGCACCGCAAGAGTGGGCGCAACTCAGCTGAATGGCGGATTTTGGCGCAGTGTACCAAAAGCGGGCGGAATGGCAACTGAAACAGTAAAGGGGTGCCCCACTACAGCAGACGAGAGTCCACCTGGGGAGGCCCGTTCACGCCGCCTCACCCCCCCCCCGGGCGCCCCACGCCGTTATTCGGAGCAGCATTGTAGGATACCAAAACCAGTGCGGCAACTTACTTGACATCACCTGGGTGCCATCCACATCTCAGCGCGTTCTGCTGCCTTGGGACTATTCGCACAACAGACCGCTACTGACGAGCCACCCCCCGGGACGCCCCACGCCGTTATTCGGAGCAGCATTGTAGGATACCCAAAACCAGTGCGGCACCCAGGCAACATCACCTGGGTGCCATCCAGAACTCAGCACGTTGTGCTGCCTTGGAACTATTCGCACAAAACACAGCTACTGACCATTGTTGCTTCTTTTTTCCTAAAAATGTTTAAATGTTTTTACTGTTTTTGTTGCATTGTATATATTTATAAGTTATTAAAGTTTTATAATCCTACTACTTTGTTGGAGTGCTATATATTTTTAATGTGACACATAATTGTAAAAACTTTGATGTACAAAGAGGCATCCCTGGAATCTTCCGCTTCAGGCTCGGTCCCCTCCCCAATCACAATACAGGATGATTTTCAGATAGTAGGAACGCGTGTGGTGTGACGGATCTCATCGGGTGGGGGCCTTGATCTACTGTAACTCCTTTGAAGAGGGGTGATTCTTTACAGCTGGGGCCATAAACTACATCTGCAGGGCTACCTGATAGCCTGGGACCGGCCTGGACAATCGGACACAGAGGAAGAGGAGTGTCAGAGGGTGCGGTAGTGAATAGGGCGAAAGGGAGGTGTCGGGCGGGCACAGGGTGTGATTCTCAGGGAAGAGCAGCGCAGATGGGGGGAGGTTTATTGCCCATGCATAAGACAGAGAGCGGGGGTGACCAGTGCCTGGGGGAGATGCTTGCGAGGGTGGGGAGCCATGCTAAGGATCGACAGCGTGCAGAGAGTGGGTCTGGTCAAGGCATCTAAAATGGCTGCCGTGCACGACAAAAGTGTGGCATTTGAAAAAAGGCAAGATGGCGCAGACAATGTTTATCAACACTTCCTGATTTCCTTCGAATCGAACGTTAACAGACATTATCTCTCCCACACTACCGGTCCCCCTGGGCTTAAACGCCGAGATGGTAGGGACTGCATCCCGTGGACATAGGCCGAGACGTCACTCAGCAGAAAAAAAAGAAAAAAAGAAGTCTATAAACATACAATAAGTTAAAAGTCAATCATTCTTGTTTCCTTGTAGTACGCTCCCCAGTCCGCTTCCCGTTACGCGAACCGGGCGCACCCCACCAAAAAAAAGGATTTTTTTTTTTTTTTGCCCCACGGAGCCCTTTTAAAGCCTCCACATCAAACCTAGGGGGTCAGGGAGGATCTACTATGCCCCCTTATGGTCATTTGCCCCTTCGCTTTGGCCTCCTCTTGTCTCTCGATCCTACCGAGAGACAAGATGGCGGCCGCTCCGTACTGTTTGGAATGTTTACAGACACCGGAGAGCCAATCAGCTTCGCTTCGCAAAGCTCCGTAACGCGAAAAGTACGCGAAACGGAGCGCTACCCGGGACGCTGTCACAGATATATATCTTTTTTTTAACGTTAATTTCTCAAAATCCACTGCAGCACATATATTGAGACCCAGCAAAGGCACTTCGGGCTACCGGTCCCTACAATTTTGCCAAGTTTCATGCAAATCCATTCAGCCGTTCGATTTTTTTTTTTTTTTGCCCCGCGGGGCCCTTTTAAAACCTCCACATCAAACCTAGGGGGTCAGGGAGGATCTACTATGCCCCCTTATGGTCATTTGCCCCTTCGCTTTGGCCTCCTCTTGTCTCTCGATCCTACCGAGAGACAAGATGGCGGCCGCTACGGACTGTTTGGAATGCTTACAGACGCCGGAAAACCAATCAGCTTCGCTTCGCAAAGCTCCGTAACGCGAAAAGTACGCGAAGCGGAGCGCTGCCCGGAGCGCTGTTACAGAGATATATCTTTTTTTGAACGTTAATTTCTCAAAATCCACTGGAGCACATATATTGAGACCTAGCAAAGGCACATCGGGCTACCAGTCCCTACAATTTTGCCAAGTTTCGTGCAAATCCATTCAGCCGTTCGGGCTAAAAGTGAGGCCAACCGCCCTATGGAAATTAACATGGGAAAAACGCGTTTTGGGACCCCCCTTTTTTCTCGGCCCCCCTTGACGAACCCCCCCCAAATTTTCAGGGGCTGCTCAGAAACAAAATGTTCCATTTTCCAGAAAATTTCAGCCAATTCCGTCCACAAACGCTAAAGTTATTAGACATAGAATTTTCAAAAATCCCATAGAGAAAAAATCCTAACTATATATACCTACTGGCGACCGCCAGTAGGTAATATATATATATATATATATATATATATATATTAATATATATATATATATATATATATATATATATATATATATATATATATATATATATATATATATATTACCTACTGGCGATAGCCAGTAGGTATATATAGTTAGGACATAGCTACCATAGGAGATCCGCAACATTCTATTGGGAATAACTTTGGCGCCGGTGGAGGAATTTGCGTGTAATTTTCCACAATTTAGGCCAGCTCCGCTGCGCTCCTTCCCTGAAAGTTTCGGGGGGATTTGTGAAGTGGGGGTGGAGAAAAAAGGGGGGTCCCAAAACGTGTTTTCTCATGTTAATTTCCATAGGACGAATCGACAAGGCTACAGCCCGAACCGCTGAATGGAATTACACCAAACTTTGCAAAATTGTAGGGACTGGTAGGCAGAAGTGCCTTTGCTATAACTGGTGAAAATTGCTCCAGTGGTTTTTACGAAAATTAACTTCAAAAACACATATATATCTATATGAGCTCACCGTACGCTTACGCGTACGCTTACCGGTACGCGTACCGTACGCGTACGTGCGCGTACCTCTCCGTGCATGAGCTGTATGCTGATTGGCTGCCACTGTCTGTCAACACTCCAAAACAGAAATTGTGGGCAGCCATCTTGTGCCTCGGTAGAGTGAGGTACAGGAAAGCAGAAAAACAAATGTGTAGAACTCAAAAAGGGGGCAGGGTAGAAGCACCCTGAACCCCTAGGCCTGCTCAGGGGGTCCCACAAGGACCCCCAAGGCGGAAAAAAAAATATTTGAAAAAAAGTCGCGGGGTACGCATACTGTACGCGTACGTACGCGCACGGCACGCGTACCCCGTGATTAAAAAAAATATATTTTTTTTTTTTGGGGCCTGGAGGGTCCTTGTGGGACCCCCTGAGCAGGCCTAGGGGGTCAGGGTGCTTCTACCCTGCCCCCTTTGCGAGTTTTCCACCTTTGTTTCACTGCTTTCTTGTGCCTTGGTTCTACCGAGGCACAAAATGGCTGCCAACACTTCCTGGTTTGGAGTGTTGACAGACAGTGGCAGCCAATCAGCATGTCTTCCCGAGAAAGCTGCATGCTCATTGGCTGTCAACACTTCTAACCAGGAAGTGTTGGCATCCATCTTGTGCTAGTGTTGACAGACAGTGGCAGCCAATCAGCATGCCGTAAAGAGAAAGCTGCATGCTCATTGGCTGTCAGCACTTCTAACCAGGAAGTGTTGGCATCCATCTTGTGCTCGGTAGACTGAGGCACAAGAAAGCAGAAAAACATACGTGTAGAACACAAAAAGGGGGCAGGGTAGAAACACCCTGACCCCCTAGGTCTGCTCAGGTGGTCCCACTAGGATATTAATATATTTAAACGTTATCCGCTAACAGAATTAGCATTTAAAAAACCTTGCAAATTCACTGAAAAAACCATAGGTTTAAGGCCTTATATAGTTAGGAATTAGCATTTAAAAAACCTTTGAAATTCACTGAAAAACCCATAGGTTTCAGGCCTTATATAGTTAGGAATTAGCATTTAAAAAACCTTTGAAATTCACTGAAAAAACCATAGGTTTCAGGCCTTATATAGTTAGGAATTAGCATTTAAAAGAACCTTGCAAATTCACTGAAAAAAACATAGGTTTCAGGCCTTATATAGTTAGGAATTAGCATTTAAAAAACCTTTGAAATTCACTCAAAAAACTATAAGTTTTAGGGGTGTTATAGTTAGCTGGACATTTTACTCATACAAAACCATTGAAATTGCCCCTATATATTTAGTTGTACTAACTATATTTCGCGCACCCGCAATCCACTGCTGATGATGTCACATATTACATCATTCATGACATGGTCAGTGACATCACTGATGACATCTCAAATGACATCACTGATGACATCACTGATGACATCATCCACGTGAAAATCATATACAACTTTTCCTTCTCTAGTAAAAACTTTCATCACTCTGTAAAATACAGAGTATTACATTTGAATCCATTGACACAGCAATACAAGTATCTAAAAACCCACTCAGTGATTCCTAGATGTATACACACATCTAATCACTTACCTGTAGATTCACTCATACATGCTGTCAATGAAAAATAAAACCCTATCAAAAATACTTATACACCTATATCGTCATTACACACCAGCACACAACCTATTCACATATGAAGTTATCCTACTCACTTATGCAAACAATGGATCATACTTACATACTTACTTAGCTACACACTTATACAAACACCACTTCATAGTAAGTCATACTTAGTGTATCATAAAATCATTATTACAAGTATACAGTCACTCACACAATCATTGAGTCTTATGTATACTTATACTGTCACATACACTGCCAAATGTTAGAATATGTAGTTTTAACTTCATATATCTACTGAATCAACTATTAACACATCTTTGGGCAGACACACACCCCCCACCGAACCACACACACATTCACTCTCCCATAAAAATACTCAGTTAACTAATTAACTGGAGAACCAGTTTACACAACAACTGACAAAGTGATACAGATATTCACACAGTTTAGTCACTATCTACTATATTTAGTGAGAAACTATACATTGTTAAAGTAAAGTCAATTACACTGCTACTAAATCCTCCATCCAAATATTTATTTGTATATATCCACTCATTCCTCAATGCAAATTGCTATATATATAATGCATATTTAAATAAAGAAACAAACCACATTCACTGGATGATGTCATCAGTGATGTCATTTGAGATGTCATCAGTGATGTGACTGACCATGTCATGAATGATGTAATATGTGACATCATCAGCAGTGGATTGCGGGTGCGCGAAATATAGTTAGTACAACTAACTATATAGGAGCAATTTCAATGGTTTTGTATGAGTGAAATGTCCAGCTAACTATAACACCCCTAAAACTTATAGTTTGTTGAGTGAATTTCAAAGGTTTTTTAAATACTAATTCCTAACTATATAAGGCCTGAAACCTATGTTTTTTTCAGTGAATATATATATATATATAAATATATATATATATATATATATATATATATATATATATATATATATATATATATATATATATATATATATATATATATATATATATATATATTACCTACTGGCGGTTGCCAGTAGGTAGTTATAGTTAGGACCTATTTTTTTCTTTTTATTTCAAAAAGTTTTATGTTTTCACATACACAAAATCATGCACATAAAACATACACTTGTCATGGAAAACTCGTTACAGGGTTTCAGCCAAGGCTCGCTGAGCTGTGTGGCACTACTTTACAGGTTTGTTCGTGCTAGGTTGACCCCCTTATCCAATTGTCCTCTTATAAGGTAGGGGGAGGTGTGAAGAAGAAAGGAAGGGTGAAAGGAGAAAGTGAGAAGAAAGAATACAAGAAGTTTGCTGTTCTTACAATTGTATCGACTCCCTAACGCAGGGGTATGCTGGTGGCTTAGTGTTGGGATTGTTTATGGCGGGTCATAAGTGACCAGGTATTTGTCTAGGACCACCCACATGCCCCTGTGCGGTTGCTTCCATGGTCAATGTTGGAGGGTGATTGTGTCAGCCGCCTTTAGGTATGTCACCCAGTTGAGCCAGCCCTTGAACATTGCCTTGGCGTGTCTTTCCATTTGGTGAGGACTATTTTTACTGCCGCTGTGATTAGCAGGTCCACTAGGTCTCTGTCTTGTTGTGAGTCTAGCTCAGTGGTTAGGAATGCAGTTGTGAGGGAAGGAAAATTCTGGTTTGATTGTACATCCTAGTGTTTTGTTTATGAAATTAAAGATTTTAGCCCAGAATTTTTTGACCTTGGAACAGTGGTATAGTAGGTGTGCAAGGTCACGCTTCTCCTTGTCACAGTTCCAATAAAGGTTGTTTTTTCTGAGCCCTAATGTCGCCAGACGAGCTGGTGTCCAATAGATATTGTGCAGTAGCCAGAATTTTGTTTGTGCTAGTGTTGGGGTTATTTTGTTTTGTGTAGGGGAGGACCATAGAAGTTGTTGTTCTCTCTTGCTGAGCGTAGTCCCTAGCTCTTTCTCCCAGTATGCGATTGCCTTTTTGCTTAGTTTTGTGGCGCTGGGTCGTAGTAGGCGGTATAGGTGTGACACCTGGTGTCATGTTCTGTTAATGTTAGTCATGTACTGGATGATGGAAGGTTTGTGCTTAGTGAGTTTCACTTTCGACAGGGCAGTTCTAATCTTAAGGAAGTTGTAGAATTCTAGCTCGGGGAGGTTAAGCTTTGTTTTTAGCACGTTAAAGGTGGCTCAGTTATCTTCCATGTCTAGTTAGTTGGGGTAGGAGATGCCCTTTCTTTTCCATGTCTCTATGGATAACGGTTTCCCCTGTATTTTATCTTACTGTTCCCCCACAGTGATTCCCATCACGTGTTTTTTATGCTGATGTCCATTTTCTGGTCTACTTTGAGTAGGGCATTGCGTGTGTTTTTGAGTATCGGGTTTGAGGGTTGTGTGCGTGTGTTGGCTGTGAGGAGGGTTATGGGCTTCTGGCTGTTTAGTAAGCTCCTCTCAATCTTGAGCCACGCTGGCGTATATTCCTGTTCAGGGACTACCCACTATGTCCCTTGTTTTGCCAGGAAGGCAGTTTGGAACATTTTGACAGTCCGCAAGGTTCAACCCCCCCCCAGCTTCTTATGCAGCCTTAGCTTCTTCAGGCTTATCCTCACTCTCTTATCTCTCCACAGGAATTTGTTGATCAGCTTGTCTATCTTTTGGTGGAAATCGTTTGTTAGTGTTAGGGGAAGCATATCTGCTAAGTAGTTAACCATTGATGTAATCCTCATTTTTATTGTCTCTATCCTCCCCCACCATGTTCTGTATCTGGGTGACCATGCTTCCAGGAGCCCCTTTATTTTTGCAACCAGTTGGCTCTCATTCTGGCCAGTGTGCTCCTGAGGTCCCTGCCAAATTGTATACCCCGGTATTTTATGAAACCAGTCTGCCACACCAGTGCCGAGACCCCCTAGTGTTTCTTTGGTGGTGTGGATATTATGGGGTTTACATTTCGATTTGTCTACGTTTAGCTTGTATCCAGAGTGGTTAGAATACCTTCCTATGGACTTCATTAGGCATTGATAGATAGTGGGGGGGCTCTCCATGAGTATGAGGATGTCATCCACGTATGCGGCTAGTTTAACTGTCACATCGTTTATGGTAAAACCCCTTATCTCTTCATTGGCTCCGATATCTCTGATCAGAGGCTCTAGGGCCAGCAGGAACAGTGAGGGCGACAGAGGACAGCCCTATCTTGTCCCTCGCTGCAAGTTGATCGGTTCTGAGACCGCCTTGTTGATTACTATCCTCGCACTATGGTTTTTGTATAGGGCCATTACTTTGTTTATGAAAGCCTCCATCAGGTTGAAAGTCTGCATGCATTGCTTCAGTAAGTGCCAGGATACCCTATCAAACGCTTTCTCGGCGTCTAGTGTTATCGCCACCGCAGGCTTCTCAGTCGCCGCAGCTTGCTCTAGTATGTGACCCAGGAGCCTTGTGTTGTCGTGCGACATTCGCGTCTTTAGGAATCCTACTTGCGCATTGCTTATTACCTTTGGCAATACCCAGTTCAGACTTGAGGCCAGTATTTTCGCATAGATTTTACTATCGACATTAATTAGTGAGATAGGCCATAGTTTTGGGGTAGCTGTGTGTTCTTGCCCTCCTTTGGGATTACTATTAAGTTCGCCTCCGACATGGTCAGAATCACCGCTCCTACCTTGTCTAGGTGGTTAAAAGTTTTCTTCCTGGTAGGGGTCAATAGGCTTAGAAATGTTTTATAAAATGTGGCCTTGTAGCCATCCGGGCCCGGGGCCTTGTTGTCCTTAAGAGACTTCACTGCCCCCTCAATTTCTGCTTCGCTTATCTCTTGCCCTAGGGTTCTTGCTTCCTCATCTGTTATCTTTGGTAGGCTTAGTATTTCCAGGTACCCTGTGCTTCTTTCCTCATCCAATGACTGGTCTTTATTGAATAGGTCCTGATAAAATTTGCTGAACATTTTTAGTATCTCTTTACGCCTCGGGTGTGTGATATCTTTCGAGTCAGCGAGCGATGATATGGTGTGTTGCTTTCTCTTGTGCTTTAGGTGAGAGGCTAGAACTCTACATGCCTTGTTTGCTTCACAGAGGTTGATTGCCTTATACTTGTTTACCCACAGTCCTGCCCTTTCACTCAGGATTTTATTGTATTCAAATTTCCTCCTTAGGAGCACTGCTAGGGTGGAGCTGTCCTTTGGATCTGTGATGTGGGCTGCTTCTAGTCTTTTTATCTCTACTTCCAGTTGATCTATTTTCGTTTTTGCCCTCTTATTCATTTTTCCCTTAATCTCTATTATTGTTCCCCTGATTGTAGCCTTAAGCGCATCCCATACGGACCCAGGGTCCATGTCCGGTGTGTCGTTGAGTCGTACGTATTCTTTAATGTCTTCTTCTATTTTACTTTTGTTACTCTCATCTTTCAGGACATCGCAATTGAACCTCCATCTACGTGGCAGATCTTCGTTGTGGTGTCCGCTCAGCAGTAGGCTGATGCATGAATGGTCTGAGATAGTCCTAGCCGCTGTATCTGAGTGATCTACTTAGTGCGTGTGGGTGCTTGATATTAAAATGTGATCTATTCTACTGTAGGAGTTGTGAGGGTTGGAGTAAAATGTGTAGTCTCTGGTTACTGTGTGCTGTAATCGCCAAGGGTCTTTGAGATTGTATTGGTTACATATGTTCTTTAAGGTGCCTTGCGCTTTGGGCGGTAGAGAATGGCAGTGTGACTGTCTGTCTAGTGTATGGTCTAATGCTAGGTTGAAATCACCTGCCAGAATTAGTAGTTCATCTTGGGGAATTGTCTCCAGTCTTCTCGAGACCTCCTCCCAAAATTCTGGGTCATCTTTGTTCGGGCCGTATATGTTAGCGATATGAAAGGTCTCTTCCCCTCTTTTCAGCTGTGTGATAAGTATCCTCCCTTTCTCGTCACTTTGTTGGTCCACTATGTTAACGCTGGAGTTCCTAGCCACCAGCGTAATCACCCTCTGTTTCTTCCCAGATGCTGGTGAGCAGGCCATCTGCCCGACCCACCTCGCACTTCATCTTTGTGAGTCTTCTAATGAGAATCTGATCTCCTGCAGTAGTAGAACTTCCCCTTTCGACTTTGCTAGATAGTCTAGGGTCTTTTTCATTTTTACTGAGTGGTTGAGGCCTTTAACATTTAGAGACACTATTTTTAGGCTCGTTGCTATTGAGTAACTGCTGGTATGTGTCATTGATGCTTGGGGCGAATCACTCCGTCATGTCTGAGAGTGGTTAAATTGTGTTTCCCTTTTATTAACAGTGTGTGGTGCCTGTGTTTTGTTGCGCCGGGCCCGCTCACTCCCCGCCAAGGTCCGCTTCCATGTTATTTCTTGTAAGTGTAGGAAAAGTGGATAGTAAAGTGTTAGAGTAGAGGACAATGGATATCATATAAGCATTTAGTCTAGACAGACAGTACACACAGCCCTCCCCCCTCCCTGAACCCCCCTCCTCCCACCCTCCTCCAACCTGGGATAAACTCGTACACTGGGCGTGCGACGCAATATCCCCACTCTGTCCCCCCCGGGAGATTATACTCCTGATTTAAATTTTTGCCTCTCCCCCCCTTATTTTCACGCTTCCTGTGGCACAACCTAATCCTGGTTAATCAACTTAATACTGGTTAAGCTAAACTTAGGGTTCATGGTTAGTAGACGGAATTTTGATGTCCGACATAGATTATCTGCTTAAGCGTCTCTGAGAGAACGTCTCTGAGCGGGCAACCTGCAACATTTGGTATGTACTATTGTAATTTTCTCTTATATGCCTGGCTCCCCTCCTGCCCTTCCACCTTCCCCCCTTCTCCCGTTAATTATCTCCCTCTTAGCGCTAGTTCATTAGTAGGAAAAGGATATAATGTACCCTGAGGTTCTTGTCCTTAGGTGCCTCTGGTCAGGCCACAAGCTCCATCTTTGGCCTCTATGGTGTTCTGCCACGGTGGTTCTTCTTGGGTTGTAGTGGACGTTTTGAGGAAGCTGGTTTGTTTCTTTTTTTGAGGTAGATGTGTTTTTTTCTTCTTTTCAGTCATTGGTAGTCCGCTGTGTTCGCCTGCTGCTGTCATCCTGAGGTAGATGCAGTTCTATATTTTCCTATTTGTTATGTCCCTTCTGATACTCAGTTCTCAGCTCTGGTGATGCTCTTCTTTTACTTGTTCCCGCCTGCGCTGTTTCCAGATCTTGTAGTGTCGGTCCTCTTAAATACCTGTTTCGCTCTGCTGGGTCCTCAAAGAGTATCGTCTTCCCTTTATCCACGATTCTGAATTTAGTAGGACCGGCGAAGGAGAATGTTATGCTCTCTTTCCTCAGTTTGTCTCTCAGGGCTAAAAATTCCTTTCTTGTGTCTACAGTTGTCTTGGAGTAGTCCTGTGTGAGGATTATTTTGTGTCCGTTCCATTGCATGGTCTGTGACTTTCTCACCGCCCCGAAGATAGCTTCAGTGTGCATAGAGCGTATCGGTTTGCATATTATTGGGTGCTGTCCTGCTCGGTCTGACGATCTGTTGGCTGGGACTCTATATGCTTTGTCAAGGTCAAGTGGAAGGCTGAATTTGATTCCCGTTATTTTGGGGAGCAGCTCCTCCACTAAGGCCATACGTGACCCTGCTTTGTCCTCATCCCCTCCGGAACACCTAGGATTCTTATGTTGCCTTTCCTGTGTTTGTCTTCCAGCTCAGCAGTCCGCCTTTGTAGCATTAGCCTTGCTTTTGATAGTGCATTAAGGGTTTTGTTTGTTTTTTGATCTCTATCCTCAATATCGCTGACTCGCTGCTCAACTATGGACAGCCTGTTGTTTGCAGCGTGGATATCTGCTCTCACGGCTGCCAGTTCCAGCTGAATTGAGTATGTGGTCTGCTTCGTTGTTTTGGCTAGGTCATGTACGTCGGCCAGTTTCCTAAGGATCATGTCTAATGTGGCGTTAATATCCTGCTTTTGTTTAATGGGGGAGTCTGTTTGCAAGTCTCCCATCTTCTTCTTTTCTTGCTGCTGGAATTTCCCCTCTGTTTCGGCCATGGCTGTTAGTCCTCTTCTGGTCAGGGGGAGCTTGTATCTCTTGTCCTCCTTTTGCTCTACGATTGGTTGTCTACGAAGTGGCAGGGCTGACAGGGGTAGAGGCAATGGCTGCGGCGGTGGTAGCGGTTGTGGTAGGGATATGTTCACGCTCTGCAGAGTCTGCCTGAGCTAAGACTCTTGTCTGTCTCTCTTTCCTCTGCTCTTGGGTCCTCCGTGCCTCTCTTGTGGTAGCCACCTCCCCTGTTTGAATGCGGTGTTATTGCTGTTAAGTACAGTGTTTTCTTTCCTGCCCCAGCCTCTTAGGTCTTAGGTCACTGCCTTCCTGTAGGGTATCTGTCCATGGTATATATCCTGTGGTACTTCTTTGGCGGTACTTGGTATTTAACGTGCTGTTCTTCCTCTTAGTTGGGTAGTGCTTGTTTTCTTTCCGGGCTATTCGCGGGATGGTGTAACTGGTGTGAGCTCTCTCGGAGTGATCACTGAGAGTTCCAGCCTCTTTTGGTCAAGTAGTAGGCTTTCCTGTCTGGAGCACTCTGTTTCTCATTTGACCTTTGGTGGGATTCTCCCCTTCTTGGCGAGTGCCGGATGGTTCTGTTTTGCCCCCCCCCGGCTGCAAGGCAGACAGCTCAAAGGGTAGTCCCCACACGGTTGCGGTGCGTTAATAACAGCCGGAGTGGGTTCAGTCGCTTCCACTCGCCCCTTGCTCGAAAGATCGCAGTAGATGATAGACTCCCCCCTGCGATGCACAGTACCTCCTCGCTTTATCCGTAGTAAATGCAGTCCCGCCTTCTCCTTTCGGTTTCGTTTCTCTTAAGATCTGGGCGTGATCAGTTTTAACTCTTCCGCTTTTAGTTCACCACAGCCCGATCTCCGATGTCCTACCGGTGCTTCCTTCACCCGCTTACCTCAGCACTGACTTAAGACTGTTAAGCATCGGTATGTCAGTGTGTAGGTGTTTGTCTCTCTCTGACTCTTTAAAATGGCGGCCACCTCTTGGCGTGGCGGTTACGTTTCTCCTGGCTGAAAATCCACCCCTCGGTAGGTATCAGGCTCCATGTCGGTGCGCTCAGCCCTCGATGTTCTCAGCTCTGCACCACACCGCCTCTCCTCGCACCTCTCCTGTTTCTCTGTACATCGACGTTTTATTTACTTGGGTGCTGTGGTTGGCCTTGCCCGCAGCGTCTTTCCACCTTTTTTTTATTTAAACTGAGAAAATGGCGGCCTCCTGTGCAGTTGCGGTTTCTCTTTGCCGCACCCCGGTCTATGTGCGCTGTCTTCTTTTTTTTTCTTTTCCGTTCGTTGTGTGCGCTTACCGGGGGAGAGTGAGTGGCTGTGAGAAAGTGCCATCTTTCTTGCCTTGGTATGCCCCCACTTTTTTCTGAACTGCTGATGTGCTTTGACTGAGTGTGCCCTGGGTCCCTGCCAATCAGGCACCAGGGCCTGTGTTCCTTCCCTAAAAAGAAAAGCTATGCAAAACATGAAACAAAATACCCAATTGGCATCTCTGGCCACCTGTCAGCCCCTAGTAAATGGTACCCTAGGTACCCAGGGCATGGTGACCAGAGAAGACCCCTGAGGGCTGCAGCACTTATTGTGCCACCCTCAGGGGCCCTGTACCCTGACACCCACACACTGCCTTTGCAGTCTGAGTGCCTAAGTACAGAACTAAAACAAGAGTCGACATGGCACACATCCCTGTGTGCCATGCCCACAGACCCCACTGCCCTGGCATACTTCGGTCACCCCTCTAGCTGGGTGCCCTATGCCAGAGGTGAGGGCACAGGTGCATGAGCCCTGTGCCCCTACAGTACCCAGGACCATTCCTGGGCACTGTAAGTGCAGTGATGCCATTTAAGAGTATATGGTGCTGGGAGGATGTTGTTATGAACTCCACAGCACCATAATGGCTACACTGAAGACTGACAATTTTGGTACCAAACTTCTCAGCACATTAAACCCGCACTGATGCCAGTGTGGGATTTAATGTAAGATGCACAAGAGGGCAAATTATAGATGCCCTCCTAAACCCGAAACTATAATCCACGTCTGGGCTGAGTGGCTGCAGAGGCTGCCACACAGCAGACATGTTGCTGGACCCCTGGGTGGGGGCCCCCCCCCCGCTCTCCTGGGCCTGCAACAATGCACATCCTGGGCGAGGTGCTATGTCTCCTCCCCCAGGATGGACAGGGGGAAGCTTCAGAGGCATACCGCCTCTGAGCGCTTCTCCAGACCATTTGCTGTACCCAGCAACTGGCCCCCCACCCTGCTCACCAGGAAGCTCCCGACCAGCCCACTCTGCACCAGCCGAGCCCGGGCCGGACCGGGCCAACCCAAACCAAGACCACGAGGACGTCCCCCCGGCGACTGGGACCCGAAGTCCAGTGCCCAAAGACCCTCCTCGACGAACCAGCCGACGCCTGCAGACTCAGAACCAGGGGCCACCCCAACCGCGACCAGCCGAGGGTAAGCTTTTCCGACACCCAAAGACACCCCTGCACCCGGTGCCCTACAGCCCCCTGTGCCGCCCTTTGGGGTACCTACCTGTGCTCCAAGATCCCAACTTACCTCTCGAAGTGCTGGTCGCCCCTGGAGAGTCTCCGTCCCTGAGCCTGCAGCCTTTGTTCCTTTTTCAAGATCCTCATTGGATAACATTGAGCGCCCGACGGCTCAAAAGCACCTTGCACCCAGCCGCCCGAGTGCCGCTGGATGTGACCTCTTTGCCTTATCCTACTTCCCCCCTTGCCCAGAGCAAGTGACCAGGAGCCCAGCTCCCAGAGCCGTGTGGCCTGCTAGCCAGCAGGCACCAACCGAAGGCTCCCTTTCCCTCATTGGAAAAACATTGGGCCTACCTACCTCTGCACCCAGCCACCCCTGTGCCATTGGGACTGAACTAACTGTACTCACCTGACCCTGGGGACCCCTGAGTCTACGCCCAGAACCCTAACTTCACCAACCAAGTACTCACGTGGAAACTGGTAATTCACTTACTTGCCATTGGATAACACTGACCCATTTTGACTCGAAAATGTTCTAAGTGTGAAGATTTGAAAAATGAAAGTATTGCTATAAAATCAGCCAAAGTCCGAATTCGAAAATACTCACCTGTGATCAGGAGAGAAGCCAGTACTGTACCTTTCAGCCCAGTACGGAACCGCAAAAGTAATCCCTAGCGGGTTTACTAGTAACCTGTATTTTCTCCATAGGAACCCATAGTCTGCTTTTGTATGAAATTTCTTCTAAGTGTCTACTTTTGAAAACTGCAAATATTCTTTAAAAACCGTATGAAATACTGAAACGCAATTACCTACTTGTTTTGAGTTAAGCCCCCAGTGCTGGCCCTAGGAGACTAGTGCTGGGTTGCAAAAGTAACGCAATCGTACTTTACCCCTAACTGAATTCCCTCCCATTAAATAACATTGTCAGAATCACCTTGAAAAGTTTCTAAGTGTGAACTTTTAAAACAGCTTTATATTCAAGAAAATCCAGCACAGTAACTAAAACGCTTTTTGCTAATCAGGTTTCAGCTTAGACCCCAGGAACTACTAAAGTAATCCATAAAGTAATTAACTGTACTTTCCTATGAAAAACCCATTGAGCTCAATGCTAGAGGGTGTTTCAGAACTGTATTGCTTATTAGCTCACGTCCTAGACTGCTTCTCCTCTCTCATTTCTTCCTTGTCAGCGGTTAGCGGTCTCTCGGGATCCTCCTTAGCTGGCGGCCGCCATCTTTGGGGATCCTCTTGTCCCAAAACTTGTTTTCCCCATGCAATTTTCCATAGGAAACTTTAGACATGGCTACAGCCCGAACTGCTGAACGGAATTACACCAAATATGGCAAAAAGGTAGCCCTTGGATCAGAAAGAGACCTTTTTGTTAAATGGTGTATATCCGTTCAGTAGTTCCTGAGAAAATCAAATAAAAAAATATTGTGATATCTAGGGACCATGAGCTGTATTCTAATTGGCTGTCAACAATCCAAGGAAAGGAGGAGGAGCCAAGATGGCGATCGGGACGGCTGCTTGGCCCCGTGTGCCCTCCCGCCCCGCACATATATCCTGTGATAAACCCGAGCAGTTTTCGCTAATTTCAGTAGGTGAAGGGTAGCGTTCACTTACCGCTTGCTTTTGAGGCTCCACCGTGCAGTAGACCCGAAGAACTGCCTCCGTCTCTTTAGCGGCCTTCGAGGTGCTGGGGCCGGGGTCTCGAGTGGGGGGAGTGTCCGGTCGTGATTGCAGCACCAGCGGCCTCTGGTCGCGATGGGAAGCCGGTCGGAGAGAGCCTGAGAACTGTGAGCCGAAAGTGATGATACCAACCCACCCCCAATGGTGGGTTGCCCTGCGGGAGGGGCGAAATATCCGGGACGGAGAGAGTCCATGATGCCTAGTTCCCCTTTGGTGTGATACCCGGTTATGTTAACAGCCCTCCCTGGGAACCGGCGGGTGACTCCCGGGCAGCGGGGAGCTTGTTTAGCCTTTCGGTGACTCTCCTTTCTGCTGCCTGCCCAGACTATTGAGATCCCGCTGTGAATCCTGCGGTTCCAGGGGGTCGGGCCCGCTCCTGAGGTGCGGTGGAGGGGAAAGAGAACATGACGGCTGACATGGCGGAAGATGCTTCCCCGTGCACCCCTCACCCGGGCAGAGACACCGGTGCGCAAGAGAACCCCGGGGTCTGGCCCTGTGAGAAACCGCCCACGCCCAAACATATCCTGGCTGCACTAACAACCGTGCGGACAGCCCTGATCCGGGAGGCCCGAGATTTGGAACGAAGGATGGCCGCCATTGTTGTCCCGCCATCTTGTAACGGCGAGGATCGCTCTCAGGGAGGCGCCGCTGTGTCTGCCTCTGCTTCCTCGATGTGTTCCCCGGCTGAGTCTGCGTTCTTAGAGACGTGGATAGATTTGGTTCGTGTGCCTACTGTGGATGCATCTGTGGCGCATGTGATTGTCTCACCGGGGCCTTTCTTTGATCGGCAAGTGGAGGAACAGCATCGATACACGACTTGGGCGGCCCCGTTGGGGTTTTGGCGCTTCCCGCTTCATGTGTTTCCCTTTCTGTGTTTGGCGGGACTGTGTTCGGACTTGAGACTGTTGGCGGTGTTGCATTGTTCCACTCAGACTTCCGCCATGCATCATCGGCGAAATCTCGGTGGCTGGGGTCCTCTGGAGCGGCGCCACTGCCTGATCCTCCCGGTGTAATCGGACCCTTTGTGCTATTTTGTGTCCCGTTTGAGGGATGGTTCAACGTTGGTACTATTGACAAACGTGGCCAGGGGTGAATTTGATTGGAATATGGTGGGACTCGTAGCTGGTTGATGATGATCTGAGGGGCGCTTAGCGGGGCTGTCATTGATTGCGTTCTACGTGATTGCTGCTACCTGCACTTCTTTTGCCTTTACTGTTTGTACGATTTTTGTACGCGGAGGTGGGAGGGGCCGGATGACTGGATCGAGGGCCCTTCTCCTGTATATTTTTTCTCTTCTTTTTCTTCTCTGTATTTTGGGTCTCTTATTTAGGGCGACAGGCACGCTGCTGGGGGGGTAGGCCGTAGCCTTTTGCAGGGGTGCAGGGTTGAGGGTTGGGGGATGGGTTTGTTATTTTGTTCTATGGCCCTTTGCCCTTTTTCTTTTTCGATGTCGTCGTCTTCCATGTCTCCCATATTGTGTTTCGCCTTGAGGGGTGGGGCTGGTTCGCTATGCTTGCTGGGTGTCTATTGCATCTAACCTGATTCGTATACCCCCTCCCCCATCCTTTTTATTTCTGTACATCACTGGCGTAAACTCCTTGCTTTAGTTAGCTATATTAGGGGTGTGTGTGATTATGCGACATTGAATCTTATTTTCTTTTCTTGTTATTACAAAATGAACCGTCTCAGATCCTTATTATCACATGGTACTTTACTTATATGGTATATCCTGGATGCTACTCAGCTCTTGACCTCCGGACCGCTGTATGTTTTTCTAGTACCTTACTTTTAATCGATTTGAATAGCGGCCGGCCGGACTGGTTGTAGGCCCATGTTTGTATCTCCGTATCATGACAATAAAGGTTCTTTAAAAAACAAAACAAAAAAAAAAACAATCCAAGGAAAACCAAAGGAGGTGAGGACGTAGCGTTGCCAATACAAACACTCACCCCCAGTCAACTGATCTGGGTTTAATCCATCACCGTTCTTTAGCTCACTCCGCCACCCCAGTTTAGACATGGCCATATGCAAATCAGTCTGACCCTGTGCCTCATGGGAACAGTCCAGCCCGAACTGCCAAGCCATGTCTTCCCTGGACCGGAATCAAGCTTCCCAGGACCGGTTTCTGGCATTACAGCTGCCTTCAGCCGGGCTTGCTTGACTCCAGTGGCAAAGTGAGCAAGGGACTCATGTCTGAGCATACCCTGCCAACTTAGGGCGAACAAAGAAAAACCAAAGGTGGTGATGGACGGAGCGTTGACAATACAAACACTCACCCCCAGTCAACTGATCTGGGTTTAATCCATCACCGTTCTTTAGCTCACTACGCCACCCCAGTTTAGACATGGCCGTATGCAAATCAGTCTGACCCTGTGCCTCATGGGAACAGTCCAGCCCGAACTGCCAAGCCATGTCTTCCCTGGACCGGCATCAAGCTTCCCAGGACCGATTTCTGGCATTACATCCGTCTTCAGCCGGGCTTGTAGTGTAGTTCCTATCTTCCCAATAGGCTCTGCGCATTGGAATAATACCTACAGCAGTAAAGGCCTAGGCCAGACGTTAACTAGGTCTACTACTGTCGATACTAGACTTAAGTTTTGGGTTTGCCAGCGTAGCTCAGAGTTCGCTAGAAACTTTCTCGAATGTTCAGGAAAGAATTAACTCCCCTGATTAGACAAGAAGGGATTTAGTTTCTGACAACCATAGAACATGACAACTTTGCTCTCCCCTAATCAAGAGTGTATCTCCAGAGTCGTGTGAGCACAAGGCAATTATTTTACTCAGTCAGTACGTGCATTCTTAGTCTCATCAGATTGTAGAGAAAAGGAAGAGACGGGCGTGTTCAATAAAAAGGTGTTATTTATTGATCAGTCTCTTTTCTCGTACAAGAGAAATGGATCGATATTATTGCAATACTTATAGTTAAGTAAAGTGCATACATTAAAAGCAATAGTATAAAATAATACTGTAAAAACATTGATATGGTTTCTGAGCCATATGATGTTTAAAATGATTAAAATATATTTACATACACATATACATTTGACTAAACGTACTCAACTGGTGTTTCTAAATACGCCTACCCCGTGTACCTGACCTAAGTCTAATGCGTGGGCGGGAATAGAAAGTTACAGTTTAAGTTAAGTTTGTTTTTGCCAAGTGAATAACTAAAGAATTCTCTGTGAGGGGTTATTCAGTTCTGTACCTGGAAGTTAGGATGAATGAGGAATGGTATCTCTTTCTCTGGTCTCGATATTCCAGGCTGCCTGCGAGGGCTGCCCGAAAGCGCCGGTGCTGGGTCTCTCAGTAGGAGATAGCAGCGCGTCTCTCAGCGCGTCAGGAAGGCGGGGCTGCTGCCAGCGGGGTCTGCTCTGCTTCTGGGCTTCGGCAAGTATGGCTGCTCCGTCTCGTCACCACGCGTGTGTTTGCATAGGGCAAGATCGGCAATATTTATACCTTAAAGGTGCCGGGATTGACGTAAGGATGGACATAGATACGTCAATAAAGATGTCATACGACTTGCTCGTTAGCACATTCTTTTACTGAAGTTCTCTGTGAAATCAAAACAATGGCCGCACGGATTTTCCAGGTTGTCATAGGTTTGATTTGTTATGAGAACGTCGTATGCCTTATCAGGGGCTGGAGGAATGTCGCTTGTCTAATTAGATCTCAAGCGTTATGACCTAATCAGATAACACGTTCCTGTGCCGTAGTGTGACTGCGTCAGATAACGGTATCTGCATCATGGGGGCTTTTCTTGCCTCATGGGCTGACTGTTAGTTAACTTGATAGTTAGTTTAACCAGAATAGGGTCAGGAATAGGGGGATCGATTCAGAACCTATAGGAATACATGACACCCACTCCACGCTAACTATGGTCATATTTACTAATCTATGCATAGTATAACATAGTACAACATACTATAGAGTATAGTGTATACCTCACCACCCCAAAATACATAAATGCATTTTGAAATTTTCAAATATACTGAAAAATTGCAGTCATATATATTGTATGCACTTTAAGCTATGAATCAAACGCTAAAGTAAACACGCATTTGTAGACATTATTGCTTATTTGGTATATGAGAAATACACATGAAATGGCTCTTAATATGGCTATACAGAAAGAAAGTTCGAGACCATTTCATCACATAATAAAATATTTGTGAACATACCAGCGGGCAACTAAATTTTATAAAGTATCTAAAAATAGAAATCTTAGTTCTCTAGGAATAGTTTCTTACTTTAAGCAGAAGATAAGTGTCCCGAAAAGTTTGTAAAAAATAATTTGGGGCTGCTAAAAAATTGTTGTCCGTGAACTGGTGGGAAAAATTGTTCATGTGACTTTATTTTTAAAGTTGAAGGCCGAATTCAGGGAACGCCGTGTGCGAGCTTGCTCAAAAGTCTCTATTTCTGTTCTGGAGAGAACATCATATCATTAAGGCTTTCGAAAAAACTGTCAACAGCTTCATGGGAAAGTTCCACTAAGTCGGAAATAAGTGTAACCATGCATTCGTGCGCATGATTGTCTCCATTGACATTCTGAGTCGCATTGCTGACAGAAGGTCGTACCTGATCGATGCTGCTTTCATCTTGAACTTCACTACTCTTCAATCGTAGTGGTGAAGATTCCACGAATGCCGTCATCAGGATTGGCAGCCTTTGAGGGCAGCACAAAGCGTGAACCTTGGTAGGAACCAACAATGTATCTGCATCCACTGGCGCATCCGATTGTAGCGTCAGACAGGTGTCTAACACGCATTCTTCTCCGCATAGCAGACACCTCAATACAGGTAAAACACATCTTTGCCACATTGGTCGAAATGATAGAAACCAAGTCATGTTCAGGTCTCTAAGCCGGGAGAGTCCCAGGATTTTTGATATCCGGTCCCGGTATCCAATGGCTAGGATTGTTTCTTCCATTGTCGCGAGAGTTTGATCTGTGACATCGGTTGCCATAACGAAAAATAAGGACTAAGAATAGGATTCCTGCAATTAGTCCCAGGATCAGGGGAAGTTCGCCAAAAATCGAATGGACGAAATCTGGAAAAATACCCAGTATGGCTTTGAATGGTGTTAATGCCATCGAAAATACTGTCTTAAATACCTTTGAGACCCCAGTGGTATCAGAAATATTTAAGATTTCGCTCAGGATTTCCGCGAAATGTACGGGGGAATTAGTCGATAATAATGTATGTATCTCTGCAGTCGTCCTTGCGACTTGTAGATCATACGTTTCTTTTGATGACGTGAGCCTTGTAGGCGTCTGAAGAAGCACTGTTTTCATTCTGCTTAAAGTATCTATTCGAATAGAAGTAATTTTCAAACTGGGCCATCCCCTTGCCTCCCTGTCTGGAAAGGAGCTGGGGAACAAAGAACGTCCACAGCACTTGACCTTCGCAGTCGTAGTGACTAGATAAGGAGTCCCGGGCATAAGACTACAACATTTGCGGTCTACAATAAGAATGTAACTCCCATTATAGAGTCTTTGAAAGAATGGTTCTATTTCAGTTGCAGGTGCGCCTTGCTGGTGACATGAAAGGTTGTATGAATTCCCTTCACAGGCTCCATGCAAACTAATTCCGTTACACAGAAGCGTGCCGCTTAGTGACATGGCACAATTGTTGCCACTAAGAAACACTTTCTGTCCTTTATTACTGACACATGCATGTGAATAGGGCAGGTTCCAAGTTGTTTTAAGGTACCCCTTCCCCAATTTCTCGTACATGCCAGCCTGTATATATTTTTGGCAGTATTGAAACCTGAAGGTTGAGATTGGAATATTTATGATTCCGTGGATTATCCATTCACTGACAGGTCGTTCTGACATTGTCATTGGTAATCTTTCTAGTTTTTCAATGCTCAAGATTGTATAATCAGCACCCTTTTGCGCCATACCGATTTGTCTATCAGTAAGGTTAAAGATTTGGAATAGTGACGTTGTGTTGATTAAACGCCAAGGCACATAGCCTGAACGCAGATTTTGTAACGTCCAGCCAAGCTGTACAATAGAACGCAATTGTGACTGACCATGTTGTAATAACAGTAAGTCTTGCGATAATATATCGATTGCTGAAGACACAATGCTGTCCAATGAAAAAATTCTGGAGGACAGAGTCATTAACCCATTGTCCACTACAGAAAGTGATTTTTCCAAATTAATACGGTCAATTTCCCGTATTCTTTCTGCTGTTTCAATTTGATTAACCTTCCAGGCCTCATTGTATGCTGCATATACAGAGGCTGCTATGAAACGCTTCTGACGCTGTTTGCGTGGTCCCAAAATGAAATCACGCAAGTCAGCACCATCAGTAAGTAAAGTTAGGTGTTGCTTAATTTCAGGCAGTGTGGAAGTTTGTAGCCACTGAAGGCATAATTTGCCCACACTGTAGGTTGTTATTATCCCTGGGTGATGTCTTTGGGTATATCTAGGGTCTGGCCTGGTCATTTTGAACCCCTGTGTTTTATTCAGGAATCTGTCTTGACAGTTATTTGTATCTGTGGGCCAGATCAACCATTGTTTCCAATCAGGATGTGTTCTGTTTTGGTTTAATATATGGTTTACGTCTATCTCTTCATCCGTATCAGAGCTATTGCTAAACATTGTTGGCTTTGGAATAGACGGTTTAATTAAATCTTTGATTTTGGCTAGACCAAGACAGGTGGTTTGTTGAACAGTGTCATTTAAAAATATCATTTGTTCTGGGATCATGCAAGCTCTAAACAAAGCTTCTAAACCCTGTACTTGCCATTCTTTTGTACCCCAAACACTTTTCAAATCAACATTTTTGTCCCAATAATCAAATCCAAAAGTATTCATTTCTTCGAAGAATGAATCTGAATATATCAACTTTGTGTTGGTTATCATGGTTTTCATCCCTGTCTTGTTTGACAATTTAAAATAGAATGTTTCAGCATTACTTGTGTTAAAACCTGAAAAATATGAATATTTGTCGTAAACGGTTCTTGAGCTCCCTTTTGGAGGTGTTGCACAATGTTCCCATTGATTATAGTTTAAAACATTTCTAGGTTGTGCAGATTTATGTAAAAAATGGTTACCATAGTGGTTATAGCAATACATACTATCATAATTTGTAGAACATTGCAAATAATCATGTTTTGTAAATTTAGCAGACATTACTAAGTCAGACATCATGTTATTAATGCTTTCGAAGTCCCAATCATCAGCAAATGAGTTTGGTTTTGCAAAGTCACTCAAGGAGATCTTGATTTGGTGTGGATATTTCAGGATCTCGACCGGACTAAAAATTTCATAGTCAGTGTTGTCCCAGGCTACCCCACCAGGTATAGGATTGGCTGTGAAGTTGGCTGAAGAAAGTTCTCTTTTCTCGACGTGTGAAGATGTGTGTGGTTTGAGGACCAAGTTGATGTTCTGACTTGCTGTGTCCATTTTAGCATATTTCCCCTCAATGAAGCGTCCCAAAGTTAATACCATGATGAGCCAAAGTATGAGGATAAATGCACCAAAACCCACCCAAAATTCAATCCATGGAGAAATCAGATATGTTTCTTTCAGTTGGTTCAAAAGTTCCTTAGCTTTGTCTTTAAAGGATTTTGATGATGGCTGTGTCTTTGATTCACTGAGGCTTTCAGAGGAATCATCGAAGTTGATGAAGTAGCCGGATGCAGTTCTGTCAATTGTTCCAATTGCTTCAGGATTTTTGTTTCTTGAATTGTCACCTGGTACTTCATTATAGATTGGTGTGTCTCTGCTAAATGTTTTTATTTGGGTTTTCAGAGGTCTGAGTTCTATTGCATTGTTGCATAGTCCTTGTTGTTCTTCTGTAGGCGTTTCGAATGTGATGAGCCTCTTCGTTAGGACCTCTGTACTGGTAGCAAACCTTGGTGTTCTGCTACGTATTGGGAGTCCACTTGGCCTACTGTTTGTTATCGGCCACATGTTGTGGTTTTACCAGGTCGATGGATACAACTCGGTTCTCCTTTTTACCAGCAAGTGGCGGTAGTACAACTGATCTTGTCCCGTTGACAGACAAGACAGGAACTGCTTTTCTGTAAGAAGGCCCAAATTCCTTCTTTACCGCGATCTTCTCCCTGACTAGATCCCCGACATTTGGAATCCAGACAGGTCTTGCTGGGACAGGTGGTGATTCTTCAGTGGTTGTTGGCTGTTGTTTCAACTGTATGTTGCTCAGGTCTTTTCTTGTTTTGTTTAAGTCCTGCAAATTAGCCAAACGGTCTTTGACATCAAAGCTTTTTTCTTTAACCACTGAAGTCTGACTGTCGAGGTCAGAGATAATCATTCTAGTTCCAAATAATAATTCGTACGGACTGAATCCCTTCAGAGAATTTCTTGGCAAGTTATTTAGACTACGTTGGACACTTATTAGATGTTTGACCCACCCAGCTCCCGAACCTAATACCTTTGCCGTTATAGATTGCTTTATGTCACGGTTTTTTCTTTCAACAATTCCGTTCCCCTCAGGGTGAAATGGACAAGAGTACCGCAATTGCACGCCCATGCTGACCATGGCCTCCTTATAAGCCCGAGAGCTAAAAGCAGGACCATTGTCCGAATGCAGCATGCCAATTGCGTATGTGCCGATAAAGACTCGCAAATCTTTTATAACAGTTCTGGCGTCAGCCGTTCGCTGGGGCCACATCCATATGAATCTCGTGCATGAGTCCACTGCAACCAAGATATATTTATAGTTACCATCCCTTTGTAAGGGACCGCAGTGGTCTAGATAAACACAGGCTAATGGTTTATCCGAGATTAGAAGGGGCGTCTGCGCTGGACGTCTCACCGTTGATACTTTCATTTTTTGACATATTTCACATGCTAGAACATAGTTCCTCGTTTGTCTTCTCATTTGTGGCCACCAGTATCTCTGTTTTAATAATGATACTGTGGCTGAGACGCCAGCATGAATAGAAGCAAGCCCTTCGTGTGCCGCTATTATTAGTCCTAACCTATGTTCCATGTTTGGAATTGCCCTATCCCCCACTCCAGGGATTCGAGCAAAAGGAACATTGTTTGCATCAGTTATGTATGAGTATTTTACTGGAAAGCCTTTAGGGAGTGGTTCTATCGAATCCTTTTCTGAAGCGCTGACAGCTTGTAATATTTCGCTGTCTATTTTTGTTTTTGACCGGGTGACGGCAGCTACGGAAGCCGTTTGCACAGCTGCCTTCGCGGCCTCATCAGCCAATGAATTCCCTGCAACGTGAACGCCATCACGTTGATGACTCAGTGTATGTATCACGTGAGTCTTTGGTAGTTCTTTTTGTAAAAGAGCTACTTGTTCCCAGAGCATTTTATGCTTGATTGTGCCACCTTTCGCATCCTTGAAACCGTTCTGAAGCCAGATCTGCAAGTATTCATTGTAAGACTGAACGCAATAATACGAATCACACACTATGAGTGTGGGGAATTCTCGATCGGTATTTTCAAGCGCCATCTTGAATGCTAGTAGTTCAGCTCGCTGAGCTGTACAATCTCCTAGGGATTGTGTTTTAGTGAGGGTTGGTTTAAATTTCCCTTCGTGCCAACGACCTTTAACAATCGCGCACGCAGCACTGTAAGCTTGTTTACCCCCTACTGCGGGTTGTGCTGATCCGTCTGTATATATTATACAGCCGTAGTGATCTAGAGGCAGAATTTCGGTTGGCGGAGGACATTCAAATTCATATTGGAGAAATTCTTGTGTTTTTAAGTAAGGATCAAATTCGTACACCACGTCTGTTGCAGCAAGAGAGTTAGCCCATTGTATCCATCTTGGATGGAGTGCTTTAGCATTTGGAATGCTTGCCTTTGTTACCGCCTCTAAGGCTGGTATTGGTGTTACGATTACTATTCGTTTACCTTGTGCCAGGGCTCGTTCTTTTGCTATAGCTGTCTGTGTTGCTGTAAGAATTTTTTCCGTTGGGCTAAATTTCATTTCAGCCTTAGTGTACAAGTGTGATTTGAATGCAATTGGTACCTTTTCTCCCTCATTAGAGGTCAGGTATGTGAATCCGCATCTCCCTGGGATGACTCGAATCACAAGATTGCGTGTGTTATCACGTGTTTCTAATTTTGTTTTAATTAGCATGTCTGTTTGTAAGGATCTCAAAATTTCTGTGTGTGTTTGAGTCCAATTGGATCTTTTAAAGTCTGGTTTAATTAGATCATAAAGGGGTTTGACCCTTTCTGCGTAATTTGCAATGTATGTTCTTCCGAAATTTAGGAAGCCTAGAATTGACTGTAGGTTTTTTAGTGTTTTAGGAGCTTGGATTACGGCACATTTCTCTAGGAAATTGTCTGCCAGGCTTTTACCTTCACTTGATAACTCATATCCTAAGAATAGGACTGTCAGATGGGCAATTCTGGATTTTTTAAAGTTGAATTTGTAACCCTCTGCTGCGAACCCAAGTATTATGGTGTTCACTCTTTTCAAGTGAGTATCCAAGTCATCATCTGTTAAGTAAATGTCATCGACATAAGATAATGCTTCATCATCATATAGCTGTAATAATTCTGTTACTCTCGCTGAGAATACCCCCGGGCTGTTCTTGTACCCCTGGGCTAACCAACAGAATTGTTTTTGAGTGCCATTTACTGAGAATGCAGTTAAATATCTGCTCTCTGGTGCTATGTTTTGACAAAAGAATCCATTGGAGATGTCCAAGGTTGTTTTGTATTTTTTGCGTACTATGTTATTCATTAGTGCAGCACTGTGTGAGTTTTGCACTGCAAAGGTTTTGCAACATGTGTTAAGGTGTCGGTAATCCAAAACTAGACGATATGAGTTGTCTTGTTTGGAGACCGGAAACAAAGGGTTGTTCATTTGTGAGGTGCAAGTTTCAATCACCCCCTGGTATTCTAGCTGATCTAGTATTTCATTTACCTGTTTTTTAGCTTCTTGCTTAATTGGGTACTGCCTTTGTGCAGTAGGTTGTGATTTTAACTGGATTTTGTGAGGAGGAGAGTCCTCATCCCATCCTACATGATTTTTATATAAAGCAGGTGCTAAGGCCACTGCCCACTTTCTAGCAAGTGTGTATTTTTTATGAATCGGGATTTGATTCGAGAAGGCAGGCATAATTACTTCTTCGCCATGAGGGCACTCCCTGACAAACTCTGGTGGCCAGTCTTTTTCAGCTAGAAGGATATCATAGCCCTTGGAGAGGTTATCCCAAAATAGTCCCCTTATTTTCCTAGTCTTATCTCCCTCTATACGTAATGTTATCTCGTATATCTTGTGGGGTTTGCTAACTCTGGTGTCTGCAGTTTCCACTTGAAGATATTCATTCGTGTCGACTGTCTCCAGATGATTCATAAGGACTTTGCGAGCTATGCTCACTTCTGCTGCGCTGTCTAGCATTGTCTGAGCCCACTCTCCGTTTTTCAGTTGTGTCCTCAGTATTCTCGGCATTGTTAACTCCCTTGATACTGGGTACCTTCTTTTTTGGAAATTGTAATTTCTTTTTTTGTTGAGCAGGTTCCTTGTCTTTGGACTTGGCGTGCTCTTCTCTTTGTTCTGATCGTCCTCTTCTTTCCGATTTCTGCGAGGAAGTCTGAAAAGATTGAGAGGGACGTGTATCAATGTCTTGATATCTATCAGGTTTTTTAATATTATCCCTATTTCTAAGGTTATATCTTTTCCCAGAGGGGTCACTCTGGGGTGACCTGTGTCTCTGGTTCGGAGATTTCTCCCTTCGCCTAGGAGACCTTCCTCGGGACTAGAATTTCTTTTCTTTTGGATTGGATTGTTTGTTTCCATCCCAGTTCTTTTTTGGTGAATTATTATTAAAAAATATTTTTTCTGGACTTTCAGTCAGTTGCGGTTTTACTGGTATTCCACCTAAACTATCTCTACCTAGTTCTTCATAGGATTTTTCTATGATTCTGGCAATTTCAGCTGGTTGGTCTGCTATATCTGTCTCTTTTAACCTCTGGCGGATCGCCACGTTTGCTGCTTCACCTTTTATATTGGCTAATAATATAGCCGAGACCTGCTTGAAGTCTTTCAGTAATTTCATACCAAGAGTTAAAGCTGGTTCTGGACCGTATTCATCTTGAATTTGTTTTAGCACATCTGGTATTACCGAAATGGATGGAACACCGTGCGTTTTTGTGTAGATTGAAGCAAAGACTGTACCCCAAGTATCACAGTCCTCTATGTGTGGTGCGATTCCCATTGGGAGACATATAGTCAGAATCCTGTGTTTTTCTAGCGGGGTGGTGTCAGGAAACACCGCCTCTATTTGGGTGATTTTCTGTGCCAACCAGAATGGTATTTGTTCTCGTTTAGCCGGAACTTTACCTAGGCAGGATTGGATGTTCTGTGGTGTGATTTTATTTGTGTTCCCCTGGTGAGGGGTCAGCTGTGGAAGTTTAATCGCTGGCTGAATTGTTGAAGTCCGCATTACATACTGGACTAATTGTCTATGAATTTTTAGTAATTGTTTTAGCTGTATTAACAGCTCTCCAGTAGACATCCCTTCGATGTCTGGGTGTGGTGTGTATCCGGCTAATACCGGCCACGTTGCTCCTGGTCTACCTAAAGGACCGAGCCTTGTAATGTGATTGTTATGTATTAGGGCGCCATCAAATAAGAGCAAATGCTCTTGGAATTTGAGTGGTACTTCCACCTCCTCGAAAGGAGTGTAAATGTCGGGTGGAACCTCTATTTTGTAATAGTGGAAGTACTTTGTTACAGCATTTGCTGCTGGAAAATGTATCCATGTATAGTATACCTCTGTCTGCCGATATTCGTGTGCCTCAATTACGAATATGACTGTGCCACCTCTAGGTGTCAGTCCATTTTCTATAAGTTTTAAGGTTATAGATTTCCTTTTGGCGACCGGGATGAGTATTATATCCCCGTCCGCATCTAGTGCTGCAGTATCAGCTGCTGCCATTTCAGCTGCTAATCTAACTGCCTCTCTTTCTTCATCACTTTCTGACATTTTACTGTCAGGATGGTTATTTTGTTTGTTTGCAGATCAGGTTTCTTATGGAACAAAGATTAGATGCACAATATTTTGGAACAGTGTATCCTTCAACGTTGACTAAACCAAGAACCTTACATAGGAGTTCCCTCCTGCAAGGTTTTGGAGGATATTACCTTTCACCCACTCCAGACGTCTTTGGAGTATTTGGGAAAAGGGGTCTGAGTGAGAAAGCACGACTGAGTTACTCTAAATGTCTTACGTTAGTTTTATCGCCCTTTCCAAACGCGTTGGGCGCCATGTAGTGTAGTTCCTATCTTCCCAATAGGCTCTGCGCATTGGAATAATACCTACAGCAGTAAAGGCCTAGGCCAGACGTTAACTAGATCTACTACTGTCGATACTAGACTTAAGTTTTGGGTTTGCCAGCGTAGCTCAGAGTTCGCTAGAAACTTTCTCGAATGTTCAGGAAAGAATTAACTCCCCTGATTAGACAAGAAGGGATTTAGTTTCTGACAACCATAGAACATGACAACTTTGCTCTCCCCTAATCAAGAGTGTATCTCCAGAGTCGTGTGAGCACAAGGCAATTATTTTACTCAGTCAGTACGTGCATTCTTAGTCTCATCAGATTGTAGAGAAAAGGAAGAGACGGGCGTGTTCAATAAAAAGGTGTTATTTATTGATCAGTCTCTTTTCTCGTACAAGAGAAATGGATCGATATTATTGCAATACTTATAGTTAAGTAAAGTGCATACATTAAAAGCAATAGTATAAAATAATACTGTAAAAACATTGATATGGTTTCTGAGCCATATGATGTTTAAAATGATTAAAATATATTTACATACACATATACATTTGACTAAACGTACTCAACTGGTGTTTCTAAATACGCCTACCCCGTGTACCTGACCTAAGTCTAATGCGTGGGCGGGAATAGAAAGTTACAGTTTAAGTTAAGTTTGTTTTTGCCAAGTGAATAACTAAAGAATTCTCTGTGAGGGGTTATTCAGTTCTGTACCTGGAAGTTAGGATGAATGAGGAATGGTATCTCTTTCTCTGGTCTCGATATTCCAGGCTGCCTGCGAGGGCTGCCCGAAAGCGCCGGTGCTGGGTCTCTCGGTAGGAGATAGCAGCGCGTCTCTCAGCGCGTCAGGAAGGCGGGGCTGCTGCCAGCGGGGTCTGCTCTGCTTCTGGGCTTCGGCAAGTATGGCTGCTCCGTCTCGTCACCACGCGTGTGTTTGCATAGGGCAAGATCGGCAATATTTATACCTTAAAGGTGCCGGGATTGACGTAAGGATGGACATAGATACGTCAATAAAGATGTCATACGACTTGCTCGTTAGCACATTCTTTTACTGAAGTTCTCTGTGAAATCAAAACAATGGCCGCACGGATTTTCCAGGTTGTCATAGGTTTGATTTGTTATGAGAACGTCGTATGCCTTATCAGGGGCTGGAGGAATGTCGCTTGTCTAATTAGATCTCAAGCGTTATGACCTAATCAGATAACACGTTCCTGTGCCGTAGTGTGACTGCGTCAGATAACGGTATCTGCATCATGGGGGCTTTTCTTGCCTCATGGGCTGACTGTTAGTTAACTTGATAGTTAGTTTAACCAGAATAGGGTCAGGAATAGGGGGATCGATTCAGAACCTATAGGAATACATGACAGGCTTGCTTGACTCCAGTGGCAAAGTGAGCAAGGGACTCACGTCTGAGCATACCCTGCCAACTTAGGGCGAACAAAGAAAAACCAAAGGTGATGATGGACGGAGCGTTGACAATACAAACACTCACCCCCAGTCAACTGATCTGGGTTTAATCCATCACCGTTCTTTAGCTCACTCCGCCACCCCAGATTAGACATGGCCGTATGCAAATCAGTCTGACCCTGTGCCTCATGGGAACAGTCCAGCCCGAACTGCCAAGCCATCTCTTCCCTGGACCGGAATCAAGCTTCCCAGGACCGGTTTCTAGCATTACAGCCGTCTTCAGCCGGGCTTGCTTGACTCCAGTGGCAAAGTGAGCAAGGGACTCACGTCTGAGCATACCCTGCGAACTTAGGGCGAACAAAGAAAAACCAAAGGTGGTGATGGACAGAGTGTGGACAATACAAACACTCACCCCCAGTCAACTCATCTGGGTTAAATCCATCACCGTTCTTTAGCTCACTCCGTCACCCCAGTTTAGACATGGCCGTATGCAAATCAGTCTGACCCTGTGCCTCATGGGAACAGTCCAGCCCGAACTGCCAAGCCATGTCTTCCCTGGACCGGAATCAAGTTTCCCAGGACCGGTTTCTGGCATTACAGCCGTCTTCAGCCGGGCTTGCTTGACTCCAGTGGCAAAGTGAGCAAGGGACTCACGTCTGAGCATACCCTGCCAACTTAGGGCGAACAAAGAAAAACCATAGGTGGTGATGGACGAGACGTTGACAATACAAACACTCACCCCCAGTCAACTGATCTGGGTTTAATACATCACCGTTCTTTAGCTCACTCCGCCACCCCAGTTTAGACATGGCCATATGCAAATCAGTCTGACCCTGTGCCTCATGGGAACAGTCCAGCCCGAACTGCCACGCCATTTCTTCCCTGGACCGGAATCAAGCTTCCCAGGACCGGTTTCTGGCATAACAGCCGTCTTCAGCCGGGCTTGCTTGACTCCAGTGGCAAAGTGAGCAGGGACTCATGTCTGAGCATACCCTGCCAACTTAGGGCGAACAAAGAAAAACCAAAGGTGGTGATGGACGGAGCGTTGACAATACAAACACTCACCCCCAGTCAACTGATCTGGGTTTAATCCATCACCGTTCTTTAGCTCACTCCGCCACCCCAGTTTAGACATGGCCATATGCAAATCAGTCTGACCCCGTGCCTCATGGGAACAGTCCAGCCCGAACTGCCAAGCCATGTCTTCCCTGGACCGGAATCAAGCTTCCCAGGACAGTTTTCTGGCATTACAGCCGTCTTCAGCCGGGCTTCCTTGACTCCAGTGGCAAAGTGAGCAAGGGACTCAGGTCTGAGCATACCCTGCCAACTTAGGGCGAACAAAGAAAAACCAAAGGACGGAGCGTTGACAATACAAACACTCAACTGATCTGGGTTTAAAATATCACCGTTCTTTAGCTCACTCCGCCACCCCAGTTTAGACATGGCTCAAACGCTCCGTCCATCATCCCCTTTTGTATCGCTTTGTACGCCCTAAGTGTGGCAGGGTATGCTCAGACGTGAGGCACAGGGTCAGACTGATTTGCATATGGCCATGTCTGAACTGGGGTGGCGGAGTGAGCTAAAGAATGGTGATGGATTAAACCCAGATCATTTGACTGGGGGTGAGTGTTTGATTTGCTCAAACGCTCCGTCCATCATCCCCTTTTGTATTGCTTTGTTCGCCCTAAGTGTGGCAGGGTATGCTCAGACGTGAGTCCCTTGCTCACTTTGCCACTGGATTCAAGATAGCCTGGCTGATGAGGATTATGAATCCGAAACCGGTCCCAGGATGCTTGTTTCCGGTCCAGGGAAGATATGGCTTGACAGTTCGGGCTGGACTGTTCCCATGAGGCACAGGGTCAGACTGATTTACATATGGCCATGTCTGAACTGGGGTGGCAGAGTGAGCAAAAGAATGATGATGGATTAAACCCAGATCATTTGACTGGGGGTGAGTGTTTGATTTGCTCAAATGCTCCGTCCATCATCCCCTTTTGTATCGCTTTGTTCGCCCTAAGTGTGGCAGGGTATGCTCAGACGTGAGTCCCTTGCTCACTTTGCCACTGGATTGAAGATAGCCTGGCTGATGAGGATTATGAATCCAAAACCGGTCCCAGGATGCCTGTTTCCGGTCCAGGGAAGATATGGCTTGGCAGTTCGGGCTGGACTGTTCCCATGAGGCACAGGGTCAGACTGATTTGCATATGGCCATGTCTGAACTGGGGATGCGGAGTGAGCAAAAGAATGGTGATGGATTAAACACAGATCAATTGACTGGGGGTGAGTGTTTGATTTGCTCAAACGCTCTGTCCATCATCCCCTTTTGTATCGCTTTGTCAACACTCCAAACCAGGAAGTTATGGCAGCCATCTTGTGCCCCATGGCACAAGAAAACAGTAAAACTAGCGCAAAAAACAAGAAAAGGGGGCAGGGTAGAAACACCCTGACTTCCTAGGCCTTCTCAGAGGGTCCCACAAGGACCCCAGGGCCCAAAAAAGCATAAAAAAAAATTGGCGAGATTCACGCACCCAGCGCGAATTTCAGCCAAAATAAAAAAAAACGAAGCGCAGACTCCCACGCTTCGTTCTTCTTTAGCCCCGGGGTGGACCAGGTCCCGGGGGAAGAGAAAAAAAGTGTGGGGGGCCCCAACCCCTCCAAACTGCCCCGGGGACCGCCACCCGCCGGGGCTTTGCTCAAATATTTGCTGGGGGCACATGGCCCCCCGCAGCCCCGTGTACCGCCATCCCCCGGGGCTTTAATTTTTAACGCGGGGGCATCCAAACCCACCCAAGCTCCGGGGACCGCTACCCCCGGGGCTTTAATTAGTTAATTGCCTAGCCCATGGCCCCCGCTGCCCCGGGGACTGCCACCCCCGGGCCTTTAAAAAAAATTAATATTCCTGTGTGGGGGGGCTTGAGCCCCCCACACACCCCGGGGACTGCCACCTCCCCGGGGCACTAACATTCTAAATTGGGGGTCCGTTACGGACCCCCGGGGACCACCACCACCCAGGGCTATGTCACTGATGGGAGGGTTTTGTAAACTTTAAACAGGAGTGATTACCCGTCAACCTTGTTGGGATTGGGGTAGAAAACTATATAAACAAAACAGTATCCCAACTGGTATGATTACGGGACAGTTAGTGGGGAAATGAATACAGCATTGTCCAGGGAGGAACAAGGAGACTCAATATGATTTTCATGTGTGCTCAAGGGATCATTTTACACAACATGTTCAGAGGGGAGGTAAGTATAATTACAGTTAATATCAGCACTGCAATTTGCAATTTAAGAATAAACAGCCCAAAGTTGTACAAGGTACACGAGTGAAAAAAGTGAATAACACCACGGCGACACAAGTGACAGAGTGATCAGCGTGGGCGGCGCAAGGTGCTAGTGCATAAATATATACAGTGAATTAAAAAACACAGAGTGGCTTGTAAATGATTCTTAAGGGTTATTTTTCATTTGTCATTCTTGGTGATAGCCACTGTGTGAGGGGCGCCTAGGATCTTGCTGATAAGTCGACGGCGTTTCGATCTGTAGAAATTAGGATCATCATCAGGACTGGGAGGGTTGGACGCAGTGCTGTAGGGGGAGAAAGGGCAGGTGTCAGGGAAGAATGGCAGCGAGGGAGGGAGAGGGAAGGGGAAAGGGAAAACCGGCGATGGTTGTGGATGGCAAGAGCGAGAGAGGAAAACTCACCATATGTAACGGCTGGAGGCCCGAATTGGGGGAGTCGATCTGGTGGGTCTGTTTCACTAGGTTGGCAGAGTAGCGGGTGCCTGGGCGGTCAACCCGTGTAGTAGTAGCTAAGGAGCCGATCGGTTCTCTGTGGGTGCTCCTTCGGTCATGAATCTGGAGATAAAAATTGGAGACCCGGTTGTAGAAAGGGGAAGGCGGCATGCTAGCAGAACAGCAAACAAGGCAGGAGCTGCCACTCACCCAATAGAGCGAAGTATCAAAGAAGGTGATGGGGAGGGCTACCAGCGCCGGGTAGTCCGGGGGAGAAGTAGACTGATCCAAGCGTGATCGGGGGGGGGGCGAGGGGAATCAATCTGGAAACAAGGAGGAAAATTAGTATTGGGCGCTCTAGATTAGGCGAGCAGTAAAAGAGGTAGTCAGGAGCGCGGAAGGGCGTGCGGCGTACCTTTCCTCGAGGGCAATGGAACATGAGTAGATCGCTGTCCGGGCGTTGCTATGGCACTCGTGTGGGTGAGACAGAGCTATGTAGGGATTGGGCGAGGGAACGCGCTCAATGACGTCAGTCAGAGTGCGGTCGTAAGCCAGATGGTGATAGGATAGTGGGAGAGGGGCGGGGTGGAGGGAGGGGAGAGAGAAACCCGAGAGGGAGTGCTACGGTAGCTAAGAGACGCTCTGAGCTGGACGCTGGAAGGCAGTGGAGGGCAGGGTAGTTAAGTCGTGGTATGCCGGTGTGCCAGGGAAGCGGTCAAGAGGGGACTCATTCCTCAGGCGGAATGGCAATATACTTAGTGGTAATAAATGTGTAGGGCAGTGGCTCAAGGTGCGATAAGGTTCAAATGTAACATTAACATCAACATATTCAGTTTTCATAATGATTCGGCAAATAACCACAGTAGTATTGATGGGAGGGTGGCAGCGCGGCCCCCCTCCTGGAGCCTGTGATGGCCCTCGGGACCTCCAACTCCAGGTCCAGCTCCTGCAGTGTCCCGGGGTGTCCACCCCCGAATTGCGAATTTTTTGACAAATTCGCTCTATTCGCGGAACGCGAATTTGTCAAAAATTCGCAAATTCCGATTTTACGCCCATGCTTAGTTTACACAGTAGTGAAGGGAGGGGACGGGGCCTGATGTGACGTGTGCAAACACTCCCTGTGGCGCGTTTTACGTTGGGGAATTAAGTCCCCTTTAATCCTGAGAGTCCCTGGGTCCAACTAGCCCACCATGTAGCTCCAGTAAGCACCACCGAGCTGTGTTGCAGAGAGGTGGTCCGTGGCCAGGACCCATTTGACACCTCTCTGCAATGCAACTCTGTGGCACTTACTTGACATACCTGGTGGGTTAGTTGGGGCCCAGGGACCCTCAGGATTAAAGGGGACTTTATCCCCCAACTTTAAACGTCCAAAGGGCGTGTTTGCACACATATCACCTCAGGCCCCCCTCCCTGCACCAGTGTGCAAATGTGCCCTGTGGCGCGTTTTAAGAGGTAGTTTTAATCCCCCTGCCCTATTATGTACTAGGGGCTTACAGACGAGGTCATGGTAATCACAGGGGTACCCCAACGCATAGTATCGCCTAGTGTATGTAGGCGTTTTCACTGTATTCTAAGTGTCTTTTAGCATAGCACTGGCTCTAGGACTGGTTAGTCAGAGTCAGTTAACACCAGTACGTATCTGAAAAGGTTGAGAGTACAGAATGATTTTTGCAACACGGCCTCTTTCTGCTTCTCTGTTTGTTCTTTCTGCACGTCTTCCTTCTTCCTGCACTTTTCTTCGTCTTTGAGGACTTCTGTTGCTTCTTTCTGCATTTCTTTTTCTTCTTTATGTGCGTTTTTCTTCTTTCTTCACATGTCCTACCTCTGTAGGCATAGTTAGAAACTAGTATTTAAAAAAACCTTAGAAATTCACTTAAAAACCCATAGGTTTCAGGCACATTACAGTTAGAAATTAGCATTTTAAAAACCTTTGAAATTCACTGAAAAAACTATAGGTTTCAGGGGCGTTACAGTTAGGAATTAGCATTTAAAAAACCTTTGAAATTCACTGAAAAAACTATAGGTTTCAGACATGTTATAGATAAGAATTAGCATTTAAAAAACCTTAGAAATTCACTGAAAAAGCATAGGTGTCAGTGTTGTTATAGTTAGCTGGACATTTCACTCAAATAAAACCATAGAAATTACCCCGTTATAGTTAGTTCAGCTAACTATAACTCGAGCGCCCGCAATGCACTGCTGATGACGTCACATATTACATCACTCATGACATGGTCAGTGACATCACTCATGAAGTTATGAAATTGTTGACATTCGTATTTTTAGTTGTATTAATGTATATAAATAATGGTTTCATGCTTTTTATTAGTAGCAGGATATTGGGTTTTCAGGGGTTAAGGCTGGGGATATTTTTAAAAAGTGTATATTTGAAAGTACATTTTACTGTGATATTCTTAATGATATGCAAATGAATGTTTCACAACTTAAAATTCATTTTCTTATGTTAATCTTTTTTTAAATACATTTTAATATATATATTTTTTAAAACTGTTTTTTTTTTAAAAAATCAGCCAAAACGTCAGCAGGTGAGTCTTATGCACATCAAATTTGACATTGTTACAATCAATTGTTACTTTTAGGGATACACAAATTGCCCAATGGGGGTTCCACCTCCGGTGCTCCTTCCCCTTCCCTCTCTCCAGATTAGATATAGCCCACCCTGGTTTCACAGTTTATGGATCCTGCGTACAGGGAGGGCTTTGGTATAACCACCACTGTGGCTTAACGAAGATCTAACGGTAGCGACCCCTCTCCCCTGCCGCCTGAAACATGTTTAGGAGGTGAGGGGCCAACAAACTAGCATTTTGCTTAATAAATTCCGCTGGTAGCCCATTTGGCCCTGGAGTCTTCCCTGATTTCTGTCTATTTATGGCATCTTGTGCTCAGTTAGGGTGATTTCTGTCTCTAGAGCTTCTCTATCTTCTTGCTTCAGGGTGGGAGTAACTACGTTACTAAGATATTCTATCATCTTTGTTTCATCTTCTAGCGGCCTGGCCTTGAATAGCTTTGTATAGAAGCATAGGAAGGTTCCTGCTATGGTGTGTGGTTACATGTCGTTTTTCCGACTCCTGGATCTGGGCCACCCAATTCGCCTATCTTTCTTGTCTGCCCAGCCAAGTCAGGAGTGTACCTGCTCTATCTCACAACTCATAGAGTCTGAGATGTGTGGCCTGAATTTGGATCTGTACCTCTCTTACCATTAGGGCACGGAGCTCCCCGCGTGTGACCGCAATTTGTCTGAGTAGGTTGGTCTCCGTATCTGCGGTAATACTTCTCTCAAGCACCAGGAGTTTGTCCTCTAGGGTTTCTATTTGGTGAGTTTCCTCCCTACGTGTTTGCGCTATAAAGTCTTGCACCCTGCCTCTAAACACCATCTTAAAGGCCTCCCAGAAGGTGGTAATCGAGGCCACCAAGCCCACGTTCTCTTGAAAATATAGCTCAGTCTCCTTTCTTATCACCCCCAGCAGGGTTGGAATGCGAGTTCCTGTGGCAAAGTGTGTGCGGTCAAGGCTTGGGTCAGTTACATCATTAAAGTCACCACCAATTATGTGGATGGAGGGGCCTGATTCCAATATTAACCTAGGGATTACATCTAGGGTTTGGGGTTGCATTCGTGGTTGGGCATAGACTCTAATTAGTGTGAGCTCTCGTCGTCCCCAGGTCCAGATTTAGTGGTGTGGAAAAGAGGGGTTTTCTTGATTAGTAAGACAACTTCTCGCGCCCCCTGGGATAATCCTGCGTGAGCGAGCTTTGTGTATGACCCACTCCCAATAAAGCTACAGTGTGTATCCAGCAGGTAGGATTCCTGCAAAATGTGTCTGGCTTAAGTCTCTTAATGTATCTTGTGACCAATCCCCTCTTGATTTTGCTACTTAGCCCATTGACATTCCATGTCAGTGCTGTGTATGCTATGTCGCTCATTGTGTGTAGCTCTCATGTTTCTCCTGGTGTGCATGGGCAGACCTACTTGCAAATCTCTTTCCCTCTGTCCCTGTCTATAAACTCCCACCCTCCTGCTTCTGGCTGTATGGAAAACATTTTTACAAAGTGAACTTCAAGGCTCATGGTCCCTAGACCCACCCCCCCACCCCACTCTCTCCTACTCCCTACGCCTATCCCCTGAACAGTCAACATTACAACTGACGCAAGCACAGCTTTAGAGGTCTGTAGTTCCGCCCATTCCGTAAGCCCACTAAACTCTAGTCAAATCAATAAAGGATATAAACTTCAAGTGAAGTGTTCCGCTCAGAAACGCTGAGCCCGATACTGTCCTGGGGGGACTGTGTAGCAGTTCTGCAGTTCGTCTGCCGTTGGCCCAGCCGAGTTTCAACCTTCCTTGCTACTCTTGTCTTGCTGCTGGTGGTGTATGTACTCTAGGTTTCTTGTTGCTGTGTCTTGTTCTTCCGCACAGTTAATGTTCTTGAGCAGTGGATGGTCACTGTCAGTGTGCCCAAGGTACTCCTTGTCTGAGGGTTCCGTAGGGATGCTTTTCTGCTGACTGGATTGTTTCTTGCCGGCTTGGGTCTGGGTTGAGTCTTCATCCGGTTCCGAGTGCATCTGTGTCTCTGTAATTTGTGGGGTTCCCCTCAATGGGTTTCCCGTCCGCATTTTGCGCCCTCTCATGAGCCAACGCCTCTTTTAAACCCTCTGTGGTTTGGGTTCCAACCGTGGTGTTATGTCCCGAGGTTGCGACCCGCTGATCCTCGTTTCCCATCACAGCAGGGGGCACTCTTCTATCCAGGCCCAGGCTTCCTCTGAAGTCTGAAAGAATTGTGAGGTGCCCTGGAATAAAACTTTTAGCTTGGCGGGGAAGAGGAGTATGTACTGGACCTGCATGGCTCTCAGTTTGGTCTTCATGTTGTACCTTGATTTCCTTTCCTCTTCCTGCTGCTGTGAGAGAGAGACAGTTGGAGACTGTGGGCTGAGCAGCAAGGATGCTGCTCCTGGTGGGGCTATGATCTACTTACCATCTTGTAACTACAATCCTGCATCTAAGCTTAAATGAACCTCTACTTATTTTATACCTCATGGCTACCATCCATCCTTGCAACACTTCACCTAGTCAAATGTTCGCCTTATGTTCTGCACTTCCCTGGAGCAGTCGAGGAAGATCATTATCTTGAGTTGTTGTCAAGATTAAGTTCCCCTCTGTATCTTGACTCTCGGAGAATTGTCTCACGGTCTTGGAAATTCAAGAATTTTACGATTAGTCGTTTCGAGGGGCACCCAGTGGTGGTCTTGCATTCGGCATCCTATGGGCCAGCTCGATGATAAAACAGGGTGAAAACTTTGCAGCTGAAAGGGTGTCCTGCAACCACATCATCAAGAATGTCACCGGATCCGAGCCCTTCGTTCCCTCCGGGAACACAATAAGGCGCAGGTTATTTTTGGGTGCTCTTTTTTCCGTGTCGTCCACCTTCCATGCTACTTCTCTCATGGTTGACTTCAGGTCATTGACGTCTGAGTGGAGCATGTGCAGTGTATCTTCCACCTCTGAGATGGGAATTCCAGTTTGGTTCACCCTTTCTGCGATGTTGTGCATATGTTGGTGCAGGAGGGACAACTCTGACCTTATTTCTGCCATTTTGCCCTCAATGGCATCTCTAGAGGTGTGGATCGCTTGGAGAATATCTGTATTGTCCGGTGGTCCCGAGGGTTCTCCCACTGTTTCCATCATTGGGGGGAGCACTTTTGTATACTTGTCCATTTTACCCTGCTTTTGGGTTTTGGGTTCTTTGTCCCTTACCATTGTTCTGTTGAAGAGGTTAGATCTTCTGGGTGGCTTCTTGTCTCTTCTGTGTTCTCTGTGATGGCCGAAGGGCAGGCACCACATGGGTGACCCACAAAGCGTTTGGGCAGCTAGTCTTTGGTGGTAGGTGGTACTGGGTCCACTCTGTGGCTGTGCAGTGTCAGCTCCCCTCTTTTGTGCCGGGCCTCTCCGCAGTTGTGTATGTCTCTTTTTCTGGACTGGATACAATGTCTCTCCTGCAACAGTTGCCAGACCATGAGGAGGGGGAGGTCTACTCGTCTGTAGCTTTCCTTTGCCGGCAGATGGACTGTGCCCTTTGGCACTTTTTCTCAGAGTTTTGACTTCTGTTTCCCTTTTACTGCTATGGTAAGTGTCTGAGGGCCCTTTGTTCCTTCTTATTCAGTTCTTCATCTCAGGGGACTCATCAGCAGAGTCACCCTTGCCGTTTCTGTAGCGCAGGCCAACGATTGGGGTTGCCCTCCAAGGCCCTCAGCATAACTCAGTACCTATGATGCCTCTCACCACGTCCACTAGGCCAGGAGGGTGTTTCTCTCACGTGCCAATCCCAAGTCTTCTTCGGTTCCCAAGGTTCCCAGGGGGCCTCACCTTCACTTCAAATGAACAGAGGTCATGAGTGAAGCCCGTGCGCAGCCCTTCTCGCCAGCACACTGATTTGGGCTCAATGCTCTTTTGGCCTGGAGGAGAAGCCAAGTGACCGCACTGCATCTGTTAAGTAGGTGACGGGGACACCTCTCTCCCCCTCGCCACTATCGTGTTGCAATCCTGGGTCAAGTGCTCCTCTCTGGCCTCCGTCTGCAGAGTCCACTCCCCACACAAGTCGGTGTCCCGGTCTGTATCTTTCCGCTCTCCCAGAGCCCACAGTGATGCCCCTTTACTTTTGTATGCCGCATCAGTGTGTGGGCCAGTGTCTGGATCTGTCCCTTGCGGGCTTTTTTGGGCAAACATCGCTCCTCCTGCATAAGGCTATGGACTTGAACCTCCTGCACGCCAACCATAAGCCATTCCAAATTTTCTCCCCGCAGAGGTCCCCGGCAGGTCTTCTTTCCTCAGCCCTTGCCTCTAGCCGATGCAGGGACCCTTGTTTATCCTTGTGGGGTGCAGGCTGGCGTCTGGGCCTGTCCTTTGCGTCCCTTGTAGGATATGGTGAAGCTTCTGTGCCCCATTCGTTGGGCCACAGGCATGCACCTCGCACACGCTGACCCAGAGCCGTGGGGCATGACTGGGGAGGCCACTGATGAATCCTCCACACACTGCCTCTCCTTCAGCCAGTGCAAGGGCATGCTCAGCTCGCTCCACCTTGTCTATACGGAGTCCCTCTCACCTGCGCTTAGACCTATATTTAGTGCTTCGTACAGCTCTGGAGACGACGCACTTGCCCCGTCACAACAACCTGGTCAACGGTGGGGTCGACCGCTGCCTCTGGTCCAAACTATGTCCTGAGCCCCAGGGGGGGAGGGGGCGGAGTCACTCGGGCAGCCGTCTCCTCCAGGGATCTGTCTCTATCCTAGTCGGGTGATGCGGCCTGGTTCACTCCCGCTCGCCCGTGCCCAGCCCCTCTCACCTGCGCTCACATTGGGCCCAGATTCTTGCATCCCTCTGGGTGTGGGTCAGGTCCTTGGCCCCCTACTCAGGCCGTCTCTCTGATTGTCTCAAGCCCCCAGTGATACCTGGGGCACCACTGGGAATTCAGCACCCGCACTCCTCTCCTGGCACAAGACGGTGTCTCTTGACTAGCGCGTCTCATCTGCCATTTTGGGTGGCCGCGCCTCAGTTATTTGCCGCTGTACTCCTCTCGGCTCAACGGGGACAGCGTTTATGGTGCTAGCATGCTGTAGGGAAGGAGCGGCATCGCTAGTGATCCGCAGAGGGTGTGTTGGAGAGCAGGAAATCAATCAGGATGTAATTCGGGCTGCCGGAGCTCCGGCAGACGCTGCTAGTCGGCCATGTTCTTGGTCACGCCCCAAATTTTAATATAATATTAGTTCAAATAAATATGAATGATATTAAGTAGCCGACGGTCGGAGCCTTTCTGGACAGTATCTTGGTTTACTTTCCCAGCACCGCATTACAACCCTGGCGGTCGGAAACCAAACCGGCTGGTATTCCTGACCGGCTTCCGACAGGTTCAAGGAGGTATAATGTGTAGGAATGGAAGTACATATTTCTATAATTATATTAATTATTAATAGTAATATGTTTAATATTTTTATGTTTAAATTTGTGCATATACGAATGTAGTTTTGGATAGTATGGTTTTGGATGAAATGTTATTGCTTTTTATTGTTAAAAAATTGTGTGTGTATGGAGTACTGATTGTGTATATAAAATGTATAATTTGTATTTCCTTCTTTAAAATGTTTTTGATTGAAGTGCATGCAGTAAATTTCAACACCTTGTTCAAATAGCCTTAGATTGGAGTGGGAATAGTAAATGTAATCCCTTTATTGTCTAGTATCTTCCCCCAATATGGTTATTGGGGGAATGAGTGGGAATAGTAAATGTCACCCCTTGGGTATTCAACACCTTCCCCTAGCATGGTTAGATTGGTGTGGGAATAGTAAATGTCACCACTTTAGTGTCCAACACCTCACCCGAATGTGGTTAGATTGAAGTGGGAACAAGAAATGTCACCCCTTTAGGGTCGGATTAGAAGTTTGGCAGTGCAGGAGCAGGGCAGCACACCACTGCCAAACTCGACTGCCGCCCGCCCTCCAGATTACAAGTTTTCTAATTGTTTGGGGGGCGGTCTTTTGGCATTCCCACGACAGGGCCTTTAAAAATCAATTGCAATCGGAACGCCAAAGCCCTTTTTCGGCACAGCCTGGACTATTAAGCCCAGGCAGTGCAGGAAAGGTGGTGCATGCACACAGTTAGGCACACCATGTGCCCCCATGCATGCACCCAAGGGCCCAAAGGCAACAGGAGGCCCTTGTTTCATCGCCAGAATTTCATTGCGTGAACACTGCCATGAAATCCTGGCAGTGAGGAAAATTCATAATATGCCTGGCGGTGCCGCAGCACCAGCATATTGCGTACCAATAACTGCCACGCTACCGCCAAGGAACGTGGTTTCCTGGCTGTTACTTGTGGTCCCCTGGATGTCCAACCATCATAGTTGTAATACAGCGGCAAGACCACTGGTGCAGCAGTCTCCAGCGTCCACTGCACCTCCACCACTCGGACCCCAAACTCGTAATTAGGCCCTTCGTGTCTAACGGCTTTCTCCAATTTGGTCAGATTGGAGTGGAAATAATAAATATCACCCATTTGGTGTCCAGCGCCTTCCCCAAATTGGTTTATATTGCAGTGGGAATAGTAAATGTCACTCTTTTAGTATCAAACACTTGAAAAAAGGATGTTTGTTCAGATATGATTATTTGATTTTATTATTTTAGTCTGAAACACTTTATTTTAATTATATTTGTATTTAGTAGTTATAGTTTGTGTTATTTTATTGGTATTGTTAGTGTTTAGAAATGTAAAAAAATATTTAGCTGTGGTTTATACACAATATTATCATTAATTAAATTTATCGAAGTGACTTATATCACATTTTTCTCATTTTAATTCTGTTTTTAAAGTGTACTTATTGTGAAAGTTTACATTTTTAAACAGACATTTCCACTTAAAAATAAACAATTTATATAAATGTTAAGTAAATAGATTTATTCATTATTTTTAATTATAAAAAAAAGGAAAATATATGTAATTACTATTGTATGCTGTATATTTTCCACTTTTATTTTCCAGGTTTTAAACAGTTTTTTAACATTTATTTAATTGTTTTATATACATATTTCAACATCATTTTAACGTGGTTTTTCAGTATGTATTACACATTTTTATATATTTTAAACTATTATTTAATTTTTGCATATTTTAACACTTTTAACATATTTTGGCATGATTTACATGTGTAATATATATATATTTTTTCATACATTTATTCAGCATTTATACATTATTTCCCATTCATTTCTATGGAGAGATAGTCTTTTCTTTTAGTTTCATTTAGCTGCCATTTTTTATTACTACTCCCATCTGTTTTATAATTTATTTGTGTAATTTTTAGTCTATTTTCCTGGAACCAGGTTGGGGTGAGGTGCTGCTGCTACTTGTTGGAACATATAATTCCTTTAAAGAATACTTTTAAGGGTTATGAGGGCAGAGATGGGGGGGCGTCTACATCTTAGCTGTAGTGTTGAGTGTGGCTTATTGGTATATTTAGATGTATTAATAAGTATTTTTCACTAGTTTGTAGTTTTGGGTTTTCATACGCTATTAATTAGTAATGTATCATTATGTTATGATGAATTGTGTTATGTTATTTGCATTTTGATGGTTAAGTGTGATGCATATACATTTCTGGGATTGAAATGTGTTTTGCGGGTGGGCTCTCCAATTTACTTTACAGGTTTTTGTCTATGAACATGTCCTATGGGCATTGGAAGTTTTGTTTTATTTTTTAAGGAAACCCAATGTTTTCATGGATCCTACATACTTTAGATTGCTTTGACAATATTTTTCCTATTTTTCGTCGATTACTATTTTTGACTATGTGGAAACAGAGGAATATCTGCAGCTACAGAACAATACGTTTTATGTATTTCATTTCTTTTGGGTGGAAAATGTGATATCTTATTGTTTGTGTAAATATTATGTGATTGTTAATTTGAATGGTGTGCTTTACGTGCTGTAATTAATTTATGTCATGGTTTGAGTTTGATTTTACTTTCTTGGTTGGTGATGGCAAGACACTGTTAATTAAACAATTTATATATCATTTTATTAACTCCACTTCATTAACATTGAATTTTATTTTGACTGATGTAATAACCTATTATATTTATTACCTATAAACAAATGATTTATTTTGTTGGTTCAGATTTTGTGATAATGTTTTTAGGACTTTGGTAGGTTAATATTTGTTTTATAATATGCTTTTGGCTATCATTTCTAAGTAATGTACTCCTTTGGTATTTATGAAGAGTTTGACTTTAAATTGTAGTAAATATGCTGAGAAGGTAAAGTTTAGCAGGGGTAGGCTGCAGGAGGTGCCTGAGGATGGAGCGTTGTCATTGGGGAGATGCTGGAAAAAGTTATGATGAAGAATTCTACGTTCAGACTGAGTCACTTTTTTAGGTTTAAATCTGTTTTATTGGTTTCAAAGAATTCAAAACATTAAACCTCACCTTCATCCACTGGCTGGTGAGGTGAGTTATAGAGGGAAGGAGGCAAACAAACTGAGAGGGGTATGGAAAGGGGTAGAGTGGGTCTGGTCCTACGATCGTAGGGTGGGGTGGAGGTGGGAGCAACGGGCGTAATAAAGTCCTGGGAAGGGCAAGTCAGTTTGACCATTTCTGCTGCAATGAACATGCAATAGTCCTGAGGTATTTTTGGAGTGGGTGCAGGCATCGAGAGTCTGTTCTCACTAGGTCGGCCAGCGTGTATTTGTGAGTAAAAGAACTCTTAATCACTTTTTTAGAAGTCATACATTTACAGTGGAAAGAGGCGGGAGGCTGTAGTCGAGGAAAGTTCCACAAGGTTGGATATCTATTTGATGAAGGACTGGATGAACAATATATGATGCTGAGGAAAAGAACGTAGTGGGAGCTTCCGCAATGCCAGGCTGACTGGCAATACATCTTGGGCCGATAGACGAGCAGGTTGGCCCTGGTCTTCCCTCGATTTTCAAGCAATTTCTAGCCAAGACATTTCTAAGTACCAAGTTTTGGATTTTGGATGCCAAATTCACCTTTAGCACCACCACCAATGGTCCAAAACTGACATTGCATCACCGGGCGGTGTTAAGACTCACTCAAACTGTGTCCAGGTGCGTGTTCAAGATGGAGAGTGCCTTTTCTGTTCCCGAGACTCTAAATAGGAGTTGAGCATACTAGCCCTTGGAGTCACTCTGGTAGTCCTGGCTGGATTCTTAATGGGTGTCTTTTTTCTAGCATCATAACTGATAATGTGACCCCCCTTGCTGCCTCTTGAAAGAATCCCAAATAGAATTCAACTTAGAATTTTGAATGGCATTAACAGTAAAAACATCTGTAAGAAATTGTTCAAAACTGTTCACAAAACTTTAGTCTCGAAGCAAGTAATCAGTGAGTTTGACATTGTGTTTCCAGTCTTCACATCTAAGGACTTGATTACGAGTCTGGCGATCCACTGAGTGCCAGACTCGTGGGGACGTGATAGTCCCCGACCACCCTATTACAATTAGGGTGGATAGACTGCCATTAGCCCGCTGCAGCCACCTGGGAACTGCCTTTGCCTGGTGGTGTCAAGAGACCCACCGTTCCCTGGTGGTGGTGTGGCGGTGTAGAGGCAGTAATATGCTTGGCAGGTGCGCCGCGATCTGGCCAAGCATATTACAAATTTCCTCTCTACCTTGGTTTTCATTGTAGTTCCTCCTCCATGAAAACTGTGGGGGAGAAGAAACAAAGAGCTCCTTACAGGGCCCTCTGATGACTCATGCTATGTGAATGCACACGGGGGCACAGCAGTGTGAACCCCTGTGTGCATGCACAACAGTTCCAGCACAGCATGGACTATGTATTCCATGGTGTTCAGGAACTGTTTTGGCGTTCCCATTGCGGTGTCCATTTTCTGGGGCACCACCTTGCTAATGTAAAAAGAAAAAGCCTGCCAGACACAAGAAACACTCGTAATCTGGCGGGCAGCCTGACCATGAGTTTTGTCGTGCGGCGGCAGAGCAGAACCGGCGCCGCACTGCCAAATTTGTAATCAGGCCCTAAATCTACCATAGAAGGAACATGATCCAAAATCAGTATGACGCCAATCCCAGCATTAATCATTGACTATGAAAGAGGCTTATCAAGAAATATATAATCGATTCTGTATCTGGTCTGAAGTGTGGGAGAGAAAGAGGAATATTTCAGTAAATCTGGACTATAAATATGCCAAGAACTAACTAGTTCCCTTAAGAAATAGTTCTTTAAAAAACCATTTACAATTGTAGGCACATACCTAATGCTGGAATTTCTGTCTAGTATGGGATCTATAAAATTATAAAAGTCTCCACTCATAACAAGATTAGCATCTATCCAGCATAATAATTCGAGACAACGGGATTCCCAAAATTGTGTATTTAGGTTCATATACATAAAATAATTAACATGACATTCCATTGATTTTCGCCTCAAGAAATAACAATCTACCAGTATCATCAAATTCTTGTTAAAGAAGTCAAGTGATAGAGCCTTATGAAAAAGGAATATTACACTCATTTTTATTCTGAAGTACAGAAGAGCAATAACCATTATCAACCCAGCCTTTTAAGGAAATTATTAGCTTCTTAGAGAGAGAAGTTTCTTGCAACAAGGCAATACTATATTTTAGCTTGAAAAGATAAGTAAGAACACTTTACCTTTTAATAAGCTTGTATAAATCTTTGACATTTCATGAGAAAACATGTAGATTAGTAATTATTACAAATTGAAAACACAAAACAACGTTTGAAGTACGGTTACTTCTTCAGACAAGGAAACTATTAAGCTAAGAATATCATGACAGAATGTGAATAAAATATTAAAGCTATATGGTAGGAAATTGATAAAGAGAAACAGAAAAGAAACAATAAAACAGGATACAAAATGTGATCCTAAAAATGTAAGGAAGAAAAGTAAGGCAAAAAGCAAAACTAATTTTAAGTTAAGGCAAAAGAACTCTTTATATATGGGAAGTAGAGAAGCAACAGGATAAATAACCAATCATAACTCCTGAACCAGTAAAGGTTTGCCTAAGAAAATAGAGAGAGACCTATGAAAGAGAAATTGCGCAAATAAAACAAGATTGTGCATGACATATAAAAAAATAACAAACTTACCCCCACTAGGAAAGAATGAAGGGAAAATAAATTTGGGGGAAATTATGAACAGGTAATGACTTAACAATAAATAATCAAGAGCACATCTATGAAAATCATCATTAGGGAACTGTAAATCTGTAAAAAGAGAAAGGAAAAAAGAGTTTAGTAACAAACAAAAATAATTTTACTATTAGCAGCTACAAATATAGAGGAAAACAGTTCAGAAATCTCTGATTTGAAGGAGAAAAAGCATAAATTAGAAAGGCATATCATAAAAAATGAAGAGACAGATTTTGTCGACTTCCATGTCCTTTCACTTTTGGAACTAAATAAACTCTTGAATTTGAGCAAGAGAATCAAAGGTCATAGTCTTGTCTTTATGAGTGACATTAAAGAGATAAGGATGAATCAAGGCAAATCTCACATTCATAGATCATATGGAGGGATGCATGTCTAGAAATTCCTTTCATCTATTTGAGGTGACTCTTGAAACGTTTTGAGAAAAGAAGATCTTTTGACCAGACCATAACATCTGTTTCCTTTGCTTGGCAGCAGAGGTAACCTTCACGAGATCAATGATCTGTAAAAAAAAGAACAATAATATCTCAGGTTCATAACAGACATGCATAGGAGAGAGATTTGGATTAAGGTGATGAGCACGCTGGATATTGAGAGACATATTGTCGGATGAACCAACAATCTTAGATATATTTGAATTAAAAAAGGAATCATGTCAGCTCCCTCAGTGCCTTCAGAATACTATAATTTCTCAGATTATGACATCTGTTATGATTTTCTAAGTCTTTAGGTTGTTTTTTTAAGGGTACTGATCTCGATGGCCATTACATTACGTTTTGTGACTATATCTTGTGTGCCACTGATTTGTTGCTTGACCTTTAAGACGTTGGAATCAAGAGTAGACTATGTTTTGTTACATTTATTTAGAGTGGTATTAGTCTCCACAGCAAAAGGCTTCAGATTTTCAATTTCTTCTAACAGATCCTCTAATGAAATCAGGGGTGGAGACCTTGTAGGACTGGCAGGAATTATTTGTAGGTCTTTTATTACTACCTCCATTCTTTCTTTCTGAGAATTATCTGTAGTGGATGACTACTACATAGGTTTTAGGATGGCAGACATCTGACTATCTATTTTAAATGTATGACATACCACTATGGCTAAGCAGGAACCACTGTCAGGTGATAAATAGGAGGCAGCAGTGAAGTTGTTTGGTGAAAGGATTTCCTTGTGACCAAACCAGACTCTAATCAGCAAAACACACAAAAATTAGATTGCTGGTATGCAGTTGTAATAAAGATGATTTGGCAAAAGAAAGTGATGAAGAAATGTATGAAAAATCACTGCAGATACACAATGAAAAAGCAGATAACAGAAGCAACTAGGTAAAGAGGCATGTATTCTAAAAAGCCATCAGCAAGGTTTTTCCAAAGATGTACTGCCCCCCCCCCCCCCCGGATAACGCTTCTTAATATTTTCTCCAGAAACACACTCCTTTGGATTTTTAATTAGACCATTCAATTAGAGATGTTCTATTGCTTCTTTATATTTCGCCCATGTTTTCCCATGCTGTCAAAAATATAGAGAAAACAAGATGAATAAATACTTTGAGTGCTGTAGGTCACATCTGTGCCGTCATATTTGAGAATGCTCTAAATACATCCTTGGGGACAATTGTGAGAAAAAAAATTTCACTGTCTAACGCAGGAGGGACTTAGCACGCAACATAAATCCTGTCAAGAACATCAAGCATGGGGCCATAGTATCTCTGAGGTGATGACTACAAAGGAATACTGCTGGGCGAGAAGAAGCCAGTAAATGTAACACAGGGACACAGCAAGTTCTGTGCGATATCGCACTCGGTAAGCCGGCAGAGCTCAGCAGAAATCTCAGCATTGGAGCATTCGAAACACGACCAGCTCATCTCGGCCTGCCGGCAACATGGGATCCGGATAAGCAGAGCTTCAGAGGAGGTGATTCATCCAGGTAAGGTAGGCTAGCTCACACAGCCGAGTGCTCGGCCGCCATCTTGCCAAGGTTCAGGGTATTCACAGCCAAGGCGGCAGCTGCAGCTGAGAGGGCTCGATCCGCTATCAACGCTCGACTGAATAGCACGGTGGAATCGGATCCTAGAGCCTCGCAATGGGGTGACGCCATCACCATCAGAGACGGTCCGCGGAATAGGAATCCAGCCTCTACGGCTGCCTTTACTGCTAACACACTCCCTCACATAGTTCACTACCAAGTGCTCCTGCGTAGTCGTTCTGTCGTAGCACGCCGCATCCCGTAGAGGGTTGCGAAGGCCCCGATGATGAAGCATGACACCAAGGGGCCTGTTGGTGTGTGAGGGGCATTTAAAAAACACGGTGTGCTCCCCATCCTTGAGGGACCACTGAACTACCACTCTGTGGATTCTACTTTGTTTATTCATGACGCTTAGGGAGACTGAATCCACTTCTCTCTCTCTCCCCCCCATTGTTGTTTTTCCGTTCTAGACAGCGCACAGCTGTGGGAGCCCCCTTTCCCATTTAGAGTTAGACACTGTGGCCATACCATTTAACACTTTCCTCTACATACACCTATTTTGCCCGGCACGTCCTCCAATACCATCATGGAAGACGATCAGGGACTGACCTTCAGTGAGGAGGACATCGATAGAATTCTGGCAGATGTCAATCCCTTCGAAGGTCTCAGCAGTAACGACCCAAGCCCAGCGGTAGCAGACTGGGATGAGCTAATGAACATAAGGAAAGTCCAGATAAGAGCAGCCCTACACGGTCTCTTGATGAGAGAATACTTAAGAAACAAAATAGCCCCTCAGGGCCTTTTGGTTAAAAACGAACCCTTCATTTTTCAGGATGATATGGTTTTTAAAAAAGCATGGTCTCTTATTTCGTGGCATTGCACTAGGGACTGGCTAGTCTTAATAGTGCATACTGCCACAAGAAAATCTCTAGAACTAAAAACTGAGATCAGCAGACTAGAGGTGAAGTTGAAGGCTTTCATTTCACCAGCCGATCTGAAAAAAGGTTTAGATGAACTTAACCAGCAAATGATGGATTTTGAGGCAACCCTAAAGCAAAGTAAATTTAACAAAATGAAAAAAGATAAAGATCGCTTTACCCCGGAATGGGCGTACCCTTACACAAAAACAGACTATGTAATGAAAGATAAAGGGAGCGACTCAGACAATGCTAGTTCTGATGGGAGTACTACCAGTACAAATTCAAGTGGTTTCCAACAAAGAAAACAGAGGGGTGGTTACCGACAACAGAGATCCCAATTCCCTCGTCAACGAGGGTGGAGAGGTTTTCAGGGTCCACAGTTTAACCCCTACCAGAACCAATTTCAGTTCCCACCATACCAATTTGTTCCCCCACCAATGGGCCAGATGTATCCGCAGTGGGTACCGGAACAATCACATGTAGCCCAAAATGCTCAGCCTTTTTTATCCTGGGGCCAGGGATCGAACAGAGGAAGGAACAGGAAGGGCAACAACGTCAACTGGCAACCCGGGGACGGAACAGACCCCAGGGTCCTAACCAGGAGCATGACAGCGAACCAGGCGTCCACGAGCAAGAGAGGGACCTAGTGATCAACATAACTCCGTGGCCACTTACCAAGGTACAAACACAGGTACTGAATAAAGGCTTAGGGTATGTTCCGACAAACAAACCTGACCTTTTTCTGCTACATAAGGAGATGCAGGATTTCATAAGAACCATAAAACTGAGGGCTTTCTTTAAGGACAAGGAAGCACCACCAGAGACCACAGACACAGGGTTAAGACCAAAATCCAACTTCACTCCATTAGACAGCCATCTTCCGGTTGAGGTATTGGCTTTTGAAAAGGCAATCATGCAAGAACTAAAGAATTTGGATACCAAACAGAGAGTATTCCAGAACATCAGCAAAGTGGAAAATGAAGCTATCAGAGAACTCGGTCAGAACAGGGACCTAGTTATTAAACCAGCTGACAAAGGGGGAGCCGTGGTTATACAGACCTCCTCTGCCTATGACAAGGAATGTAGAAGGCTCCTAGCTGATAACAGAAACTATCAGGTCCTGGCTGTAGATCCTACCGAGTCCCTTAGAGTAAGGATACAAGGAATGATTGAGGAGGCCCTGGCGCATGACTGGCTATCCAAAAAAGAGTCAGAGTTTCTAGTCCAAAATAACCCACGAACGCCGTACTTTTACACCATCCCGAAAGTACACAAAAACCTTGAGAATCCACCCGGACGCCCGATTGTATCCGGCATTTCATCCATTCTTGAACCCCTATCCAAGTTTGCTGATGCTTTCTTGAGACCCCTTGTGCAGGCTACTGATACCTATCTGAGGGACACGAAGGCAGTACTCCAACTTTTGCAGAGTCACCCATTTAACCCTGAATCACAAATGCTACTGAGCCTGGATGTGGAGAGTCTCTACACGAGCCTCCCGCATGATGAGACACTTCTGATCATTGAGGAGGTACTCCACTCCACTCATTGGAAATACCAAACCCCCAGAGGGGTAGTAATGGAATGCATCTCTTTAGCACTTACAAAAAACTTCTTTGAGTACGAGGGAACTCTATACTGGCAAAGCCATGGGACCAGCATGGGGAGCACTTTTGCTCCGAGTCTGGCAGGACTCTATGTCCATCATTTGGAGTCCTCCAAAATCCTCCATCCGAACAACCCCTACAGAACCAGGATACACACGTGGCGACGCTATATTGACGACGTCCTAGTTATCTGGGAGGGGGACGAGAACTCCATTACTGAGTTCATGCAATGGCTGAATAATCAGAACAGTTTCCTCAAGTTCACTCACCAAATGTCAAATAGATCTATGGTTTTTCTGGACCTCAATATCTACCATGAAGATGGTTTTCTCAAGACAGAAACCCATTTCAAACCGACGGCCAGGAACTGTCTCCTCAGGTTCGACAGTTTCCACCCGCGTCACCTGAGGGAGAACCTACCTTATGGGCAGTTCCTCCGCCTGCGTCGGAATTGTAGCGACCTGGCGAAATATAAATGTCAAGCAAAAGACCTCTGCACCAAGCTTAAAGAAAGGAAGTACCCAACCCCTGTTATTCAGAAGGCTATGAAAAGAGCCAGAAATAACAATCGTGAGTCCCTTCTTGAAGACAAACCTACATCCGACAACCAGATGGAGAGAACGGTCTGTGTAACCACCTACAGCCCGGTCACCAACCAAGTGACGAAACTGGTGAATAGACATTGGCGCACCCTCACATGTGGCACATTATCCCTAGAAAAACCGATGTTCGCCCACAGACGAGGCAGGAACCTGAAGGACATCTTAGTCCACACAAGGCCAAAATCACCAAAGGCAGAGCAGACCAGATTAAAAGGGATACATGGCCACCATCAATGTGGCAACTGCAACTGCTGTCACCTGACTAAGAAGAGCCAGACCCTCTCCTTCGCCAATGGGACAAGCTGGGAGCAACGAATGTTCACGAATTGCAATAGTAGAAACGTGGTCTACCTGATCACCTGTCCCTGCGGCAAGGAATATGTGGGCATGACCACCAGACAAGTTAAAGTCAGGATAAATGAGCATAAGAGCAACATTAGGTGCAAGAAGGTAACCACAAAAATGTCAGCACATTTCCTGGAGCATCAGCACTGTGTCAACGATGTACATTGGACAGTGATTGAACAACTTCCCTCAGACGTTGGTCTGTTGGAAAAGGAGCAACGTTGGGTGTTCCGGCTGGGCACCGATGTCACAGGGCTTAATGACTCCATTCCATGGAGCCAATTACGTTAGCTTCATAACACTGCATGAATGATATGATAAGTGACATAAGACTGCAACCCTTTTGTGTAAAACCAGCATCCTCGGGGTTATAATGTCACAGGGAATGCCCGTGCAATTGCTTTTCTGACCCTTACAGTACTTTTTCAATCCCAAGGGTACACACCAAACACCCCCCCCCCCCCGCCTACCGAGGAGGGAGGTGTTTAGGGCCTTCTTGACAATCACCATTGTTTGTATTTTATAACACCCTACTACATTGTATATCTGACCATTTGATCTGCCTCTCTCTCCCCCCATTGGTGAATGATTGAGGGAACCAGTGAATTTGTATTTTTTGAGATATTTGCCATTACCGGTATGCTCTATCTCCGCTTTTTATCCATTCGCGCATGCGCGACGCGTCATTGATCGCCAGTCCCCATAACAGGGTCTGCGCATGCGTTGCAAGCACGCCACTACCGCTATACCGGCCCTGCCCTGCGCATGCGCGCTGGGCTTCTGTTCACCTTTGAGCCAGCGCGTCCAAGCTCTGCGCAGCTCCGGGACTCTTCTAAACAGAGACCTTGCATCTACCCGTATATGGGCCTCTTCCGCTTACAATTATTCAATTTTCCCTAACTAATTAACCGCCCCTGAGGGTATAAAATGCGAATCTCCGCCTTGAGAGCTCACTTACAGCGGAGCAGCGTTGAGGGGAAGGCAGGCATCCAGTCCTTGCAGTCATCGTGAGTAGGAGCCGGTTGAAACTGAGGGTGTATTCTCACTCACTAGTAACCTGGCTGTTAATCTCTATTTTTCACCTCCCTGAATACCGCTATTTACTATCTTATAGGTTGCTGACTGGGCAATGAGGAGTGATACCCCCAATACCACGCTAAGACTCATGGGGCCATCCGCACTTTGAACTTAAGTAAGCCTGTACCACTACAAAATACCATCTTTTACATTCCCATGTATACCAGGGAAATTGCGTGTATGTATGTATGATTGTGTCTTGAATTGTATGTCCCCCTTAAATGTCTTTCTCTCGCAAGGTACCAGATCCACAGTGGAGTTCTGCATACTTACCATTGTTACAAAAAGGAATACTCCCCTTTTTCCTTTTTCTTGTTTCCTGGACATCCGACTAACAAGTCCACTATGTTCCTGGACATCCGACTAGTTTATTTACTTTGTCTTTCCTTTTCAGATATTTCAAACGCCAATTGGGCGCAACGAGCAAACCATCACTTAAAACATTGATAGGTACATTACACATTATTTTTATAATTATTTTTTTGAGCACTTTCACATTCCATGTGAGTAAGGTGGGGATCAGAGTGCATATCCTCGTCCTGAAGAAGGAGTCTTGTACTCCGAAACATGTTGACACTGTTGTTGGTTGATATACCCTAGCACGTATTTTTTCAACCAGTCTTTGCACTTTTTACTAATACCAGCCAGGGACCGAATAAAATTTTTCTCTTTTCCTTAGTGCCAGGTATTTTTTAATCACTTTTTCACCTCACCTCACTCACATCACGCTAACACACTCCCTCACATAGTTCACTACCAAGTGCTCCTGCGTAGTCGTTCTGTCGTAGCACGCCGCATCCCGTAGAGGGTTGCGAAGGCCCCGATGATGAAGCATGACACCAAGGGGCCTGTTGGTGTGTGAGGGGCATTTAAAAAACACGGTGTGCTCCCCATCCTTGAGGGACCACTGAACTACCACTCTGTGGATTCTACTTTGTTTATTCATGACGCTTAAGGAGACTGAATCCACTTCTCTCTCTCTCCCCCCCATTGTTGTTTTGCCTTTACTGCTGCCCCGGCGGCGACGATCAGCAAAATAAAGCAGACCATACCTGCGCTTTTCAAGAACGTGAAAAGCAAAACATCGGCCGGTATCAGCAGTGGCAGTCAGGCACACCCAACTCCACCACAGGCTACCAATGAAACAAATACACCAGCAGACGGCGCTATTCCTCCCATGAATGTGGGGGCTGTGCAGGTCCCTACACACAGTTTAACAGGGGCTCGCAAAAAGTCCTGCAAAGGTTATCCTGGAGAATGAAAGCCTAACCAGTGCTTCACAGCCGGTGCTCAGGCCCCCTGCGAGTGGGATTATGGGAGATGTAGTTGTGTCCAAGGAGAGCAATCTAGCTTCAGATCCTCTTCATCCTCCTCCTTCCGTCAACATCCCTGAGCTTAAGGCTACTGCCTCTTGCGGTTCTGACGGTGCTGCTGACAGGGGCGAGCCTTCTAGGGAACCTGAGGGGGAAGACAAATTCTTCTCTCTGTCTGAGCATACGGGGTCCTCAATCGATGACGAGGATGATCTCGACAGAGACTGGACCGACGATGGCAGTGATGTCGGAGACCGGTGGCTGAATGAGGTCCTCTGTAATGAAGCTTTACCCCATAGTCGGCTGACAGTATTGAAAGCAAATACATTAAAAAATCCGGAGATATTCAACAAGGTCTTCGCTGCTTCTGGTACTTTATCCTGGTACAATCCTCAATCTGTACAAACCAGCTCAGGGGAGAGTGTTATAATGTGGCACCTAATCAGGATGAGTTACCACCAGGAGAGATAACTCTTGCCGTTATCTACTAGACTATGATGGCGCACCGAGAAGAGTCCCGGCAGGAGAATGCACGAACACAGGGGGCCTGTCGCAGAGTTAAAAAATTCATCCGCAGAGTGATCAAAACCTGCACTGACATAGCTGCCCGAATCAGAGAATCCGAGGAGAGGATTTCTAATCTGGAGGATGCCCTAGCAACGCAGAAGGCTGCAACTGACATGATTGGTGCCCAGAAGGACGATATTCTGTGGAATCTGACTGATTTAGAAAATAGGGCCAGGAGAAACAACCTTAGGATTTTAGGGGTCCCTGAGGGGGATGCTAGGCAGTTTGTGGTTGAGCTTTTCACAGAGGCATTCCCCGAAGTAAAGCAATGGGATTGGGAGCTCGAAGTGCAATGTGCACATCGGTTTCCCTTTAAACAGAGGCAGAAACCCGGACCATCAGGGTATAGACCCCGAGCAATTTTGATATGTCTTAACAATTTCCTTGCGAGAGAGAAGATCTATGATCTAGCTAGACCTGATAGAAAAAGAGTTGGTACAGGCTTCGAGTTTTTTGTTCGCCCCGATTTTTGCCCTGCAACGGTTGACCGGAGGTGGCAGCTCTGTCGCTGATATCTCTGTTTCAGTCAAATGGGGCCCAAACCTTTCTACTTTTCCCCTCCAAATTGAACATAATCTATCAGGGTCAGACCAGATTCTTCCTTTTCGAAATCCAGGCCAGGGAATACCTGGGTACTATATAGTAAGACGGGTATGGGTCTTGGCTTTGTTTCTCCCAGGTATTGTTTTTAGGGGGATCCCAAGAGTAGAGTTGTGCTGAGCAGATTGCAGGGGAGGTTACTCTTACATACTGTCTTTTTTCTTTTTTAAGCCTTTAAAGTCACTGCAACCGCCTCTATTTTTTCAGTTATAGTTACGAGGGGGTGAGAGGGTCCAGGTGAGAACAGGCTATTGGCTCATCCCACCACAAGGACCTAGGTCCTGTTGCCTGCCAAGGGGTTTGTTGGGGGTGGGTGGGAGAGGGTGAGGATGGGGGGTAGCTAAAGGGATAGGGGTGGGTTTTGGAGGGAGGGGGGTGGTGGTGTAAGGTCATTCTGCTTTTGGATATCGATGTAGGTCGTGGCTTGAAACTTGATCAATTTTGTTATAAATTAACTCTCATGCTTAGAAAAGTAAAAAATGTACAGTTAAGTGTAAGAAATTTCTTTTTTCGTGTCAATGCGGCAGGGCAAACTTATTTTAACCTCATGGAACATTTGTGGACTCAATGACCCCAAAAAACAAGCATTATTTTCTAAAGTAGTGAACGCTATGCAACTAGATGTACTATGCATACAGGAAACCATGTACCCTGGGGTAGGCGTGATTGTTTAAAATTACCGGGTTATGATTTAATTGCTTGTTCGAAACAGTCTTCTATGATAAGGGGTGTTGCTGTCTTAATGAAGCGAGGAGTGGGCATTTGCACTAAGGTCCATGAGGACAGGATTGGTAGGTGGGCTTTCGCTGAAATATTAGTTGCCAGTAGACCATTAACTATATGTACGATTTATGAGCCAAACTTAGATGACCCTGAAGTGCTCAAGTATTTAAATGTGGAATTAGCTATATGGCCCTCTCCACTGGTCATTTGTGGAGATATGAATATTAATTTGCTTAGCAGCTTTCATTTGTCAGGAGGCTCCAAGTACACTGGTAGGAAACCTAGAGTGTTTAAGGCCCTACAAACTTTAGTGCAAGAACAGACTTATGGCATCGGCACAATAAAACTAATGACGGGTATACAAATTATTCTGCCCCACACAACAAAATAGTTCGACTGGATTATTTCTTTATTTCTGAACAGACAGCCGAAATTGCTTCTATCGTTGGTGGTAGAATGCTCTTGGTCTCGTCCAATCAGAGCTCCAAGGGTCTGGACGTTTGAAAGAAAACTTCTGTTTGATGAGACTTATCGGGTCCACAAGAGAAAGTGGCTTGGTGAATTCCTAGACGTCAACATGGGTACAGCATCTGATCATATGGTCTGGGACGCATTAAAGGCCGCAGTGCGCGGTGAGACCAAGACTTTTGCAGCCTATCGTCGGAAGGTAGGTCAGGAGCTCGTTAAGAGTCAAATGGAGGAGCTCAGGCTTGCAGAATTAGAACTAACATCGAGAATTAAGAACAAGTCTCATATAGAAGAGTCCCAGCAGAAAGTCCAAACTCTTGAAGTCCTTTTGTTAGGATTTGGTTACCAAATATCTTCAATATCGCACAACAATGTTTGAATACGGAGAGAACTCCAGTAGCTGCATCCCTGCTCCGCTCAACCGCCACAAGCTTTGCAGATTAACATTAAACCGATATCCTTCATATACAGGTACTTGTTTGTGATTTAAAACTTATTAGGCTCCCTATAACTTCGCGCGCTCACGCTGAGAAAATGCGGCCCAACTACTGTGAAGTACATCGTGATCCCTGGGGGTACTTTGAAACCGCCCTTGAATAAATGAACCATAGTTGCCCCTCAGGATAAACCCAGATAACCCCAACTCGTCACTACGATTTGTAACCTAGAGTGGTTACACCAGGAATGTTCTCAACTAAAATTGAAACTGATCATGTTAACGCGCCTCCCTCTGCCCTTATGACCAAATAAGTGTAAAGTGAACTGATGGGCTTAGGTCATGCGATTCATACTATCTTTGCTCTCTGTCCTCTCTAGGCAAGAAGCTACTGTTCTTATCTTGAAGGTATTCTCCATCTCTAGCCTGACCTGAGATGGACTAGTCTTGGATAGACGGCGCGATTTGTTTTTGAAGCTATTACCTATCTAGCACTCTGTGCTCATCTTAAAATTCCGAACACTTTTACGGTCCAAGTGAAAGGTCCGTGGATTTCCTTCGTAAGAAAACCCATCCCACTTTGCATATGGTAAGCTGCTGTATTCCCCTTGTATGAATTAAATATGTCTTATGTTCCCCTCAGCTATTCTGAAGAATCCTGGTGAACTAGTGTCAGGGTCTAACTTTGGGGATCTCTATGGCCATTGATTTCAGGGCCCTTCGGCAAAGTGTAGGCTGTGATGCACATGTAATTCCCATTTTTTCGTCTACATAGGATAGTGGCACAGACTGAGAACTCGATAATATTTTTGCTAGTGGGTTGTGAATGTTGATGGATGAGATGTAGCGTTCCCTGAGTGGTTCCCCGTTTCTTGCTATTCCTCGGAAAGCACATAATTGATAATTTTGGGAAGCAATAGAGTGTACTTAGAGCCACAAAGCCAATGAGAATAAATTTTATTTGATATACTGTATAACTACTTGAATGTATAGGTATGCTTAGTCTTTTTATGAATATGTATTATCCTTTATTGTTACAGTTGGCTGTTTTGTCCCATACTGGTTGGTCACTCATCGCCCTGACGAAGGTGTGGCCTAAAATGGCCGGAACACCGAAACGCACGTTGGCGTAATTTTCTCACTGGGCCGGATTAACGATACCATCTATGATCCTTTTTCCATCTTTTATGCCCCTGTTTCACCCGCTTTCACTCCTTGTCAATGACATGCTGACCATTGTGACTATGATGTTTTGTATTGATGTAATGGAATGTTTATATTGTGGTTTGAATGTATGAATGAATGCTATACGAAATGACAGTTATTTTGGATATGATTGTGGCCATGAATGTCTAATGAATGTTATGATGTATGGGACTTCTTTGTTTGGTAACGAACTCCACGTGCTATGAAATTTATGTGGATTTCAATATGTTTAAATATAACTGTAAAAACTTTTTTATATAAGAACCTGTGAAAAAACAAATAATTATGAAAATAAAAATGATCAAAAATCAAAGAATTGATGCATTCAGAAGCTAGATGTTCTGTGTGGCTTTGACTATACTAAATGTTGCTCACTGAAAACAGGTAGGATCCTCTAGTAGGACCTTGTTTAATTGAGACGGCAGGGTTTCAGTTTTTGTTTTTGTGAACTCCAGTAGGGTCTTGGCCAAGAGGCTCCAACAGAAAAACGTGCAGGGTTGTTTTAATAAAATTATGGACGAAGCTGGGGTGGTGCAGGACACTCAGGAGGGTGTGGCTGATGTGTTTCAGAAGTTTTATTCAGCACTTTATACTGAAGATCGCAGAGACACTCAGTGGGAGTCCGATATTGAGGGCATTCTGCTGGGATTGGATACCTTAAAGATCCCTCCTGAGCATAACGAATGGTTATCGGCCCCTATCTCTTGGGAGGAGGTTGAACTTGCGGTAAAAGCCCTAGTTAACGGCAAGGCTTCCGGACCTGACGCCCTCCCCTTGGAATTTTATAAGATTTTTCTCAGGGAGGTTCGTCTTGATCTACTCACAACGCTTAGGGCCGCTTAGAATGGTACTGTCCCCGACTCTTGGCGCCAAACTACAATCGTTCTATTCAAGAAAAAGGGAAAGCCTGAGGTGAGCCCGTCATCTTATCGACCTATCTCTTTAATAAATAGCGATAGTAAAATATACTCTAAAATCTTGGCATCCAGGCTGATAGAGGTGATTGTCCCACTGGTATCCTTGCGCCAACATGGCTTTATCCCCGAAAGGGACTCAGCGGACCACGTCCGGCGTGTCTTCGCTCTTCTGGATTGGGCCCAAGTCACAACCACTCCCCTCAGGCTGATCCTGTTGGACGCGGAGAAGGGGTTCGATAGGGTCTCCTGGGGGTTCCTGTGGGCTGTGCTTAGGTGGAAGGGTTTTAGCAATGGATTCATCCAGGCAATACAGGCGTTATATACCTCCCCAGTAGCGGCGCTGCGTATTTCTGGTCAGGAGCAGGGGTACTTCGACATTAGTAGAGGCACTAGGCAAGGGTGCCCGTGTTCACCCTTGATTTTTGCCCTATATATAGATCTGTTCCTGATCAGAATAGAAGGACATCCGGTGATTCTGCCTATTAGTACTAACGGTATAGAGTATCGTGCGTTGGCGTATGCTGATGACATTGTTGTTTTAACATCAGATGTTCCTTCTGCATTTCCGGCTCTCAAGGTAGCTGCGGAGCAATTCGGATCACAAGCTAAACATAGCAAAAACTCAGGTAATACAAACACCAAATATGCCATACTCCCATGCTCCAGTAGTTAGCGAAGCAGTTTATTTGGGAGTAAAAATTACTGCTGCTGTAGAGACCATTCCGGAATTAAACATCTTACCGGTGGTCGAGGCTGTGAATACCAAGTTAGAACGGCTGGATCATCTACATCTTTCTCTCTATGGTCGCTGTAATGTTCTTAAAATGTTGGTGCTCCCAAACTTTTTGTACCTCTTCTGGACAATTCCTTTAGAGCTAACGCAAAAATCCCTGGTAAGAGCCAACAGGATTTGCCACAGGTTTCTCAGGGGCTATCGTCGGTCACGAAGAGCGGCAAAGTGGATGTTTCTCCCGCGTGATCAGGGCGGCTGGGCAGTACCTGCCTTGGTTTTTTACTACTGGTCTGTGATGTTGCACTTATTGGGATTACCATTGTTTGGGGACAGGGCGGAGGTTCTTCCATGCAACCAGCCTACTATTTTTGAGCCTGGGTCTCGGCTCGGGAGCCAAGGGCATTCTAACACAGGTCCTGGGGCCGAGCTACTATAAAAAGACTAGGTTCAAGGTGGTCATCTCTATGTTTTCAATATGGCAAAAGATTAGGCGGAAACTATCTATTCCTAACATAAATATCTATACGCCATTCAAATCTGCTAGACTCTTACCTAGTATATTCCAAGACCAAATTATTTTTAGATGGCAGGCACTTGGTATCCAAGTCATATGGGGACTTAGTGGGGGCCGGACAAGTATTATCCTATTCGTCTCTTAGGGATTAATTTCAGTTGAATATTCATGTTTTTTTTAAATACTTACAGCTTAGAAGCTATATTTTTAAACGTCTTAGGGTATTCCCCTCCATGTTAGATAACCATCTGATTTTTGAGTTGATAAGAAAAAGGCCAGAATCTGGACTATTTATCAATACTTTTTATCTAGCTCCCCGGACGATCTTGAGATGCAAAATCTTAAATGGGAAGGTAAACTTGGTAAGACCGGGGTTGATGTGAGACCTGCATTGGAACTAGCTAGCAAGCTTCTAGTCTCCGGAAGCCTTCAAACTCACAGTTACATGGCAGAATTTGCTTTACACTACATGCCAGCAAAAATAGCGTAATAGGGCTGTAGAAAGGGTGATCACTGTGCAAGGTGTGGTATGCATGCAGCAGACGCAATACACATGTTTTATTCCTGTCCGAGTCTTCGCTATCTATATCTTTATCTATCTATAAATTGGAGTCTTCAGTATTTACTTTAAAGGGTAGGCGAAGGCGGAAGCTAGCCTGTTCGATCTGGGCTCCGGTGGAGGGATGGTTAAATTAATACCCTGGGCTTTAGCTCTTTATGTACAATGTGATAACTTCGCAATATGTAGTTGCGCCATGAACTATTTGTTTCTTTCTTCGTCCTTTTTCTTTTTTTTTTGTGGTCCTTTCGCCCTATTGGTCCCACCATACTGTTAATTATGATATATTTATCTCTGTTTGTTTTCTTTTCCTTTTTCATGCTGCTGTCCATTGTTTATGAAATCTGCTGTTTGTATTTGTATTGATTGCCACGACCATGCTGTCTGACTTTCTTTCTTTCAAAATAAAAAAAAGGAGAAAAATAAAAAGGAACATCAAGCATGACTGACAGGACTGGAGAGCAGCATGTTGGAAACTTGTAACGACTTTGGTGTACTCTACAAGCAGTGCTTTTCCACCCCCCACCCACAGGTCTAATTGCGGCCCTCTAGATAAACTAGCCCCTGAGCGGATGGAGAGGACTAGATCTAAAGGGAAGGGAGCACCATGGTTTGATGCCTCACTGAAAGAGAAGAAGCAAGCCCTCCATAAGGCAGAGAGAAGGTGGAGACTCAATTACTGTCAAGTAGAGGCTGAAACCTTTAAAACTCTACTCTCAAAATATAAGGCAGACATCGTGGAGAGAAAGTCAGCTTTCTATGAGGGAAGAATTAGGGAGGCGATTAACATACAGCGAGAGACCTTTGTGATATTAAGGGAACTCACGCAGCGGGGTGGGAAAATTTCTATGAGTGATCAACCAGACTGTGACTCTTTCCAAAGTTTCTTTCTTCAGAAAGTACAGGATATCATTACTGATATCAATGCACGGCCAGTTACAACTATGCTGCCCAGTCTGGTGGCTCAGGTGTCGTCTAGGTCTATGAACAGCTTTCCCCCCATCGACGACAAGCGCTTGGCGGAACTTGTTGGACAAATTAAATCAGGCTCTAACACAGATCCATGTCCCCCAAGAATCTTTAAAATGGCCCTGCCAGGCATCCAGCCCCAGGTGCTGAGTCTACTGAACAACTCACTGGAAGCAGGCTATCTCCCAACTCAGATGAAGGAAGCTAGGGTCTCCCCACTTCTAAAGAAAGCAGGAACGGACACGAAGGCTTTAAAAAACTATAGGCCTATCTCGCAGCTACCATACCTGAGTAAGGTCCTAGAAAAACACGTCCTGGGCACATTAGCCGGTCATCTGGAGGAACACCATCTCCTTCATATCAGGCAGGCTGGGTTTCGGCCCCAACATAGCACAGAACTAGTCATGGCCTCGGTCGCCGACGAGCTGAGAGTCAGGGCAGACAATAAACAGCCATGCGCCCTGATTCTTCTAGACTTGTCGGCGGCTTTTGATACGGTCAGACATACCATCTTGCTGGACTGTATCGCGAAGTTGGGGATCACAGGCCAGGTGCTTAAGTGGCTGGAATCCTTCCTGTCAGGACGAACTCAGAGAGTGCAGCTGGATGACCAGTTGTCTGGGATTAGTGATGTGACATGGGGTGTGCCCCAGGGGTCAGCACTATCCCCCCTGCTTTTTAATATCTATTTACAACCGCTGGTGGAGGAGCTTATGCGTAGGAATTGCGAAATATTCAATTACGCAGACGATACCCAGCTATTGGTCCAGCTGGAAGACACCAAAGAGGCCCAGGATTCAGTGAGGAACCTGCTCAGTTTCACGGTCAACTGGATGACTAACAATCTGTTGAAAGTGAATGCTGATAAAACCGAGGTGCTGGTGATCAGCAACCGAGGGAATCCCTGGGGTGACCTGTATTGGCCCCCAGAGTTAGGAACTTTTCCCTCTCCTGGGATGGTGATAAAAAGCCTGGGTCTGAGGATCGATGCAGACCTCTCGATGGCCTCTCAAGTTTCAGCTGTGGTTGGCTCGTGCACAGGTGTGTTGAGGCAATTACGAAAGTTAGTCCCCATCTTATCAGCCTCCACCCTGCAATCGATCGTATCGGCCACAGTTATCTCAAGACTTGATTATGGCAATGCCTTATATCTCAGCTTGCCACAGAAGCTGTTGAGGAAGCTGCAGGTAGTACAGAACGACGCAGCAAGGCTGATCTTCTCCCTGCCCAGAAATTCACACGCAACCCCCCTGCTCCAGAATCTGCACTGGCTACCGGTGAAATTCAGAGTTCAGTTTAAGTGTCTCTGCGTGGCCCATAAGGCACTCTTTGGGAAAGCCCCAGAGTACATTAAGCAACGTCTGAAGAGATATGTTCCTGGTAGATCTCTGCGCTCAGGAAAAACTTTCAATTTGATCCAACCCAGGTTAAAGTTAAAAACCAGAGGAGGCAGGGCCCTGTCTGTGCTTCTCCCGCAACTGTGGAATGAGCTCCCGGCCACTCTTAAGGAAGAATCACAGCTACTACCCTTCAGAAAAAAACTGAAAACCCACCTATTCAGAAAGGCAATGACTCCAGCTTAATTGGGAGGATAGCTGAGGGTTTGGGGTAACAGTGTGTTATGTTCTTCTGTTAAGCGCTTAGAGACCGGCGGTGATAGGCGCTATATAAACAATCTATAACATAACATAAGTGAACCTGATTCAATGCCCCACAATAAATGTGAAAGACAGGGTAATGTAGCCCCACAATATACTAATTAATGTGTATTGCTGTATTGAAATATTACTTTCTGGGTTACTAACAATCCCAGAAAGGGAACAGGGAAACCCTGGTAACAGTAACAAACCTATTTCGTTATTCACAATATCACAGACACACACTGCACTAAGAAGAATCACTTTTAGTTAAAAGTATTTATTACTCCAGGAACAATCTGTTTCTTAGTAGATCTAAAACAACTACAAATAATATAAAAACAGGAACGTTATTAATACCAATAACACATGTAACATTTCTAGCAGTGTTTGAAAATGTTGTAAAAAACCTAACACCCTAACGTGTACTTCTACGTGCTATACTAGGAGAGCATGGAAGGCATGCCAAACTTGTTGACAGCAAATACTCTCTTTATCAATGGAGGCATGAAGACAGTGTTCAGGCGAAGGGCAAACACATGCTGCAATAGCAGTCAGTCGGTCTTCTTCTGGTGTATGGCTTTATCAGTTTCAGACTTTAGGTGTGGTGTGGTGTAGCATCTGCAAAGTGCAATGTGTGCTGGAAGCAGGTGAAACTGTCTCTGGCATAATCCTTGGTGATAATCTGGGCATCCTTTTATACTAAATCTTATCATAAATTGGAAGTTCTAACATAAGTTTAGTAATGTCTGACAGATTATGCATATTACGTGATACATCCCAGATGTTTTCTTATAAACATAAAAGGCAAAAGGAAGTTGATTTCGACTACATTATTTTGGTTATATGTCTGTATTTTTTCTTAGCTAACATTGACATGGTGAAGGGTAGACATTTGACCCAGATGAATGTCGTAATAGGTGGTTTATCCAAGTCATTAATTGAAGAACTGGACGCTATCACAGTTAAGGTCTGGCAACACCTACTTCTAAAGGCAGAAATTACTATGATCCTGCATAAACCAGGGAATATGGTGACATCCATTGTCTATGTTAAGGAAGATGGAGTCGAGCCTACATAAGAGTTGGGACTTTTCATCAGTAATGAAGGAAAGAAATTATTCTGAACTTTTAACAGCCAAGAAAACTCATCAAGCTGCTCTTCTGCCACCGAGCCATCGAGCCAACCACATCTGCATGGCTGTGGTAGCCGTTGACTACCTTTATGTGTAAAACGAAAGTGTCCAAAGACTCAGGAGCCAAGTCAGTGGGTGCCTATATTGTGGGAGCCCAAATCATGTCCAGGTAATCATAATTTTATGATGATCCTGGAAGAACATGTGTAAATCAAGAGAAATTGTTACTTCAATCACATCTGGAAGCAACTCTAACAGTGAGGTCAATAAATAGTAAAAGCTGAAAAAACATGCACCTCTAGAGGTGATCTTGGCTGATGCTCATGAAATATAATGGATGACTCATAAGGTGGCAATTATTGCAGTTTTTCTCAAAAGAAACTAAAAAGGAAAACCTTTCTGGTTACTATGGCAATGTGTGCCCCAGTGTTGCACAGAAGCTGGTCAGGAAACTGGGTATACAAAAGTAGAACTTCCCAGCATCCAGCGCCCTTTGCATGTAAGCAGACATGCACTACATTAGAGAGCGTATACAATCATGTAAAAACCAAAAGAACGCATTTTTGCTGGAATTCGATAGGAATAAAATCCATTGTAGACAAAAAGGCAATATAATGGTACAGATAGTTAGATTAATCTAAAAATATGGACACATGCTTCAGTGCAACCTCTCAATGTTCTCTGTCAGTGCTGATGAGGAAAATGACTCTCTTGATACTGACCAAGAAGGATAAAAACCAGACTCTGCCTTACACCAGCATAGAGAACAAGTCGATAAAAATGGCAATGTATTGACAGGCAGTTCGCTAATCAGTAAATAAAAAAAATTGTGCACTATTTATAGCTTTTATGTTTGCCGTGTCAGGGAATCACTAGTTAGGATTACTTTGTGTCTACTGTTTCAGCAAGGTTTATAGAAAGTTCAACAAAGGTTGATCTGATGAAGGTACTTGAAAATTGAAAAATAACCAGAAGAACACAAGGAGAGACGCTCCATCAGGGGCAGTAAATCAGAATGCAATAAGCAATAACTCCTCTATCAGTGGAAATGATTATTTATGGAGAACGGAGTTCGAAAAGCAACATACTTCTGATTAATTGAATGAAAGCTACAACCAGACCTCTCAGCAAGGACATCAGACACAAAGCAACCAAGAAGCTGATGTAGCGGACCACTACCAGGGGCACAGATAGGGGCAACCATGTAGACAACGGGCCTGCAGCATGGACAGTAATGAAGAAACACCACACTTAGGGCTCTATTATGATGGCGGGCGGAATGCCACCGCCGGGCTGGAGGTGGTCACTGCCGGCTTGGCGGTGGCGATCCACCCGCCATATGTCCGTGGTTCTCCCCTGCCATATTAGTACGGCGGGGGCACCGTGGCGGACGGAAAGACTGTCCACGCTTTTCCGCCAGTCGTATTGTCGACCGGGCGGAAAAGGGACACAATATGGTGGCGGTGTCTGCAAGACACCGCTATCCATATTATGATGTAGGCGGAAATTGAGGGGGGGTACCATACCCCCCCTAATTGTAATGCACTACGTGGCAGGCACCACATGGTTCCTGCCATGGTGTACATGGCAATGCTGTGCACAGTCCTTTTACATTGCAAGCGGGTCTGCAGCCAACAGATTCACCCGCAATGTAAAAAAGCCCAGGATGCGCCCGCCAGTGTGGCGGGTGCATCCTAATTTGCATGGTGGGACCGCCGCAACATCGATGATCGGTCCCGTGCTCTGTTGCGGGGTCGAGTCGGCTGGCTCACTACATCCCTCCCCACCAAACATTTATTAAAGAAATAAACTAAAATAAAATATTAACAAAAATAAACTAACATAACAAATATTAACCCAAAATGTCTCTGAGTGTTCATCCTTGTCAGTTTGCTACTTGACCGTGGATTGTCTCTCAGTCTGTATGGATGTCCCTGCTGGGCTAGTCTTGTCTCTGTTATCTTTGGACTGTCCACCCCCTGTCTTTCTCTCTCAAGTTCTCGTTCTTCCTCCACGATTTGTTCATCCATCGACAGCGGCCCTCTGTTTCATTTAGGTTGCTCACAGGATTTCTCTACTCCACCTCCTTGCTGCTTACTTCTGTGGGAAACACTGGCTTCTTAAACCATGACACGTTTCGCCACGTATTCTTCTTTCTCCTCTTTACAGTTACCATGGTTCCCTGTACATCAACTATGTCCCATGGTTCCTTTTCGAACGGAGTTCTAAACTTCCATCCTGGATGTCTGACTTTCACCACCACTCTGTCTCTTCTGCAGGGCTCTATCACCTTGGCTCTTCTCCTCTTGCTGGCTTGTTCATTGTTGTTTTTCCTTTTGGATTGTGTAGCCGTGCTGTCTATTTCACCAGGTGTCCATTGTTCACTCACTGACACTCACAGGTGGGGAATAAAATGGCCGCAGTAATTCACCATGCCAAAAAAGTGTCTCATTTCCGTCTGGTTCTGGGGTATCATTGCAGCCCGAATGGCTTCCACTTTCACTGGGTCAACCTGAAGCACGTCTATGGAAAATTTGTATCTGAAAAATTCAACTTCGTTGGTATAGAACGCACACTTCTCCTTTTGCAATGTTAATCCTTGGTCCACCAGCCTTTGTGGTGTCGCTCTCAGGCATACATGGTGTTCTTCCAGGGATTTTTAAAACATCAGCACGTCATCGCTGACATTTATAACCCCCACCAGTGCGGACACTAGGCTCCCCTTTGAGTACCAAATCAGGTGGGTGGCAGGCGCCTGTTTTGGAGTCCTGAAGGTCCTCCGCAAAACCCTAGATATGCTACTGACTGCTGCCAGGAAGACAATGGTCCATGCCCTGGTAACATCGCACCTGGATTATGGCAACATTCTCTATTTGGGTGCTACGACAAAGTGTATGCTCAGACTCCAGGGGGTGCAGAACGCAGCAGCTCATCTGGTTCTTATGTGCCCGAGGAAGACATCGGCGAAGGCAGCGCGGGCTGCACTCCACTGGCTGCCGATAAGGGAGAGAGTCCTGTTTAAGGCAATGTGTGTTTGCCATCGCATCCTTCAGGGGATTGCCCCCTCCTATCTGTCGCAGCTACTCACCCGCTATGTCCCTACACGGCAACTAAAATCATGTGGGGTGGGTTTGGTGTGCGTTCCTGCCACCAAGAGAGCTAGGATGGGTGGATGCTCTTTCCGCCTGCTGGCTGCCCAGCACTGGAACAAACTCCCCGTGTACCTCCGGATGGAGGCTCAAGAGAACTTTTTCAGGAAAAATTAGAAAATGTATCTTTTACCCCGGGATAACAAGGAAGAGAGGCTGTCGGGTGTGGAATTCGTGCAGTTGCACGCAGCGTGGGGACACACTGGCAGAATGTAACCATGCGCTTTATAAATGTGCCTATTATTATTATTAATATTATGATGTGCCGTACTGCTCTTCACATAATGAGGTTGCTGAGGGAGCACCCTGTCGTGCTGTGAGGTGTTTGCTGGTATGGCCTCAGAAATCGATATAGGCATCCCTCCAAATCTTCTCCTTGGTCAACACCAATTTTCAGAACATTGTTGATCATTCTCATAAACCTCTCCACTTTGCCAATGGCCTGAAGCCATTGTGGAGTTACCTTCCGATGATGGATATTGTTCTGTTCTAGGTATTCCCTGAACTCTTGTTCATGAATTGGTGGCCCATTGTCTGTTTGTATTTCTTCCGGTGTCCCCAGTAGAGCAAACGTTTTCTCCATCACCGGTTTTATTGCTTCAAATGCAGTGGATCTTACCACTCGACAACCGGGAACTTGGTATAGCTGTCCATCATGACCACCGTAGATATCCCATCAGGGAAACTCCCGAAATCCATGCTTATCGCGGCCCATTGCTTTGTACTAGGTGGTTCCGTGGTCACTGGTGGCGCTGGTGCTTCTCCGGTGATTATACACGCATAACAACTCCTCACTTTATCTTCGACAATGCGGTCTACTCCGGGAAACCACACTTTGGCTCAAAGATGAGCTTTGGTTTATTTCAATCCCCTGATGGCCTTGGTGTGATAAACAACCGTCTTTTTCCACAGGCTTGCTGGCTTCACTATCTTCGTGCCTCCGAGGATCAGTCCCTCACTACACTCACTGAGCTCCTCCCGACACCTCCACGCACCCATTCGAACTTTCTTCTCTTCCTTGGTCAGCCGGCTTCGCCATCCATGAAATTCTTCCATAGGTGATTGCGTAATGCTTCTTTTACTGCTGATAAGCATGCATCTTCTCTTGTTGCCACCACTATTTCATCCAGTGACAGTGCTCGAGGACATGCAACTTCTGTGATCTGCTTGACAAACGACTCAGCACCGCTATCCCCTCTTCCGGATACTTCGGATCCACTGTCAAGGGATGACGAGATAGGTAATCCGCTGGATTTTTTACTCCTGGCCTTTACACTACCTCAAAGTTGTAATGTTGGATCTAGACTGCCAATCTTTCAATGCGCGGTGGCCCGCTTCTTGCAGTCCCTCCAAACAGTGATACCAGCGGCTTGTGGTCCGTTACTACTTTGAACTTGTGCCCATAGAGATAGATGTCGAAGTGCTGACACTCCCATCGAATAGCCAACGCCTCTCTCTCAATTTGTGCGTACTTGTCTCCACTCCTGTTTGTGCTCTGCTGGCATATGCTATGGGCACCCACTCCTCATCGATGTCCTGCTGAAGGAGTATTACCCCGAGACCTACCGGGCTGGTGTTCACGACCGCTTCCGTGGGGTTCCCAGTTTTAAAATACAACACTGTTGCTCCCTGTAAAAGCGCTCTTTTGACATCCTGAAATGCCTTTACGGCTTCACTGGTCCACTGTAACTTCACATCTTTCTTGGTGAGCGCTCTCAGCGGCTCCGAGTTTGTGGCCAGGTGGGGAATGAAATGGCCGCAGTAATTCGCCATGCCAAGAAAGCGTCTCATTTTCGCCTGGTTCTGGGGTATCATAGCAGCCCGAATGGCTTCCACTTTCACTGGGTCAACTTGTAGCACGTCTTTGGAAAATTTGTATCTGAAAAATTCAACTTCGTTGGTATAGAACGCACACTTCTTGTGCAATGTTAATCCTTGGTCCACCAGCCTTTGCAGTGTCGCTCTCAGGCATACATGGTGTTCTTCCAGGGATTTTTAAAAGATCAGCATGTCCTCGCTGACATTTATAACCCCCACCAGTGCGGATTAAGCTTCGCAGATGGCATCCTGAAAGACCTCCACCGCCAACGACACTCCGAAGCTGAGTCACTTGAATCTCTGCCGTCCAACAAGTGTGGAGAACCTGGTGATGTAGTGGCTAGATTCATCGAGTAGCAACTGGTGGTATCCTGAGTTAGGATCGACTTTCGAGAACCACTTTGCTCCATTGATGTCAGCCACGATCTCGTCTATCGTAGGAGTTATATGCCTCTCTCTCCTAATAAAGCGATACGAAAGGGGATGGTGGACGGAGCGCTTGAGCAAATCAAACACTCACCCCCAGTCAACTGATCTGGGTTCAATCCATCACCATTCTTTAGCTCACTCGGCCACCCCAGTTCAGACATGGCTATATGCAAATCAGTCTGACCCTGTGCCTCATGGGAACAGTCCAGCCCGAACTGCCAAGCCATGTATTCCCTGGACCGGAAACAAGCATCCTGGGACCGGTTTCGGATTCATAATCCTCATCAGCCAGGCTATCTTGAATCCAGTGGCCAAGTGAGCAAGGGACTCACGTCTGAGCATACCCTGCCACACTTAGGGCGAACAAAGCGATACAAAAGGGGATGATGTGTGGTAAATAAATAAATAATACCTCTCTTTTTGAATGCATAAATGAATAACAGATAGCTCAATAAAATAAGAGTCAAGATTCGAGGTAGTAGGAGTTTGCAGGTTTATTACAGCATAAAGGACAGGAACAGGACAACCTGCACAGGAATAGGATGGCAGCGCTGCCGGGGGCAGAATCGGGACAAGGAGTAACTTTTCAATAACAGTGCACGATCATATATACATAACGCAAACACATAGCATTACATTGCAATAGGCGTAGCAGTGGGTGTGGTCAATAGCAGTCGCGAAAGATAAGGGTGAAAGTAGGTGTAACAGAGGCGTATACATAGACATGTGATGCAAACGTAACAGAATATGTCATGAATGGGGCGGAAACATGGAGGGGGCTACCTAAGGAGCCGGGACCTCTGACCTAATGGTGCGCGCAAACTGGCGATGACGTGTTACTAGGAGAAGCTGGGGGCTTCGAACTCTGTGCTAGGAGCAGAGACTGAAGTCTGGAGAGTCAGGGCGACATGTACCTAAGCAGTATCTAGTATCTGATGTTTAGAGAACATGTTGATATGAACTGAGAGTCAGGAGGGAGAGGCTAACGGACTCTAAGACTGGAGCATGCATTATTCTATATGTAGTGCGTGATGAAGAATATTAAATGACTATTAAAATGCAGTATTTCTCTAACGTGGAGACGTAAAGGCTAGACAATGACGGAAACTATTGATGCGATTCAGTAGCTTTAGGAATGCAGAGAAGGAGGACTGAACTGATAACTGGAATCATAACATACTCTTGGCAGACTCAGAGGCAGAGCCAGGGTGAGCCGGGCACTGCGAGGCAGGAAGTAAGTGAAGGGTCGAGGATACAGGTGGGGGCTGTATCGCTCCTCAGCGAGGCTTCAGGAGACAGGAGACAGGAGCTGAATCTGGTGTCCAGGCCCTTCTGAGGCCTAGAAACGGGGACTTTACAATGGAATAACGTACACACTGAGAAACGTAACTTCACATGGGCCTGATATTCGTAGTATTCACGAGAACTGGAAACTGGCATACTAGAGGTGGACACAACTGTAATTGCGTCTTTAATCGAACATAGGGAATACATATGCATATTAATCATGCACAGATAACATATGATGGATGACGCGTAGGGACACAGAACATGACAAAATTTACTTTTCCACATTCCCTCCTTGTCACTACGTTTCCATCAGGAAACATCAATATTCATGATACCATCTATCATTTCATACAGTATCATTTGCTCGTCTCGAATTATCCTGGAACGGGATTTAGAACGGGGCTTGGGACTAGGAATACAAGAGGTAGCACAAATGCCGCAAATCGCAGGGCCACATTGTATACAGAGGCAGCAGCTGAATATGATCGCTACTGCAATACCTAGAAAGGACAAGACTTTCCATCCCCAGGCGGAAACTATGTTCCAGAACCAACCGGACCACGTCCAGGTGCCTGGATCTTGGTGTAACAGATGGGCAATTTTATGGAGTCTGGTTATAGCTGAATAAACAGACGGCGCGTTATTTGGAATGAAAATGCAGCAACTAGATCCGATGACTCTACAGGCCCCGCCCCTATCGGCCAATATGACGTCAAGGACGAGACGATTCTGTAAAACGACAAATCTCATAGCAGATTGCTCTTCGGTTAAGTTACCTAGAGCAGAGGCAGTCTCATTGACTACTACTTCAAGGGTTCTGGTTAACCTACGGATTAGCTTACTATTCTGGATAGGTCCTATAAAGAAGAAGAAACCTCTATTGAAATCTGTATACTGTTCTAGAGCAGTTTCAGTATAATCGACAATGGGGGACTCCCTTCTATGTCTAAGGTGTACTAGATGTGTGTTTCTATGATAATCAGATGGGGCTAGGAAAACTGGTGGCAGTAAGAAGGCAATGCAACAGGTTCCCTCCCAATCGAGGGGCAGACGAACATATGCAGTTTGACCACAAATAAAATAAGAATGGCGTGAAGCTTTGAAAATAGATTTCCCACTGTCACTATATTTGACAATAGTAGTACAATCGCTATGTCCTACATGTACAGAACCATTATTTCGGACACATAATTCGCCTTTGACTGGTAGTACTGAAATAGCAGGTAAGTCTGGAGTGGAATCAGACTGAACATTTAGGACCATAAAATTCGAAGAATAATTACCTAAATTGTAAACTTCGTTTTCTAGATCTAACCCTGTTCTGTGGGGAAGACCTTGCTTGTCTGGAAAACATGTACTGTTAAGAAAAGACATATCTGTTGAGGATGACGTTAACGTGGACCATGCTCCACACGAACCATTATGTGAAAATGGATAAGGAAAGAGTGGCAGAACTCCCTTCGGTGTCTGGAAAGGGGGAAGTCGACCACACACCCAACAATTAGTGGCATTGCTGGTCTGGTGTGAATAATGTAACATGCGGATGAAAGAATTATTACGCATAGCGAGGCGGTAAGAGAGTTCATGAGGAGGTAGATCACTAAACGTGTGCTCTACTGTAGCATTAGAAGACTCATTTATATGAGAAACTGGAAAATACAGGTAAAATGCATAACTGGTGCAGGAAATCATAATACTGAGAAATAATATGAAACATAGAAAAACGATACATCGAATTGAGTTTTGACTAACTCTCTCACTATGGGGGTCTATTTTATACATGTCAGAAACAGTCTAACCGTTTCACCTAGGGGAGGACTTAGACAATCAAACTGGCTGACTTATTTTACTAGACCTTAACTTGAGTTTATATTCCTGTTGCGGAGTTTTCTCTAACAGGGAAGGGTTCGTAGCAATGTCTTTTGCGGGACAGTCCTTAAGAATAGTACTTTGGCAGTCCTTTGAATCCTGGGAAATGTTCTTTAAGACTGGCTTCAATCCATAAAACTTCTTTATATGCGACAGATGCACCCAGCCTTTGCGTCCCTCCAACTTCACGGCTGTACGGGTGGCCAGGAGGACCTGTCGGGGCTCCTTCCAGCGAGGCTCCAGCGGACTTGAGCGGTCGAAATTACGCACTAGGACCATGGATCCTGGAACGATTTCATGCGGTGCCACCTCGGTATTGTCTGGAAATGCGGCAGCAACCTGTGAACGACAAGAGTTGAGGGCAGACATCAAGGAAGCTAGGTAATCTGTCAGCATATTACTTGAAACATCGGTAATACTTCGGGGTCTAGGAGTACCCCCCATATTTGGGGGGCGGCCGAATACGACCTCATACGGGGACAGACCTGATCTGGAATGTGCGACCATGCGCAAGTAGAACAGAGCAACTGGCAGAGCTACTAGCCAGTCTACACCTTTCTCTTGACAAACTTTTGCGATACGGATTTTCAAAGTCTGGTTATGTCTCTCTACGAGACCGGCTGCTTCAGGATGGCGTACACAATGGAACTTCCACTGGTACCCTAACAAAAGGGACACATGTTTCATGAGTTCAGATGAGAATGGCTGGCCATTGTCAGAATATACGACTCTAGGGAGTCCATAACGGGGGAAGAATTCACGAACCAACTGCTTGGCAGTGGTCGCGGCTGTGTAATCTGGGACTGGATATGCTTCTGTCCACCTGGACAAAGCGCATACAACTACAAGGACATACTTGAAACCTCGACATCGCTCCATCTGAATGTAATCCATCTGGAGGACTTCAAAAGGGTGGTCAGGGGGCTGGAATCCACCTTGTTCCACCGGGACACTTTTACCTGGATTAAACTGGCAACATATCATACAGGTACGGACTTTCTGCTTGGCTGCAGCTCGTAAATGCTTGTTGAACCAAATGTTCTGGATACTATCTAACATAGCTTTTTCTCCTAAATGTGCTGGACTATGTGCGGTATTAATAATGACTTGAACCATAGAGTCGGGGAGAAACCATGTGGCTCTACCCTTTGTTACCCATCCCTGACCTGTCTGGACCCCTCCTTGTTCAGACCATTTCTTGATTTCATCGGGAGTAGCATGTAACTGGATATCTATGACATCTTGAGTAGGGTCTTTAACTGTCATACATGTAGTCGGATCTGGAATGTGTGTCGGTGTCTTATTTACTGGAATGTCTGGTGTCTGAGCTGTAAGCTTGGCTGTGCGATCTGCTAGATCATTACCCTGGGAAATAATGTCAGTAACTTTCGTATGTGCTTTGCACTTCATGATAGCGATAGATGTCGGTAAATGTATTGCATCTAACAGAGCCTGAATGAGGAGACCATGCTGAATCTTGGTTCCATGAGAAGTCATGAAACCTCTCTCCTGCCAGAGCACTCCGAAGTCGTGTACAACTCCAAATGCGTAACGTGAATCCGTGTAAACATTAACTTTCAGGTTCTTGGCGTGTATGCAGGCTTGTGTCAGAGCAACTAGCTCTGCTGCTTGAGCAGACAGGGTGTCAATACGGTGGGTTTCAATAACTTCAGTGTCAGTAGTCACTGCATACGCGGCCACTAGTTCTCCTGTACTTGTTCTCATACATGAACCATCCACATAAAGTGTCAGGTCTGGATCTGGAAATGGAATATCTGTCAAATCTTGTCTTGGCTTGGTCATGATGTTAACTATTTCCACACAGTCGTGTGTGGCAGAATTCGAAGTAACTGATGGTAATAGTGTAGCAGGATTTAAAACGTTGCAGCGTCTGATTTCTATGTGTGGCTGGAACAGTGTCAGTTCATAACCTGTTAAACGTGCAATTGTCAAGTGCTGAGTTTGTGTTCGGTTTAAAAGAACTTCCACGGAGTGTGGAACTTGTACTGTCAGGGAGTGTCCTAATACTATGGAATCACTTTGTCTGATAGCTAGTGCTGTGGCTGCAACTGACTTGAGGCACGCAGGCAGAGCCTGGGCTACAGGATCTAATGTGCTCGAAAAATAAGCACAGGGCTTGTATTGTCCTGCTTGATCTTGTGTGAGGACAGATAATGCTGTACCTTCGCGTTCAGTGACGAAAAGTGTAAAAGACTTACTGTAGTTCGGTGTAGCTAGAACTGGAGCTTGACATAGGGCTTTCTTTAACTCATTGAAACTAAGTGTATGTTCAGATGTCCAAGGGAGGACAGTCGATACGGCTGCCTCCTGTGTCATTAACTGTATCAGTGGCTTGGCTAGAAATGCATACTGAGGAATCCATTGTCTGCAATAAGAAGTAAGGCCGATAAAAGCACGTACCTCCTTCTGGGTCTTGGGCTGGGGAAGACTCGCTATTAACTGGATACGGTCTGGTGTCAACTGCCTACCCCTCTTGGACAGTAAGTGTCCTAAGTAGACCACTTGCTGGACACAGAATTGAAGCTTCGAAGGGGACACCTTGTGTCCCATCTCGGCTAGGAAATACAAGACCGTAAGGGATGCTCGCTCGCAAGCACATTCAGAACGGGCTGTGATCAGTAGATCATCGACATACTGGAGCAGGGCAGTGTCAGTTGGCATGTGAATGTTGTCTAGTTGTCTCTTGAGTGCTTGACTGTAAATACTAGGACTTTCTGTGAAACCTTGAGGAGCGCGTGTGAACATATAGCTCCTTCCATTTAAACAAAATCCGAAAAGGAACTGGCTGTCTGGATGAATGGGAACACTGAAAAATGCGTTCTTGAGGTCTATGACTGTAAAAAATGAGGCTTCGGAATCAATGGCTGTCAACAGGGAAGAGATATCTGGGACAACTGGATACTGCGGAATAATACATTTATTAAGTTCTCGGAGATCAATCACTAATCGATATACTGGAGGTGCATTTGGATCAGTACGTTTCATGACAGGAATGATCGGAGAATTGCATACATTGGAGTCAGTTTCTACAACTACTCCTTGAGCCTTGAGCTCGTCAATAATTTTGGATAAGGCTGCTACAGCCTCAGGTGGCAATCTGTACTGTCTGATTCGTGGTAACACTACACCTGGCTTGAGAGTCACACGATGGGGTGTGATTTGCATAAAGCCGACATCAGTTGGACCTTGCGCCCATAGATGCTGCGGAACATTAGACAATCTGGGATCAAAATCTCGTAATACATAGTGACCCTTGAAGTCACGTAGGAACAATCGTATTCCCTCTGGGGAACAGCATATAACTGCACCTAATTCTTTCAGTGTTTTAATGCCTAACAGATTTTCTGGACATGACTTAGTAAGTAACAGATCAGTAGTGCGGGACAATGGACCTACTTCTAGAGTAACTGGCTTTGATATCTCATTTACGATAGGTTTTCCTGAAAATCCAAGGGAAACATTTCTAGAGCCTGAGAGCGGAGCCCCTGGAACTTCGGCGTGACTGATGGTGGTCCTACTTGCCCCTGTATCAATCAAAAACTTTCTGTCTTTCCCTAATACTTGACTGTGAACATAGGGACCTTCTTGATCTACAGGTATCTCGATGAGAGGCAAGCCTACCTCCCTCTCTAGGCTGTTTCATGAATATGGCTGATACTCTGGATACTCAGACTGCGCCTACTGGTACATCTGCTGTGTAACATGCTGTGTTGCAGCGATGGGCTGCGGTACAGTAACTGTCTGTGGTGCATTCTGTGGCTGAGAAGTCTGTGAAACTTGCTCTTGTCTAGGCGGACGTGGTCTTTCTTTAGTCTTACCGGTAGCTATGTTGTGTTTCAGAACTGCACACTCGTTTATAAAATGACCTGGCTGTTTACAATAATTGCAGTTTCCAGGATGACTGGCTTGATTCGGACCCCTCTTCTGACTGTCTTGAGGAACGGATTGTGCAACTAGTACTTTCATTTTCGTGTCTTTCATACGTTTCCTTTCGTGTTCTTGTTCTTCTCTGATTCTATTCTGGTGATATTGAAGCATCTGTAACATTTGGGACGGGGTATTAGCTTGCCAGGTACTTTCGACTTTCCAAACTCGGTTTTTAATTTGCGGACTTGAATTCTCGACTAATTTAGTAACAAAAAGATGAGGGTATGACTCACTACTTGTCTTGAGGCCACTGTTTATGGTAAAACATTTCTCAAATCTGGAATAATAATCACTAATATCTTCGTCTTGTTTCTGTTTACAGGCTGAGATTGCATCCCAGTCTTCCTTTCTAGTTGTCAATAATCTGGGTAAAACTTGTATTAATAATTCTGGTAATTCTTTACATTTATCTCCAAGACCGGTACCTGGTACTCGTGCCTTGTCTTCAGCTTCTAGAACTGCCCAATCGATCTTTTTCTCTCCCACCTCCTATTCTTTTTCCTTGAGTTTCTCATATACCCCTGCGGGCAACAAGACTTTTAACATTTTAATGATATCTGGATACGTGTATTCTCCCATACGGAGCATGTCTTTTAATTCTCGGTGGAACCCTGCTGGATCTTTATCATGACAGGGAATTAATTTTTTCATCTCTAAGAGTTCTATCTTTGTGATCGGGGTGTAAACAAACACTCGTTGCATTTCACCACCGTCTGTCTTGACTGGATGTACTTCTCTTAACGGATTCTGTCTGTCTATGTAAAAGGGTTTACTTTCTGGGGGTGAGACATGAACAAAATGCGGGTTCAAAAACGTTCTATATTTGTGGCGCTGTTCTAGAATGACACTAATTAAATCGGTACCTAAACCTTTCCATTTATACTGGAGTAACTCATTCAGGACATCGTGTAACGGACCTGGATCAGAATGTTGACCCTCATACAATGTAATGAGGTGCTGGATCATATACATACCCGCCAGTCGCTGCTCGGCTGGGGGCATTTTCAGAAACATTTGTGCCACTATTTCGTCTGGAAAAGTGGTAGAATCAGTAGTCCATCGGACTGCTGATCGGACTAGTTCTTGTTCATGCATAGTACTTAACTCACTATAACCGATTCGTGATTTCAGAATGTGATCGGTAGCTTGAAATACTTGTTCTAGAGAACCTTGTTCTGGTGCTGGATGGTGAAAAATTGACTTGTGTTCTAGGCGCAAATGGCGATCTGGAAATCTAGATTTTCCTACATACGCTATTCTGTCGGGATTCTCGTCCTCTACCTCTTCAGTATCAGAGTTACTTTCTTTCTCGCTTACTTGTGCTGCTTTACGTTGTTCGTGTATCCTTATTATTTCTTTACGAATCTTCTTATACATACTCTCTATACTACTGATGGTTCTGTGCTTACCCTCGGCTATATTATCACTCCGCTTTGTCAGGGTTCTCATTTCGGCTTGATCTTTGGTCGGATAATCTTGTTCTCGTATTAGACAATTAATCAGAAACTTTAATAGCATGAGCTGGACTTCAGCTTTTCTTTGGCACATGACATCACTAATACTTTCTGGATCATTCCCGGTACGGATGAAACGATATACTCTGTCTAGATCTTCTTTCATATCTGGTAGGGTGACTAGATACTCGGTCACCTTTCTTACGCGTAATGAATATAAAACCATACTATCCTCGCCTGGGACTGGATCATAGCCACATTCATTAAGGGCTTTTCTTATTTCTGCAACAGACTGATGCCTGGGCGTACGCTGTGATGCTTGTGCATGTAATTCGGCTAACGTTAAACGCTTGTGTGGCGGCGGGGTTTGAGGAGTACCTCCCCCTGCGGCCCCTAAACTAGAGTCGTCTACTGATGCTCTTCGTCCTGGCAGAGTGGGAAATGGAAATGCAGGCTGGACTTGTATAGCGGGCTGGACCGGGGGTACCGTAACAGGTACTCCGGTGTCTGGAGGAGCGGGAAGTGCCTGATTTACAGGGACTGGCGGAGCAGGAACAGGATTTGCATATTCTGGGACTGTGTCGTCCAAATAGGACGAAATGAAAATATCAGCTGCGGTCGGTTTGTGACGTAGCTTGGTCGGAACTAATGGTGGCGGGAAATTGCTGGATGCCTCCGGGGTCGCTTGTGGCAAGCCCTCGGCAAGAAGAGGATACATACCCTTAATAAGAGCATGCCTCTGTCTGTCTGACTGTTCAGTTTTAACTCGTTCACCAATCTCGATTAGTTCCCTTTCCTGGGCTCGTTCCAAGGATTCTCTACTTAATTCTGACTTTCTGATTTCTTTTTCGGTTCTTTTATGAGATTCTTTGCGCCATAACTCAATGGCATCTTTCTGTGACTGTCTGGCTTTCTTTTTCCATAATGCTTCTTCTACTCTCATGATGCACTCGGCATCCCATGTACCCGATACGGGCCATCTATACTTTTCCTCTAACTGTTTGGTATATTCTACCCATAAATCTAGATACAATATGGCGCTTATGCCATGCTTCTGATACATAAAATGACCTGGACTGTCCCTAGGAGGGACAGGAACTGCTGCTTCTAGCAGACTTTTTCTGGTTTTTAACTGACTCAGTTTTGAAAAGAGTGGCATGACTGAACTATAATCTGGACACAATACAATACACAATGAACACGAGAATCACTTCGCACTCATACCACGACATTAAAATACATGAATAACATTCAGAATAACAGTTCGAACAGAATACTACCTGGAATACGGAAAACAGAATACATGAATTTTCTCGAGAACAGAACTGACTGGAACAGAAACTAGATGCACTGCTGAAACAGTACGAAACTTACCGGTCTCATACAGAGACACGTCAGGACCCGCATCCACCGAAGTGGACACTTCGTTTGTGGGTCTGTGTACCACCAACCCACGGACCAGAGTCAATTAGATTGACCCTGTCTAGATACTACCCCAGCAACGGTACTCACCGGGCAGCAAGAACGGAAGGCCTCGGACTGGACTGGACTGCTTCGACGCCGGACGGACGAACTTCGGACTTCTGTTACGGGTGGGCCTCCAGATACCTCGGACCTTGGACTCTCGGCTTGGGCTCTGGTCGGGACTCGCCGCGTTCCTCCACCGCCTCGTCTGGATGCTGGACCGCCTCCTCCGTCTCCTCCGTGGGCCTGAGGGATACTTGAAGCAGAAATATCTGCACGTGCACGGTATGGTTCCGTCACGGCTGCAGAGGGTCAGGGGGCCGGCGTGGCTTCACCGGCGCGTGGGGAAAGGGCAAGTCCCTGTTCGGGCGCCATTATGTGGTAAATAAATAAATAATACCTCTCTTTTTGAATGCATAAATGAATAACAGATAGCTCAATAAAATAAGAGTCAAGATTCGAGGTAGTAGGAGTTTGCAGGTTTATTACAGCATAAAGGACAGGAACAGGACAACCTGCACAGGAATAGGATGGCAGCGCTGCCGGGGGCAGAATCGGGACAAGGAGTAACTTTTCAATAACAGTGCACGATCATATATACATAACGCAAACACATAGCATTACATTGCAATAGGCGTAGCAGTGGGTGTGGTCAATAGCAGTCGCGAAAGATAAGGGTGAAAGTAGGTGTAACAGAGGCGTATACATAGACATGTGATGCAAACGTAACAGAATATGTCATGAATGGGGCGGAAACATGGAGGGGGCTACCTAAGGAGCCGGGACCTCTGACCTAATGGTGCGCGCAAACTGGCGATGACGTGTTACTAGGAGAAGCTGGGGGCTTCGAACTCTGTGCTAGGAGCAGAGACTGAAGTCTGGAGAGTCAGGGCGACATGTACCTAAGCAGTATCTAGTATCTGATGTTTAGAGAACATGTTGATATGAACTGAGAGTCAGGAGGGGAGAGGCTAACGGACTCTAAGACTGGAGCATGCATTATTCTATATGTAGTGCGTGATGAAGAATATTAAATGACTATTAAAATGCAGTATTTCTCTAACGTGGAGACGTAAAGGCTAGACAATGACGGAAACTATTGATGCGATTCAGTAGCTTTAGGAATGCAGAGAAGGAGGACTGAACTGATAACTGGAATCATAACATACTCTTGGCAGACTCAGAGGCAGAGCCAGGGTGAGCCGGGCACTGCGAGGCAGGAAGTAAGTGAAGGGTCGAGGATACAGGTGGGGGCTGTATCGCTCCTCAGCGAGGCTTCAGGAGACAGGAGACAGGAGCTGAATCTGGTATCCAGGCCCTTCTGAGGCCTAGAAACGGGGACTTTACAATGGAATAACGTACACACTGAGAAACGTGGCAACGTAACTTCACATGGGCCTGATATTCGTAGTATTCACGAGAACTGGAAACTGGCATACTAGAGGTGGACACAACTGTAATTGCGTCTTTAATCGAACATAGGGAATACATATGCATATTAATCATGCACAGATAACATATGATGGATGACGCGTAGGGACACAGAACATGACAAAATTTACTTTTCCACAGATGGACGGAGCGCTTGAGCAAATCAAACACTCACCCCCAGTCAACTGATCTGGGTTCAATCCATCACCATTCTTTAGCTCACTCGGCCACCCCAGTTCAGACATGGCTATATGCAAATCAGTCTGACCCTGTGCCTCATGGGAACAGTCCAGCCCGAACTGCCAAGCCATGTCTTCCCTGGACCGGAAACAAGCATCCTGGGACCGGTTTCGGATTCATAATCCTCATCAGCCAGGCTATCTTGAATCCAGTGGCCAAGTGAGCAAGGGACTCACGTCTGAGCATACCCTGCCACACTTAGGGCGAACAAAGCGATACAAAAGGGGATGATGGACGGAGCGCTTGAGCAAATCAAACACTCACCCCCAGTCAACTGATCTGGGTTCAATCCATCACCATTCTTTAGCTCACTCGGCCACCCCAGTTCAGACATGGCTATATGCAAATCAGTCTGACCCTGTGCCTCATGGGAACAGTCCCGCCCGAACTGCCAAGCCATGTCTTCCCTGGACCGGAAACAAGCATCCTGGGACCGATTTCGGATTCATAATCCTCATCAGCCAGGCTATCTTGAATCCAGTGGCCAAGTGAGGAAGGGACTCACGTCTGAGCATACCCTGCCACACTTAGGGCGAACAAAGCGATACAAAAGGGGATGATGGACGGAGCGCTTGAGCAAATCAAACACTCACCCCTAGTCAACTGATCTGGGTTCAATCCATCACCATTCTTTAGCTCACTCGGCCACCCCAGTTCAGACATGACTATATGCAAATCAGTCTGACCCTGTGCCTCATGGGAACAGTCCAGCCCGAACTGCCAAGCCATGTCTTCCCTGGACCGGAAACAAGCATCCTGGGACCTGTTTCGGATTCATAATCCTCATCAGCCAGGCTATCTTGAATCCAGTGGCCAAGTGAGCAAGGGACTCACGTCTGAGCATACCCTGCCACACTTAGGGCGAACAAAGCGATACAAAAGGGGATGATGGACGGAGCGCTTGAGCAAATCAAACACTCACCCCCAGTCAACTGATCTGGGTTCAATCCATCACCATTCTTTAGCTCACTCGGCCACCCCAGTTCAGACATGGCTATATGCAAATCAGTCTGACCTTGTGCCTCATGGGAACAGTCCGGCCCGAACTGCCAAGCCATGTCTTCCCTGGACCGGAAAAAAGCATCCTGGGACCGGTTTCGGATTCATAATCCTCATCAGCCAGGCTATCTTGAATCCAGTGGCCAAGTGAGCAAGGGACTCACGTCTGAGCATACCCTGCCACACTTAGGGCGAACAAAGCTCAAACGCTCCGTCCATCATCCCCTTTTGTATCGCTTTGTTCGCCCTAAGTGTGGCAGGGTATGCTCAGACGTGAGTCCCTTGCTCACTTGGCCACTGGATTCAAGATAGCCTGGCTGATGAGGATTATGAATCCGAAACCGGTCCCAGGATGCTTGTTTCCGGTCCATGGAAGACATGGCTTGGCAGTTCGGGCTGGACTGTTCCCATGAGGCACAGGGTCAGACTGATTTGCATATAGCCATGTCTGAAATGGGGTGGCTGAGTGGGCTAAAGAATGGTGATGGATTAAACCCAGATCAGTTGACTGGGGGTGAGTGTTTGATTTGCTCAAACGCTCCGTCCATCATCCCTTTTTGTATCGCTTTGTTCGCCCTAAGTGTGGCAGGGTATGCTCAGACGTGAGTCCCTTGCTCACTTGGCCACTGGATTCAAGATAGCCTGGCTGATGAGGATTATGAATCCGAAACCGGTCCCAGGATGCTTGTTTCCGGTCCATGGAAGACATGGCTTGGCAGTTCGGGCTGGACTGTTCCCATGAGGCACAGGGTCAGACTGATTTGCATATAGCCATGTCTGAAATGGGGTGGCTGAGTGGGCTAAAGAATGGTGATGGATTAAACCCAGATCAGTTGACTGGGGGTGAGTGTTTGATTTGCTCAAACGCTCCGTCCATCATCCCTTTTTGTATCGCTTTGTTCGCCCTAAGTGTGGCAGGGTATGCTCAGACGTGAGTCCTTTGCTCACTTGGCCACTGGATTCAAGATAGCCTGGCTGATGAGGATTATGAATCCGAAACCGGTCCCAGGATGCTTGTTTCCGGTCCATGGAAGACGTGGCTTGGCAGTTCGGGCTGGACTGTTCCCACGAGGCACAGGGTCAGACTGATTTGCATATAGCCATGTCTGAAATGGGGTGGCTGAGTGGGCTAAAGAATGGTGATGGATTAAACCCAGATCAGTTGACTGGGGGTGAGTGTTTGATTTGCTCAAACGCTCCGTCCATCATCCCCTTTTGTATCGCTTTCTCTCCTAATAGCCTTGTTCGGGAGGCGCATGTCCACACATAGGCGTATGGCACCACGTTGCTTGGGCTCGGTACGATAACTAGCAGTGATACCCACGGGGTAGGCCCCGGCACTTTCTCGATCACCCTGGCCTTTTCTAGCTTCTACAGTTCTGCCTCGACCAGCGGCCGGATATGGAATGGTACTCTTCTGTCGCATTTGGCCACAGGCTTAATTGCTTTGTCGATGTGTAGTTTGACCTTCATGCCCTTTAGGCAACCCAGGCCTTTAAATAGCCCCAGAAATTCAGCCATGATGTCATCTGCGTGCAACTGGTGTATCTGTCATGTGAACATGACTAACCCCAGATCCTCCGCCGAATGGCAGTCCAGTAGTGTTCCGCGCTGTCTTTCGTCACATGGAATTTCGTTGTCGCGGATATCTCCCCATGCATTACCTCCACCTCAATTACGCCCTGTAGCGGGATGGGTGTATCTCGCCATACGTGAAGATCCTCGCTTTTGTGCTGAGTAGTGGTAGTCTTGGTTTGAGTTGTCTGTAATGCTCGGCGTCTAGGATGTTAAATCGATACTCCTGTGTCTATGAGTGCAGTGCGTTTGTTCTCGCCTATGCATATCTAGCACATTGGTGGTGGTCTCCTCCTTGGATTCATTCTTCCTGTGTAAGAAATAACAAACACCTCGTCGTCCTCATCATCATCCGTGATTTTCATCCTCTGGCATAGACTCTCCACGTCGTCTGTAGCCTCCACCATTTGAACAACGTGCTAGTTGGACCTGAATTTCTTTGCTTTGCTCCTTGGGGTGGGCGTTCTTGCCCCACTCCTGCACACCTTTTCAAAGTGTCCTACTTTGTCATAACGCAGACAGTTTTCCTTGTTCAGGGCATCCATGCAGTAGATGAATGGCCAGTCTGCAGCTTCCACATCCTCGGCCTCCTGAGCGCCCACTCACACTACCTCTACATCTTCCTGATCCCTTACACATGTCATCCACCCTTCCGTCCTTGACTGTGATGGGGTGTGCCTATAGATGTCCCGGTGTTCTTCGTGCTTGCGCTGACTCAATTTCCCCTGCTTGTGTGTCCGCCAATTCATGAGATCTCCCTAGCACTAGGATATCATCCAGTGATATTCCTTGTTGTCGCAAAATTAGCATCTGTAGATTCGATGATTTACATCCTTTAATTAGCTGAGCCCTTATTTCTAGCTGTTTGTCGATTCCTGTGCTGGAACTTGCCAGTTTTCTTAGAGGCGCGAAGAATAATGTCTACTGATTCTTCCTCCCTTTGCTTTGACAGTCGCAGCTTGAAGTGTTCAAAATCAGGGTTCACCTGCAGGTCAAAGTAGTGGTCCAGCGCTCTTACTGCTTTTGTTATATTTCATATTGGTACTCTAATATAGGTTCAGGGAACATCGTACACTTTCCCTACATCAGCTCCCGTTATTTCATATGAACGAGCCTCATAAGGACATCACGCCTTATAAGGTCTTCAGCCTTTTATGGACTAAACCTTTCACCTAGTTCTATGACGAGCGTGGATTTTGCTCGATCGATATTGCTAAGACGTCATCCTGAGCACAAGGACATCACGCCTTATAAGGTCTGCAGCCTTTTATGGACTAAAGCTTTCACCTAGTTCTATGACGAGCATGGGTTTTGCCCGATCGATATTGCTAAGACGTCATCCTTAGCACATATGAATAATTAATGAGTACACTCTCCAGGAGGTACACTTCACCTCTCCCATTGACGCACAAGGTTTAATCTCCAACGTCCTCCTCATACTGAACAATGGGTAACACACGTACATAGACGGTATAAATACAGCACCTCTTGCTATCAGAGAGCAGGAGGGAACTGAGACGTCAAGGCCGACACACTGACCAGAGACGTTGCAGCTCTGACATGCCATCGCTCCACCTGACAGTGGTCTGACGATCCCTTGTGGGGTGTCCAGCTCAAGTACAGGACGAAGTCCCACACTTTCAATATTCAGGTATGGGGGTTTCACTAAATCCTAGCGGGATTCTTGGCTCTTAGGCTTAGGCTCTGTAGCACCTACTCACATGCTAGGTACACTTAGGTACATCTAGTCAGACATTTTAGGAGTACGCACTTTATTTTATAAATGCATTCTATATTCATGTATAGTTTCATGACTGTTGCAAAATGGTAGAACAATACTATTTCTTTTTATTCACTGTACTGCTGGTTCTATATCTCTGCTACTGTGTTACAGCTGTAACAGTGCACTTATTGTACATGAGAAGAACTACTGTACAATAAATTCTTATTGTTAACACGTTCGACTATTTCTTCTCTGTATCTCTCTGAGAGCAAAACAAGCAAACACGAGTGACTGGGTGAAAAGTAATATATTGTTATCACGAGTCTCAGGTTCTTGTGTTCTGAGGTTGCCAAAAACTAATCTCTCTGATAATAGGAGATTCTAGTGGTACTGCGAGCTAGCTAATGCAAACCATAGGCTAACATATTCGGTGGAGGTGTCCAGACTCAGTTTGCCACCAAGCCCACAGTATATGTTGGGCCATATGTATCAAGCAAATTCGCATTCGCAAAGGCCGAAATTCGCAGAATTTCCGGGTTAGCGAATGCGAATGTGCTAAACGGCATGTATGAATGCAAAAGCCATTGAATATAAGGAATCGCAAAAAATGCGATTCTTCATTTAGCGAAATGGGGCATTCTGCGAAAAATTAGCGATATTGCACATGTGCGAATTTCCATTTTGCGAAAATCACAAATGGAAAATCGCAAATGTAGGAAATCGCATAAAAATCGCAGAGTAGCATTTTTCGCATTATAAAGAATCGCAATGATATGTATGAAAAAATCGCAATTAGCGAATTTCGAAAAATCACAAAATACAGAATCGCAATTACCACCAAGTAGGAGCAGGTGGTAACCAGGTGCAAACTATTTAAGCAGCAACAGAATTAAAAAAACTGTTTACCACAATGGCGGGGCTTTACATCATAGCTAGGAGGATGCGTTTGAGAGCTGCTGCACAGAGGAGGCTACGGCAGGAGAGGATATTCCGTTTGCGCGTCAGCATCTCCCAGCGCCTTGAGGAGGAGCTCTACACCCATTACAGGCTTGAGGAAGACAGCATAAAGGATTTAATTGCAGAACTCAGACCCTACCTTGAACACCCAACACGCAGGACAAATGCCATCCCCACTGAAATACAGGTCCTGTGTTCATTACACCTGTTGGCCTCTGGAAGTTTTCAGGGGGTGATTGCGTCAGCAGGAGGGGTGTCACAAAGTGTCCTTTCGCGATTCTTCCATGCCTTCCTAGATGCCATGGTTCAGAGGATGCAACATCACATTTACTTTCCCAGCACACCTCCGGCTATAGCACAGACAAAGCAGGACTTTTATCAAATATCGCATTTCCCACACGTGATAGGATGTATTGATGCCACATATATTGCTATATCCCCCCTCAAGCAATGAATACATATTTAGAAACCAGAAATGCTACCACTCCCTGAACATTCGGGTGGTGTGTGATGCCAAACACATCATTACTGACATCGTAGCAAAGTACCCTGGCAGCACACATGATGCATTCATCTTCCGACACAGTGGGATATATCGTAGACTCTCAAGAGGGGAGTTTGGCGAGGGATACCTACTCGGTTAATACCTTTAGACATAGGGGTCATTAGTACCAACTACCATGTGTATGTCACAGGCTAACATATTTTTATCTAACCCACAGGTGACAGTGCTTATGCAGTACGGGATTTCATCTTGACTCCATACCTCAATCCCAACAATGCAAGTGAACGCAGGTACAACAGGGCACACATTGCTACCAGAGGCACCATTGAACGGACATTTGGGATCCTGAAAAGCAGATTCCGGTGCCTCCATAAAAGTGGAGGTGCACTCCAATACAGCCCCAATACGTGTTGTAAAATAGTGGTGGCTTGTGCCATGCTCCATAATATTGCCACAAGAAAAGGGACACCAGTGGAGCTGAGTGACTCAGGATCCTCTGACGTAGAGGGGCCTGGACCTGGACGTATGGTAGCTGGTAGAGCTGTTGCAGCGGCTGGCCACCAGAGGCGTGATGAGATTACGCGTAACTATATCTAGGTAAGGAAAAACGACACAATGCCAAGTAATGAAAGTGTGAATGTTGTTTTTAATCCTTAATAGCAGGATATGTATCAACAGAAAACGTACAGTAGTCATACAAGATATATTTTGCACATGTTTCATTCACAGTGCTCAGAAAAGTAAAGGAGTGACTCACAAGTTAAATGATGCACAGCTTAATGTTCATTTGAAGCGGTAGCCCTATTGGTTCTGCCACTACGCGTTTCTCTAAGGTTGGCGGTGGGGTGGTGCTGCTCCGAACTGACTGATTATCTTCTTCACTTGGAGTCATTACTCCCGGCCCTGTTGTGCGTACTTGGCGCAACTCATCCACAGCAGTGGTCACATGCAAAAGCGCATTTGCTATGTCTTGTGCAGCATGTGTGAATTGCCGCTGCATCTCAATGCTGCACCTGACCTGGATGCTAGATGTAGCCGCCAAGCGGTTGATGGCCCGGGTGTACCTATCTTGGCGTTGCCAACCTCTGCGCCTAGCACTACCCTCTGTACGCAATTCCTCGCATACCACCTGTAGGCCATCCTTCAGGTCATTCCTGAGGGACTACGGAAGCCCTCCCTCACCTCCCTTTGTAAAAGTTTAATGTTTTTTGCCTGCAGGCGCTGCACCTGCAACATGTTGAGTTCCAGTCCTGCAAAAAATTATTCCTCGCCTCACCCTTCAACATTGTTGGACGTGCGTCGTCTGCGCCTGGCTGCACTTCGTGGGACATGCTGGTTTGTTGCAGGTCCATGTTGCTGTGGCTGTGTGTCCACATTGGTTACATTTTCACCACTTGCATCAGCGTCATCCTGAATTGGCGCAAGTGGTCTGACAATGTGTCTCCTTCTTTGTCTGTGAGTGGTCACAGGGCTGTCCTCCCCATCTGTGTTCACATCTTGGCCGGCATCTCCTATACTCTCAACGACTGCCCCACTGCCTGAGGGCTGTGTCGAAGATGGTGCTGTGGACAGAACAGCACACTTTAATTGACTTTACTAAATTGCACTGTATAAATAACATTTTCACACCTATTTCATTTACATTGGTCTCTTGTTTCACTGTCAAGACCGCCAGTATATATGTTTGACTGTTTTAGCTGCAATTTTGACACTTTGATTTACATGTGACTACATCTCCCATGATGCATTGCTGTCTGCCTGTGTGCCTGCTCTGGACTACCTATCTTGTTTCATGACCCTGGCTCACTGCTGGGGGGTGTTGGGGTATGAGGGCATGGTTCTTACCTTTTCCAGGTGCTGGCTGGTTAGAGCTGTCCAAATCAGCCACTCCTCCCACACTCTCTGGTTGCAGGGTCCCCTCCACCAGTTCCTCCAGGGGTGTGGAATCAGAAACAGATGAGGTCCCACCACCTGTTATCCTGGACTGCTCCAGCCTGGCAGCTCGTTTTTCCTTGGAGCGCAGGCGCAGGTCGTACCAGCGCTTTCTGAGGTCCTCCACACACCGGGGTGTCACACCCACAGCATTCACCTTGTGCTGGATTTCTTCCCAGATCCTCCTTTTGTGACTCTCTGGCACCTCCCTGGATTTCCTTCTAAAAAGTAATTCATGGTTTGACACCATTTCATGAATCAGAGCCTCCAATTCTGCCCCAGAAAACTTTTGTTTTCTTTTCCTTGAGCTTTCACTCTCCTGCTGCTGGGATTGCTGCCTGTGCGTGGCTCCACTCTCAGCCATGTTTCTCCAGGTGCACACTGCACTGTTCCAAACACACCTTCACTCTGCCTCTGAATCAGGAACTCAGGTGCAGCATGGGTAGTCAATCACTTCCTGGTTGTGATGTCATCATGCTGCACCAGAGTTCCTGATTGGCTCATTTGCGAAATTCGCAAAATTGCGATTTTTCGCACAAATTGCGATTTTTCAAAGCGATTTGCCATTTTTATAGCGATTTGCCATTTTTATAGCGATTTTGCATATTAAGCGATTCCTACAAGTTAAGAAATCGCATTTGGGGAAATCGCAAATAAATAGCGATTTTTAAGGAATCGCTAATTATTTGCGATTTCTTTCATACATACCAATTTGCGATTCTGAATGTGCGATTTGGTAAAAATGGCAATTTCAGAATCGCAATTCGGTACTTTCATACATATGGCCCGTTATCTGTAAACATCATAGGTCCTACATGACAGGGTACTATTGAGACTACACTACACTTTCTCATAGTCATTTCTTTCGCTGGTATATGGGAGTTCTTGGAACAACTCATAGAGTTCATCACCTCCCATGTGTAACATGGTGCACCGTTTTACTGCGCCGTTTGTTTCACGCTCTGAGATTAAATAGTTTTCTAACTGTCCTATCCATTTGCGCCATCTCTGCTCTGCTGTGGCTGGATCCACCAGTTGACTGAATAGTGGTAACGCATTCAGCGTAGTACGTGTGCCTTGTTCGCCAGCCCCTGGGCGCTTCCTTCTGCTTGCACTGAAATTACGCTTAAATGTGCTCGGCTCTTGGCTGCCCTGGCTTCCTTATTGTTTTCTTGTGCTGTGACGCCCTGGCTTCACCTTGCTCTCATGTCCTTCTCTAGGCCTTCTGTGTGACACTAACCTTCTGGGGACTTGACCACGTATACTTTCCACCACACTTGTGGCTCTTTTGAAATGGCTCTTCCTCTCATCTGTGTTCGCAATTCTTTTTTTTGTTGCACTTTTCACTTTTTTTATTAGTTGCCAAGGGCACCCTGCTGTGTACTCCGGCTGCACGCTATACCGCCACCTGCCTCCTCTCTCTGTACCTGTCACTGCTGCCTCATGTGCTCCCCGGCCATTGTTGCTGCCTCCCCACTGCCCTCTCTCGTTACTTCTTAGAGAATGAAGCCGGCTCCGCTCGCTGAAAGTGGTGTGCCTCAGGTACACCACACGTGCGTCGCTACGCACTCACCCGCTGGGCCCCCTTCCGGGTGATTGCTGCATCACCAACAGCTTCACGTGGACTTGCAACGCCGCACCTTTTCAGCGAGCCTCCTCAGCACGTCGCCTGCCTCACGGTCTGCCCTACGTTCTTTATCGCCACTCCTCACTTCCTGGCTGTGGACATGATGGATTCTGTGCCATCGGATGCCACTCCCGCTCAGTCGGTAAGCTCGTCCCTCTTCCACGCTGCTGGTTCTTTCCGCCTCATAACCAATGTAGTGGGGCACAACCAGGGGCGCAGATTGGGGCAACCAGTTAGGCCACGGGCCTGCAGCATGCAAAGTAAGGAGGAAACAACACACTGAGGGGCCGATTAGGATGGCGGACGGACTTGCGTCCGTCCGCCACCCCTGAGTTGGAGGGACCGTCCGCATGGGCAGCGGCGGTCCCTCCATAGCAATTAGGATGTGACCGCCACCCTGGCGGTCACATCCTGTATGTTTTACATTGCGGCGGATGCTGCTTGAAGCAGCATCCGCCGCAATGCAAAAAACGAAAGGTGTGCATTTGCATGCACAAAGCGGCAGGCACCGCGCGGTGCCTGCCGCTTCGTGCACGCAAGGGCAGGGGGGTACCATAGGTACCCCCCATGTGCACCCCCCACGCAACCTTCACCCAGGGGGCCCGCAACGGGCCCCCAAAGTGACTGTCCGTATGCTTTTCCACGGCGGAAAAGCCGCCGCAGAAAAGCATGACTCACCCTGCATCCTAATATGGCTGGCGGTGTCTGATAGACACCGCCAGCCATGTTATTGCTTTTCCGCCGTGGTCGCCTTCCGACCGCGGCGGAAAAGCGGCGGACGGATTGGGAGACCCACCAGCCATCCTGATTTGGCGGTGGGTCTTTCAGGCCTCCTCAGCGGATTTCCCGCATACTCCGGGCCGGCGGTGGCTTCCGCCGGCCCGGAGTATGCGGGAAATCCGCCATCCTAATGACCCCCTTAGTACTTTCGCTGTGCAGTCAGCCACAAGCGCTGATGTCACCTTTATTTTATACTCCCTGTCCCACGCCCAGCCCAGGAAGTTAATTGTTGTTACAATGGTGGGGTCAAGCCAGGTCGCTCACTACAGTTGAGACATGATGGAAAGTGAAGAAAGCAATACAAAATGCACACAACCATGGAAAATAGCATCTCCAAAGAGCTGAGGCTGCTAAACCGCCCCTGATTGTGTTATGTAGCTGCTACAAGATTTTATTTTATTTCAACTTTTATTCCTTTCTATGGATTCAATAGCAACAAGACTTGGAGGAATCCAGTAGCGAAACGCATGTATTGAAAGTGCAGAAAAATGTGCGATCAGCGAAAATTAAGGAAGGGTACAGAGCAGATGAAATTAATGCTAAAATAGTTGGTGAAAGTCCAGAACTAAATGAAACATCTGCAAATACAATGCCAAAATAACTATTAAAAGTAGTTTGAGATCAAAATAACCCATAAAAATATATTTAAAAACTTTGATCACCAAAACAAAAAGTGAGCCAGTTAGATGATTTGAGATGCTATTTTACAGACACCACTGAATGCAATTCCCACAAATGAGGTGGTGAAGTAAATAACAGAAAAGTAATTGAAATGAAACACTCCCTCTGCCGTTTAGAAGAAATCTGGCCAAAGGACAAACTTGCCAAGGACCAACTGGCCAAGGTCAATTAGAAAACCTTTAATAACGAAACTAAGTAAGTGGTGAAAAGTACAAAGAGTCAGTAGTGTAGCTAGTGTGTCTTGGGCCTTAGTGCAAGGAAGGAAATGAGCTCCTTGGTGCTGTTAGAATGATAAAATACAACAATAGGCAAGGTTCTGCCTCTGGGCCCTTGTGCCACTGCACCTGCTGCACCAATGAAAGTTAATCCCCTGCAAAGACTGCATATTTTTCATAAAAAATACTGTAGGCAGATAACTTTTCAAAATAAATCTTTGTGGTCATAAATGAGCACTGTGTTGACTGCCAACTCTGAATTACATAGTAATCACTATGCTGAACCTTTTTAAAAATAAATGCATAACACAATAGCTCTATCAAACTCACAGACAGTTTGGTGCACGAAGGTGGAGCAGACTCTATTAATAGCCCATCAGGTTCACAGGTGTTCTCTTATCTTGCTCTGGAAAAGTAAAGTGACTGGTTTGGTACAGATGTTCTTCCAGCAATGCTACATAAAGAATTACTGGCTACATAAAGGACAATAAAGTGAAAAGTCTATGGGTCGCACACTTCTGACCTCACCAGCGGGTGTAACCCTCGAGCATCATGATAAATGCAGTCTTTAGGCGTGTGCGCCTTTCGTAGCTCTGGACGTGTAACAGGCAAAGTTGCAGCACCAACTCTGTACACCGGTGTTTCGGAATTGTTGTTCCTCATCAGCAGAGTGTAGGTATTTTCTGGGATTACTGGATAGGTCGCCAAAGTATTAACAGGTTTGGTACACCTGGTGGCACGAAGATGCGGTGCCCGAGCTCGTCAGCTCCAAGGTTCAAGGGAACCATATAAAGTGAAAAGTCTATGGGTCGCACACTTCTGACCTCACCAGCGGGTGTAACCCTCGAGCATCATGGTAAATGCAGTCTTTAGGCGTGTGCGCCTTTCGTAGCTCTGGACGTGTAACAGGCAAAGTTGCAGCACCAACTCTGTACACCGGTGTTTCGGAATTGTTGTTCCTCATCAGCAGAGTGTAGGTATTTTCAGGGATTACTGGATAGGTCGCCAAAGTATTAATAGGTTTGGTACCCCTCGTGGCACGAAGATGCGGTGTCCTGGGGTTCACCCGCTGGTGGGTGGAGTCGGAGTGCGACCTTGGACTTTTCAGTTAAATTGGCTCCCTTGAGCTACGAGCTGACGAGCTCTGATCACGCACCCACGCGCCTTGAGAGGTATCAAACCTGAGAACACTTGGCAGCCTGCACAGCAAACCCCAATGAATCCTACACTCTGCGGATGAGGAACAATAATTCCGAAACACCGGTGTCCAGAGTTGGTGCTGCAACCTTGCAAAAACACACGAATCTTCAAAAAGCGCACACGCTACAAAGACTACATCTACCATGATGCTCCTGGGGTTCATCCGCTGGTGGGTGGAGTCGGAGTGCGACCTTAGACTTTTCAGTTAAATTGGCTCCCTTGAGCTACGAGCTGACGAGCTCTGATCACGCACCCACGCGCCTTGAGAGGTATCAAACCTGAGAACAATTGGCAGCCTGCACAGTAAACCCCGAAGAATCCTACACTCTGCTGATGAGGAACAATAATTCCGAAACACCGGTGTCCAGAGTTGGTGCTGCAACCTTGCAAAAACACACAAATCTTCGAAAAGCGCACACGCTACAAAGACTGCATCTACCATGATGCTCCTGGGGTCCACACGCTGGTGGGTGGAGTCGGAGTGCGACCTTAGACTTTTCAGTTAAATTGGCTCCCTTGAGCTACGAGCTGACGAGCTCTGATCACGCACCCACGCGCCTTGAGAGGTATCAAACCTGAGAACACTTGGCAGCCTGCACAGCAAACCCCGAAGAATCCTACACTCTGCTGATGAGGAACAATAATTCCGAAACACCGGTGTCCAGAGTTGGTGCTGCAACCTTGCAAAAACACATGAATCTTCGAAAAGCGCACACGCTACAAAGACTGCATCTACCATGATGCTCCTGGGGTTCACCCGCTGGTGGGTGGAGTCGGAGTGCGACCTTAGACTTTTCAGTTAAATTGGCTCCCTTGAGCTACGAGCTGACGAGCTCTGATCACGCACCCACGCGCCTTGAGAGGTATCAAACCTGAGAACACTTGGCAGCCTGCACAGCAAACCCCGAAGAATCCTACACTCTGCTGATGAGGAACAATAATTCCGAAACACCGGTGTCCAGAGTTGGTGCTGCAACCTTGCAAAAACACACGAATCTTCGAAAAGCGCACACGCTACAAAGACTGCATCTACCATGATGCTCCTGGGGTTCACCCGCTGGTGGGTGGAGTCAGAGTGCGACCTTAGACTTTTCAGTTAAATTGGCTCCCTTGAGCTATGAGCTGACGAGCTCTGATCACGCACCCACGCGCCTTGAGAGGTATCAAACCTGAGAACACTTGGCAGCCTGCACAGCAAACCCCGAAGAATCCTGCACTCTGCAGATGACGAACAATAATTCCGAAACACCGGTGTCCAGAGTTGGTGCTGCAACCTTGCAAAAATACACGAATCTTTGAAAAGCGCACACGCTACAAAGACTGCATCTACCATGATGCTCCTGGGGTTCACCCGCTGGTGGGTGGAGTCGGAGTGCGACCTTAGACTTTTCAGTTAAATTGGCTCCCTTGAGCTACGAGATGACGAGCTCTGATCACGCACCCACGCGCCTTGAGAGGTATCAAACCTGAGAACACTTGGCAGCCTGCACAGCAAACCCCGAAGAATCCTACACTCTGCTGATGAGGAACAATAATTCCGAAACACCGGTGTCCAGAGTTGGTGCTGCAACCTTGCAAAAACACACAAATCTTCGAAAAGCACACACGCTACAAAGACTGCATCTACCATGATGCTCCTGAGGTTCACCCGCTGGTGGGTGGAGTCGGAGTGCGACCTTAGACTTTTCAGTTAAATTGGCTCCCTTGAGCTACGAGCTGACAAGCTCTGATCACGCACCCACGCGCCTTGAGAGGTATCAAACCTGAGAACACTTGGCAGCCTGCACAGCAAACCCCGAAGAATCCTACACTCTGCTGATGAGGAACAATAATTCCGAAACACCGGTGTCCAGAGTTGGTGCTGCAACCTTGCAAAAACACACGATTCTTCGAAAAGCGCACACGCTACAAAGACTGCATCTACCATGATGCTCCTGGGGTTCACCCGTTGGTGGGTGGAGTCGGAGTGCGACCTTAGACTTTTCAGTTAAATTGGCTCCCTTGAGCTACGAGCTGACGAGCTCTGATCACGCACCCACGTGCCTTGAGAGGTATCAAACCTGAGAACACTTGGCAGCCTGCACAGCAAACCCCGAAGAATCCTACACTCTGCTGATGAGGAACAATAATTCCGAAACACCGGTGTCCAGAGTTGGTGCTGCAACCTTGCAAAAACACACGAATCTTCAAAAAGCGCACACGCTACAAAGACTGCATCTACCATGATGCTCCTGGGGTTCACCCGCTGGTGGGTGGAGTCGGAGTGCGACCTTAGACTTTTCAGTTAAATTGGCTCCCTTGAGCTATGAGCTGACGAGCTCTGATCACGAACCCACGCGCCTTGAGAGGTATCAAACCTGAGAACACTTGGCAGCCTGCACAGCAAACCCCAAAGAATCCTGCACTCTGCTGATGACGAACAATAATTCCGAAACACCGGTGTCCAGAGTTGGTGCTGCAACCTTGCAAAAATACACGAATCTTTGAAAAGCGCACACGCTACAAAGACTGCATCTACCATGATGCTCCTGGGGTTCACCCACTGGTGGGTGGAGTCGGAGTGCGACCTTAGACTTTTCAGTTAAATTGGCTCCCTTGAGCTACGAGATGACGAGCTCTGATCACGCACCCACGCGCCTTGAGAGGTATCAAACCTGAGAACACTTGGTAGCCTGCACAGCAAACCCCGAAGAATCCTACACTCTGCTGATGAGGAACAATAATTCCGAAACACCAGTGTCCAGAGTTGGTGCTGCAACCTTGCAAAAACACACAAATCTTCGAAAAGCACACACGCTACAAAGACTGAATCTACCTTGATGCTCCTGAGGTTCACTCGCTGGTGGGTGGAGTCGGAGTGCGACCGTAGACTTTTCAGTTAAATTGGCTCCCTTGAGCTACGAGCTGACAAGCTCTGATCACGCACCCACGCGCCTTGAGAGGTATCAAACCCGAGAACACTTGGCAGCCTGCACAGCAAACCCTGAAGAATCCTACACTCTGCCGATGAGGAACAATAATTCCGAAACACCGGTGTCCAGAGTTGGTGCTGCAACCTTGCAAAAACACACGAAACTTCCAAAAGCGCACACGCTACAAAGACTGCATCTACCATGATGCTCCTGGGGTTCACCCGCTGGTGGGTGAAGCCGAAGTGCGACCTTAGACTTTTCAGTTAAATTGGCTCTCTTGAGCTACGAGCTGACGAGCTCTGATCATGCACCCACGCGCCTTGAGAGGTATCAAACCTGAGAACACTTGGCAGCCTGCACAGCAAACCCTGAAGAATCCTAAACTCTGCTGATGAGGAACAATAATTCCGAAACACCGGTGTCCAGAGTTGGTGCTGCAACCTTGCAAAAACACACGATTCTTCGAAAAGCGCACACGCTACAAAGACTGCATCTACCATGATGCTCCTGGGGTTCACCCGTTGGTGGGTGGAGTCGGAGTGCGACCGTAGACTTTTCAGTTAAATTGGCTCCCTTGAGCTACGAGCTGACGAGCTCTGATCACGCACCCACGTGCCTTGAGAGGTATCAAACCTGAGAACACTTGGCAGCCTGCACAGCAAACCCCGAAGAATCCTACACTCTGCTGATGAGGAACAATAATTCCGAAACACCGGTGTCCAGAGTTGGTGCTGCAACCTTGCAAAAACACACGAATCTTCAAAAAGCGCACACGCTACAAAGACTGCATCTACCATGATGCTCCTGGGGTTCACCCGCTGGTGGGTGGAGTCGGAGTGCGACCTTAGACTTTTCAGTTAAATTGGCTCCCTTGAGCTACGAGATGACGAGCTCTGATCACGCACCCACGCGCCTTGAGAGGTATCAAACCTGAGAACACTTGGCAGCCTGCACAGCAAACCCCGAAGAATCCTACACTCTGCTGATGAGGAACAATAATTCCGAAACACCAGTGTCCAGAGTTGGTGCTGCAACCTTGCAAAAACACACAAATCTTCGAAAAGCACAAACGCTACAAAGACTGCATCTACCTTGATGCTCCTGAGGTTCACTCGCTGGTGGGTGGAGTCGGAGTGCGACCGTAGACTTTTCAGTTAAATTGGGTCCCTTGAGCTACGAGCTGACAAGCTCTGATCACGCACCCACGCGCCTTGAGAGGTATCAAACCCGAGAACACTTGGCAGCCTGCACAGCAAACCCTGAAGAATCCTACACTCTGCCGATGAGGAACAATAATTCCGAAACACCGGTGTCCAGAGTTGGTGCTGCAACCTTGCAAAAACACACGAAACTTCCAAAAGCGCACACGCTACAAAGACTGCATCTACCATGATGCTCCTGGGGTTCACCCGCTGGTGGGTGAAGCCGGAGTGCGACCTTAGACTTTTCAGTTAAATTGGCTCTCTTGAGCTACGAGCTGACGAGCTCTGATCATGCACCCACGCGCCTTGAGAGGTATCAAACCTGAGAACACTTGGCAGCCTGCACAGCAAACCCCGAAGAATCCTACACTCTGCTGATGAGGAACAATAATTCCGAAACACCGGTGTCCAGAGTTGGTGCTGCAAACTTGCAAAAACACACGAATCTTCGAAAAGCGCACACGCTACAAAGACTGCATCTACCATGATGCTCCTGGGGTTCACCCGTTGGTGGGTGGAGTCAGAGTGCGACCTTAGACTTTTCAGTTAAATTGGCTCCCTTGAGCTATGAGCTGACGAGCTCTGATCACGCACCCACGCGCCTTGAGAGGTATCAAACCTGAGAACACTTGGCAGCCTGCACAGCAAACCCCGAAGAATCCTGCACTCTGCAGATGACGAACAATAATTCCGAAACACCGGTGTCCAGAGTTGGTGCTGCAACCTTGCAAAAATACACGAATCTTTGAAAAGCGCACACGCTACAAAGACTCCATCTACCATGATGCTCCTGGGGTTCACCCACTGGTGGGTGGAGTCGGAGTGCGACCTTAGACTTTTCAGTTAAATTGGCTCCCTTGAGCTACGAGCTGACGAGCTCTGATCACGCACCCACGTGCCTTGAGAGGTATCAAACCTGAGAACACTTGGCAGCCTGCACAGCAAACCCCGAAGAATCCTACACTCTGCTGATGAGGAACAATAATTCCGAAACACCAGTGTCCAGAGTTGGTGCTGCAACCTTGCAAAAACACACAAATCTTCGAAAAGCACACACGCTACAAAGACTGCATCTACCTTGATGCTCCTGAGGTTCACTCGCTGGTGGGTGGAGTCGGAGTGCGACCGTAGACTTTTCAGTTAAATTGGGTCCCTTGAGCTACGAGCTGACAAGCTCTGATCACGCACCCACGCGCCTTGAGAGGTATCAAACCCGAGAACACTTGGCAGCCTGCACAGCAAACCCTGAAGAATCCTACACTCTGCCGATGAGGAACAATAATTCCGAAACACCGGTGTCCAGAGTTGGTGCTGCAACCTTGCAAAAACACACGAAACTTCCAAAAGCGCACACGCTACAAAGACTGCATCTACCATGATGCTCCTGGGGTTCACCCGCTGGTGGGTGAAGCCGGAGTGCGACCTTAGACTTTTCAGTTAAATTGGCTCTCTTGAGCTACGAGCTGACGAGCTCTGATCATGCACCCACGCGCCTTGAGAGGTATCAAACCTGAGAACACTTGGCAGCCTGCACAGCAAACCCCGAAGAATCCTACACTCTGCTGATGAGGAACAATAATTCCGAAACACCGGTGTCCAGAGTTGGTGCTGCAAACTTGCAAAAACACACGAATCTTCGAAAAGCGCACACGCTACAAAGACTGCATCTACCATGATGCTCCTGGGGTTCACCCGTTGGTGGGTGGAGTCAGAGTGCGACCTTAGACTTTTCAGTTAAATTGGCTCCCTTGAGCTATGAGCTGACGAGCTCTGATCACGCACCCACGCGCCTTGAGAGGTATCAAACCTGAGAACACTTGGCAGCCTGCACAGCAAACCCCGAAGAATCCTGCACTCTGCAGATGACGAACAATAATTCCGAAACACCGGTGTCCAGAGTTGGTGCTGCAACCTTGCAAAAATACACGAATCTTTGAAAAGCGCACACGCTACAAAGACTGCATCTACCATGATGCTCCTGGGGTTCACCCGCTGGTGGGTGGAGTCGGAGTGCGACCTTAGACTTTTCAGTTAAATTGGCTCCCTTGAGCTACGAGATGACGAGCTCTGATCACGCACCCACGCGCCTTGAGAGGTATCAAACCTGAGAACACTTGGCAGCCTGCACAGCAAACCCCGAAGAATCCTACACTCTGCTGATGAGGAACAATAATTCCGAAACACCGGTGTCCAGAGTTGGTGCTGCAACCTTGCAAAAACACACAAATCTTCGAAAAGCACACACGCTACAAAGACTGCATCTACCATGATGCTCCTGAGGTTCACCCGCTGGTGGGTGGAGTCGGAGTGCGACCTTAGACTTTTCAGTTAAATTGGCTCCCTTGAGCTACGAGCTGACAAGCTCTGATCACGCACCCACGCGCCTTGAGAGGTATCAAACCTGAGAACACTTGGCAGCCTGCACAGCAAACCCCGAAGAATCCTACACTCTGCTGATGAGGAACAATAATTCCGAAACACCGGTGTCCAGAGTTGGTGCTGCAACCTTGCAAAAACACACGATTCTTCGAAAAGCGCACACGCTACAAAGACTGCATCTACCATGATGCTCCTGGGGTTCACCCGTTGGTGGGTGGAGTCGGAGTGCGACCTTAGACTTTTCAGTTAAATTGGCTCCCTTGAGCTACGAGCTGACGAGCTCTGATCACGCACCCACGTGCCTTGAGAGGTATCAAACCTGAGAACACTTGGCAGCCTGCACAGCAAACCCCGAAGAATCCTACACTCTGCTGATGAGGAACAATAATTCCGAAACACCGGTGTCCAGAGTTGGTGCTGCAACCTTGCAAAAACACACGAATCTTCAAAAAGCGCACATGCTACAAAGACTGCATCTACCATGATGCTCCTGGGGTTCACCCGCTGGTGGGTGGAGTCGGAGTGCGACCTTAGACTTTTCAGTTAAATTGGCTCCCTTGAGCTATGAGCTGACGAGCTCTGATCACGAACCCACGCGCCTTGAGAGGTATCAAACCTGAGAACACTTGGCAGCCTGCACAGCAAACCCCAAAGAATCCTGCACTCTGCTGATGACGAACAATAATTCCGAAACACCGGTGTCCAGAGTTGGTGCTGCAACCTTGCAAAAATACACAAATCTTTGAAAAGCGCACACGCTACAAAGACTGCATCTACCATGATGCTCCTGGGGTTCACCCACTGGTGGGTGGAGTCGGAGTGCGACCTTAGACTTTTCAGTTAAATTGGCTCCCTTGAGCTACGAGATGACGAGCTCTGATCACGCACCCACGCGCCTTGAGAGGTATCAAACCTGAGAACACTTGGCAGCCTGCACAGCAAACCCCGAAGAATCCTACACTCTGCTGATGAGGAACAATAATTCCGAAACACCAGTGTCCAGAGTTGGTGCTGCAACCTTGCAAAAACACACGAAACTTCCAAAAGCGCACACGCTACAAAGACTGCATCTACCATGATGCTCCTGGGGTTCAACCGCTGGTGGGTGAAGCCGGAGTGCGACCTTAGACTTTTCAGTTAAATTGGCTCTCTTGAGCTACGAGCTGACGAGCTCTGATCATGCACCCACGCGCCTTGAGAGGTATCAAACCTGAGAACACTTGGCAGCCTGCACAGCAAACCCCGAAGATTCCTACACTCTGCTGATGAGGAACAATAATTCCGAAACACCGGTGTCCAGAGTTGGTGCTGCAACCTTGCAAAAACACACGAAACTTCCAAAAGCGCACACGCTACAAAGACTGCATCTACCATGATGCTCCTGGGGTTCACCCGCTGGTGGGTGAAGCCGGAGTGCGACCTTAGACTTTTCAGTTAAATTGGCTCTCTTGAGCTACGAGCTGACGAGCTCTGATCATGCACCCACGCGCCTTGAGAGGTATCAAACCTGAGAACACTTGGCAGCCTGCACAGCAAACCCCGAAGAATCCTACACTCTGCTGATGAGGAACAATAATTCCGAAACACCGGTGTCCAGAGTTGGTGCTGCAAACTTGCAAAAACACACGAATCTTCGAAAAGCGCACACGCTACAAAGACTGCATCTACCATGATGCTCCTGGGGTTCACCCGTTGGTGGGTGGAGTCAGAGTGCGACCTTAGACTTTTCAGTTAAATTGGCTCCCTTGAGCTATGAGCTGACGAGCTCTGATCACGCACCCACGCGCCTTGAGAGGTATCAAACCTGAGAACACTTGGCAGCCTGCACAGCAAACCCCGAAGAATCCTGCACTCTGCAGATGACGAACAATAATTCCGAAACACCGGTGTCCAGAGTTGGTGCTGCAACCTTGCAAAAATACACGAATCTTTGAAAAGCGCACACGCTACAAAGACTGCATCTACCATGATGCTCCTGGGGTTCACCCGCTGGTGGGTGGAGTCGGAGTGCGACCTTAGACTTTTCAGTTAAATTGGCTCCCTTGAGCTACGAGATGACGAGCTCTGATCACGCACCCACGCGCCTTGAGAGGTATCAAACCTGAGAACACTTGGCAGCCTGCACAGCAAACCCCGAAGAATCCTACACTCTGCTGATGAGGAACAATAATTCCGAAACACCGGTGTCCAGAGTTGGTGCTGCAACCTTGCAAAAACACACAAATCTTCGAAAAGCACACACGCTACAAAGACTGCATCTACCATGATGCTCCTGAGGTTCACCCGCTGGTGGGTGGAGTCGGAGTGCGACCTTAGACTTTTCAGTTAAATTGGCTCCCTTGAGCTACGAGCTGACAAGCTCTGATCACGCACCCACGCGCCTTGAGAGGTATCAAACCTGAGAACACTTGGCAGCCTGCACAGCAAACCCCGAAGAATCCTACACTCTGCTGATGAGGAACAATAATTCCGAAACACCGGTGTCCAGAGTTGGTGCTGCAACCTTGCAAAAACACACGATTCTTCGAAAAGCGCACACGCTACAAAGACTGCATCTACCATGATGCTCCTGGGGTTCACCCGTTGGTGGGTGGAGTCGGAGTGCGACCTTAGACTTTTCAGTTAAATTGGCTCCCTTGAGCTACGAGCTGACGAGCTCTGATCACGCACCCACGTGCCTTGAGAGGTATCAAACCTGAGAACACTTGGCAGCCTGCACAGCAAACCCCGAAGAATCCTACACTCTGCTGATGAGGAACAATAATTCCGAAACACCGGTGTCCAGAGTTGGTGCTGCAACCTTGCAAAAACACACGAATCTTCAAAAAGCGCACACGCTACAAAGACTGCATCTACCATGATGCTCCTGGGGTTCACCCGCTGGTGGGTGGAGTCGGAGTGCGACCTTAGACTTTTCAGTTAAATTGGCTCCCTTGAGCTATGAGCTGACGAGCTCTGATCACGAACACACGCGCCTTGAGAGGTATCAAACCTGAGAACACTTGGCAGCCTGCACAGCAAACCCCAAAGAATCCTGCACTCTGCTGATGACGAACAATAATTCCGAAACACCGGTGTCCAGAGTTGGTGCTGCAACCTTGCAAAAATACACAAATCTTTGAAAAGCGCACACGCTACAAAGACTGCATCTACCATGATGCTCCTGGGGTTCACCCACTGGTGGGTGGAGTCGGAGTGCGACCTTAGACTTTTCAGTTAAATTGGCTCCCTTGAGCTACGAGATGACGAGCTCTGATCACGCACCCACGCGCCTTGAGAGGTATCAAACCTGAGAACACTTGGCAGCCTGCACAGCAAACCCCGAAGAATCCTACACTCTGCTGATGAGGAACAATAATTCCGAAACACCAGTGTCCAGAGTTGGTGCTGCAACCTTGCAAAAACACACGAAACTTCCAAAAGCGCACACGCTACAAAGACTGCATCTACCATGATGCTCCTGGGGTTCAACCGCTGGTGGGTGAAGCCGGAGTGCGACCTTAGACTTTTCAGTTAAATTGGCTCTCTTGAGCTACGAGCTGACGAGCTCTGATCATGCACCCACGCGCCTTGAGAGGTATCAAACCTGAGAACACTTGGCAGCCTGCACAGCAAACCCCGAAGATTCCTACACTCTGCTGATGAGGAACAATAATTCCGAAACACCGGTGTCCAGAGTTGGTGCTGCAACCTTGCAAAAACACACGAATCTTCGAAAAGCGCGCACGCTACAAAGACTGCATCTACCATGATGCTCCTGGGGTTCACCCGTTGGTGGGTGGAGTCGGAGTGCGACCTTAGACTTTTCAGTTAAATTGGCTCCCTTGAGCTACGAGCTGACGAGCTCTGATCACGCACCCACGTGCCTTGAGAGGTATCAAACCTGAGAACACTTGGCAGCCTGCACAGCAAACCCCGAAGAATCCTACACTCTGCTGATGAGGAACAATAATTCCGAAACACCGGTGTCCAGAGTTGGTGCTGCAACCTTGCAAAAACACACGAACCTTCGAAAAGCGCACACGCTACAAAGACTGCATCTACCATGATGCTCCTGGGGTTCACCCGCTGGTGGGTGGAGTCGGACTGCGACCTTAGACTTTTCAGTTAAATTGGGTCCCTTGAGCTACGAGCTGACGAGCTCTGATCACGCACCCACGCGCCTTGAGAGGTATCAAACCTGAGAACACTTGGCAGCCTGCACAGCAAACCCCGAAGAATCCTACACTCTGCTGATGAGGAACAATAATTCCGAAACACCGGTGTCCAGAGTTGGTGCTGCAACCTTGCAAAAACACACGAATCTTCGAAAAGCGCACACGCTACAAAGACTGCATCTACCATGATGCTCCTGGGGTTCACCCGCTGGTGGGTGGAGTCTGAGTGCGACCTTAGACTTTTCAGTTAAATTGGCTCCCTTGAGCTACGAGCTGACGAGCTCTGATCACGCACCCACGCGTCTTGAGAGGTATCAAACCTGAGAACACTTGGCAGCCTGCACAGCAAACCCCGAAGAATCCTACACTCTGCTGATGAGGAACAATAATTCCGAAACACTGGTGTCCAGAGTTGGTGCTGCAACCTTCCAAAAACACACAAATCTTAGAAAAGCACAAACGCTACAAAGACTCCATCTACCATGATGCTCCTGGGGTTCACACGCTGGTGGGTGGAGTCGGAGTGCGACCTTAGACTTTTTACATAAAGGACAATATCTACCTGAATGTGGAGACTATTCCAGAAAATGTCAAATTGGCACAGATTGTCCCTTTGCTTAAAAAGACACGTGGTCTAGAATGCGTGGATAATTACAACCAGTCTCCCAATTTCCATATTTAGTAAAAGTGCTGGAACATGTAGCCTTTGAACATATCTTAATATTTGTTGAAGCTCAAAATGTTTCCCAGCCGACACAAGCAGGGTCCTGTATTGGTTGTAGTACAGAAACAGTAATAGCAGTGACTTTGGATGAGCTCCAATGTTGTGCTGCCAAAGACATCCTGGCTGCCCTAATCTGCTGGATTTGTCTGCAGCATCTGATATGGTAGAGGATCATCTCTGTGTAATGTGGTTGGAAGGGAAGTGCCTTAACCTAGTTTCAGAATTTCTTGGACAACAGGGAAACATAAGTGATTGATTACGCAAGATTTAGACCTTGCCTTACCTTCCAAATTTAACACTGATGGTCTTTTATTTGCCTGCTGAAAGTTGTAAAGGGGAATAAACACTTCAAGATTATACTTACAATGTAGTCATACTTAAAGGACCACAGACTCCAAATTCCAATTGATGGATTTTATTATAAGGCCAAAAATAATTGAATGTACATGACAATCAATACAGAGCTGAACCTATGCATATAATTAATTCGGCACAGAAGGCATAGTGTAACATATTCAAGGATTAAAACCCAACACAGGATGGAGGCTGCATTTAGTTCCTTATTCATTAGGAAGGAAAGCACACATTTTCTTTCCCTAAACTACTCCATCAAGGTTCCTGACTGAGTACCCTAACTTCTTCCCAAAGGTGTGAGCACGTGAAGACTTCCTTAGTAGAACTCATGTCAAATGGGTCAAGATAGCTTAAGGCTATGAAGCTCGCTCTTGAGGTGCTCCTTCTCCTCCAAAAATCTAGAATCTGATTTTCTGTCTCTGCACATCATATAAAAAGACACAATTCAGCCCCCTTCGAAATCAATCACACGACGAATCACTTCACTTGTGAGGGTTTCCAGTAGCTTTCCATTACTTTTTTCATTAAAATGTCTTGTCTTCTAGTGGCCTTGAGGTTCAGATAGGCCAAGCACAGAAGATATCCTCCCTTCCTGCTTTTCAGACTCTTCTAAGACATTCCAGTTATCTCCTTAAACTAAGTAACAAGAGTGAATTCCTGTACCTGCAGTGTGGAGAGAACATACTGTCTGGCACACACAAAAGATACATTTAATTAATTTTTCAGCAACCAGGGCTTTCGAAACGATCAACAACTTTTAACTCTGGGCCTACTTTAACACACATGATTACATTGATATGAATATAATGTCATCCTGCACATTATGCATACAGGAATGATGGTGTCTCTAATACATGTAAATTCTATTTAAAGGTTCACATTACATGTATTGCTTAAGATGTAGAATAAAAGCATTTGATAAACATAATACGCTATAATGATGAAAATATATGCGAGTGCGTTTAATGCATGAGTTTAATGCACCCGTACAAGTTAGAGTGCTGTAAGCGCTCTATCATGATAATTCTTGTCTAGCAGAGCCAAGGGTGCTGGCATGTGGATTTACACAGGGATCTTTCCTGTCTCCATTCCCCTTTAACCTATACATCGCCCCTTTAATGCACTGATCTCTTCAGATGAGTTACCATGCCTGATGTATGCAGATGATATTCAAATTGTTTTTAAGATTGTTGGGGAAATCCTAATCCCAAAGAATTAAGGATGGATGCCCTTAACTAGTTTAGGCTAAATGTAAGCAAAATGAGACCCTAAACCCTTCCAAAGAGTCCCTAATATGGAAATCTTCCTTTGTGTCCTGACTTATTGGGTGAAAACCCACCTCGGTTTCGAAGGTGAAAAATATAGGGTTTCAGTTTGTTAAGCAAATCACTACCACTGAGCAAGTAAATGGTGTGGTTAGAGGTCGTATATATCAGCTAAGCATTTTGAAGCATAATATACACGTATTCTCTATATATAAAAAACTCAAATAGTGAATACATTTTTATCAGCAAGACTCAGTTCTTGCCATGCCATCTATCTTTGGCCTTCCTGTAAAAATTGGAAGGAAAGTACAGCTTGCACAAAATGCGGCTGCAAGATTAATTTTCCACTTGAAAAAGTCTGATTCTATTTCATCTATTTTAGCCAAGTTGCATGGATTGCAGGTTAAGAAGAGAATTGCTTTTAACTTACTCTGCTTTGTTCATAAAGCATTTTGTAGCGCTTTATAGTGTTTATCAGAACACTTCGTCAAAGAAACTTGTGAGGTATAAACCAAAATGTCACCACAGTGTCTCTGTCCAGGCAGCAGGTGGAGCTCACATGGCCTGTTCTTAGTGTCCAGGTGATCGCTCCTACTTGTGTACGTCCTGCAGGGACTGGCTCTGGTCGATCAGCTGGTATGGAATGAGGGCATGACAATTTTATGTTTTGCATTGTTATAAATGGAATGAATCCTGCGGCGGATTGGCAGAAAAATAGAACCAGCTACGGAGCAAATGTTTTAGGCCGACTGGCTCGGGGGGGAATGATGCCCCATATGGAGGCGGTCCAGTGGACCGAGGTAGCTGCAAGATGCTGGCGATTCCTCATGGAATCCTGAGGTAAGAGAGCATCGACCACAAGGAGTAGCGGCAGGGACTCTGTCCAAGGGATCCAGAAGGGCTTGAACTGTATTGGAGTAGTTTTTAACATGAGACTGCATCATTCGCAATAAGTAACTACTGGTTCAAATCACTGCCAACACAGAAAATCGAGTGACGGTTGCTGCAAGGCAACTTGGCTGCAATGGCTCAGTGGGGGGGGGGAGAAGGTCAGTACTGAGGTGATGGAGAAGCAATCGCCCCCAATCATGAGGTTAACCAGAATCAGTCAGACCAGTCGAAGGTAAATCTGATTCTGTGTGATTCTGTACCACAGAAGGGCTAACCCTTCTGTGTAAGGGTTAGCCCTTCAACAGAAACTCAGTTAAATAATGAGCAGATAAAGGCCATTTAGGAATGATCTCAGGGCTACCGTGGATTTGTGAGTCCAGTCCCAAGTTCAAACATAGTAGAGAAGGTTAAAGATTATTCACTGTTCAAGAAGCCAGAATCAAGCTAGCTTGATAGCTAGAAGAAGCTCAATCATCAATATAGGAAAGAGGGACAAATTAATAATGAAGCAAATGCTGGCCAGAAGACATGAGCTTAACTACAGAGGGAGACTCTCAGGAGAGAGCTATCGCCAGTCAAATATCGATGCAGCTGAGAGAGGGGGATAGTGTGCCAGGGGGTGACTCAGGCTGAGACTGTAAATCTGGCAGGTGAATGAGAAAGCCAAGGAGGTTCCCGATCCCTGGGATTGCCTTCCAACTATACCAAAGAGTCTAATAGTTGGATGGCTACATTACAGTCACTGAAGTCACAGTTTTAGACAATACGGGCAATTTATGAGCTAAAGAAGCAACAGGCCCAGGAGATTGAAATGTTATATCAAAGATTGACTAAGATCAAACAGAGTCTTGAACAGGTACTGAAAAGGCTGCAAGAGGCGGAACAAAGTATCTCAGACTTAGAAGATAAAGTTCTGTTCTTTAATAAAGATGTTCTGATCGAACGAAAGAAGGTTCGCTATTTAGATAATAAGGTGGAAGAAATGGAGAACCATGCTAGATGTGACCCACCCATCTTCGCCTCTGTAACCTTAAGTGAGACAGCTACTACATCCAATGAATCGGATAAATTAATTCGTTTAAAAAAGAAGCAGATAAGGACAGACCTTCACGGTCATTTTTTGTTGCAACACCTCCGGGAAGGCACCATTCCTGCAGGGTTACAAATTAAAAACATACCTGTAATTTTTACAGAGGACCCGATATTCAAAAAAGGTTTTTCTATGATAGAAACTAAATGCAGTAGAGATTTAATGGTTCTAACAGTCGAGACAGCTGTCAGAATATCCAAAGAAGAACTAGCCGAGATCTCTAAATTAGAGTCAGATATAAGTATCAACCCTACCATAGCCGACGCTAAGGCACTCTTGGAAAAAGTCAATAAAGAAATCCAAGAGTTTAAAGATTATACGATAACTCAAAAATCTAACCAATTTGAAAAGGACAAAAAAGGTTTTTCATTAGATAACATATACCCTTACTTGCAGGCCGACTTTTATTCCAAAGCTGAGTCGAGACGTTTTCTTCCAGGTAATCAGGGAAGATCAAGAAAGCAGTTCATCTCTTTTAGTGATACATCGTCATCAGGAACTGACAGTGAATCTACCAGTAATTATAACCGTCCGAATAGGGGCCGAAACTGGAACACTAACCAACAACAAAATCAACCGTCAAACCCCCATTTTTTAGGGAGAGGCCAAACATTACCCAGGGGACGAGTGAGAACCAATACCCCATGGGAAATAAAAACCAGACGACAGCACTACAAAAATTAGATTCATCGCCCATTTTCAACCTATCAAAAAAAGTTCTAACACCTGACGAGGAAAGTATGCTGGCCAAAGGACTGTCATTCGTCCCTTCAAAAAGAACAGACTTCATCAAAATGAAGTCAGAATTCATTGAATTCTGTAGGAAACTAAGATTAACCCTGTTCTTTAGGGAAGCCCCGTGCAACCAGCCCATGGAGATCACGGGCCTTAAGAACAAATCCACCTTCTGCCCCCCGGCAAGTAAAGTCCCAAAAAACCTATTGACATTCGAAAAAAGTGTTTTGTCGGCTATATCGGCTATGGAAAAAGAGAGGAAATATGTTAAATATAATACCACCAAGGCGGAGATGACAGCTCTTAACAACCTTAAAACTGACAGTACGGTCATAATAAAACAGGCCGACAAAGGTGGAGCGATTGTAGTGTGGGATATCAATGATTACACCACCGAAGTCATGAGACAGCTGGCAGATAGTAGCTGCTATCGCAAAATAAATAAAGACCCTACTACTGACCTCCAGAATGAACTTTTTGCCATTATACAAGAAGGCTACGACTTAGGCTTTGTTGGACCAAAAGAGCTTGAATATCTTAAAATTCTACACCCGAAAGTGCCTATGTTCTATGTATTGCCTAAGATACATAAAGACCCTGACCACCCTCCTGGCAGACCCATCGTTGCTGGGTGCGGATCTGTGCTAGAACCAGCAGCTAAATATGTAGACTGTTTCCTGAAAGAGTTCATGACTAGTGTAAAATCCTACCTTCAGGATACAACCGATTTTTTAAACCAACTAGAAAGAATTAAGTTCTGTGAAAATAAAGACAGACTAGTTACTTTAGACGTAACTGCTCTTTATACTCAGATCCCTCAGGACGAGGCGATAGCAGTACTTACACATTACCTTGATTCCAGACCTAGACCGACGCAGGTGCCCACTAAATTCATTGTGGACCTGGCAGCCTTCGCCTTAAAGAAGAATTATTTCTGATTTAATGGCGAATACTACTACCAAGTCAAAGGAGTGGCTATGGGGTGTCCCTTTGCGCCAGAATTGGCGGTTTTGTTTTTGGCAATGTATGAAGAGGCCTATATCTACCAGAACAACCCTTTCATTCAATACATCGGAGTGTGGCTCCGATTTATTGATGATGTTTTTATGACTTGGACAGGTGATAGTGACACTCTTGACCAATTCCATCAATGGTTAAACAACAGAACAGCTGATATAAAGTTCAGCATTTCCAGTTCTACTAAGAGGATTGCCTTCTTAGACGTGGAGGTTTTCCCTTGTGAAGGGAAACTAGCCACAACTCTATACAGTAAGCCAACTGATAGAAACAAGTCTCTGATGTTTTCAAGTAACCACCCTAGGAACCTCAGAGAAAATCTTCCCTATGGGCAGTTCCTTCGAGTCCGCAGGAACTGCACATTCAAAGAAGACTTCCAACATCACTCAGCTAAATTAACATCCAAATTGTGTGATAGGGGTTATCCAAAGAAACTTGTGAAGAGCTGTATGAAGAGAGCACAATGGACACCAAGGGAAACCACTCTTGAACGAAAAATTAAACCTAAACTGAACCGACAGGTGTGTGTCACTACATATTGTCCTAATGCCAATCACCTCAAAAAAGTCATAAAGCAGAATTGGCATCTAGTAAAAGATCTGGATGAAAGTCTTGTAGACATGCCCCTTTTTGCGTTTAAAAAGGAAAACAACATTGCTAATCACATTGTCCGTGCTGCCATGCCAGCACCCAAGCCGGCAACATTGCGCCAAATGATGGGGATGCCTCCCATCCTCGGCCACCATAAATGTGGAACTTGCATTTGCTGTGAATCTTCGATCGAGGGTTCATTGTTCCAGCACAACGGCACTTTCTGGAAACACGAATCCTTTAGTAACTGCAAGAGTAAGTTTGTCGTGTATGGCATTACATGCCCCTGCCACCTACTATACATAGGTAAAACCAATCAGGAGATCCGCCATCGGATCTCCCAGCACAAATCAAGAATTAAAAACAAGGTCGAAAATGCCCCTCTGGTGCTCCACTGGACGCGGATGCAACATGTTGTGAGTGACCTCAAATGGACTGTGATTTCAAAAGTGGAAAAAAACCCACGCGGAGGCGATCATAACCTTGCTTTGTCAAAACGGGAAGCTTTTTTAATAATCAAATTTGACACTTCAGTGTCTGGGCTAAATGAACTGAGTGAAATATTCAAATTGTGAATATTTCGACTTTATCCCTATGCATGCAAAAAACCTTTTCCTTGTTGCTGAATTACTGAGAAACCTGGAGTGTTTGTTAAATCTGTCCCGGGTTTTTCGGTTTTCCTTTTGAACACTGGAAACTAAGTAGGCGTTTACCAATTAACGACCTGCATATAGGAGTGGCTGCACGGCTGCCCTGCTAGCTAATGCGTTTGTGCCGGAGTGCTCATTTCCTTCCACGCCGTCGACCGAGTGATTCATTTGTGAGTATTAGCACAAGCGTTGTCTCGTAATGTGAGCCAGTTATACTACCCTGCCCTGTAATTTACTTGGTCTCTGTTGTCTTCCTCTGCAGCACCCCTTTCAAAATGACATCAGCGGGTTACGCCGCGTTCATGGTAATATGCCTACCAGTTCGTTTCAAACTCAGTTAGACTCGTTTAAATGGTATGTTATCATTTACTATGTTACTTGTTGCAGGGCTTCTGATCCGTGTGCAAATAGTTAATCGTGCCTGTTGGACCACGCCCTCCGCAACTAGTCACGGTCTCCCTAACCAACCTAGAGAAGGTGTTCCAAACGTTATCAGCGGGTCACTCCGCGTTCATGGTAATATGCCGCCCACTTTTCTGAATTAAGTCAGACTCGCTCAAATGGGCCGTTATCATTTACTATGCTGCTTGTTGCAGGTTTTCATATCCGTGTGCAACTAGTAAACCGCGTTTGGTGGACAACGCCCTCCGCAACCAGTTACGGTCGCCTAAACCAACCCAGTAAAGGTGCCGAGTACAACAAATTCCACCTTTGAAGGTCCATTGTTTATGGTAAGAAACAACAGCAGTTATTGCACAATTGCTAGCGTTTTCATTGAATCCGATTAGACCATGACGCATGTTTCATTATTCCTCTGGTTACAGACGTTGTGCTCCGTTCATTCCATTTTCGACGGGTGTCGCACTCCAAATTTGAAGGCCCCTTAAGAATAGGTAACGACAGTGGTCTGTTAGTTTTTGAGAACTTGTAGCCCTGCTTTACAAAATTGCATGCCCTGATTAAATGTTTGTCTATTCAAATATAGGTACCAGTCCTGTGCTTCCAAGCGACACAGCCTCCCACATAGCATTTCCGTCCACCGCCAAGGCAGGTAAAACCTCACAATGTCTTCATTTTTCAGCTGCTTTGATTAGGCCCTGCACTTTGAGCCTGCTTCCACGATTATGCACTCACTCCAGTTTAGCAATTCGAACATCTGGGTCAGCGACGGATGAGGGGTGGTGACCTGAGAGGGGAATCTGAGGTTGATCCTCTGTATGCATATATCAACTTTCTTTTTTTAAAAAAACTTTCTCTTCTTTTCCTTTTGCTATAGATACAATTAAAGGCCCTGATGAGAATCCTCCTTGATCTGCAGGATTCGAAACGCGTAGGCCCTCAGCCACCCTTGAGTCTGCATGGGTGTTAAGCACGTTTGAATCGTCCTGTTGCTTTTCACCAGTTTTGTACATTACTTTGTTAATTGTTCTTTAAAACTACAAAAAACCAAGAATATCTCCATTGGTGTGATGAATGTACTTTTGTATATAATTCTCAAGTAATATTTTCTAAAATATTGTGCAGACCGTGGCATCCTTCAGCCTTGTTGTGTTTGTTTGTCTATTACAAATATATTATATTAATCACTGTATTATATTGCACATGTTTAAAAAATCCTCGTTGCTCCTGAATGGTTGAATGTTGTGTGCTTGTGATATGCTTGATATGATGAAAGATTCCCTTACCCTTAATTAATTTTTCTATTTAGCATGTAAGATTGTTTATTCGCTTGAATATGTTTTTCTAAAATATAGTTGTTCTTTGGAACTAAATAATAAAAGCAACTAATCGGCATCCATCCTTGAATTTTTTTTTTCGGGTTTTGTGTTTAATTGTTAAATAATTTCTGCATCAGTACTGGCATCTACATATTGTTTTCTTGGAGACTGTAAATCTGGCAGGTGAATGAGAAAGCCAAGGAGGTTCCCGATCCCTGGGATTGCCTTCCAACTATACCAAAGAGTCTAATAGTTGGATGGCTACATTACAGTCACTGAAGTCACAGTTTTAGACAATACGGGCAATTTATGAGCTAAAGAAGCAACAGGCCCAGGAGATTGAAATGTTATATCAAAGATTGACTAAGATCAAACAGAGTCTTGAACAGGTACTGAAAAGGCTGCAAGAGGCGGAACAAAGTATCTCAGACTTAGAAGATAAAGTTCTGTTCTTTAATAAAGATGTTCTGATCGAACGAAAGAAGGTTCGCTATTTAGATAATAAGGTGGAAGAAATGGAGAACCATGCTAGATGTTCTAACCTTCGATTTCTTGGTATTTCTGAGGGGAGTGAGTTTGCAGGGTTCTATTCAGAATTTATCCCAGCTGATGGATTAATTGATTAGAAAACATATATAATTAAAGGCTAAAGCCAATTTGACAATCATGAGGGCACATGGAGTTCCAGCACATCAGCCGGTGCGCATGAAATATCCATGAACAATTCTGCTCAACTTTTCAGATTTTCATATTAAAGAGCAGATTCTGACAGCAGTGACTCATAAAAAGTATTTTCTGATGGCAGACAATGTGCATATGATAGTGTTTTCGGGTCTTCAATCATGGTTGCATGATGTCGATAAGTGCTGGCCAGAGAATTTAACCTCTTGGGACTGTAAGCATCAATAGTACAGCAATCTAAATTGAAGGTTGTTTTCAAATGGCCAATTTCATTTGTTCATGGTGGCCGAGGAGGCCCAGGCTCTACTTTTCTAAGATTTCAAAAACTTAGAACTGTGCTTGTGTACCACTCTTCATGGGCTTATTTCCCTTTTGTCTCTTTATCAAGTTTGTGCTTTCTTTTTTCTCTTTCTTCTATTTGGGGGAGGAGAAGGGGGACACATGATGACGAAGTGCAGCACCAGGGCACCAGTAGAGGATTGGGCGGCTTGGGGGGAGATGGGCTATCCCCGGATTTAATGATGTGGGGGGGGGGTTCAGATATGCAGAGGGTGTTTGAGCAGTTGTGAAAAAAGAGCAGGGTGAGAGAGGTGACTGTAAAATACTTTGGTCAAGGAAAAACATGATTAAGAAATTACAGTTGGTCATGAGGAGCCCTCCTTGGTGTTTAAATGGAATTGTACCTGGAGTGATGTTGCTGTGGGTTGGCCTGCTATAGGGGAAGCCTAGTTTATTAGGTTTAAATGGTACAGTATATAAAATTCATCACTTGTTATGGGAATGGCTGTGAACAAGCAAAAATGTAGTGCTTTGTTGAAGTGGCCAGTTTCTTTTAATCCCAAAGTAATTTTCATTCAGAAAACTCATTTTAAGAGCAATACCCCCAAGATATCTATCCTGCCAAACTTTTCGCAGGTTTATTTCACTTCGGCAGGGGTGGCAATGCAGGGGGTGGCTATACTATTTTATAATGTGGTGGATTGGGAGACAAAGGAGGTTTCAGAAGATAGCAAGGGCAGATGAAACTGGATAAAGGTCAAGGTACCAGGCAATGCACTGAATCTCTTGAACTATTATGGTCCCATAGTTGATGAAACACAGGCTCAGGAGGAACTTTAAAATCTTGCAATCCAAGCCGAGGGACCACTAGTGATGAGGGAGATTTTAATTTTATACAACATCTTACTTTAGACACCTCGAATAAAAGAGACAGCTTAAGCCCCGAACAGACAAACTTTTAAATAATATTAAGCAACATCCTACCCTGGTGGATCCTTGGCAGCTTAATTATCCTGATTTCACACAATATACCTGTTTTTCTCCTAAGTTTGGGTTGGCTTTATGATTTGATTTTTATCTTGCGGTAAAGCTATTGAAGAGAGGGAGGATAGAGACGATGGCCAATCCCTTTACAGATCCTTCAATAATCTCTCTCATGGTCATGTTGGAATCAGTACAGAGAAAGAGGCCAATATTGCAATTTGATAAAGCCTTGCTTGCAGATTAAATTTGGGTAAGCAAAATGAGGCAATTCATCAGTGAAATTTTCTAGACAAATTCTAATAATGCTCCCATTTTTATGAAATGGGAAGCGTTTAAGGCTGCATTTAGTGGGCAGGGGATATCTTACAATTTGATAAAGCCTTGCTTGCAGATTAAATTTGGGTAAGCAAAATGAGGCAATTCATCAGTGAAATCTTCGAGACAAATTCTAATACTGCTCCCATTTTTATGAAATGGGGCGCATTTAAGGCTGCATTTAGGAGGCAGGTGATATCTTACAAAGCTAATTTGACCAGGGCCCAGTCTCATAAAATTCAGAACCTCCAAGTAGCAGTAGAATTTGCTATTAGGGAACTAATTAGAGTATTGGGAGTCCTTATGTTCCAACAGCTTGCCAAGAAGCTCAAGATCAGTTAGTCAGGGTACAGCAAGAGCTTAGGGACTTCTTTTTGCTAGAATAAGTTACAGGAAGTGAAGCCTTTCAACAGAGGAGAGTCAGCATGTAAGGAAATATTTGGCATGGTCAACTAAAACTCAGAACAGTTGGCAATTAATCACCCAAGTCAGAGACCCTGTCCCTGTCACAGTGGTCATAAAGATTGATAGAGAAGGGGTAGCGGAGGTATTTCTTCACCACTATAAGTGAATTTATGATGAAATAGAGACAACCATGATGCAAGAGCTAGCACAGTATTTTACATCAGACATTTATTAAGAAACTAGAGCTTTGTGAAGTAGAGGCTGCCCTCAAAAGCATGCACAATGCCAAAGCCAGTTGTGGAGGCTGTAGTCCCACTGAAATTTATAAGGTTTTTGCAATGGAGCTGCTTCCTTTTTTTTAACAATTCTCTTCAACTAAATCAAAGAGGGACACCAATTCCCAAAAATTTCAAAAAATCGTTGGTAGTGAATGTTCTAAAAAAAGACTAGTACCATACAGATCCCAATTCCTACTGCTCCATAGGTTTGCTAAATGTTGATTATAAATTATTTATGAAAGTTTGGGTAGAACGAATTGCACCATGTGCTCAACTGATGATACATCAGGATCAGAGCGGATTTTGGCCCAAAAGATCGATGGCTGCTAATTTATACTTTTTGACACAAGCTATTGATTATTTTTCAGTTAACGAGGCGGCAGTATTAATGATGGATGCAGGAAAGGTGCTCGACCTTGTTAACTGGAAAGCGCCCCTGATCATAAACATGATTAAGGAGCTTTACAGTGCTGCAGAACCCAAGAATATTACTAACACCAAGGAGGATGGGGCTGTACAGATAAAGCGTGGCACCCGTAAACGATACCCTTTATCCCTGCTTCTTTTTACCTTTTTTTATCAGCCTCTAGCAATTAAGATCTCCACCAATCCGTTGATTTTGCCACCTACAGGTGGGAAGGTGAAAATGTAATTGTTCGAGGATGATATGATTTTATACTTAAAGGCAGATAGTGCAAATATCCAGAATGGATGTATGACGTTACAACGCATACTTTTATAACGCCTACCTTTACATCGTAAGTTTTACAACGCATACCATTACAACGCATAATGCTTTTGGGCGCTGGATAGTGAATAGTTTAATTTACTATTCCAACTCCAGTCCCTGTGGATAGTAGGGAAGGTGTTGGATAGTACATTAAACCTATTCCCTATCCTAGAGCGCCCCCCAGCGCTATGCGTTGTAATGGTTTGCGTTGTAAAAGTTTCATTGTAATGGTAGTTCATTGTAAAGGCTGTATACCATCCAGAATGCCATTAATGAAATTATGGGTTTTAAAGAGATAGGGGGCTATAAGGTCAATCAAGTAAAAACTGAGCTTCTCATGTTTAATTCAATGTGACCAAGCTCCCTGCCTGCTTACAAATGATCCCACAACATCCTATAAGATATTTAGGCATTAATGTTGCAAATAATTTTTCTCAATTATTTTAGTTAAACTATGGGGCCATGCCCATTAAGGTAAAAAAGTTACTAGAGAGGTGGATCCTTCCACCTCTGTCACTAATTGGCAGGGCTGCTATAATTAAAATATACGTTCTTCCTTTATTTTTAATTCTTTTCTTGAATCTCCCGCTAAAAATTCCCAGTGTTTATTTTGATTAGTTAAATACCGTTATTAGTTGTTTTGTATGGTCTAAAAGCCCAGTATGAAAATGTCCACTTTATAACTTGAAGTAGCTCAGGGAGGGTTAGCTCTACCGCACCTGAAGACTTACCATCAAGTCGCTTTACTTAACTCTATGGTTCAAATTGCAGCAACATGCCCACTGCATGATCACTTTTTTTATTGGTTCAAATGATTAGGGAAAGTGAAATTAGACTACCTGTTTTTTTGCCCACCACAAAACTTCCCAAAAAACAAGATATAAGGTAGTACTTGCTCTATCATCATGTATACAGATATTTTTTTAAATCTTGGGCTTTCCTAGTTTGCCATGCCTAGACTCCGATACAAGATTGCTAGAGCTGGGGGCTGGCATTAGCAAAAGGAATTCTACAGGTATGGAAAGCAATGGGGTTCGAGAAATTGGGAGACTTCTACAATGGTGCTAACCTGATTTCATGGGATTCTATAATAGAACAATTTGGTAGCCAGAATTTGTTACTCTGTTTTAGTTGTAATCAAAGTAGTAGTTTTACTACAAACAGTTATGTGGTAATGAACGAAGTCACTTGTTTCTTAGTTCATTGTATAAACGAAAGCAAGTTATCGGGAGTGGGCAATTGGTACTATTTCATAACCCAGCATACTAATCAGAAATATCTACCTGAGCTATTGCAAAAGGTTTTCCAAGAAATTAATCATAGGTTCAATAGTATGAATGGCAGTTTCTTAATGAGGTAGGTCACAGTTCATTAAAAGCTGTGAACTATAAAAGAATGGCGTTTTTTATCAAGATGGATAGGATAGGATATTTCACACCGCACAGGCTGCATAAGATGTTTTCATCTCTTCCTGATAAGTGTTTCAGTTGTAGCGCAACTGATGGGGCAGATGGGTACATTTTTTTGACTGTCCTAGATTACAAAAATTCTGGAGCGAGGTCTTTCAGGAAATAAGCCTTAGTACCCAAACTATGATTTCCCTGACACCGATGCTGGTTCTTTTTGGCTCATCGTATGAGTTACACCACTTGAGTAAATATCAGCAGTATTTTATTATCGCTAGCTATTGTGGTGGCTCATTTGCTGATCCTGCAGTGTTGGAGAACAGCTACGGTTCCATCGTACCATCAATGGTTTAGTAAAATGACCAGGACCCAAGCTTTTGAAGAGGCATTCACAAAACGGGTAGGGGGCTCTTCAGAGATTTAAGGCAATGTGGGCGTCTTTTTCTGCATTTTAGTCAGTATTGACATGTACTACCAGCTTGAGGAATTTGCTAATTTAGGGGTGGGGAGGCGGTGTTTTCTAAACTTCCTAGTAATTGCAGCCTGGTGTGAATCTTTGATAAAAGACACTATTTCATTTAAGAATACTACACTGGTCAAGGAGATGGGTTGCTAGGCTGGTAGCATTTATTTTTATATCCCAAGATGAAAACTTATGTGGGGCACTGCTTAATTCTAATGCATTGGTTAGAATGTTTTATGTTTTTTTTTCATTAAATTGTATTATTATCATTTAGTAGTGGGATAGGGTGAATTGAAGCTGTTGAGTTCATTTGGAATATCTTTAGTGGGGTTAAATGATCTAGGAAATGTGTTTGTTTAGCTCTGATTTGCACTTTTGTACTTTTATGTTATTTTTATATAAAGTGCATGGGTCAGAATGTTTTATTGTTTTCTTTTTTTCAATGATGGCAATATGCCTCCTCCCAGACCACCTCTCCAAAAAAGCCATTTCCCTCACATACCGTAAACTGGTGAACAATCAGAAAGACCCCACACACACCCTGAGAGTGAGATGGCAGGCAGAATTGGGGGACCTGGACGATCAAGACCGGCAGGAGGCCCTGGCATCCCCACGGGAGGTGGCAGTTCCACCTAATCTCCAGCTTGTGCAATTGAAAATACTGCACAGAAAGTACTATACCAGAACAGCGCTTCACAGGATTGGGTGGGATGAGACACCTTTATGTTTACGGGGATGTGGACAACTGGGCACATTTCTTCACACGATATGAGACTGTCCCACTATAGTACAATTCTGGGAGGCAGTCATGGCTACTATTACCCGGGTTGGTGGAGTGGAGGTCCCCCTGGATCCCTGGTGCTGCCTTCTCAATATATGGGAGCCTACGGACCTCAATCACACGGCTCAAGTTTGGGCAACACTAGGGATTACGCTTGCTGAGTGCAATATAGCACAACATTGGTGCCATGATTTAGATAAGGCAATGGTGGTGGAGAGGGCAGTATTCATCCACAGAGGTTGCCCCCGAAATTGGACATGGGTGTGGGGCAGATGGAACGCTTTTGAGGCAATATTTGCTCCCCCACCGGAAGATTCCGACCCAGATCTAAGTGACTAATCCACACCAGTCACCACGAGACCATAGGGGCGTCCCAGGGGCGGAAAATGAACTTACCGATGTATGAGTGGTGGGAAGTTGAACCACATTCGTACTATGTATCGTTTAACACGCTGCATGTAAATGTACAAAATAAGATCTGTAACTGTCAAATGGTATCAGCAAGTTTATTAATAAATTCAATAACAAAATGTAAAAAAAAGAAATTTGTCACATTCACCAAATGTTCATTAAAAGATTTGTGGGAGAATTGTGCAAGAAAAAAAATGATTGCAGTATGTTTATATTCATCCTGCTCAATAAAACAAAATGTCACCACAGATCAGAATAAGCATGCTTGCCTCAAGTACCTGGATTCCGTAGACCAGCTCTAGTAGGAAACGTATTGCTAATGGCAGCACCCGAATTATGGACTAGCTTACCAAGAAATGTTTGCGCAGAATATTCACTGCAAATTTTCAGAAAACATATGAAGCTTGGCTTTTCCCAACAACTGAACAGCGGTTTCATTCTGGGACTGTTTTTGCAATCTGGTTTTCCTAGAAGTTTATGAAGTGCCTTGGTATTTTATATTTTATGCCGACAAAAATACAAGAGTGGTTCCCCGAGACCAATCCCAAATGCACTAGATGTAATGAAAGAGGCACTTGTGAACACAGGCTTATTGGCTGCCAAGGAATGCAAGAAACTTGGCATGGAATCCAAAGCCAACGGTCTATTTTGGTCAATGAAAATTTAGAGCTAGAAAAAAAACTTCACTAGATGGCCACCCGCTTCATTATAAAGTGAAATGGACTATGTGTATACTGTGACTTTTTTCTAAATCTCTCCAATTTTTATTTAGCATCCAGCTGCGAAGAAATGAAAGGAATATGTACGGAATTTATGAGCTTTGAGAAAGCCTGTTATCAAAAGGTTGGTGTTTCTATACAGAAAGAAAAGCTTTGGAGACATTTTCAACAAATCATCCTGAATTGGAAGAAAATGTTTTAAGTATTGGGACAATTAGTATGTACCAGCATTATCATTATGAGTGTCATGTACTTGAACGGTACTCTCTTGCCATAATAAAAAATAAATACAAAAAGGAACTGCACCCTAGAGACACTCCAAAATACCATGCTGCACTCTTTTCTTTTTGGCATTAGCCCGCCCCAAAATACGGACATGAATTCATCAAACTATTCTGCATCGCCAATATCCCATCACAACACATTTCGTCTTAGGGAAACAACTCACCATACCCACTGGATCCTTGATGCACCTTTAATTCACCCTTCACTGCATCCTAGAGACACTAACAACCATCCATAGGACATTAGCCCACTACAAGGCACTGCAGCCCTGAGACACTCACTTATCACCCTATAATAAATGCCAATCACAGTAGCCCAACACAGCAAACTTTACCCTACGGATGCTAAGCTACAGCACTGCACTGAATCTAAGGAGCACTATCACACCATACTGAATCCTAGGAATAGTAGGGAATGACTCCCGTGACAACCTGGTGAGTACTACAAGGATTAAACCATACACATGAAGAAATATTTTATTACATCTGAAATACTGACTTTATATGTTACCATTTGCTTTCAGCACGTTTTCAATTCGCTTCAGAAATATGCAGTCCAACCCATTTACTGAATAATCACAGAACACAGGTTCTGCCTATCACAGGCCTAATAAGAATGTTGCTTATTTACATGTACCTGCTCCGTCTTGGACCCAGGAGTTATGAAGTAAAAAAATTGTTCCTGATAAAGGCTCAGATGGATGTTGTCATAAAATACACAAAAATAAATATGCAATATTTTTTGGATAGAGGATACTCCTATCTTTTTTTTAAGTTTGAATTTATTAAAGAACAAAAGAACAGAACAGGAAATGAAGAAACAGGTAAGATAATGAAGCCATACAGGTTATACAATAAAAAGATAAAATAATAAAGGAATTACAAAGCATATAAGAATAAATGAGGAATGCAGTCAAAACTGTGCATATAGAAAAAGCAACGTAAGTATAACAATATTGAAAAAACTGAAAAGATTATACAATATGTTCAAACAACAGTAAATAACAATCAGTTAGAGAAATTGATAAAAGGCATTGGGAGAATCAAGGTGGTTTTCGTACTTCAACTGATCTAGTATGGGAGGTGGTGGTCGAGGAAGCAATTGAGGATAAATAATTTACCAAAGGAAGCCAAAGGAGCTCTCTTTTGATTGCCAGGGAAATGGGAGAATCATAATTAGTATCAAGTCGGTGATGAAAACAAACCGCATTCCACCAAGAGCGAAATGTAACGTTATTAGCTTGTTTCCAGTTGGAGGTAATAAGGTGAAAGGCAATAGCTATCAAAAGGTCAATGAGTATGTAATGTTGTGAAGATTGAGGGTAAATAGGAGAGAGAGAACCTAGAAAAATGTGAGTAATGGAAAAGGGGATTTGAATCTGAAAAATCTTTTGGATTTGAGACCAAACCAATTTCCAAAACTGGAGTATTGAAGGACAATCAAATAACATATGCTTTAAATCTGCAGTAGGACAGGAGCAAGACCAACAAGTAGAGGGAGTGTCTGATGAAAACGTTGATAAAACCAATGGAGTAAACAAAGTTCGATTATAAATGAAAAAAAAGGGTTTTGGTGGTATTAGCAGCTCTAGAGGTTTTATGAAGTTTAGACCAAATCTTATCCCAAAAGGGGACTGACCAATCTTGTGAAAGGTCCTTTTCCCAGGCTAGTTCAGTCTTAGTTTTGGGACTGTCTAGTGAAAGTTGGAAAGATTTATAGAGAAATGAAGCGGAGGGAGAAGCATCTAATGCAGAGGATATAGATTGATATATATTAGGGATATCATTAGTATTAGGAAGGGACTGAAGGTATTGAATTCGAACGGGACAAAGCAAATTATATTGTGAACGAGAAGAGGGAGGCAAAGAGAATTGATATTGGAGTTCGGAAAAGGATAGAGGCTGATTGTGAGAGAGGAGTTGAGAAATCCATCGCAGGCCTTTAGAATGCCAAGTCTTCTAGAAAATAGAACGATTACGAATCTTGAGTTGTTTATTATACCAAATAGGCTGTATGTGTGTAGAATAGAGAGAGGGAAAAGAAGAGGACAAAAAGGGGATAAGGAGTTTACGAGAGTGGGAAATATTAGGATTGCAGAAACAAGTCATAAAGGATGTAAAAGATAGGATTTCATGGAAATCAAAGGGAGCAATAAATGAAGATTCTATTTTACGCATAGAGGAGGATAAAAAGGAAAAGCAGGTGAGAGCCAACGTAATGCCTGTTTCAGGGAAAAGGCACGGTGATAAGCTTTAAAATCAGGGAATCGGACTCCAGCATTAGATTTATCCTTCCTCAAGGAAGCAAGAGCAATATGAGAGCGTTTACCGTTCCATAAAAATTTAAATAGAGTAGAATCGATCCTCTTAAAATAATAATCAGGGATATGAATAGGAATCATGGAGATGGTGTAACGTATAAGAGGTGATGACATAATTTTTATTGAGCTGAGACGTCCCCACCAAGATAAAAAGAGAGGGTTCCATCGGGTAATGGCAGCATTCAATTTTTTAGTTACATAATCAAAGTTTATTTTAAGAGTGTCAGACAAGAGGGGAGCAAACCAAACGCCTAAGTATTCGATCTTGGATGGCTGCCACGAAAAACCAGAATGTTCAAAGAGGTGTTTTTGGCAAAGAGGATTTCGAGGCAAAATTTCACATTTGTCGACATTAAGACGGTATCCAGAAACATCGGAAAATGAAGAAACCTGTTGAAGGAAGGAAGGGAGAGAAGAAAGCGTATCAGAACAATAGAGAAGAATGTCATCTGCATAAACCGAAAGTTTAACTTGCTGGGAACCAAAATGAAACCCGGAAATGGTATCATCCTGTCGAATCTTGGTGAGAAAAGGTTCTAGGGCTAGAACAAATAATAGAGGAGACAGCGGACAGCCTTGTCGAACACCTCTTTGGAGTGCAAAATAATCTGAAACCATACCATTAACAAATATTGACGCCTGAGGGCCAGAATAGAGTAAGGAGATAACAGAAATACATTTGGGTGGAAAACTTGCCCATTTGAGAGCATGGAACATGAAATCCCAACTAATCATGTCAAAAGCTTTCTCAGCATCTAGAGAAATAGCAGCCAGAGGATGGTTTAGTGAGGATGCCTTACTTAGAATATCGAAAAAGACACACGAGTTATCAGAAGAGAGGCGTCCTTTAACAAAACCTGATTGTTCAGGGCCAATTAAATTAGGTAAAAGAGGATCCATTCTAAGAGCCAAAATCTTGGCAAGAATCTTGTAGTCAGTATTAACCAAGGAAATAGGGCGGTAGTTCTTGCATAAAGAATGATTCTTATCATCTTTAGGAATTAAACAAATCAAGGCTTGTTGAAACGTGCCACTCGAAGAACCTGCGTCTAGAAAAGATTGAAATAAGAGTAAAAGGTATGGTAAAACAGGTGAAGCGAAATGATTGTAAAATTCAATGGAGAATCCATCAGGGCCAGGGGTTTTCCCACGTCGTAACACCGAGACGGCATGAGAGATTTCTACGAGTGAGATATCAGATTCTAGAGCTCCAAAATCAACGTGATCAGAAGGAGGTGAAGGAAAAGATCGAAAATAGGAAAGAAGGTCAGCTGAAGTAGGAATGGTTTCCGGAGTGTAAAGTGTTTTGTAAAAAGTGACAAACTCATTTAGAATGTCTTTGTCTTTGAATAAAGAGGCACCAGAAGAACCTTTAATGGATTCAATTTTCGTTTGTTCTTTCCGTATTTTCAAGTAATTGGCGAGTAATTTCCCCATTTTATTCTGACCTCCATAATAACGGGAATTACAATTTAATAAAAAATTGAAGGCAACATCTGTGGTTAATTTATTAAAAGTAAATTTGGCCTCAATGAGATCTTTAAGAGAGGATTCAGTATTGGAGGAATAATAAGTATGTTCAAGTTGTTTGATTTTAGTAAGGAGTTGAGTAGATTGAGCTTCCAAGAGCTTTTTCTTCTGTGAGACAAAATTTATGATAAAACTTCTAGAAGCTGCTTTAAAAGAATCCCATACCATAACAAAAGTGGAATCAGGGGTATGATTAAGCAGAAAAAACTCAGTGGTAAAAGCGTTGAATTTTGTACAAAGAATGGGGTCAAGGAGTAAAGAATTATTGAATCTCCATCTGCCTGAATGGGGGAAAAGGGAATAAGATCAATGTCAACATGAACAGGAGCATGATCCGAAATTAAAATGGAGCCAATATCAGAGTAGATAGCATGCTGAGCTAAAGATTTGCTAAGAAAAATATAGTCAATGCGGGATTGTGAGTGATGGGAAGGAGAGTAAAAACTGTATTCTCTAAGGTCAGGATGACATAATCTCCAGATATCTACTAGTGCATTATGATGAATAGAAGTGGTGAATTGGGAGTGCATTCTAGATGGTGAGAATTTTACTTTGGAATGTCTGTCCAGGATAGTGTCAAGAATTTGGCTGCAATCACCACCAAAATAATATACTCATCATTAAGTGTAACCAACTCATCAGAAATGGAAGGCCAAAAGGATTTGTGAACACCAGTAGGTGCATAAACATTGAATATAACAATAGGAATCTTATCTGTAAGTCATTTAACAATCACTCAACGACTGTCAACATCTCATTCATGTGAAACTGTAGAAACATTTAACGTTTTATGGCACAAAATCACAACTCCGTTTTTCTTACCCGCAGCAGGAGAAATAAATACATGTCCCACCCAACAACGTTTGAGTTTCAAAGCTTCAGTCTTTGAGAGATGGGATTCTTGAAGAAGGGCAACATCAGTTTTAAGTCTGGCTAGATGGGATAACACCAGTTGCCTTTTAATTGGGTTATTTAAACCTTTAACATTCCAAGTAGTAACCCGGAAGGTGATTTAGAGAAAAAATATAAGCAGTAGTATGCTTACTAATACAAAAAAGATAAATTGCAGAGAAAAATGCAAGAATAAAGAAATAGGAGCTGAGATATAAAGTGAAGAAAGGAAAAAAGAAAGAAAAAGCCAGAATAAAAGCGAAGATGAAGGCGAAGAAAAGAAGGAAGAAGGAAGATTGATAAAATGAATAAAGAAGAGAAAGAGATAAAGAACAAGAAGACAGTACAAGTCAAAAACAGACGACTGAAAAACATACTTACGGGAGCAAACAAAGAAACTAGGCTGACGGCGCCAAAAGACGACGACGACAACAACGAGAGCAAACACCAGACATCCGCTACAAAAACTCAAAAAAATCACGAAAATAATGTAACACACCGGGAGAGGTAAGAGGAATGCGACATCTGTAAAAAGAGAAAAAGAAAATTACAATACAAGAAATGGAAACATGGAATCAGGATATTACTAGACAAGGGGTAAATATAAAGGGTAAATATAATGACAGTCAGAGCAGGACCAACATAACAAGGACAGAGACAACAGGACCAAACTAAATAAAATCTAATTAAACATTTCTGGAAGTGTCCATAACATCTGCTCCATGATGACGAAGGAATTCTTGTAGAGCCACTGGATCCTCAAACGTGATAGTCTTGTCCTTGTAAGTAACCTTGAAAAGACAAGGATGAAGCAGACCATATCTGGTGTTGAGAGCTCACAACTGTGGACGCATATCCAGAAACTTTTTCCGACGATCAGCTGTGGATTTAGTTACATCTTGTGACAGGAAAAGACGATGACCTTCCCACATAATTAGTTTTTTAGCTTTAGCGGCTGAAAGTACCTGTAAAAGATCAGTATATTGTAAAAGCAACATAATGACACCTTGTGGTTTGTTAGATATTTTGGGACCAAGACGATGTGCTCTCTGAATGTTAATGGAAGACAAAGCGGGTGAATCCAGAATCTTTGGAAGAAAGGATTGGAAAAAAGCAGTAGGGTTTGACCCCTCCGAAAGTTTGGGAAGACCATAAAGGCGAAGGTTATTCCTGCGCTTTCTATTTTCCAAATCCTCCGCCTGTCGTTTAAGTTGGAGTATGTCAGCCTCCATGGAAGAGATACGAGAACAGGAGGCTTGAAGAGACTCTGTTGATTGTTCTATAATCAGAACACGAGAGTCCAGGGATGACCATATATCGTGCATAGTCTGTAGAGTTTTAGTGGTCATTTCCATGAACGGCTTGAGAGCTCGTATCTCCACCAAAATGAGATCCATAGAGGAAGAGGATGAAGCAGAACCCGGAGAAGGAGGGTCTTTCTTTAGGTGTTTTGTCAACGCTGACGTTGTTGGAAGTTTACTAGCATTGTGGGATTTAGGAGGTGGCCCAGACTGCAAATCAGACTTTGACATAGAATTGTCCTCCATATCTTGTAAGTAGAGTCAAAGTCTGAGCAAGCAATCACCTTGGTATTAGCAGAGAGCTTAAGATTACGAAGTTTCCCCATGTAGGAACTAAAATTAATTTGAGAAAAGACTCTTATTATCAATTGCGCATGCCACAAAAAACAATTCCATATAGATCTAGTTGGTCAAGAGGAAGGGAGCGTGAAACATGGAGTGAAACATTCAAAATAGTGGCAAATCCGGTTCAAACAGCATGTTTGAGGAGAACAAATGCGCAAGATCCAAGAAGCAGTAAAGTGAATAATATAGAGCCCAAGTTAGAAAGATATTGCTGGAAAAGTCATTTGCATATTGTTGCAGGGCAAGAAAAATGTAGCAGACAACATCGCAACAATAACACTACGGTAGGGTAGGACCCGGGGGAATATTTAAAGACCAGGCTCTGGGAACGGCCCCCACAGATACAGAACAACAAAAGAGTACCAGAGGGTCTAGAGAAAGGGTAGATATACAGTGTGCGGAAACCAGGCAAACAACAAAAGACCCCAAAGCTGACCTATAGAGCATTATATTCAATGACAACCCGATAGGTGGACAAAGATACCCATCAGTCACCACTCGGAACCGCCCTTCATCATTTGGGATTTTGCAGGTATGTTTTTTTCAGACAGAAAGAGACTAAGATGTGAGAAAAGTCTCTTTCGCTGAGCAAACAATAGTATGGTTTACCACTCCTCGAGACTGGTGAGTGGTCAAGTGTAGTGTGACTGAGGGAGTGCAGTGCAGAAAAAGCTCACGTAAAAAAAAATGGCAAAAAAGTGTAGTTAAAATTGGATGAGGGAGCATAGAACAAACTTTATTCGGATGATGCTCACTCCGCCAATATTAAAAATGTATTCAGACAGTTTGAGAAATGCGCTGTCTAGAAGTGGAACTAGGCCGACATGTTTCAGCAATGAGTGGACACAATCGTCCTTGCTTTCTTCAGGACCTTACAACAAATAAACGCTACTGCACTCATATAAGTAGTGTGGTAGGTTAGCCATATCAGGATATATCAGTTACATGCCAAATATATGAAAGTACATCTTACCATAGCTTGTAAGAAGTGAAGACCTCACCCCACCTGGCAGTGGCTCAGGATTAAAGTGAAGCACCGCTCTATAGAACACGTAAAAAACGAAAACACGGTTTTCCAAAGTGTACAATAACCCACATAATAAAACCTTCAATAGACCAAGTATGTACAGGGACTTTAAAAATACGGGATATAAGGGATCGTACGACCCAACTCTGCCTCAGTATTGCAAACCTCTCGGAGGAGGTTACAAATGTCGCGTTACAGAGTTACCCCTAGAAGTATGGTCCGTGTCTCAATAGCAAAATACACATTAGTAGTAAGCCTGTGTATCAATAACAATGTGCACACTGATAGTCAGCCTGAAAAATATATCTTAATCACTCCCGCATGAAATAATAGCAGGCTTACCTAACCGTCGGTACTCCGTAGCCGGCGTCTGAACCGACTGGGGAGGCACCGACGGGTCGGTTCGTCTCTCGTTAAGAGGTGAAACCTGATTGGAGAAAGGAATCACGTGACCGACTCTTTGCGCTTTGTTATTGGCTGCCGAGCGTGGGTATTATAACGCTTCTCATTGATGGTAATGCGTTACCCTGGTAACAGACGATTGTATACCTGTTGTCTAGCCGATCACTTAGGATCTAACGCTGGCCTCTAAGACTGTAAAACATGTATAAAAAGTGCCGCATGATTGCTGATTAAAGCACTTTTCGAGAAAAATTAAAGATTAAAAATTAAATCGTATCGCTCCTCATGGCCACAGTAACGGGAGCGAAATGGACCCACAGGTGTATGAGCCGCATCAGCACACAAGCGGATCGGCTTGTGTACAGCCGTAACCGCTATATCAAATAGTGAGCAATTTTGTGTAAAATACCACTATTATCTTCGAAAAACAGGTGTTATTATTAATTAGGCTATGGCAATGTATAGCCCACTCAAAACCTATTGAAAAGGGTAGAGTAACAGATAGGAATCATAGTAATTGGTCTGCTTACAGAGTGGACCATGGAATTTCGTCGTTAAGCCCGTTGCGATGAGTATCAAGTTTTAGGACCCATTTTTGTTGCTTCAACAGGAGAAATTTCGCTACATCCGCAATGTGGAAAGGAATGAAAGGTTGTTCTAGCACAGTACATTGGAATGATGTAGAAGGATGATTGGCTTCTAGGAAGTGTGTAGTGAGCTTAGTAGCCTGCCTTTTGCACCGGATAGTGCTCTTATGTTCAGATATCCTGATGCGTATCTTATAGGTCAGCTTAGGGGTCTTTTGTTGTTTGGCTGGTTTCCGCACACTGTATATCTACCCTTTCTCTAGACCCTCTGGTACTCTTTTGTTGTTCTGTAGACAACATCGCACCTCAGTGGAGAATCGCGCGAAAAGAAAAACAAAATGGCGGCCGGAATCGGGAGAACCCAATCGCGCTAAATTCCAAGGGTAAAAAGCAGCCAAAAGTTGAAAAAATTAGAGCGCTGGGCTCACCTCATATTCAGAGCCCGAAAATGATTTTTTTTAGCAGAAGTCCACCAGTAATGCAGCTGAAAATTCAACAGGAGCAGAGGTCGGCGTCGGAGCCTCGTCCCTACGACGCCATCTTAGACGACGCGCAAACCACGCCCCCTGGGGATACTCCTATCTAATTTGCTTTATAATACTTCCTTGCAAATATCCACTTGATGATAACTTTAATGCTATTTGCAAATCTACACATTAGTATATGATATGCACCCATGCATCATATAGAAATGTGATGCCCTGGCTCCTCTATATGATAAATGAGAATGTGAGTGCTAAAGCTGTCAATCACATCTATATGACTGAATTAAACCCTTTTGGAAATTGCCATCTTTTCTGGAGTGTACCCCCAGATTTTTACCCTGACTATTTTTGCTGGCTGTAGAACTCAGTATATAAAACCCCTTCTAAACAGTGGTTAAGTGCCTATACTTTACCTTTCAACATGATGAAATTGACATATTTGAATTTAACTTACCTATATGTCACAAGTATATGATGCAAGAGTGTAACCAGGACCTGTATGTTAAATGTCACAAGTGGACTGCAGCACCCATTGTGCAACCCACTGCAGTGACAGTGCAAACATGACTGGAGGCATACCATTTTAGCCTAGCTGTGCTGTTTTAAGAGGGTCAATTCGACCTGCCAAAATAACCTGTTGTGATAAGTCTAAACCTCCCTTGTTTAATTAATTAATATAAATAAGTCACCCTATAAGTAGGCTTTACTGCCCATAAAGCAGAGTGCATGGTAATTAAAAGTAGGATGTGTAAAAGTTTAATGATAAACTTGTTCTTACAGTGACAAGACCCCAAAAGCAAGTTTCACTGTAGCAGGATTGACTGTTCCATAGAACAGCATCGAGATACAATATTAAATGGAATGTTGTTATCTCTGGCTTGGAAACAGCTAAAAATGTAATGTTGGACTTCTTGAAATATTTATTACAAGTCCAATCCACTCGTGAAGTCAAATTTGCAATAAATATTTTCGAATAGCCCCCTTGATGAGGTATAAACTTACTAACTTACTACCACAGGGAACAGGGAGAAAATTAGTTGGGTGAGGGGAGATTTTGTTTATCCCTTGACAGGATGACCTGTGAATTGGGCCCAGGAACTTGATCAACATAAAAGCGGCCTACCCTATCACAGGGAGATGTAGATAACACCTGGACCTGCCACTGTGTTTGTATGCTCATTCAAGCAGGCACCAATCTCAGGTTGAGAGGGGCTGCCAGAACTAGTTTACAGTGTTCACAGAGAAGTGCTTGCTTATTTGCCTGACCACCCTTCTAGGGTAGGCACAAAGGCTCTGCACAAGGGCAGAAAGGTTTCACCATCTTGGATTTAGAAAGAAAGGGGCACTGTGGAATTGTTTGCAGTTTGGCACACAGGAAGTGCTGCAAAAGTTTGTGAAGCTGCTCTCACGAGCATTTATCTTATTGGTCAGGGAGCGAACAGGAATCACCCACACACACAGGCTGGTGCCAGGAATAAATGTGGCACCCACATTACACTACTCAGGACACTTTCTGGACCTGTGGAAGAACGGAAGTGGCCTGGACCTGCTGTCTGTGACCTGAAAAAAGGTGAGAAGAATGGGCCAGCTCTCCCTCTTCTCCCCAAGAAAGGAATGGAATCCAAGGGTCACATGACTTACCTCCTGTTCAAGCTATAGGGACACAACAAGCTACAAGAGGTCTTTTCTGTAACTGCCCATCTGCCCAGTTCCAAATGGACCTGCCCTGGACCTGCTCTTGACCTCTTCTAGATTGAGTCTTGACCCTCAAGTGCTGTCCCCAATCACGTGGACCCTTGGCTGGTATCAAAGTGTACTCCTCATTTTTTCTGAAACCTGTGTCCTGCCAAGGTAAACCAACAAAGCTGCGTTGCCACTGAGAAAAAGATTCAGGTTGTTACTTCTCTGATCTTTTCCATAGCAGCACGAATGATTTAGCTAGACCTTGGGGCAGATTATGATGTTGTCTGGCAACTTTTCTGATCAAATTGGTTTCGGAATCATTTCCAACAGAATCGGGTTCTGTGAGTCCTACTAAACGATTACAATGCTTTCTGACATTGTTCGGTCGGACTTGCATTGACTTCAATGGGAGCTGTGTTTCGAACGAGAAGACAGGCTCCAACTGACAAAAGGGGTGGTTGGGGAAGGAGGGACCCATAAGTACCCCCACAGGTCCGATTCGGAGGATTGCGATGAAGGGAAAGGTTGTCCAAATCTGACATTCTAAATGCTCGGCTGGATAAGCGGTCCGTAGACTACTGTGATTCGGCCCCGAGAGACTCGGTTACTCCCAATGCCTTTTGGAACCGAGTCGGACTGGCCGAACACTTTCCAGCCACTGTAATCGGTTATTGGAAAACGTGTCTGAGTCGGTCAGAAAGGTGAGTTCCGAATTGGATTCAGACTAATCGAATGCTGTTTGGAGCCTTTCCGGACAACATCGTAATCAACCCCCTTTTTGGGAAATTTTCCAGCCTTGTGGAGCTATATTAGGCTACAACCTGCAGTGGTGTCCCACTGGAAGAATCCAAGCTCACAAAACATCTGAAGGCATAAATCTTCACCTGAAGAAGACTCCAAACGTCTTCCTGTCAAAAATCAATGGCTCCACTGGGATCTCATCCAGTAGCTATCCAATAACGTGGAGCTCTCTCCTCGGCCACAGCCTACTGTCTTGCACCTCTGAGGATTTTTGACATCCTTTTCAGAGACTAAGTGTGAAGGTAAAACGTCTGACCAGGTCGAACATGCTTTCTATATGTGACCCGCGCTATATCACAGTCGGCCTTAACTTGCACCTAGGTACTGGTCAAGTTCAACCAGATAACTGTGATTTATGCTTAATGCTTTTTGCACTATTTTCACATTTAACCTTTAAAAATCCATAACTCATGTTTCCCTTATTGGATTATTTTCATTTTAGGGTCTTTTTGTGAGAGGTTATTTTGTGAGCTTCTGTGAGAGGACCTCTCAGTATTGTTAAGCAGAAGTGGGAACAAGCTCCCAGGAAACCCCCACAGGATTTACTGAGCTGCATATTAGTCTCAGAGCTCAGGTTAAACACTTGAAGGCAACCCCTGAGGATCTTGAGGCCAGCCAGGAGCTGATGAAGTGATAGTATGACCAGAAGGCCACTCTGGTAGAATACCGACCTGGCCAAAAAGCGGGGGTCATGGTATCAGTGGAACCCCAAGTTTTACAGGGCTGGTGGACAGGACCCAATCAGATCAAAGGGAAAAAGAGTGAGGTCTCCTACCTAGTAGATGTTCAAACATACAGGAACCGCTTAAGGGTACTGCATGTGAATCATCTCAAACCACACATTGAGGGGTCTGAAGTGACAAAGCTCATGGTGACAGATGGTGGTGAGGAGGACGTAAGTGATCTTCTGTCCTGTAATGAACATGATGGGGCAGTAAAGGAAGTTTTCCTCTCCCCCGTGCTGACAACAGAGCAGCCGAGAGACTGACACCAGTTATTGGGACAGTTCTCCTCTTTTTTATTCCTTATCTCTTGTCTCACTGACTGGTGTACCCATGATATTGATGGAGGGTAAGCATGCCCTTCAAAAACAACATTTACAGGCTCTCTGATAAGGTGAAGGACAATATCAAAGATTAAGTCTCTAAGATGCTGAAGCTGGGGCGAATGAGGTCTTCTGCAGTCCCTGCTCCTGCCCATTGGTTCTGGTACCAAAGCAGCCCCATCCCAAAATTGAGGTTTGGTGTAGACTACAGGGTTCATTGACCAGTTAGGAACTGCCAAGTCCCTAAGAACCTTTGTTTTGACATCAGGGTATTGGTATATTGACCTACCGTAGGGGGCCAGAATTCTCCACCCCAGAAGGGCACTGCCAATTCAAGGTTATGTATTTTGGGTTAAAAAATGCTCCCGCAGCCTTCCAGAGGTTGGTCAAGCTTTGAAAGCTGATACTGAGCACAGGAGTATAAGAGCTGCTACTAATGTGTTTTGTTTTTGAGAGAGCTCCTGCTCTAAACTTCTGAGAACTAGAGCATTTGACTGTAAACAGGTATGCAGCGCGTTGTTTCTCCCTAAAACACTCTAGATCAAAGTTATGCTACTCCATGCTCCCCTACTGCATATGAGTACATTTTATGATAGGTTGGCAGATGCCATTTTAACTACGGTAGAAATGTTCACTTTATTCTTGTTGTTCACAACGTGCAACTGTGCTGTTTTAAATCATTTTATTTGTGGTTATTTTTTCGATGTGCTATGCAACCAGATACAACTGTTGAAATAAACACTTTTTAGTTAGAGTGTGTTTTTCTTAGTGCAGTTCTTGTGTTTGATATTGCAAAGAAGAAAATTTGGCTTCGAAATTACCACTGCATCTCTGGATCCCTGTTTAGGGACTATTAGGAACCTAAAAACATGAACCCTCCTTCAACTATGTATTGAGTAATGTTTTGTGGGCATACAAACCCTGTTTTCTCACATTCAATCGCTGGTGCATGGGACTAAGTTCATTCGTGACCCCTGTGGGTGTGAAAGCAAACCTAGTAGAGAGTCTTAGTTTATACAATATTGGCACCCAATGGCAGCAGGCATTTGAATTTTTTGGGACCCTTGAGACGTTTGTTTTAATATGCACACACAAGTGAACCATCATTACATCATTACGGAGACGTCCATAGTATTCATGGTTACCGCCTAAAGTGAAAAAGTAAGCACCTATTGCAGTATGTTTGTCAAAGTTGATTATTGAAAGGTTTTTGCCCACCTGTTGTGTTTTCTATTTCTTTTGAATCCATTTGAATCCATTTTGTTAAATGTCGGCTCTTATTGCAATAGGAGTGAACTACTGGGAAAGTTACTCAACATCTCAAGAATAGAGGTATCCCTGATGCAGGGGCATGCCTTTGAGACATTTTACTTATGGGTGGAGCTCAAGGGTATGTACTTTTCGTTAGGTCAGGCTAACTTACCTGCAGCACCGCCTGCACACTATAGGGCATATAAGGATCTGGAAATCCCTTTAACTTACCATGAGCACCAAAGCAGGTTTGCTGGTGAGTTACCACACACACACACACACACACACACACACGCACACACACACACACACACACACACACACCACACACACACACACACACGCGCACGCGCACACACACACACACACACGCACGCACACACACACACACACACACACACACGAATGTCAAATTATGACCCCCTCAGTAATGAAGGGGCTACGTGGCCAGTACTAGCTGAATACATGCCCTTTCCGCATCCTGACACATTAGCACTCATTGATGTTGCAGGGATTTTGAACTATACATTCTCCTTATAAGGGAAAACGTATGTAGTTTGTACTGCGTACCATTAACTCTGGACCAGGTCTAGCGGCAGAACCAGTAGTACAAGGACAAGTACAATCAATCAGACCACAGACGATAAACAATATCATGGAAAAGATGCCCCTGAAGCATGATGAGATTGCCTACTGGATTGCTCGAAAGACCAATCAGCTTGAAAGAGTGTATCCACACACAACCCTCAAAGACAAACATAGAATTCTGACTATGTGCCATACTTTTGGGATGGTGCCACCTGAAGAAGAATGTAACATCTGGGAATGCATTTATGCATGAATCTACTCTAACACACATGTCTAGCCTTCATTGGCAGTTCTCCTTGAGGTAGTGAAATAAGTACAAAACGAGCACAGGACTGCACCAGCTCTAGACCTACGAATGAAGGTAATGGGTAACTTACAGATTCCTCAATCATCCTGAGCAACATTAAGGGAGAAGCGTCAGTTCTGGCTATACATCAGAGACTTGATGTTAACTACTGAAAATAATTGTGGAAGATTACACCTTTGTGGGTCATGATACCTTAGGTACACGAGCCAATAAGCCACATTTAAAACCTAAAATTGACAGTAAAGGGTCTGTTAAAGAGAAATTTGAAATGGAAGGTAGGAGGAAACAGAGGAAGAGAGAGCAAAGACGGACTAGATCTCCCATATTTCGGGAATCCAATAGAGGTGGTTATAATTTAAGGGACTGAGATAAGATACAAAAATGTACTTGGTGCAGTATTCTGATAACTTTCTTCATGTTCTTTTCAGGACACTGATGATAAACGAGCAGAAAGACGTTGTCAATCTGAGTTCAGAAGGAAAGAAGCGTATAGCAGGAAAGGTAAAACAGAATGAGACACAAAAGTCAGCATACCAAGGGAAGAAGATGGATTGGAGTTTAGGACTACAGTTAATAATAAGAAAGTAGCAGGATTTTCTAAGAAACATTTGGATACTCCTGCAAAACAGGACTTGGGTGCGGATCCTTCAGGACAGTGCAGTAAAAGTCACAATAGTGCATAAGACTCTCCAGAAGTTTCTGGTGGCCAGTCCAACTGACGAATTAATATGGGTTGAGATTCCAGATAAGCATTTACATCCTCCTGATAGGGTTTATAATTTGGAGGTACTGATTGAAGAGCATATACCACACACCAATAAAGCAGTCTTCTGACTGCTTTTATCTGAAGAATATAACATCATATTAGCTGAATTTAACTGTCCTGCAGGCTATAATAGGGAAATGCCCTGAGGAGAGGTAGTAACAAGGGTAGCCTTTTCTCCCATCTTGAGCAGGTTGAGACTCCATTTTCTCTGTTTTTGCCTAAGCATCCATTCATCTGCCTTAGTAGCAGATGACATCTATCCTCATGTTTCCAAGAACCCGTGAAAGTGTCAGGTCATTCAGACAATTACATTATTGATAAGGCACCTGATGCTCAGACAGTGAACTCGATAAGACACCTGCTGAGACATCAGTCTGAAGCAAGTGCCTTGTTATCTCTAGCTCAAAGTCCGATAATAGTAATAACATAAATAGTGTCATCTGAATTGATGTGTTTTTCCCTATTTGTTGATAAGAATTCATCTACGACTAGCATATTGATCCAGATAGGTTATGTCAGACATTCCGAAGATTACGTCAGAAATTCCCATCTCAGATAAGACTCAGTATAAAAGGCCTGACATTGACCACTGGCAGGAGATGTCTTTTACCCCAACCTATTGCACAAGATACTTCCAGATGATCTTCAGACTGCCATGATGGTGCTGTAATCCTGTTCTGCACTGAAAACTGATACTGAGTCAAGAGCAAGAGGAGAAGTGCTGCTACTAATATGTTTTTCTTTCAAGAGAATTGTTGTTCCCAACTGCTCTGATAACTAGAGCATTTGCTGTAAACAGGAATGCAGTACATTGAACTCTATATGCAAGTTATGCTAATCTATGCTCTTCTAGTACAGAGCATATGATGTTAGGTTGCCAGACTTGACTATGGTAGAAATGTTAATATTATTCTTGTAGTTAGCAATGTGCATTTGTGCTGTTTTCATAATATTCTGTTTGGTTATTTTAGATATGCTAATCAACAGGATGAGACTGTTGAAATACTTTTTTTACCTGAAGTTTCTTTTTCTAAGTGCAGTTCTTGTGTGTGATATTGTGATATTGTAGAGAATGTGATTGCACTCTCATAGACTAAGAGAGTGTCTCCTTCTTGCACTCGGTCTTGAGTTCAATAGTTAATTCTTAGGTAAAAATCACTCAGTTCATAGTAGTGTAAGTATCATAAATTCTTTTATTTTCATCATAGGTTGTCCAATAATCAATTTAATTCAATTGAACTTTCCTTGTGCTTTAAATTGGCAATTCATTCAAAGGGCCCAATGCATTTCGAGCATACAAGCACTTCATCAGGGGCTAATGTACTGTGGATGAATGGAAAACAGGGTATCAGCGTAAGGTACTTCATGTATACACGATAAACAATTTTACAATGATATTAAGTGAATGTGGTACGGTAGTCGTGAAGTTAACCGGTGGGTGCACTAATAATAATGGTAAAGAAGTGTCCTATGTCCAGTAGTCTGTGCAAAAACCATGGAATTCAGTGCAAAAAGAAACAAAAAGGTGGCACGAGTGGCATGCTGGTGAGAACCCTGCTGAGCCAGTCGATAATGAAGTGATGTGGTGAAAAATAAACGACCGAGTAAGATGAACGTTGGTGAATAAACAATCACGTAGCATGCACGTTAATTCAAAATCTTATGTGTCTGTGAAAGAAACTGTAGCATTGTAAAGTGGTGTGGAGGAAAATAAATGACCGAGTAAGATGAAAATTAGTGAATGACCACTCACATTGCATATACGTTAACTCAAAGATTCAAATGCCTGTGAAGGAAATGGTAAAATACGGTGTCACATGCGGCTCTTTTTGAGAAAATTTACTGAAAATCGTTCGAGAATTGAAGTACTTACTCGGAAGCTTCAGAGAGTGAATTTGACGTGTTCCTGTGAATGCGTCGGAAAAAGGTTATAGCCGGGTAGTGTTGAATGAAGCATCAATGTCCATGTAAACCGGAAGTGATGAACGCAACCCTTAGCAGAATTGTGGTATGTCAAAGTGAAATGAACTACAATGAAGAAAGACTAGTAGTTCTATGCGTGTCTGTTCATATCGGTCTATTGTGGGGGTAAATCGAGTGGCTCGCGGGTGTGATATGTCTAACGGTGATTGCCTATTTGTAACGTAGACCAGAGGAGAAAGCATAAAATAAAAACAGATAAAGGAAATGAATTAAGTTAAAATTTCAAAATAGAAGCAATAAGATAAACAAAAATAAAAGTGACATAACAACAAGTGCAAATGTCTGGTAACAGGACAAGGGACGCGCAATGTACAACACATACTGTAATGGCGTAATAAATGGTGCGTATCTAGATTGGGTGAAAAAATCATCATAAACCTGAGATACACATGAGACACACATTGATCGTAGTAACTCTGTAAGGGAAAAAAATTCAAAGAAGAGTCTACAGAAAACAACTAAGGTCACAATGTTCATTGAGTCCCTTTGGACTGATTGAATCAGTTTTGTCTATCCAGTATACTTCTCTTGTAACAGGAATTGTGTGTTGTTACGTCCTTTCAAAATAAATACTTGTTCAAGAATCAAAAAGCGCATTTGACTGATGTTGTGGTTCATAAGATGAAAGTGGTTGGCAATAGGAGATTTGGCATTATCTGTTCGGATGTTGCTCTTGTGTTCATTGAGTCTGATGCGCATTTTGTGTTCTGTCTTGATGATCTAAGCCAAACAACAAGGGCATTTTAACAAGTAGATAACATTCTGGCTGTTGCAGGTAGCCGTTACCCTTAATTTAATATTGGTTCCTTTGTTGGGGTGTTGAAGGGTGTTGCCGTTTATGATGGAGTTACAGTTGCCACAGTTAAAACATGGTGTTGTACCTTTAAAGTGTGGTTCATTGAGATTCTTGGTGGTGGTGAGAATTTGTGTAAGGTTTGTTGACCGTTGATATGAGAATCTAGGAGGTGTATCAAAGATGTATTTGAAATCAGTTTCAGATCCAAGCATAGGCTAATATCTTAAAAAGGTCTTCTTGATTAAATAACTTTGGGTGGAATATTTTTATATGAACACGCTTCTAGATTCTGCGGTGCCTTTGGGTTTGTTACTCAATAAAGTTAGGTGTGAGATTTTATCTGCTTACTTACTTGTATTTTTCAGGTTGTGTTCTGCTCAGTACTGGATATTCTTTTGAGTCTGAGTAGCTGGGAGTATGATAAATGCTCTTTGAGAGAAGGCTGATGAAAGCCATGAAAATGCAGTAAGTTGTTACAGTCTGTAGGTTTAGTGTGTACTTTCTCTCAGCACTGGTGTGAGGTAGTGTGCAAGCTTTGTATGGTTGGTGTACTAGTAGCCACTGGGGCACTTTTCTCGTGATTGAAGTCTTTGTGTGGGTTCCATGATGTTATGGAAAAAATGTTTCAGTCTTAATGCTCACATGAATTTAAACAAGCAAACCTCTGCATCAAGAGGGTTAGAATGGTGCGTTGGAACGAACGATAATCCCTTTTGTAAGGTTCTCATTTGAAACTCCGTAGTGCACCCACAGGTTAACTTCACGACTACTGTACCACATTCACTTAGTGTCATTGTAAATTTTTTTATCATGTATACATGAAGTGCCTTATACTGATACCCTGTTTTCCTTTCATCCATAGTACGTTATCCCCTGATGAAGGGCTTGTATGCCCGAAATGCATTAGGCACTTTGAATGAATTGACAATTCAAAGCACAAGGAAAGTTCAATTGAATTAAATTGATTATAGGACAACCTATGATGAAAATAAAAGAATTAACAATACTTACACTACTTTCAACTGAGTGATATTTACCTAAGAATTAACTATTGAAATCAACACAGAGTGCAAGAAGGAGACACTCTCTTAGTTTAAGAAAGTGCAACCACTAACCTTATTACCATACTCATCAACGCAACTCTACAGTTTAAAGGAGTGCGCTACTCTGTTCTTTTTCAATATTGTAGAGAATGAAATTGGCATCTAAATTACCACTGTGAACTTGAAGACCTGTTTAGGGACTGTTAGTAACCTAAAACATGGACACCACTATGTATGAGCAATAGTGGGGCTACCTAGGCACTGCTCTGCCGCGAGCACTTTGCGCTCTCTCCATTGGCTGCCGATCAAGCAGAGGATCCAATTTAAAGTGCTCTGCATGTCTCATAAGATTCTCAAGGGATCCCCTGCTCAGATTCTTTTGAATCTTTTGTCCTTGTATGTTCCTGCCCGTTGCTTGCGTTCCTCGGACCTTGAATTTGCATTCGTCCCCCGGTTTAAGAGCAGCCGTGCCGGCGGCCGTTCATTTCGAGTACGTGCTGCGGCTTTGTGGAATCCCCTTCCTGTAGAGATTCGTACCCTCGGTGAGCTGCTCTCGTTTCGCAGGGCGGTTAAGACCTTTTTATTTCCCTAACCTGTTTTCCGTTCTTCCTTTTTAGCCGTGTTATGTTGGTACCTTGGCAGGCGCCAGGACGCTCCTTCGCTGGAGCAGCTGTGCGCGTTACAAATGTTCATAACATAACATAACATAACATAACATATTGAGTGAGGTTGTGTGGGGTTATGTGGAGCTACCACAACCTGTTTTTTCACATTTAATCGCTGGTGTATTGAACTAAGTTCAATTGTGACACCTGGGGCCACTAAGTTGGTGGAGGTCATGCACACCTTTCCATCCCAAGATCCAGACCTTGTGGCTTAGGAGCCTCCTAGGATTTAGACTCAGATGAGAGCCATCTTAGACTCCACTTGGTACAATGGAATATGTAACAAGGGATATGGTACCATTGTTGCACCCTTTGACTGAGTTGAGTTCCTAGAAGCAGTCAAAGAAGGTAATCTGGACAGAGGTATGGCAAAAAGTCTTTGGCGCCCTGAAACAAGCCATGTCTTCAGCACCAGTACTCACACACGACTCCACCTAAGAATCCCTTGTTAAGCCAAATGCTTCAGAACATGGTGTTGGGGCTGTTCATCAGTATGCAGCTCCAACTAAGGGAACAAAGGAAGAGAGGAATTAAGAGTGAAGCATTTGCAGGAGTCTGAGTACTAATACAACAAAGACAATACCTGTTTGGGAGTCATTGCCAGGTTCAGACAGACTACAGGCCCCTCAGTTGGTTGATGCAAATGAGGGGTGAGAAGCTTAGGCTGTTGAGGTGGTCCATATACTTTATGGCAAAACATCGCTCTGGGACTAACCACACCAATTCCGATGGTCTTTCGAGGTTTTTCCACATTACCTCTGAGAACTCCCATGGTGGGTAGGTCTCCCTGCCTTCTGCTTTGGCAGTGGGTGAACCCATGTTGGAAATGACCGTCTTTTGCATGGAGCACCCACAGATTGATGCCTTGACTATTTTTGCTGACTGTAGAATTCTGTGCACTTTACACCTACCAACTATGGGTAAATTGCCTGTGCTCCCCCTTTCAACATGGAATAAATGGTCTTCCCCCTAATTGCCATATTTAACTTACCTATAAGTCCCTAGTATATAGTACAATAGTTCGTCCAGGGCCTTTAAATTAAATGTCTCAAGTGTGCTGCAGCACCCATTGTGCCACCCAAGTCAGTGACAGTCCAAACATGACTGCAGATATATTATTGTAGCATGGCTGGGTAGTTTTAAAACTGCAAATTCGACCTGTCAAAATATGCCCTACCTTTTAAATGTTAATAAATCACTCCTAAGTAGGCCTTACTGTCCATATAGCAGGTTGTATGGCATTTACAAGTAGGACAGGTAAAAGTGCATTATTAAACAATCGTACATTCTCTGGCATTGCCCTCAGAATTTGGAACTCCCTACCTGTAGAAACAAGATTGATTCCCTCAACATTTGCCTTCAAAAGGGAAGTGAAAGCCCTACTGATGAGCACTGCACCGAACTTGATGAGTTTCACCTTTTTCCCTATCTTGTTTTGCAGATTTAGCTACCACCTGCATTATGTCACTTGCCGGTCCTGCCTGCCAATATGTAATTTGTGTACTTGATGTATATTGCTTTACTTTTCTCCACTACTAGCTACCTATGTCTCGCACAGCCTGTATGTAAAGCACTCTGATACCCGATCGGGTCATGTTCGCGCTATACACAAAACTTTATATAAATAAATAAACATATCATTACAATGAAATGGCCCAAAAAGCTATTGTTACTGTAGCATGGTTGGTTTTTCCATAGGAAAGCATTGGCATATAATATTATATTTAATATTGTTATCATCCGGTTAGGAAACAGCTACAGATTTCATGTTTGAATTTTTTGAAATATTTTTTGCATGCCTAATTCACATCTGAAATCAGATTTGTTTGAAATATTTTAGAAAATGTACTTTTAGAAAGTTACCTCTTCCCTGCCTAAAGACTCTAGAGGCCCATTTGTTTGAGCTGCAACTGTCCCCTAGGAGCTGGATAGCCCCCTTGATGAGGTGTGAACTTGCTCTCAGACCAGGGTCAAAAGGCCTTGGGTGTGGGGAGTTGTACATTTTTGCTTTGACAGATTTGCTTATGGGCGGGGCCCAGGGACCAAAATTATTTCATAGAGGCCTACCCTGTCACAAGGAAATGTAGCTAATGTTTGGGCATGCCTCTGCTTTGTTCCCCTAGTCAGGTAGACACCAATCCTAGTGAGAAAAGGGCTGCATCTAGGACTGGTTTAGAGTGATCACAGAGGAGAGGTTGTTAATTTTCTTGGGCACACCACTGGGATGTGAACACATGCATTACACATTGGGAGAAGGGTTTCACCATCATGGATTTAGGCAGGTAGGGACACTGTGAGATTGTTTATGGTAGGGCACACAGGAAGTGCTGCAAAAGTAGTTAGTGTTGTCCATTGGAACATTTAGCCTATGGTTGTGGAGTGGCCTGGAGTTGCCCCACTCACAGGCTGTTGCCAGGCACATATGTGGCACCCACAGTACCCATCTTAGAACCTGTTCTTGACCTGTGGAAGAACAAGAGAGGACTGGACATTCTGTCTGTGACCTGAGAAGAGCCTAGAACACTAGACCTGCTCTCCCTCTAACCGGATGATAATTTCCCCACACAAAGTATTGCTGGGGTTGTGGGTGTTGGAAGAATTGTTGGTGCATCCCCATTTGGTTTTGGAAGGGGTTATAACCATAGGTTATGTCTGTGGCCATGGTCTATTTCTGATTCTGCCCAGGGGTTTGGTAAGTCTGAAGTTAGAAACCATCACTAGATTAAGAAGCCATGCCAGCAACAAACCATTTCTGGGCCTGGAATTTAAATTTCTGTTGCTGAGAGTTTCCTGTCAAAGGCTCCACTGGACCTCATCCAGCGACTATCAAACTATATGCAACCCTCTTAGGTCACAGCCTGTTGTTGCCTTGCCCTGCTTAGGATTTGTGTCTCCTTTCAGATACTAAACTTCATATTGGGTCAGATCTGGTTTCTGTATCCGACCTGGCTCCATCATCGTCAGCCTTAACTTGCACCTGTGTACTGATCAAGAACAACCAGATGATTGCTGCTAGCACGTAATGCTTTTCAGCACTATTTTCAAGTTTAAACCTTAAACATTCATAACTCAGGTTTCCCTTACTGGTTTGTTGTTGTTTTGATGTAATTGTATTTATTGAAATATACTCTATTTTCTTAATTTTTTTTTTTTCTTGTGTTGCGCTTTGACTTTATACCTGTTTTGGAACTTCATAAATACTTTACATACTGTCTCTAATTTAAGCCTGTCTGCTCTGTTTCATAACTACCAGGGACAGAGCTCTGTTTCAAATAGTGAGTTAAGTGAGTCACCCTAACAGTCATTATTAGAGTTTGTTGCCTCTCCCCCTCATCTAATACCCCAATTTTCGACAAAGCCCATCACTGGTATTTCACACATCTGAGAACTTTATGTCCTGCCCCCCTTGAAGTGTTACCTACAACCCAGTGATCCCACAAGCATATGAGTGATTCAAGCTAGCATGTGTACTGTAATCTGCTTTCATCTAGATGATTGATGCCTCACACGACTTAGAGCGGCATGTCTTTGTGTCCCCATACATGAGCCGTTGGTGTCCTACACCTTCTGCACAAGTGGCAATTTGAGGTTGATGTATGCAGCTGATGCAAACTTCCAGTATTCATGAGAGGAGTAGGAGTGTAACAAGGGCGAGGAAAAGTAATCAACTGCCGCTCATACGCTGTGTGGTAGTATGAGAATTCCAACTGCAACAAAGGGCTTTTTTTCTTCGTATTTAAAAAAATGCTTCACCATATTCACATGCATATTTTCGAGTGAACCATTTTTTAATAACTAAGCAAGTTCACTCAGTCCTACATTTAACAAAGGTAGTCACTCAACACTGTCAATACAGTCAGTTCCTCAATAGCCTTCATATTACTTTCAAACATTTGCTTTATTCCACCATGAGAACACACCATGCTCTGGAGCAATGATACATTTTACAGGAGATCTCACAAAATACACTCCCACTGAGGAGGCGTTGGGTCTAATTATCTTGTACTCGTCTTGTTCTCAGAAATACATTTAAGCATGATGTACATACTGTCTGAGTTTTTCCAGGATGCGGTGCCTCCCAGCACACAGAAACTGCAATTGTTAACATTGAAAAAACACAAGTTGATATTTGAGAGAGTACACATCTATGTGTAGTACAGTCAATTACTGAAGTTATTTTGTCTAGGGGATAACGTTCTAACTACACAATGACTTAATCAGCAAAAATTCAAGAGCAACTCAAAACTTTTCTAGAGTGGGACAGTGTATGGTTACACAGCTATGCAATGTCTTTAATTTGACAGTACTATTTACAAACCAAATAAAACATGATCCAGTGAATTTAGAGATTAGTTCACACGCACACGTGCATTTTCCATTCTGTTTGCAAGATTATCGTTTTTCAAATCATATCATAGTGTTTTACAAGTAAAACATAATGATTGATTTCCCAAATAGACCTAATACAGAACAAATTATAGCTATGTAAAGTGCTTTTCTGTGCTCTGGGTAAAAGCAGGAATACTTATAATATTTATGAAGTGAATTGGGAACATTAACACATTAATCATTTGTGTGGTGATTATATGGACATATGTTCTATAATGGCTAGTTTAAAAACATTAATATTAGCTGTTAAATAGATTGCATTCAATGTGTTCAATTTTAAAAAGCAAATCTCCCAAAAAACGGAAATGGGGTAGCTGTAGTCTAATTTAACAGTCAGAAATATTATTATACATTTTGATACTTAAGTTGACATAATCCAAAGAAAAAACAAAAGCTTGTCAATTAAAACATTCAGAATGGGAACAATGTGTAGGAAAAATGGAGTGAGGATTTGTGTTGTCAATAGCACCAGAGTGTAGCTGTCAGTTAGACTCACTCAGCTTTCCAATCAGATATAGACTCCCTTCAGCCCATTCTTTGATCTAGTATGAAATGGTTCTGTAGTATGCAAGGTTCTTTTGTGTGCAGGAGTTCCTGGTGCACATTAGAGTCCTTTTCGTGAGACAGAGAAAGAAAGGGAGAGAGAGAGAGAGAGAGAGAGAGAGTGAGTGAGAATGAATGCTCTTCTTTTTTTCCTGTGCCAACTTTTAAGGTGTTTAATTAGCCCTTTTGCATAGGGTCCAGCCCCCTGAATTTATTGGACTGTGCACAACTTTGGTTCAACACTCAAACACTTGTATGCTTCATATTGGATGCTAACGCTATTAAAAATGAGCCTATATCTAAAGCCCACTTCTGTCACTCTTCTTTTGCACAATGGAGTTTTATTTTGCCAAAGTGAAGTAATTAATGTTTTTGAAAGTTGTAAAAATGTTACTTGCAACATCTGGCAGCTTAATGTTCATAATCTAGTTATGAAAAATGAATAACTATTTTCAGTACACCTTGCACAATATAAAGGACCGATATTAATGTCAAATGAACTAAACAAGGCTTAGAGTACTCCAATGTTTGTAATGAATGCTCCCAAATAAGCATACATAAATATTGGTTTTCATGTTGGATCTGGTTGTTTGTATCATATATTTTATTGTATATTTTTATGGAGACTAGGATTGGTGTGTGCCTCTCAGAGTACCCTTATTCTGGCTATTTTTTTATTTACACTGTTTTCCTATAACGCTTCTTTACCGAGTGGTGCGAGAGATCTTTATATTATAAACAGCAGTTATACATTACAAGACATAATATGCATACAAGTAATTTCAATTTCATGCTATGTCTTGTAGTTGCAGAATAGATCACCTGTGATGATCGACATGAGACGCGCCCCCCACGATGCACATCTTCAGGAAGACCCTCAAGACCAGGCTCTTCGACTGACCGCAGCTGCTCCCCCCTCACTCCCAGCGCCTTGAGACCCTCACGGGTGAGTAGCATGCTTAAATCCCCTGCTTGATTGATTTTGATTAGGCTCCAATGCTTAGGGATAGATCAATTAAACAAAAAAACCTACATCCTTGAACTACCCCGTGCAGTACCTAGAATACAAAATATATTTTGCTCTCTTTCTTTAGGGACTATAGCATTTCACCTAATGGAACATGTGATGGAGAGAAACGAATTTATGCAAAACAGGTATTCGCACAACAAGGGAACGTTCAGAAAATGCCAATTGTTCTACATGGATAAGACATCCTCTTGTAGCTGAGCATAAGTTCTAGCACGTGCCATTTTAAAACTGGGACCTTGCGAATGACAATGCATTTAGTGGCGTTTATTGGCTAAAAGAACCAGTGACCTTTTACAAGGATCAAAAATTGAACTATGAATCTTGTCTCAGTATTACTGCCTTCTCTTACTACTTACCTATCCTTTTTTGTTGTAGTTTACAGCTTTGTAACCTTAAATATCATGTGTTCAATTCATTAATATTTATTCGGTTGATAAAACAGCCATAAAAGAGTACAACAAAATAATCATTAGAAGAGCCATTGCTAAACATGTACATAATAAATAAAAGTCAATACAACAGAATAACCCAGCCTAAAAGCACAGTACATCAATTAATCAGGTCTTGATCTCCTTGACGCCAAAGCGGCTTGCAGGAATGATAAAATAGACATAGTAACATATTCATTAGTAAGCATCTGGAGATAAAACATAGCTGACCATACTTGGTTAAAATTCAAAGACTTCAACAGGGGAATTAAAAACTGCTTCCTACGCCAGCAGAAATAAGAACAAAACATGACAAAGTGCAGAGTGTTCTGCAGAGACTTATTGTCGCAGACACAGGACGGCCTAGCCTTAGGCCGCGTCCATCCACATGGAGGTGCCAAAAGATGATGAAGTTGGATAAACCTAAACTTGGCCAATAATAACCTATCTTGCTGCTAATGGACCTTGGCTAGATGTTGCTCCATCCCTTGCAGAATTTTCAACAACATGTGAACCCGCACTGATGGTTTCTGCAGCTCGTGGTGCTCTCTCCACGCGAGAACAATCCAAAGAACTATCATGTAATTAAGTCAGCCACAATAAATGAACCAGCTGGTCACAATCAGTTGATATGATCCTTGGCTTACCTTCCAGTGTGCGGTGGAAAAGGTAAGCGTAAAACGGCAGCTCCATTGATCTAAGTGTATTGCGATGATGGAAAGGCAGGAAATGGGCATACTAAACATCAGCACCTGAACATACACTTCCCCTGAATCTCCTGAGCGCTTACATTGTTTGTGAATTGCTGTGGCCATTTGAGATCTATCGAGTAAACGTTTTGTTGTGGTTCAGAGTGTCCTTGGTAAGCAATTGAGATAGATTGTGTTGCAGCCTCAACCTTGCTACCAGCACTTAGAAAACCAATGACATTATTTGTTTTTTCTTTGAAAATGAGTTTGCAAGCTTAGAGCAGAACACAGAGAAGTAAAAGCATGTTCGAAAGGAAACTTTGCTGATTGGAAGTACTGAAACATTATTGAGCTATAATTGTTTCACTTCTTTGGATCCTATTTTCACAAAGGAATGGAAATTATCTGCGTCCCTTTATTAATGTATCAATATTCACAATACATTTGGATTATATTTAAAGTAATGATTGGCACCAAAGCAAGTGAAACCAAGGTATTAGCGTGAGCTATATAATTCTGTTGAATGTTTGTTATCTTACAGTATTGCAAATGATCACTTGAATATATATCAGTACCAGTGAAAGTGTATCCAGGGAATTCGAAGGTAGTAACCCTGTCGAGAAAAAGTATTACACTCAAAGCTTTGAATAATAGTTATTAGATCGATATTATTTATGTTTGATTTTCAGGAATGTAAATTTTCCACTTAAAACACAGACAATCTGAGACAGAGAAATATTCTGAAAGTATATAATTGATATAAGAGAGCATTGATGATTTAGCATCACAATAAGGTACTACAGCTCTCTGTCTTATCTTTAGATAGCCACAAGTCCCATAGATGTTCCATGCCAATAGAGTGACAAGTCAACATGATGATATCCAGTGTCTCTCTATTCTCTCTTATCCCATTTGCCTTTTCGGGGGTCTGCTGTTAACCAACATATTGTCATTGCGCATGGCTGACTGTGGATACAGAGGAGAGCTGGAACATTCATCACTCCCACTGGAACTGGACTATACGTTTAGGCTCTAGAATCTAGCAAAACATGGCTGCCACTCAAATGCATGTCACTACACCTCTTGAATCACCTTTCCCAAAGCAATCCTCTATGTTTTTGCCTTTTGCCAGGCTCAGTATACCCATTCTGCACCATCACAGACATAAAACCAAAAGGCCTGCGCGCCACAGCTAGAAAAGTATCATAGAAGAGGACTGGGTTCTGTAAGCACCTTTCCAAGCACACCACCAAACTTACTGAAAGTCATCAGGAACCTTAAGCACTGCCCAACGGCAAGAGCCTGACAGGCCGGACAGTACACAGATGAACTCAGGCCAGTGAAACACTACTTTAAGCAATTGAAGCACAAATGGAGATCAAGTCAAGACAACATAGGTACAGACATCTTCAAATCTACCCTAAAACGCTATCACCAGCAGTTACGTAACACCAATCGCACAGCCCCAACAGTCGGCATTCACACCTGCCCAAACGAAAGCAAGCAAATCTTTGCTATCATAAAATATTTCATCATGCCTCCTGCTGCCCCAGCAACTTCAACGCCTCACAATACCATTGCAATAATCTTTTGGAATTCTTCTGTAAGAAAATCACCTCCATATATGGTAACTTCGACCTTCAACCGGACCCTGTTGCAACTCAACTTCCCATCATGGCTAAACAACAAATACTGAGCTTGTGCTGTCACCACAGTAAAAACCACTTCTACCATAAGGCCATCCACTTGGGGCCCCATCGGACCCTTGCATCCACTAAACCTTTATCAAAGGACTCATATCAATCAGCAAAGCACAAACACTCATCCTCACCACGTCTATTGACTCAGCCATATTCCGGGACACTCAGAAACATGTCACCATCACCCCTCTGTTCAAGAAAGCAGACCGATCTCCCTCCTAGCATACCCAGTCAAGGTCTTAGAAAAACTAATCAAGTGATACCTGACCGACCACCTCACCAGCAACTAGCTCCTAGATGACATGCAATCCGGATTCAAGACCAACCATGGTACAGAACAGCATTCATCTCTGCCACAGATGACATCCATATCAGCATATTTGACAGAAGAGAAACAGCAACCCTCATTCTCCTGAACCTCTTAGCAGCATTTGACAAGCTCTCACCCCCCATTGTCATCAGATACCTGCACAAGATTGGCACCCAAGGACCCATTCCCCATTGGATCAGCTCCTTCTTAATGGACCAAACACAGGTTGTCAGCCTGGCACCAGTCTCCTCGGTTGCCTGCCAGCTTATTTGCGAAATGCTTTTAAGGTGCATCACTCAGCCCCACCCTCTTCAACACATACATGATCCCTCTAGCCATTGTCACCCACGCACATGACATCAGCAACCTCTGTTGCACTGACGACGTATAGCTCAATATAGGAAAGACAGAAGAAGTGATCTTCTGCCTTATCACCTCACCATGAGACTTCAATTGGTGTGCAGCTGAAGATGGTACCTACACCGAGGATCCACGCCAGGAACGTCGTGATCATCATCATCAACTGCAAGCTGGACATGACCACAAAAGTCAATGCTGTCACTGCATCCTGCTTCCAGACCCTGAACATTTTGAGGAAGACCCTCAAATGGCTCCCAAGCAACACTAAAAAACTGCCACTCATGCCCAAGTTACGAGCAAGTTGGACTATGGGAACACCCTCTATATCCCGGGATCACCAAGAAACTCACCAGGAGACCACAAACCATCCAGAACGTGGTAGTCAGACTCATCCTCAACCTCCCACCCAGAACTCACATCAATATGATGCCTCAGGGAGCACCACTGGCTCCCAATACACAGACATACTAATTCCAGACTCTTCACCCACACATTCAAGGGACTACACTTATTAGGTCCCACCTACCTGAATAAAAGCATCTCCTTCCAACAGCCACCCAGACACCTCCTCACTACAGAACTCCTACTGCACACATCCCATGCATACTCAGACCCAGATCAAGATGGCAGCATCCTCTTGCATCGCTCCTAAAGCATGAAATGTCCTCCTACTCCACCTCAGAGGCTCCTCCTCCCTTCTTGAATTCAGCAAGAAGCTGAAGCTGAAGACTTGGCTTTTTAATTAACCAACCTACCATAGGCCCGGCTTGGTACATACATATGCTCAGCACCAAGATACCCTCTTGGCTGGTAGGAGAGCTTTACAAATACACATAACATAACACAACAAAAGACATAGTTGGGGGCAGCAATACCAGCCAGAAATGTTAACTCCAGAACCCATTTCTCCACACCTAACCACGCCTAACTCGTAATTGAGAACCCAATCACCAGCTCACGTTTCTTCTTCCTATTTGAAATGTATGTTGATGTGTTCATAAAATATAACATGCCTTGTTCTACCAGTTTTACACAACACAACTGACAACAAATTTGTATCGAGGGCCGGATGTTAGGCTTCCCAGCCTGTATGCAAAGACTGATCACTTTTACTACAGTGTTCAAGCTACCACTCTTTTTTTCATGACTATGCTACAAGTATTAAAAACATATGTTACTCCCAAGGCATATGGTAGTTTTAAAAGTACAAAGTAATGACATCTTTACAATTACTCCACAACAAGATAGTTTTTTTATTCATAAAAGCATTACTCTTCTTGTGAGTAAAGGGGCATACTATTAGTAAACCATGCTGTAGGTCGCATGAAGAATTAACGTCCTGTACATTTTGTGTACATGCCAAACACAAATATGCCAGACAGCTCCACTAAAGTGCCATAACCCTCTTTTGAAACTAATGATCGTAATCAAGATTTTAATTGTTTATCCTCAGAAGAATTCTGTGGTTAGTAATTCTTCTGAAGGCAGGAATGCCTGTGATGTGGTTTCTGGAACGATGCAGCTGCATTCCCATTACTTGCTTTAATTTTATTTAAGTAGATCATTTTCATATAAATTTTAAACACCATAAGCTGACTTTTAGCAAAGTTTGAAGCCACATGAATGAAAATGGTGCATTTTGTACTTTGAAGCACTTACTGATAGTGCTTACTTTTTAACAAAAAAAACAAAATAATTGACCCACAGATTTTGAAAGGGGCCTGTTGATAGGACTTCCGAATGCGGGGGTTGCCAAATACCAGGGCTAAATAGTTTTGATTCTGCCTAAGGCTTCTTTTATTCCACTATCCTCCACTTCTTTTTCCTTTATTTCTCTCCTGTAGTTTCATTTTCATTCCACCTCAGTCTCATTCTTGGTGTTTTCCAATCTTTTCCTTCTTTCTTCTTTCTCTATTTTCTGCTTTTTTCCCTGTTACTTTGAGTCAAAATCTGAGGTTGTAAATTTAGTTCTGATCACCAGAAATGAATGTGGGTGCCCACAAGCTATAAGCACCTGCACCTTTTAAGCAATGCTTAGTTCACATTGGGACACCTTCCTGCACATAAACAATAATTCATGGCGTTTTGCTGTTTCTATGTGTCCTGCATAATGCAGCAGCACGCATAGAAACAGCAAAAACGAGGAGAAATAAAGCATTTCTCATCGTTTCGCCATGTTAATAAAAATACAATAATAAAAATAATGACTGAACAAATGTGATAAAGAAAGCTAGACAGTGACTATCAACATCATTGTTCTCACAATGAAGTCATGAGCCACAGTATAGAACAATGCAGTGCTTGGGGCATAAATGCTAATTGTACTCTTAGCACACGTGAAAGGGTCAGGCCGAGACAGTTACAAAGTGGCTGTAAGCGGATGGCCTCCCTGGGGTCTGGTACGAGTGAAGTGCACACAGTGCTTAATTTGAGCTGGTGGTTTCCAGTGATATGTTCCGGCACTCAATTGTCAAAACCAGCGATTGTGACAGTCTGCCACAAGATAGTGCCGCCTGGCTAATTTAGCGATGACCACAACAACAGATAATTAGTAATTCAATATACATTAAAAATGACAATTACCTGCCGCCCAAGACATTCTTGTAGCTGTGAGGGCCTGAAGTCCGAAATGGCACACTTGTAGACGTGTGCTGGTTAGTAGTTGTGTTGTTACTACCATTGCCAGAATAGCAGGGGCGATGTATGGTTCAAGCTGCTGTGGCCTCATGACACCTGGCACTTTTTTTTTTTTTTTACAAATTAAGAACTGAGTGCACATGTGCAGTACTGACATCTAATTGAAATTAAGTTTTGCCATTGCTTCCTGGTCTGCACTAATCAGAGTTTTTAAAACTTTCACATCATTGATAACAAAGGAAATTACATCTGTAAAATTATAATAAAATCTAAATAAATATAAAATAAAGCAACATCAAAGATTCGCTAATGTCAGCTTATGGCTCACAAAAGTAATGAATGGAGCAGCACACTGATGTGTTCAAATTCTATTAACATAAGAAGTGTGTAGGAGGGCTCCCTCTGTGATGGGATTGCTTTCTGGAGCCTCTAGAGAACCCAAGAATCGATCTCAACATTGTGAGATCTAAAAATAAAGCTGCGTTTGAAGTTTGTGTTAGCCCTTTTCTCACCAGATATGACATATAGGGCAGGATTTAGATAAAAGCAGTTTGGCGAGTCCGTAATAGCGATTTATAGGGAATCGCTATTAAGGACTTGCAAAACGCCATGTAGAAAGGAATCGCAATATTTTTTGCGATTCCTTAATATTCCTTAATTGCGAATTGCTAATTGCAATTCGCAATCAAGGAATACCTTCCCATTCAATGTTATAGGCCTAGAGGCCCATAGGAATGAATGGGAAATGCACACGCAATTTGCGAGTACCCAATAGGTACTCGCAAATTGCGTGCGAAATTTCAAGGGTGCAAGGGTTCCAAAGGGACACCCTGTTGCACCCCTGAAATGTGCAAGTGTGCACATGTGGCACACATACATGCCCTAAGGTCATGAATGTGTGCCACATGGCACTTTAAAAAAAAGCAAAAAAGTGCTTTTTTAAAGGAAATCACAAATTACCACTAACTTCAAGTTGTTGGTAATTCGCGATTCCTTAAGACAATATCGTAATTTGCGATGCCTACTAGCATAGCATTTAAGGAATCGCAAATTGCGATTCTCTAAATGCTTGCGCAAAATAAGGAATCGCAATTTTAGGGATTCCTTATTTTGCGAATAGGTATTTGCCTTTCTACATTGCACACAGCTGAATTGCGATGATCGCAAACACTGAAATTCAATTTGGCTTGCTACATCTGGCCTTTAGCCTTCTATGAGTGAGAGTTAAACCAAAGCCAGAAATGTGCGAGTCTCACTCACAAGCAGGGAGACTTGAGGTCTCTCTGCTCATCATCATACGCGTAGCGGACATTGAGCCTCTTTTTCAATGTGCATACTTGTGTAAGTGAATCTGGTAGATAGTCAAAGGAATTTCCTTATTTACATGAGGGCACAGTCCTATGCAGGCATGTATCTGATGCAACAGAATGGCCTACATTCAAAGGCTTAATGCACAGAAGCTGGTATTTGTAGGGTGTTCTTTGATTCTGACTGACTCACAAATATTTCCTCTGCTCTGGAATAAAGTAGAACATGCTTTGGTATTGCAGAATAACAAAAGCCACTATGGGGCACATTTACAAGCCCCTTGTGCCACGGGAGCGTCACTTTTTTTGATGCTCTGGTGGCTCAGTGTGCTGGCCCATATTTACAAGGCAACGCAATGATGCTTTTTATGGCCTTTGTAAATATGCCCCCTTTCACGAACCCATGGATCCTGACACATTCCCAGATTTACAAGGTTTTGTAAACCTGGGAATGCGTCAGATTTTAGCTATTCCCCAGGGGAGGCGTAAACATTCATAACGAGGAGAAATACCTTTATTTCTCCTTGTTTTTTCCTATGTGCATTCTGCAGCACACATAGAAGGAGGAAAACACCATCAATGATTGCTTTTGTGCAGGAAGGTGTCATTTCCTGCAAAAAGCAATCATCTCTGCAAAGCAGGCACCCTTGCGACATGGTGCAAGGGTGCCTGCATTGGCGTGAGGCAGCCTTTTGAGCGCCAGTACAGAGAGATAAGAAAAGGTAAGCTTTGTATTGTTGTAAAAACAATGCATCCCTGCATAATGCTAATGATGCTGCTCTTTGTAGCAATATAGCCTGCAGTGCTGTGTTAATAGTCCCCCCACCCCCATTTTCCAAGATTTACATTTGAAAACTACTGGAGCTGCATAAAATAGGCCAGTGGTTCCTAACGTGCGGTCCAGGTACTATGGGGGTCTGTGACACTAATTCAGGGCGCCTCCAATTGCTTAGAAAATTAAATATTATGAACAGATTAGTAAAGTATGTGTAAATAAAGAAGCAGCATTGAAAATGGAAAATGGTAATAACTTCTTTACTAATTACTAATGCATAATATATAGATATTTTTTTACTTGAGACGGGAATTTATTCTTGAATTTAAATATTGAGATTTTTTTATTTTAATTTAATATATTTCATTAAAGATGTAATTCAAAATTATGTTAATAGTGCTGCAGAATGTTTTCTTTTGTTCTATATTTAAAATAAGCATCCAAAATGAATGTACATTGCAGAGTGGCAGCATCACAGATATCAAATGGACCCTAACAGATGGCTTTATTACTTTCTTTACTTGCACGCCTTGACAAAACTATGTACCACAAAAACTGTTGCCAAAATCAGTTCGGATGGAATTAATATGAATATTAGAAATGAACAATTAAATTAAAACAAAATTAAAAAGGAAAATAAAATGGGGTGAATTTGAAAATTCATAAGAAACTAAATTAAGATTGAGTGACTAATATTCCTTTTTTGCAACACTATAATAGGATCACCTTGGGATGCATCAATGAATACTGCTCAGCTGTTTATTTTGACTATTCCCCCTACAGTTCGATTACCATCAGGAAAAATTCCCAGGCTGAGGAAGAAATCATTTTCTTGCCTCTCTTTCGAAAGACTACTCAACCTGGGATGCCAACATACTTGTGAGAATTTGGGTTGTTGGTTGCCTGGGGTGTAAGCCCTGGTCAAGCAGCAACCACAGTCCTTGCCAGGGTAAGGCACAAGCAAACCCAAACCCCAACATTAACCATGATCAACCCCCTGGTAGCTTGGCGCAGAGCCATCAGGCTTATCTTAGAGGCAATGAGTAAAGCATTTGTGCAACACTTCAAACCGTAACACAGAGGAACACAGTACATACAAGATCCAACACCAGGTTAGAAAAATAGAGCAAAATGTAATAAATAAAACAAGACCAAACTGGATATTGAGGCACATTGGACCAGGTCAAAGTCATAAACTAAGGCCAACGGCAAAAGAGCACAGGCTGGCTACAGTGCCCCTTTTAATTCTGCTGAAGTTTTACCTTCTCAAGACAGAATCAAGTGTCCCGTTCAAATTGGAGAGGGCCGCGAAAAAGAAGGAGAGCCTCGGCGTAGCACGGCGTAGCACGAAGAGCAGGCAGAGAGGCATGAACAGGGTGGGCTGCAGCTTTACGCCACCCCCGAGACACTTCGATGCTGGAGTGTGAAGAGTCGGGCTGTGTGCACCTTGCGTAGAATTATGGTGCGAGTGGCGAGATATAAGTGCGGAGGGGCCCATTTGTGGTTGCGAAGAGCCCACAAGAGGGGTCAGGGGCCTGCTGCAGCTAGGCCCAAGGGCTAATACAGGATGTTGGGAAGCCTTTTATGCCCCTGAGGATCAGATCAGGAGGCCAGCAGACTAGCCTTTTGAGTCACTCTGAGGTCCTGGATTTAAGATGAAGTTGGAGGTCGAGTTCTTCTTCTCCAGTTCTTAGTCGACATTGTCCAAATGAATAATTTCCCTTCAATTTCAAAACCTTTTATTTGATACCCACCTGGCACCTTTTGGTTTGACTGACTTTGATCATGCATATTATGTAAGCCTCCTTAATTTGCCATAAAAGGGTGCCTTTTCTAGCCAGCATAGAGAAAAACAAGATTTTATTAAAGACAAGGGGCCATATGTATCAAAAAAGAGTTTTGCGATTCTCAAATTGCGATTTTTAGCAAATTGCAATAGGAGTTTCGCAAAATGTAATGAATGTAGGATTTGCTTAAAACTTATTTGCGAATCACAAATTGAGATTCCCAAATAAGGAATACCTTCCCATTCATTCCTATGGGCTAGAAGGCCCATAGGAATGAAGGGGAAGACATTCTCAATTTGTGATTACCAATTAGAGAATCGCAAATTGAGAAGGCAATTTCACGGTTGCAAGGGTGCCAAAAGAACACCCTGTTGCACCCGTGAAAAATGCATGTGTGCACATTTTGCGCACATACATGCACTAAGGGCATGTAAGTGAGACATGGCACTTTTAAAAAATCAAAAAAGGTCTTTTTTAAAGAAAATCGCAAATTACCACCAACTTGAAGTTGGTGGTAACTTGCAATTCCTTGAGGGCCAAAAAGCACATTTCTGGTGCTTTCAGAATTGCATTTAAGGAATCGCAATTTGCAATTCCTTAATTGCATTTGCAAAATAGAGAATCGCAAATTTTGCAATTCTCTATCTGTTTGCAAACCGGAAAAAGGCTTGATACATATGGCCCAAGGAGACTGATAATTTATCCCATACTCACCAATTGGCACTTCAGCGTTGATCATTTCCTCTTTTCATGTTGACTTCTATTAACTTCTAGAAAGGTGATATTTCTTTGTTCTACCATCAGTTCTTTGTTTTGGCCAGGGCTTTAAGTGGGCCGGGTCTCACCGGTGCTGAGCACCAGCAGTTTTTTAAAGGGGGCCTCGAAACGGGTCTCTATCGGGCTCTGTTTTGTGCCCTGGCATAGGCGGTCTGTTTTTTTCCGGACTGCAGTGACAGCAGGCACATTGAGTGCGTACTCACACTGCTCACTTCACACTAGTGGGGAAGTTACAGCATGACGTCATGCCAGATGAGAGTTGCAGGGGAATGGAAATTCTTTAAAGAGAGTCATTTTCTCTCTGGATTTCCCTTCTCTTTTTGAAACATTCAAGTAGCAACGCTGTCGTGGTGTCACTAGCGCTTTAAGTCGCAGCTTTTTCAATATTATATACACCCTACAGTTGCTGCTTATTTATCTTATGCAACTAACAACCATTGACAAAGCCAATAGTCATGACATGTAGGTATGATGTTACTTGTTGCATTATACATCTGGCTGCAATGACAGAAACAGCAAAATACAAGTGGGACGGCACACTATGCTAAGCTCAGATTTTAAAATTACCTGTTTTTAAGCAACGCCCTTAATTACATTGGCCACGCCCCTTTGAGGGACCCCCAGTTTTTCATCCCACTTAAAGCCCTTGTTGTGGTGAGACTTTGATTAGGTTTGTATTTTTCTTCTGGCTTTGCCGCTGCCGTTGCTCTTGTTGTTGCACCTTAACTTCCTTCGAAGAACTTTGTTCCGCACGCACTTAATCTACCTTTGCCTTGCTGGCCTGCTTTGTTGAATCTGAATGGCTATCACTGTGATCAAAGTGGATTGCTCCTGGTTCACCTTTTTTTTTATCAAAGTCCGTTTAATTTGCTGAAATAGTTTTTCTTTGTTCGTTTAACTTCTGTCACTTCAAGTTCATCAAGAGGCTGTATACGTGGGGCATAAAAAATTTGAATATATGACATCATGGTTAGCCTTCGATGTGATTTTTATAAAGTGCTCTGTCACCAGAGGTTTCCTGGCTCTAAAAACCTACATGCTGTACAAGTGATGTTTTGCTGCTGGGAGTTTCGCTTAAAGGAAATTACATATAATATCCACTTCAAAATATTTAATAAATTGATTTTCTCTGCAGTGGTTAGTAAAATCTTCATTATCAAGCAACATGAAATGACACATTTTTTGTCATATTTCAGATTAGTTTCATATATTCCGGGGAGGATTTACAAGCCCCTTCGACAACTTTACGAAGCCGTTGCGTCATTTCTGTGATGCAGCGGCATCGTAAATAATGCGCCACTATGCAAAATATTTACAACGTGACACATCTAGGGAGATGCGTCACGTTGTAAAGCCCTGTGCTACATTACACCTGCATCGGGTATAATCTATGCAGGGTGGGCGTTCCTTCGGAAGGAAGCCTCGTAAAAGTGACGCAGTGAAATCTACAAGATTTCACAGAGTCACTTTTATGGCGCCCATGCATCAAAACCTTGCGCTTGCTTGAAGCAGGCGTAAGGAGTGACGCAGCATGATGGGAATAGGCATTCCTAACTATTACTGAAGTTGCGTCATGCTTACGACACAACTTTAGCAATGTGCTGCCTTTCCGCCAAAAGATGTGTCACACTTCTGTCTATCTTTGCGCCACGGTGTGCCGCATTGTAAAGCTATACTCGCTGGTGAGGGCTGAAAGCCCGAAACTGTGCCTAGGATGCTTGTTTCCAGTCCAGGAAGGACCTGGCCTGGCAGTTCGGGCTTCCCATTGGGCGCAGGGTCAAGACTGATTTGCTTATGGCTGGGTCCAAACTGGAATGGTATGGTGAGCAAAAAAATGATGGATTTAGGCCCATATCTCTGTACTGGGGTGAATGTATGACAATGTTCTGCATTCTGTCCATCAATTGTTCTTTTTGCATTGTAAATGCGACGCACCCATGATGGCACAAGGCTATATTTCCGTCAGGCAATTTAGCTGACGCATCTCTGCTAATATGCAGAGATGCTCCAGTTCTTGTAAATCTGCCCCTACCTATTTAATGTATCACACATATATCTAATGTTAAACTAATTTTTGTGCCGTTAAACAATAATTTGCATTATAAAAACATACATTTTACCCTAAAGAAATATGAATAGTACCAAAATATATATATATATATATATTAGCATTAATGATATATTGTTACAAGCTCATTTATCTACAATGAATTTAACGGTTTCAAATGTATGTGACCAATTCTGCCACATATGTTGGATACTATTGCATGCATCGCATTAATGATGAGATAAAAGTACAACTAGCTACACACAAACCTGTTGTTATCTGTGCAGATGCAGTTCTGCAGCCACAAAAGCAGCATTCACCATGTACCACATTTGATAGAAATTAGTGCTGTGCATAAGAGCTGTTACTGATCTAGCACAGCTGTGCCTTACACTCCTTGTAAACACTCTTCTCTCTGTTTTTATTTTTATGCATGGAATGCATCTGAATTCAAACCAGAAATGTTAATTATAGCTCTCGCTGGGTTATAATACTTGACTATGCTAGCTTTAGAAAAGACGTGGACATTTTTTTAATTAAGTTTAATTGGCAAAACATTCAGGCACGGAAGAGTTGCTTTATGTAAACATGGTTGCCCACTTAGTAGTTAGCGGCATTGTTGTGAGGCATCCTAATAATCAGCAGGCTGGAGACGTGGGTGTGCGATTTGTCTTTTTAATGTAGGATTTATTTAATTATTTATATCAGTGTTCATTACAGATGCATATATAGAGAAAGTAGCTTCTAGTAAACCTCGTAACAAATGTAAAATGTGCACGGAGCTTAAACAGAAGTAGATTTTTATATAACGTGAACTTGACCGAAAGTATCAGAGCGCTTTACACGAGCACCATTTGCATTACAGACGGACACGCTCATTTCTAGGCACGGGGAGATTAAGTAGTTTGCCTAGAATCACAGGATGTTTGAGCCTCCCGCCAGATTCAAACCTGTTCACCAGCTTCAAGGTCGGCTGCCCTAGCCGTTATGGCACACCCTCGCCCCTTCCATGAGAAATTACTGATTTCTCATGGAATAGAATGTTTTGAATGATCCATCAACAATAAATTGATTTGTAAATAAATAAAAACGTAATCTTCAAAGAAGAGAAGGGATATACACTGAGCCGCGTATGGTGTTTCCTCAGCTTCTTCTAGCTGGAATGAGATGTGTGCCTTTCATTCTAAAGCAGAGTGTTGTACATAGATTCCTGCTGCTCAGCCAGTATGCATGAGTGTGTGTGAGGAATGTTGGAATGCCTGATGACTAGGTAGAATGTTGGTGTGCCTGGTAGACTGGGGTGAATGACAGTTAGAGAGAGTGGGCTGAGCTGCAAGGATGCTGCTCCTGGTGGGGCCTCTTAACAGCTGAATTGATGAACAACCATCCTGTACCTTCTATCCTGTGACTACCCTGAAACTAAGTTAATAAACCTCTATGTTGGTTTACTTCACGGCTACCTTTGGTCTTCCTTGGATTATACACTGTGGGGCATATTATCGCTGCTTTAACGGCAGGAAACTGCAGCTAAAACGGCGATAATGGTCTTGATAATATGCTGTAGAGAATTACAATAGACGCCCATGTTAACACCAGAACATAGGCTTGTATTGGAATTCACAATGGCATATTATCAAGACCATTATCGCCGGTTTATCGGCAATTTCGTGCCGCTAAAACAGCGATAATTTTAACACATTTCCTTGATAATATGCCCCCGTATTCTTTGTAACACCGAGCATGTACCGACATTTTAGGGAAGGCAGCTGACGGCTATTTAAATGTGAAAGTAACATAGAAACAAAAGTTAAATGACAGCCAGTGCTTAATTTCTGCTTATGGTTTCCGGTGGGTACCACTGGAACTTCTGGGCATCAGGAGAATTCGCAACTCTTTACGAGGTTTCAGGCCCAGGTTCTTTCCTACCCTGGGTTCCTCCATACCCTGGTGCCCATTGCCCATTAGGAACCAGCAGTTACCTGAGTCCACAGCCCATTGCCGCCGCCTACTCTGAGTCTCGATCTTCTCCAGTTGGTTCTGCCAGCCGGCTGGGTTCATCGTTCGAGATCCAGAGGCAAAGAGAACAGTTCCACCCCTGCTCCTTTGGCTAAGTTACCATGGATGTCATAAATTTCCCAGAAAAGTGTAGCAGGGAGGGGTGGAGAAAGCACTAGAGAGTCAAACTGTAGAATTACAATTTGCATGCGAAGTCCCAACCCTATAGCTGAACCATCTTTGAAATGTGTGTTTTTCGTTTAGCTGTTAGATTCTTTAAAGCTAAAGATAAGCAATCAGGTGGGTGATGTGTTAGGGTGTCTGTTGGTTGACTGTTTAGTTTAGAGCTCTTGCTCCCCCATACTACTTACTTGAGAAGCCTTTGACTGCTCTCCATCGTGACCCTGAGTGTCAAGTTCGGAAAGGGTGTACTTGGACCAGTTTGCAGAGCCATAGTGGGACAAAACCAGGACACCAGCAGCAAACAATATCGACTACCACGTCTGGGGCCCAGTGGCCCCTATGTGCCCTGTGGCCCCTATGTGCCCTGTGGCCCCCATTGAACGGGGTCAGACACCTTGCAATTCACCATTTCTGCTATGTCACATTATATGCCTTGTGCCAATCTCTCAATAACTCTATCGTCAATGAACACAATATGAATTCTTTGAGTTAAAAGACATGACTTTTTATTAAATGCACAAAGTAACCTAAACAATGATGCAGGTTTCCACATAGGGATATTACCGCGCTGATCCCTTTGATGTTTTCAAACAGCAGCATCAATATGGAGGACAAATAACAGATAAACAAACAACATAGATAAAGACGTAAGCAAATGGGCAAAGCCTGACCTGAAAAGGAACTGGGAAGGGAGAAAACAAGAAAAGTGATGTGATGTAAGGCTGAGTGGACAAACTGCGGGAGTGGAAAGCCAATACAACTATAAGATATTGCCGGGTATAAAGTCATGAATGTAGTGCAGTTAAATATGCTCTGCACACATTGCACTCAAAGTGAATTCTCACACTAGGAGGTTCTGACCCTCTCAGTTGTTAGTGATCTAATTTCTGTCAAATTACACTGTCCTATCTTCCAAATGTGCCATCTTCTAAAGTACTGATGGTTAGAGTATTGCAAAGTATATTGTGTTGTTGTTTTTTTAAAATATTTTGTAAGTTACCTGTTTTGCTGTAAGGATCTATGTACATTATCTTTGGGTGAAAGTTGTAGCACTTATTCCACTATTTCACATGTTTACAATATTTAATATGCAAGCTGTAAATCCACCTCCCCCTTTTCTGGAAAGTCCAGGAACGCCTCAGATACAATGGCGACAATGGTTCGATGTGTTTGAGACGTACATTGGTGCTATTGGTGCATCGCGCTATAGAGCTAAAAGGAAAAAATATCTTCTTTTAAATTGTTTAGGGTTTGAAGGAAGAGAAGTTTACAAACATCTTCCGGATGTAGTTTTGGCTGAGGGTGAATTGATTGATGAATATCAAGAAACTGTCAAGAAGCTTGTTATCAAGTTTGATGTGCAACCGAGTCTGGTTGTATTGAGGCACAAATTCTTTAAGAGGGCACAGTTACAAAGTGAAGATGTTGATTCTTATCTTAGTGCACTGCGCAAACTGTGTTCAGAGTGTCAATTCGGAGAGTACCGTGATCAATTGGTTAGAGACCAATTTATTGCACATCGTTGTAATACACGTATTCAGCAAAAACTGCTCACAATGGGTAACCCTAGTTTAGAAGAAATTATTAAAGTAGCCAAAAGTCTTGAGCTGGCGTAGAATTCCATTAAGGAATTAAGTGTGAATTTTACTTCTAAAGAAAATGTAAATGTTGTCGCTTCTACAACTATATGTAGCAATTCTTCAAGAAAATGTAAAACTAATGAAAAGGCAGTTTTCAAAAAATCAAATATGTGTTACAGGTGTGGTTATCCTCCACATGGAAAAGAAAATAGATTTTGTCCAGGAAAAAATGCTAAATGTCACAAGTGTGGTAGGATTGGCCATCTGGCAAAAGTTTGTCAATCCAGTATTAACAAACCTGAGAAAGTTAATTGTGTAATTAAGGATGAGCAAGTATGCGAAAGTGACATTGTTCAAGATTTTCAAGATATGATTGTCACAGTCACGGATGGTGGTATTGTTACAGGTGATCCGTCTGAATGTGTTGACCCTTATGTTGATATTCAGGTGGGTGATGTGTGTTTGAAGCTTTTAGCGGATTCGGGGGCTCGCATTACTATGATAACGTGTGAACTTTTTAAGGAATCCTGGGGTAACAGGACACTTTTCCCCCAGATAGAGCACGTGTTTCGTATGAAGGACGTAAAATAGATTTGGAAGGTTTCATAGAAGATGTATTGGAATTTAAGGGACGTAAGATACAGGGTAAGATCTATGTAGCAGTCCGCGGTTTGAATATCCTTGGTTGGTACCATTAAGGACTCTTTGGTATGGTGACCGGAAACCAGTGAACAAGTCTTAGTTGTGCAAGATTTACCTGATTCTCTTTGCTTAGAGCGGGAATTTCTTAAGGTGTTTTCAGATTCTCTTGGTAAGATTGTAGGCTTTAGACACAAGATTAAGGTGAAAAACAATGCTGTGCCAGTGAAGCACAAAGTCAGGTCAGTTCCATTCAGTCTCAGAGCAGACCTTAAAATGGAATTGGAAAGATTAGAGAAATTTCGAATTATTGAACCTGTAGAATCAAGTTTGTGGCTTAGTCCATTAGTTGTCGCAAGAAAACGGAACGGTGAGATCTGTTTATATATTGATCTGAGAAGTCTCAATAAATAAATATGGGTGGACTCCCATCCTCTTCCTAAAATTGGAGATCTACTAGAGGAATTAAGAGATGCTCAATGGTTTTCTAAGATTGACTTGGCGTCAGCGTACCACCAGATTGTGTTGGATGATGAAATGCGGCATCATACAGCTTTCAACTCCCCTTTTGGGTAATTCCAATTTTGCAGAATGCCTTTTGGGTTGGCTTCTGCGGCTTTAGTCTTCCGAAGGGTCATGCAGTCAGTTGTTCAGGATGTCAAAGGGGTGGTCATCTTTCGAGATGATGTGCTTATTTTCAACAAACATTTAGAAGAACATGACAAGATTCTCAGATCTGTTCTTGGTATTTTAGAGAAAAAAGGAATTGTTGTAAAAAAAAGAAAAATGTGAGTTCTGGAAGTGAGAAATAGAATTTTTGGGGCATCTCGTCTCTGGTGAGGGTGTGTGTCCAAGACCTGGTTTAGTAAAGGCTGTTGTTGAGTGTCCCAGTCCCAAGAACAAGGACGAGTTACGTTCATTCTTGGGTTTGTGTGAGTTTTACTCACGTTTCATTCCCGACTATGCCAGCAAAATGAAGACACTTTCCAATATGCTCAGATCGAATGTCACTTTTATATGGGATGATAACTGCCAGGAAACTTTAGAGTTAGTCAAGTCTGAGATGCTAAATGCTAAAAGACTCATGGCTTATGATCCAACTGTGCCTTGTACCCTCACTGTAGACGCCAGTAATTACGGTTTAGGAGCTGTACTTACCCAAAATTCTGGTGAGAAGGAGGTCACAATTAGCTACGCTTCCAGAGTACTTAGAGATCCTGAAGTAAATTATTCCGTAATTGAAAAGAAATTGATAGCATGTTATTGGGCGTGAGAAAAATTCAGGACCTACATTTGGGGAAGAAAGTTTTTCATCCAAACTGATCACAAACCTCTTGTGTGTATATTGGGAAGTGAACGTCTTAAATATGCTACACCACATATTGCACGTTTGACTACCAAACTTTTGCAATATGATTTTGTGACTAAGCACATTCCTGGGAAACAATATGTTAGAGCTGATATGTTATCTAGACTTCCTTTGAGCGAGGATGAACCGTTGGATGTGGATGAGGACAAAGAGGACTGTTTTATTGCTGTGGTCGATGCTGTCGATTGCAAAGCGTGTAGTGAAGTTGAGTGGAAGGAGGCTGTGAATGAAGACTCTACTCTTACGAAAGTAAAAGAATACATTGTAAAAGGTTGGCCCCGAGAGAGGTGTGTTCTTTTGACATTCAGCCTTTTTAGAAAGTTGCAGAGGAACTGTCTATTGAAGATAGTGTTGTCATGAGGGATGGTAGATTTGTGCCTCCCATGAAGATACGCATCAGATTGATTGATTGTGCGCATGATGGGCATCTTGGGACAACTATGACAAAAAAGTGACTCAGACTCTATTACTGGTGGCCCTCTATGGACAAAGACATTGAAGAGAAGGTCGAAGAGTGTGTTGTTTGTAGTAGGGCAGAGTAAGGTTTGAAAGTGGTTAATCCACCCCTTCAACCCATCTCTTTTCCCACAAAGCCATGGCTTAAAGTAGGTATTGATCTAGTTGGGCCATTCAATTTTCTTCCACACCATTTGCGTTTTGCCTTTGTGCTAATGGATTTTCCCAGCAAGTGGCCTGAGGTCAAATTCTGTGTGTCTCCTACTGCTAGCAATGTCATTTTATTCCTAGGAGAGATTTTTATGAGGGAAGGAGTTCCTGAGGCTATAGTCTCAGATAATGGCGTGCAGTTTGTTAATCAAGAAATGAGTGAGTTTTTAAATGAATCTGGGCTGAAGCATTTAAGAAGTTCTGTTGGACATCCACAAACCAACGGTTTAGTTGAGAGAATGAACAGAGTGGTTGTGGAGTGTATCAAGTGGGCCAAACACAACAGTTTTGATATTGAAAGTGCGGTTAGTTCCATCTTGTGGTTTTATTGTACAACCCCACATTCTCTCACTAAAATAGCACCATTTGTTTCTCTTAAAGGGAGAGCACCCACTTCCACTCTTTATCCTGCTTGGTTGCTAAGAATGGTTTCAAATAAAATGTCGTGTTGTGTAGACAATGTTACCCTGGAATCACGTGTTAAAGTCGCACAGGAAAAAATGTCAGAAAGATACAATTTGAAGAAGTCTGCCCAAACTGTTGTTTTGGATCCTGGGGACATGGTCCGTATTAGAAATTCTAACTTTGTCAGAAAAGATGGCATGTCTTTTGGTGAGCCAATGTGTGTAGAAAAAGTGTGTGGTGGTGCTGTGATGGTGAAAGGTGGACATTGGTGGAATATTGCAAAAGTTGTCAAAGTTAAGGTTGCAAAGAATGAACCTTCAGGAACTAGGAGAATATCTGCAGGCAACGTTAATGTTTCTTCTGGTCCAGCAAATGTATCTTCTTCTACAACAGGATCTGTAAATGGTTCTCAAACTGATGTTTCCACTAATGATTATCCAAGTAATGTTTCTGCATCTAGCAGGTCAATTCAGGTGGTCAGAAGGTTAACTCGGATTACTCGGCTTCCTTGGAAACTGCGTTGATTTCGATCCTTATTCATGTATTTTCATATTTAACATTGGACTTTTTCTTTGACTTTACACAGTCTTATGCATTGCATTCATAATGCTCTTGTATTTTCTTTTTCTTATTAGAATTATGTCTGTTGTTAATTTGGTATTTTATTGTTATGTTTTCTTCATTAATTGTTTCTAGCGGTTTTAACTTTTTGCTCTTTGTTATAATGCTTGTTTTTTTAACAAAAAGAGGTAATATGTTGTGCTTAGATATGCTTGTTTGCATATCTAATAGAACTTTATGTGTTGCCATGGAGTTGTTTGTAGTCTAAATTCTATGACTGGTGAGTTGGTGCCTCTCTGCAGCTGTGAGAGGAGCAGTGGTTCGTTTATCCCACAATAAATCTTAAAGACTACTTAAACGTGTCTCTTTGCCTTGATGTTTTCTGTGAGACACAACAATATCCCTCTTCCTCTCTAAACTGGGTAATTTTGCGATTCTTGTGGTAGTGATAATATGATGGCAGGTTTTTGGCAATATCCTTTTAAGAGAGTATCTCTCTCACCACTTTCCTGTTGACGTCTGTGGTGAGATCCTGACATACATGCTTTTTTCTACAATTTGCATTCACTTCTCCACTACTATGAATACCTTAATATCATCTGTGTTTCAAATAATATAACACATTCTGTTCAAGTTGAGGTTTCACTAGTTATTCTCATGATCAAGTACAATAGAGTTTGGAATCCAAAGGAGGATGACAGCAGGGTCATAGAGTTCGTAATCCTTGGAAAGGTGACTCCAGCAATAATCTGCAGATCAAACTCTACAGACCAGATCTCAAGCACTATCCAGAAATCCTCTCTGAAAACAAGTCCCTGATAACTCCTGATAAAAGCACGACGAGTCACATTCTCCTGGCAAGTAGATTCTAGTTGCATCAACTACATAGTACAATTGCCTAGCAAGGAATCCCCTGAAACACGAGGAGCTTATACCCTGTGGATCTAAGAAGGCCACCTCCCTTGCAAGTGTTGCTAATGTCCCATTGCACTCTGGGAAATGCAGTTTGTTCTAGATGCACTTGCATATTCTGCATAGTGCAAGCATCATAGCTCTGGGCACTGATTGGCAGTGGGCTGCTGCCCAACGGCCAATGGCTATGAATATTGGCTAGAGCTGCACCCTGGCACCTCAGGGAAGCTCCCCATTTACACATACTTGTTTGAACCATGCTGTGGTACTTCCTGATTATGGAGAATAGGACTAAGCCTGTTGCCATGCTAATAATTTGCTGGCCTGTTTACTGTATTTGTATGCAGTGCTTAATTTGAGCCATTGGTCGCTTTTGGAGCCCACCTGAGCTCATTTTAGGGGACTGACATCTATTTGTCCTTGATACACACACAAAGGGGGGGCAAATCCTTAAGTAAGGAATGAGATTGACCCTATTAGGTGGAATCAACAGTCCGACCATCCAGATCACACAGAATTCGAGTGATCAGATCAAAGAGCCCTCACACACCTGGGAGGGTATTATGCTTCATCACTGGGTGCTCCTCGTCAAGCCTGCGCTGCAATGCTTTATGGGCCTGTGGGCTCTTTGGCAGAGATCTGTGTGCATCTTATTGTCTTGTTCATTTTTCTTCCAACATCTTTGGTTTCATATTCATTAAAATGATTGCAGCCTCAGACAACACATTTCATTCCTATCAGGTCTTGGTTTCAAGATCCTATTCAATTAAATCTTGTTTTTTTTTAATATATTTTTTTATTTTAACAGTAAGACAAGAGCAGGAAATACAGATATCAGGTGTTGCGCAGTAAAATACAGAACAGGGCCAGGCGGGGGAAATATACAAACAATAATCACTGTAAGAAGTAAAAGGCCCACCACGGGTACACATAACGGAAATAGGAAATAAGCAATCTATTAAGCAATCAAAGCAAATCCACCCGCGTGACCTCGTCCACAATGTTACAGGATAATTAAGCCAGCGAAGACACCCGGACAATAAAGGATTCGTGAAAAATAAACAGCCCATCTCTCGTAGAAGGAAAAAGAAAAGACAAAAGGGGCCATAGAACAAAAGAAGGCAAAATAAAAAAAAACACCCCTAACCCCCCACCCTGGACCCCTGCAATGGCTACGGCCTAACCCCACTAGCAGCGTGCCTGTCGCCCAAGTACTACCCTAAAGGAAGGGAAAAGAGAAAGCGGAGGAGGAGAAAGCCAACACACTCCCGGTCTCCCGTACCCCCCGCCAACAGCGACCACCCCGAGACATGGTAAAATCAATATTTATCAATTATACAAACCAGTCAGGGGAGGATAAACAACAACCACCCAATTCTCGTCACAATATAGGCACAACCCCGGCATCGCTAAAAGCTATTTTATCGGAACCCAGCGATAAAGTTCAGCCCTGGCCAGTACGGTCCGTCATAAGAGTCTTTGCCACTCGAGCCGCCATTTTGAAGGAAAAGGCAAAGCGTCCACAAAAGTTCTTGTCAGCACAAGAGGATCGAATACAGGATAAAAGTTCACGGCTCGAACGAGGAAAGGTGTCCAAAAACAGCGAGTATCCCAAACCATCACCAAGGAACTCGTAGCCACATGGAAGACCGTCTATAGATGCGTAGGGCGGCAGCAGGATCAGGCAAGAGACGCTAGCAAGAAGCACGGGCTGGCTTGTCGGTAATAGGGGACCGTCAAGGTTCATGAACTCCGGGTTATGCACGGGGACCTCGACCTCTGATGTGCAATGCACCGCTGGTACCATCTCTAGCTGGAAACCAATCGAGGTGTTGTCCTCAGGTTCCAGGATACCGTCCACTTTCACCATCAGTGTCCGGAACACAGCGACTGTGTGCGAATGGAGCACCCCAATGGCGGCCACAACGGCCTGCAGCGATGGCGCGCCTTCCGTCCGCTCCATCCCCTCTCAATAGGCGACAGAGCCGGACTTGAACCCCGAAGGCCGGCTGCTCCGGAGTCGCAGGCCACGCAAATCTGATATCAAGTAATGGGCGCTCCTCGTCTTACAGAACACACCTTCGCCGTCAGAGAGGGCCCCAGCCCGTCGACCCCGGGAGGGCAGCAAGGTCTCCGGGCACCGGACCCCACCACAGCAGCCGGCGTGGCACGCTGGTGTGTCCTCGGTGTAGATCGTCCAAAGGATCGTCACAAAAAGTCAACAATTCAGGCACTCTTCGGGAGACCGGGCTCAGTCCAGGTCTCACGGCCGATGTTGTTCAACTCTGACCCGGATAGTCTAGAAATCGAGGCCCGGCTTCCACACATTGTTAGGCCGAGAATGGAAACCCGGCGTATCTTCGTCAGCCGATGAGGTAGAAATCTCGGGATTGCACCTTTAGAAGCAGTAGACCTTCATAAACAAGGAAATCAGGTGTAAGGACAGGATTGAAGACAGGATAATCGAGCTGCTGGCGGAGGTCAGCGGAGCCGGGAGCTTACGCGGCCATCTTGATTCGTAGCGTAGCTCCTCGTAAAATCTTGTTTTTTAAAGAATAATACACATATTGTGGGACACATGGTGTGGGGGAATTAATTGTATAACTGTGTTATTTTTATAATATGTACATATGTTTTTTTGGTTACAAACGTTTATATGTATGTGTTTTATATATTGTATTGCAGCCCTGAAGAAGTTCGTTGTTCGAATGAAATGTGTTGGCTGAGGCTGAAATAATCTTAATGATAATAGAACCAAAGATGTTGGAAGAACAATAGAGAAGATGTAATAATCTTTGAATTTTGGACTTTATTCTTTATCAGGTGCACTGCCAAGTTTGTAAATATATAAATATATACTTATACAAACACACACGCACATATATATATATAACATATATATATATATATATGTCTTTCTGTGTGTACATATATATATTACCTACTGGCGATAGCCAGTAGGTATATATAGTTAGGACTGTTTTCCATAGGGAAATCGCAACATTCTATTGGGAATAACTTTGACGCCGGTTGAGGAATCTTCCTTACATTTTCCTTAACTTTGCCTCGCGGCGCTCCGCTCCTTCCCTGAAAGTATGGGGGGGATTCGTCAAGCGGGGGCCGAGATAAAAGGGGGGTCCCAAAACGTGTTTTCCCCATGTTAATTTCCATAGGGCGGTTGGACTCACTTTTAGCCCGAACGGCTGAATGGTTTTCCCCCAAACTTGGCAAAATTGTAGGGACTGGTAGCCCGATGTGCCTTTGCTATGTCTCGAGATATGTGCTCCAGTGGTTTTTACGAAAATTAACTTTGAAAAAATATATATTGGGCTACATTGGGCTATATATATGTTAGAGCCCAAATGTAGCCCAATGTAGCCCAATGTAGCCCAATGTAGCCCAAAGATGGCCACCAGAGACAAAAAAAAACAAATGTAGCCCAAATATCAGCCAGATGTAGCCCAACTATAGCCCAATGACAGAATGTCCCAGAGTGTTCTAAAGAACAACTAGAGCGCTAACAGTCTTACTTATGACAAAAGTATGGCACACCTGAAGTCATCTTGATTGGAATAAAGTGTTAACACTTAAAACATTTCATTTGCAAAGGAACAAAATGAGGGGGTTCATTTTGCCATAGAAATTATGATTAGTGCTGAAGAAAGAAAAATTAGGGCACATTTTGAGTGACTTCTCAAATCCTCTTATATTTCATTAAAAAATTCTGATATGCAGTCTCCCAAGATGGCCACCAGAGACAAAAGAGCCCAAATGTAGCCCAAATATCAGCCAGATGTAGCCCAACGAAAGCCCAATGACAGAATGTCCCAGAGTGTTCTAAAGAACAACTAGAACGCTAACAGTCTTACTTATGACAAAAGTATGGCACACCTGAAGTCATCTTGATTGGAATAAAGTGGTAACACTTAATACATTTAATTTGAAAAGGAACAACATGAGGGGTTTCATTTTGCCATAGAAATTTTATATATATATATATATATATTCACTGAAAAAACCATAGGTTACACACCAGTTATAGTTAAGAATTAGCATTTAAAAAACCTTTGAAATTCACTGAAAAAACCATAGGTTTCACACCAGTTATAGTTAGCTGGAAATTTTACTCGCATAAAACCATTGAAATTCCCACGTTATAGTTAGTTGGACTCACTATAACTTGCACGTCTGCAATGCACTGCTGATGACGTCACATATTACATCACTCATGCATATATTTAAATATTTAAACATTACTCGCTAATATATGTATTCACTAAGATACACTTAATAAGCCAGTTAACCAATCAATTTTTTTTTTTAAAACACTGAAAAAACCATAGGTTTCAGGCCTTATATAGTTCGGAATTAGCATTTAAAAAAGCTTTGAAATTCACTGAAAAAACCATAGGTTTCAGGCCTTATATAGTTAGGAATTAGCATTTAAAAAACCTTTGAAATTCACTGAAAAAACCATAGGTTTCAGGCCTTATATAGTTAGGAATCAGCATTTAAAAAAACCTTTGAAATTCACTGAAAAAACCATAGGTTTCAGGCCTTATATAGTTAGGAATTAGCATTTAAAAAAACCTTTGAAATTCACTGTAAAAACCATAGGTTTCAGGAGTCATATAGTTAGGAATTAGTTTTTAAAAAACCTTTGAAATTCACTCAAAAAACTATAAGTTTTAGTGCTGTTATAGTTAGCTGGACATTTTACTCATACAAAACCAATGAAATTGCTCCTATATAGTTAGTTGTACTAACTATATTTCGTGTACCCGAAATCCACTGCTGATGATGTCACATATTAGATCATTCATGACATGGTCAGTGACATCACTGATGACATCTCAAATGACATCACTGATGACATCACTGATGACATCATCCACGTGACAATCACATACACCTTTTCATACACTATTACAATTTTTCATCACTGTTTGTAAAATACAGAGTATCATATTTAAATCCATTGTCACAGCAATACAAGTATCTAAAAATCCACTCAGTGATTCATAGATGTATACACACATCTAATCACTTACCTATGGATTCACTCATACATGCTGTCAATGAACAATAGAACACTATCAAAAATACTTATACATCTATATCGACATTAAACAACAGCACGCATCCTATTCACATATGAAGTCATCCTACTCACTTATGCAAACAATGATCATACTTACATATTTACTTAGCAAAACACTTATACAAACACCACTTCTTCTATTCATTTAGATAGTAAGTCATACTTAGTGAATTATAAAATCATTACTACAAGTATACAGTTATCCATACAGTCACTCACACAATCATTGTGTCTTATGTATACTTATTTATATACAACAACTGTCACATACACTGCCTTTTATTTTTCTACTTTGTTGGACCTGTACCTTTGAGAAATATATTTGCTCATCACCACACCCATAAAGAGATTCCCTCACCCAAACTGTTAGAACATGTAGTTTTAACTTCATATATCTACTGAATCAACTATTCACACATCTTTGGACAGTCACACCCCCCCCCACGGAACCACACACACTTTCACACTCCCATACAAATACTCAGTTAACTAATCAATAACTAATGTAGACTTTCACATAGCTAGTAACCAACTGTAGAATCAGTTTACACAACAACTGACAAAGTGATACAGATATTCACACAGTTTAGTCACTATCCACTATATTTAGTGAGACATTATAAATTGGTCAAGTAAACAGTCAATTACACTGCTACTAAATCCTCCATCTAAATATTTCTTTATATATATCCACTCATTCTTCAATGTAAATTGCTATATATATAATGCATATTTAAATAACGAAGCAAACCTCATTCACTGGATGATGTCATCAGTGATGTCATTTGAGATGTCATCAGTGATGTCACTGACCATGTCATGAATGATCTAATATGTGACATCATCAGCAGTGGATTGCGGGTGCGCGAAATATAGTTAGTACAACTAACTATATAGGAGCAATTTCATTGGTTTTGTATGAGTAAAATGTCCAGCTAACTATAACACCACTAAAACTTATAGTTTTTTGAGTGAATTTCAAAGGTTTTTTAAAAACTAATTCCTAACTATATAACTCCTGAAACCTATGGTTTTTTCAGTGAATATATATATATATATATATATATATATATATATATATATATAGATATATATATATATATCTATATATATATATATATATATATATATTTACTTACAGCCCGTCCCGACGTTGTCCAGGTATGAATTGCTGCCGGCCAGTAGTATATTGTTTTGTAGGATTTCGTTTTGATAGCATTTCTTATCTGTGACAGGCCTGTGAAACGCTCCGATCCACAGTGCACTGCTGATGCACTTAAGAGTGCGCGTTCAGTAGTGTGTGAACTCGAGTTTCCCTACTTTATTTTTCCTTGCAATATTATATAGCGCGAACTCAACAACATGGCATGAGCACAATTTACATTACAGAAGAACACATTCACATACACATGAGCAGCGTGTGTATCGCGCTGGTGGCGAGAGCCTTACTTTATGCTAAGAGAGACTGGTTGATTTTAAGAACTGCTCTTTCCGCGTGTCAGAAGTGTTTTAAAACTTTTAAATTTGGATGAAATGTAATTACTGTGTGTGCTTGCTCATTTTGCACATCCCCTTACACTTACCCTGATTCTTGTCGATCCCCGGTCCGTCACGGCTACTGGTGCCGGTTGAACAGAGGGACGCGACTCCTCCCCCTCATTAACTGTGAAAAGCTGAGGGAAGCCAGGCCTCGCTGGTGTGAGCAGCGTGTGTATCGCGCTGGTGGCGAGAGCCTTACTTTATGCTAAGACAGACTGGTTGTTTTTAAGAACTGCTCTTTCCGCGTGTCAGAAGTGTTTTAAAACTTTTAAATTTGGATGAAATGTAATTACTGTGTGTGCTTGCTCATTTTGCACATCCCCTTACACTTACCCTGATTCTTGTCGATCCCCGGTCCGTCACGGCTACTGGTGCCGGTTGAACGGAGGGACGCAACTCCTCCCCCTCATTAACTGTGAAAAGCTGAGGGAAGCCAGGCCTCGCTGGTGTGAGCAGCGTGTGTATCGCGCCGGTGGTGAGAGCCTTACTTTATGCTAAGAGAGACTGGTTGATTTTAAGAACTGCTCTTTCTGCATGGCAGAAGTGTTTTAAAACTTTTAAATTTGGATGAAATGTAATTACTGTGTGTGCTTGCTCATTTTGCACATCCCCTTACACTTACCCTGATTCTTGTCGATCCCCGGTCCGTCACGGCTACTGGTGCCAGTTGAACGGAGGGACGCGACTCCTCCCCCTCATTAACTGTGAAAAGCTGAGGGAAGCCAGGCCTCGCTGGTGTGAGCAGCGTGTGTATCGCGCCGGTGGCGAGAGCCTTACTTTATGCTAAGAGAGACTGGTTGATTTTAAGAACTGCTCTTTCCGCGTGTCAGAAGTGTTTTAAAACATTTAAATTTGGATGAAATGTAATTACTGTGTGTGCTTGCTCATTTTGCACATCCCCTTACACTTACCCTGATTCTTGTCGATCCCCGGTCCGTCACGGCTACTGGTGCCGGTTGAACGGAGGGACGTGACTCCTCCCCCTCTCTCGCCCCACCCCCCCTCGCTCCCTCCTCCTATAAAAAAACATGGGAGCAAGGCAGCGCAGCGGACGAGCGCAGCGGGCGCGCTTAAGGCAAGCCTGTCTGCGCCCGTCCGCGACCGGACCGCGGCCAGCGCCAGCCTCGCTGCCGGTGAGTGTAGTGATACTAGGAGGATTGTTTGGTCCAGGTCGGAACTATTGGCACTGAACACAGAAAAATTGTGTCAGGTGACCAAGTTTAACTTGGCTAACTATGATCTACCGCCGTCATGCTTGCTTTGTAGCAAGACATTTTGTGATGGTCCGTCCTTAAAAAATTCATATTTAAAATCAAAAATCAAACCTATAGTTAATACCTCTGATACTCTCTTTAGGGCTGGCCTACTGAATTGCAGATCCCTCCCTAGGCATGCTGACGATATCTGGCTGTTACTGGCGGATTCTGAGTGGGACACCTTATTTCTTACAGAAACATGGCTGAATGAAGACAATATGGCCTCCATTCCTTTGGCTGTCCCGCCGGGCTTCAAAATGAGCTTCTCGAACAGAGAGGAGGATAGAAGGGGTGGCGGGGTGGCTATTATCTTTAAGGACAAATACACATTGGCATCCTCTACACCTACCACCATCCCCGGAATAGAGGGGCTACACTTCTGCCTTCAAATCAACCCCCAATTGTCTTTGGCCGGCCTGATTATTTACAGACCCCCGGATTGCTCCTCAATAAATACCTGTGAACTTATGGACTTTATAGTCCAAAGTTCTCTAGTTCACTCACATTATATTATAGTTGGTGATTTTAATGTCCATGCAGATAGACCAGGCTGCCCCCAAGTCACTCAACGTATCACAACGCTGAAAGCTGCAAACCTTATTCAAATCATTTCTGGACCGACGCACCGGGCAGGTCATATGCTGGATTTAATTTTTTCCAACATACTGGACACAACAGCCAAACCTCCGCAACCACTGCTATGGACGGATCACTTTTTAATTCCCATTTCAATCTCATTCCCATCCCACTACCAGACAAATGGGAGACGCTCATATGTGCGCAGAAAATGGGATAACATATCAGCTGACACCCTCTGTCCTGCTCTCGCAGCTGCCCCCCCAGCGCTGACTATAGACGTGAACACTGATGCGGTGGCGCTGAACCGCTCGATAGGAATCACGGTGGAAACTATTGCTCCTGCAAAAGTCGCCACGTCACGCAGAGAATCCCCTCCGCCCCAAGGTTCTCCACAGAGCTGATGGCTGAAAAAAGCAATTGCAAAAGGTTGGAGCGCCTATGGCGGGTAAATTATTGTGAATCAGCAAAAACTTGCTACAAAAAAGCCCTCCGTGTACTTCATCAATCTATAAAAAAAGCAAAACAATTATTCATTGTGACCTCCATTCAGCAAGCGGAGCAATCAAGCAAAGAAGTTTTCAAGATTGTCCAATCCTTTTTTAAACCTAGGGCTATTGAGACTGAAGTCACTCCGTCGGAGAGACTCTGTGAAGACATCTCGGACTTCTTTGATAAAAAAATTATGAAAGTCTATGATACCTTCACTAGCCCCGAGCCCACAGTAATGACGGACATGGCTGAAAATGTGATGCCCTCCCTTTCCCTAGCTCAATTCCATCCTATCTCCCTCCACGAGGCACTGAAGGAATTACAAAAATGCAAATCAGGGGCCCCGGATGACCCCTGCCCGCCCAAGCTTTGGAAAATGATGTCAGACTCAATTGTATCACCACTCTTACATATTTGGAATACATCCATTGCAACAGGTATGTTCCCTGAGTGTTGGAAACACGCCACACTTCTCCCTCTGAAAAAGAAGCCCAATGGCTCCCCCGATGACTTAAGTAATCTCCGCCCAATCTCCCTTTTAGCAGCCCCAGGCAAAATGCTCGAAAAATTGATACAACGACAACTGAACAGCTTTATTGAGGAAAAAGGGATTCTGCATGTAACACAGTCAGGTTTCAGATCAGGTTTCAGCACCGAGACCGCCCTTATCGAGGTGGCTGAATCGATTAGGTGGTCCTTAGATTCAGGAGCATCAGCTATGCTGGTGCTCCTGGATCCATCAGCCGCGTTTGATATGGTGGATCATGGCAGATTGCTGCTACGGTTGGAGGACATTGGTCTGGAAGACAAGGCACTGAGTTGGCTCCACTCCTACCTCACAGACCGTTCCCAGAAAGTGGCCCTGGGCACCTTCTCCTCTAAGCCAAAACGCCTCTGGTGTGGCGTTCCTCAGGGGTCGGCACTCAGCCCTTTACTTTTTTATTTTTTTTTATTTTTATTTTGATTTAAACAGTGGAAAAACATGGCAAGGGCCCCCGAGGTGCCACACATTCCCTCGCACAGGAGGACAGTTTAACCCAGCATCGTTGGCGTAGAAACCGTGCAGTAACACAAGTACATAATCAAGGTCAAAGTTCTTAGATCAGTAGTCCATATAGCTCTGCAATGAGGACGGAAAGGTTAAGACCACTGTTTGGCTTGTAGGTAGAATACCCTGTGCAGTAATGCATGGATTAGTGTGCCCTGCATTATGCATCCCAGGGGCCCAAGAACAAAGTAACAGAAACTGCCCCCCCCTCCCAGTCCACCCCCTCCCTCCCCATGGTGGTGACTCCATTCGCTCCAACTGCCATCCCATCATTCACTCTAGATTTGAAAGAGGTGTAGTGATCGTAAGGATGCGGGACACACAGCTGATGGCAACCCTTTAGAAAGAAAGGTAACCAGCGGGCCCCACTGAAATTGAAAGTTCTTGAAGTTACCCAGGAAGATGTCCGCCATTCTTTCCATACTTAAAAGTTTCCAGAGCCGTGCGTGCCACAAGGAGATTGCTGGTGCCCCCTTCTGTTTCCAAGCGGCAGCTAACGCGAGCTTGGCAGCTCCTAGGCAGAGCCACAAGATCTTCTTGTCCGCCCGAGTCTGGTATTCCAGGCCAGGTTCCCGCAGGCCCAGCAGGACAAAGGCGATGGAATTCTCGACGGGATAGCGAAGAATGTCCTTGATATGGGAGAGAATTTCCTCCCAATAAGGCCGATTCACTGGGCAGTCCCACCATATATGGCGGAAGTCACCAAGGAGCCCACAACCCCTCCAGCATTTGTCGGACGTGGCCGGGTATATGCGATGGAGCCGAGCCGGGCAGAGATACCAAAGCATAAGTGTCTTAAGATGCGCTTCCCTTAGATGTAGGGAGTGATTAAACGCAGTCAGATCCCGCCACAGTGCAGACCATTCGGTATCAGGGATATCCCTCCCCACCATTCCCTCCCACTGTTCCATGTAACGAGGCCTGGGCGCCACAGCAGATCGAAGCATGAGCTGGTACAGGAAGGAGATAGTTCCTTTCATGGCAGATGTCCGCAGCAAGAAGGCCTCAAATGAAGATAGTGGTCTTGTAGTTGCCTCCCGTATTCCAGGCGACGTAGCCCAGTGGAGCAATTGCACGTGGTGATATCGTTCAGTCTGGTGGATCCCATAGTCCCGTGTACAATTAGCAAAGGAGAGAGGATCCTGCCCATGAAACAGATGGGTCAGTGCTCTACAGCCCCCCTCCCTCCAAGCATCAAAGGGACCCTCTCGGAGCGCTGGAGGGAAAGCCGGGTTGAAATGTATGGGTGTGAAAGGTGAGGGAAATGTAGTCCACCTCTCATCTGAAGCTAGCGAGTCCCAGACCTTCAACGTCGTCCCCGTCGGGGTGCTAATGTAAGCGTTAAGAGGGCGGTCTTTCTTTGGTTTCCACGCCAAGTCCCAGACTGACCTACCTGACACGCTCCGGTCCATGTGAAGCCAGTGCTTCTCCGACGTTTGCTGCGACCACTCCACTAACACCCTCAATTGTGCCGCTTTATAATAGAGCTGCAGATCCGGGAGTCCGACTCCTCCCTCAGATTTCGGTCGACGCAAGACCGTAAAGGGGAGACGAGCCCGCCCCCCCTGCCATATAAATCGCAATATCTGAGTCTTGAGGCGTCGAAAGAAATCGCTATCCAGTGGGATGGGTAGCGCCTGGAATAAATATAGATATTTGGGAAGGAGAACCATCTTTACAGAATGGATCCTGCCCAACCAGGACAGAAATTCAGGTTTCTACCTGTCCATTTCAGCTCGTGTTGTCGCTAATAGAGGGGGGAAGTTGGCCGAGAACAGTCCGCCCACCGTCGAAGTCAAATGGACCCCCAAGTAAACTATCGAACTGGTGGCCCATGCTAAGGGCGTCAAGGGACGCACCCGCTCCACCTCCGTCTGCGACAGGGTGAGATTCAGGACATATGACTTACTATAGTTGACCTTGAAACCGGCCATCGCCTCAAATTGCAATAAAGCCTCCCTGATGCAGGGCAACGAGTGTTCCGGGTCCGCCACTGATAGCAGAACGTCGTCCGCGAAGAGCGTGATTTTATGTTGTTCTCCCGTGAAGGGATGCCCCGGATCCCCTCGTTCTCACGTACCGCCAATGCTAAAGGTTCAATGCTCAACGCGAACAGGAGGGGTGAAAGAGGGCAACCCTGCCTGGTTCCCCTGGAGTGTGGAAAGAACGCCGAGAAGTGTCCATTCACTGTCACCCGTGGCCTGGGATTGCAAAAATTGGCCCTCACCATAGTAATGAACTTATCCGAAAAGCCATATGCCGACATTGTGTTAAATAGGAAGCCCCAGTCCACACGAACGAAGGCCTTTTCGGCATCCAACCCAACTAGGACCGCTGGAATGCGGAACCTATCTGCCTTTTCAATGAGGTGTACCACCCTCCGCGTATTATCGTGAGTCTGGCGCCCCTTGATAAACCCGGACTGGTCAGGATGAATGATTGCCGGCATCAGGTCTTGTAACCTGCGTGCCAGGATTGCTGAGTACAGCTTAGCGTCTATATTAAGAAGCGCTATTGGGCGGAAGGAGGCGCACTGGGTAGGATCCTTCCCCGGCTTCGGCAGGATCGTAATGACCGCCTCCGCCAACGTTCCGGCTGCGGAACCAGAGGTGGCCATATCATTAAAGAGGGACACTAGGAAGTCGCAAAGTTCAGTGGCGTATGTCTTGTAGAAGACGGCCGTAAAGCCATCTGGCCCAGGTGCTTTGTGCAGTTTCAGATTGTGGATGACCTCAAGCACCTCTTCCCTGGTGACCGGGGCCTCCAACAGATCATTCCACTCCTTTGATATCTGGGGGAGCGGTAGGCGCCGCAAATACTCCCTTTGTGCTTCCGCATCCAGGCCGTCCCCTGCGTAGAGGTTCGCGTAAAAGTGGCCAAAAATGCTCGCCTTCCATTCGTCCCTATGCTGTAACACGCCCGCGTCATCCTTAATCCCGCCGACATATTCGCGCTCCCTCCTGTCACGCAGTTGACGCGCTAGGTGTCTACCCACCTTATTCCCAGAGGAATAAGATTGTCGCCCCAGCCTCAACATCGTAAGTTCAGCCCTGTTATTGTAGTGAGCTCTCAGTTTCCCTCGGACCGCCGTAAGCGGACGTAGGGTCGCCCTCGACGGCCGGAGCTTGTGCTCTTGTTCGAGGTTGGCCAACTCGGCCTCCAGGACCTCCCGGTCTTTCCGCCTCAACCTGTTAAGAGTGGCGTTAAGGCCTATACATGTACCCCTGACTGACGCCTTAAAGGCGTCCCAAGTATTAGCTACCGAGGTATCCGTTGTGGGGTTGAGAGCAAAAAACTCCCTAATAGCCTCCCGCAGTGCCCTATTCGATGCGTCATCCCTGACCACCGAAGCCGGGAAGTACCATTTCGGCTGTCCGTTACCGGACAGTGTCCAGCGAAGGGTGAGCACCAGCAAACTGTGGTCGGAAACTGAGATCGGGAGGATGGTGGAATCTAGGACATCTCCCCTAAGGGCCTGACTAAGGAAAATATAATCCAATCGGGAGTAGGAGTGGTGTACATGGGAAAAGAATGTGTAATCCCGGGAAGTAGGGTGATAAAATCGCCATCCATCAGTCAGCCCCAGTTCACCAACCATCTGCTGTGTTGCATCCGAAAACACTCCTGTATCAGCCCTAGAGCTATCCACAACCTCATCCCACACCAAATTAAAATCCCCCATGAGGAACAGGTGCCCATCAGTGAAATCCCCCACCCTCTGCAGCAATTCCTGTAGGAACTTATTTTGGCCAGCATTAGGAAGATAAACCACCACAAAGGTACACATTCGCCCCCGAACAACCCCTTTCACCATCAACCAACGGCCATCCTTGTCACTGCGCACCTCTACAGGTTGGAAGTGCAGCGCGGCGCGGAAGAGGATGGCCACCCCTCTGTGTTTCGTAGTAGCAGAAGACCTGTAAATAAGAGGGTAAGCCTTATGTCTGAGGCGCAGCTCGTCTTTGCACGCTAGATGAGTCTCCTGGAGACCCACCACATCCAGCTGATGGTCAGTCACATATTTCCATACTTTCTGTCGTTTCTGCGGCGAGTTAAGCCCTTTAACATTCCAGGTCCCTACACTAACTGGCATCACAGAACCTCACCCGACCCCTGCCAATGCCAGCCCATGCTTCCCCCCTCCCAGAGGCCTAAACTCATCCGCCACCTGTAATGCCGATGTGCTACCCGCCCCCCCCCCACCTTACTCCTGTAGCCGTATAGCCAGACATCTGGAACCGTGGGTACGCCCCCACTGCCCCAATCCTCCGTATTTCAAATTTGCATCTCTGCCATACACACCCCCTAGCACCGTTGTCACCACCATGGACCCTCCCCGACCCCCTCCCCTCATGCCCCAAACCCTCCAACACTCGCCACAACAAAAGGAACAAGAAGAAGAAGAAAAAACTCAAGTCACTGGAACCCCCCTGGGGGCGTGAATGGGGATCCAACATCGGATCTCCCAAGGCCAAAGGGCGGGGTGTCTTCTCGAAAAGTACATACATAACCCCGGTACCTGAATGTGCGTGCCCCTCCGGCACCAAGGTGAGCTGCCCGAAGATCAGGCCGCCCCAGAGCTCTGCTGCGTCGACGCCAGCGTGGCACAAGCCACTGACGCCACAGCACTTCCACGCTCCTGCAGGCTAGTCGTGTGGTCAGGCCTCCTGCGGCTCGCCTCCGGTCCCACTCTGTGCCAAGACGAGGAACGGTGTCGTCTCCGTGGGGAAGGACTGCGACGGGCCTGCGCCGGCGTCTCCTCCTCAATCCCCAGGAGTGCCTTCGCTTCCCGGAGAGATCGAATCTGCGCCAGTCTAGTCTGCCAACGGAAGACTATGCGGAAGGGATGGCCCCACGAGTAGGAGATGTTGTGCTCTCTCAAATAAGCAGTGACCGGTCGAAACTCGCACCTCTTCTGGAGCGTGGAGGCAGCCAGATCCTGATACAGCTGAGGGCGATGGTCCCGGAATTGCAGGGAGGGAATGTCCCGTGCCTTCCTGAGGATTCGTTCCTTGAGTTGGAAATCGTGCACACACACAAGTATGTCAGGGGGAGGTCCCCCATTCCGCCTGGGCAGCCCCACTCTATGGACTCTGTCCATTCTGATGTCCTGCACATCTTCCTCATCCAAAATCTGAAGAAAGAGCGCCTGCACATAGTCCCTGAGATCACCCGCTTCGCCTTCCCAAGGGACCGCTCGAATGCGGATGTTATTTCGGCGGGAACGATTCTCCAGATCCTCAGCGTGGGCCTGCAAATCTATGTTCTGTTCCATGAGCCGGAGCACGTCCTGTTGTAGCAGGTGGACATCATTGGCCACGCTGAGGTCATGGTCTTCCAGAGCGGCCACTCTCTCCCCAAGGCCGTCGACATCCCTCCGCACTTCGCGGAGATCCGAAGTTAGCTGGGTTCTGAGTTCGGCAATATCATCTTTGATGGAGGCGAAGAGGTCCTTCATGAAGGCCTTAGTAGCCGGGGCCTCATCATCAGACCGCCCCGGAGATGCGCTAGGACCTGGGGAGGCCGGGGCCTGAGAACCCCTAGCTGACCCATCCTTACCAGGCTTCCCCTTGCGTAGGGAGGCGGCCATCGTTGTTGCAGTCCACCACCAGTGACAGGTCAAGAGAGCGGCGCACAGGGGAGCAGAGACCACCAGAGCCTGCCGTAATAACCAGGCGGAGGCACCGCCCAACACTCTCCGGCTGTCCCCCCTGCGCCCCAATGTCAAAGTTAGCCCGGCGTCTCTAGCCTGGAGACCTCGAGGCCCCAGCGCACAGAAAGCACACCCCAGGCAGGCAGGCGCGTGGTGGTGTGTGAGCAGCAGGCCAGCCAAGGGTCTCAATTCCAGTCAGGCCTCCCGGGCGTTCGAGGCAATCGAAGCGCTCCCTCTACAGGGCGCAGGTCCGCCGCTAGGTCCGGGCGGGGGAAAGCCGCCTTCTGGGCACAATCATCTCCCGGAGACCTTCAGAGGCCCCCAAACCCCTCACCAGCCGGGCACAGCGTTGCGTCACCGGATCCCCGGTCAATCTGCGTACCTGCAGCCTGCTTCGCCGCTGTCTGGTAGCAGGGCTCCCCCGCCGAGGGAACGAGCGCTCACACTGCCCTGTGTCTCCTTTCAGCCACCGGCAGCCGTGCCAAGCCGATCATGCACCCTCAAGATCAAGCTGGGGCCCCCGAACATGCCACCCCGTGACCGCCTCCGCTTTCCACTGAAGGGCCCAGTCGCCCCAGTGTCCGTGCACTGCCCAGGCTGTAGCGCGAAGGGACGACCCCCAGGCGTAGCGCAGGCTGATTCGCGGACCAGGCCTCTGTCCCCGGCCTCAATTAGGCCGCCTGCCGGATTGGTGTCACTACATCGCGGTTTTTTACAACGCATTCCGTTACATCGGAATTTTTACAACGCAGGATCCATTACATCGGATGCCATTACAACGCATGGCATTACATAGCAGATGCTATTACAACGCATGGCATTACATCGTAAGTATAGGTAAGTATAAAAAATGTAATTAAGTTAATTTAATTAATTTAATTTAATTAATTGAATTAAAATACATTTTAAAATAGTAATTAATTTTATTTAATAAATTTAAATCTATTTATTTAAATTAATTTTAATAAAAATTGTAATTAATTTTATTTAATTAATATAATGACATTAATTTAATTTAAATATTTTTTTAATTGTAATTAAATTAAATTAATTAAAATAATTTATTTAATTTAATTATTTTAATTAAGAAATGTAATTAATATAATATAATTAATTTAATTTAACCTAAAAACACCCCTGTACCCCAAAACCCAAACCCTACCCTGAAACCTAAAAACACCCCTGTACCCCAAAACCCAAACCCTACCCTGAAACCTAAAAACACCCCTGTACCCCAAAACCCAAACCCTACCCTGAAACCTAAAAACACTCCTGTACCCCAAAACCCAAACCCTACCCTGAAACCTAAAAACACCCCTGTACCCCAAAACCCAAACCCTGCCCTGAAACCTAAAAACACCCCTGTACCCCAAAACCCAAACCCTGCCCTGAAACCTAAAAACACCCCTGTACCCCAAAACCCAAACCCTGCCCTGAAACCTAAAAACACCCCTGTACCCCAAAACCCAAACCCTACCCTGAAACCTAAAAACACCCCTGTACCCCAAAACCCAAACCCTACCCTGAAACCTAAAAACACCCCTGTAACCCAAAACCCAAACCCTACCCTGAAACCTAAAAACACCCCTGTACACCTGTACTTATTTTAAAAATTACTTTAATTAATATAATAAATAATAAATTAATAATATTAAAAAACATAAATAAATATATTTAATTATAATTAATATTAATAAAATTTAAAAAAATTAAATACTTACCTATACTTACGATGTAATGTCATGCGTTGTAATAGCATCTGCTATGTAATGCCATGCGTTGTAATGGCATCCGATGTAATGGATCCTGCGTTGTAAATGTTCCGTTGTAAAAGACTCCCGTTGTAAAAGTTGCGATGTAATGGTGCATCACCCGCCTGCCTCGCCGCAGGGCCCGCCGTCCGCGGGTGATAGGCTCCGCCCCCTCCGGAGCTCGAGGCCTCGGTTCCAACCAGGTCCGTTTCGCTGCCGCCTGGCCCCCGGGGTGTTCCGCTGTAAAGATGAGGCAGCGCCGACCACCACCGGTCGCCGAGTGCCCCTAGAGGTTCCCGCAGCTCCGTCCGGCGCTCCAGCCTTCAGCGGCTCACAAGGCGCGAGGATCGCCGGCAGCTCCAAACCCACGACCTCGGGTACGAAGAGCGTCGGAACTCGCTCCACTGCCAGCCACCACTCTCAGTAGGCTCCGGAGCGACTTTAAGCCCAGAAGAGCTCCTGGGGTCAAGCTGGACAAGGCTATTGAAGGCCCGGCGCCGGAGCGGACAAAAAGCACGTCCTACTCCGTCGCCATCTTGGCCACGCCCCAGCCCTTTACTTTTTAATGTTTATCTTGCCCCACTTTTTACCCTGATTGCCAAATGGGGGGTTAAGGCGATTTCGTATGCAGATGATACGCAATTAGTCTTCCCCTTTTTGGATGTGTCGGAGGCAGCTTTTAGCAAAATGAGGGGCTGCCTTCGAGATGTGGCCAGCTGGATGAATGCCAATAAACTAAAACGGAATGCAGGCAAAACTGAGGTGGTATTCTTTGGTAAAAACACTCACCCCCCTTCGGACCTGTGGTGGCCTCCTGAAATGGGTCCACCACCATCCCCCAGTACCAATGCGAAGAATTTGGGAGTAAGATGGGACGAGAGTCTATCTTTTTCTTCTCATATACAGCAGGTCACATCTGGATGTCTTCACAAACTTAGGAACCTCCGTAAGTTCCTCTCTCTTCTACCAGAAGATTGTCGCAAAATGGTAGTCCATGCGACAGTTACATCCAGATTGGACTACGCGAACGGCCTCTATCTTGGCTTGCCAAAATATCTGGTGCAGCGCCTGCAGATCGTGCAGAATGCAGCTGCGAGACTGATAAAGCACATCCCTTTTAGACAGCATGTCTCTCCGCATCTGAGCGAACTGCATTGGCTCCCAGTGGCAAGCAGAATAAAATTCAAAGCCCTAACCCTGGCATTCAGAGCGCTAAGGGGGACCTGTCCGAACTATTTAAAACTCAGACTCCCCCGCTACCATCAGGAGAGATGCCTGCGATCTAATTCCCTGCTTCAGCTGCTCGTCCCACGAGCCAGAAAAGTTAGACCTGGTGGCAGGTCCTTTTCTGCTGGCACGGCGAAACTCTGGAACCAATCTGCCACGACAGAATCTAGTTTTAAGAAGCAACTAAAGACCTGGCTCTTTATGCAGAAAACCTAAGCATTCTCCCTGCCTACGCCTTGCCCAATTGCTCACTTAGCGCCGGGACACCTCCTCGTGAGGTAGCTGTTCGCGCTCTACAAATATCAGTATTATTATTATTATTATTATTATTCATTTGTGGTAGGCACGGGGAGACTAAGCGATTTGCCTGGAATCACAGGATGTTGAGCTGATGCCGAGATTCGAACGTAGTTCCCCAGCTCTAAAGTTGGCAATTCTAGAACTTGTGGCGGGAGGTGTGTCTAAAAGTGTATGTCGGTGCTGGCCATCAATGAGAGAGACCTGTGCATTTTTCAAATCGGTGGTGAAAAAATATGAGTATGTGGCTGGAGATGTGGGCCGCCGTGCCACCAATGTACTTGCCTGGGGATGGTAAACACCCATTATTCCGCCACTTTCTTTCCGCATACCATCACTCCGCATTCTTTCATTACGAAAGTACCATGACTCCGCAACGCCAATATAACGCATGGCATTATTACATTTTATATACTTTTACCACTCATACATTTACAACGAAATTCATTGTAAATGCATGAATGGTAAAAGCATGTTGTTTTTTAATGTTTTGGGGTACTGAGGTATATGTTTTGGGGTGTTTGGGTATTTTAAGGGTTCAGATATAGTTTTGGGTTATGGGGTACGGGGTAGTTTTAGGGTTTAGGGATAGGTATGGGTTTTCGGGTACAGGGGTATTTTTAGGGTTCAGGGCTAGGTTTGGGTTTTGGGATATAGGGGTATTTTTAGGGTTCAGGGGTAGGTTTGGGTTTTGGGGTACAGTGGTATTTTAAGGGTTCAGGGCTAGGTTTGGGTTTTTGGGTACAGGGGTATTTTTAGGGTTCAGGGCTAGGTTTGGGTACAGGGGTATTTTAGGGTTCAGGGGTAGGTTTGGGTTTTGGGGTACAGGGTTAATTTTATGGTTATGGGCTAGGTTTGGGTTTTGGGGTACAGGGGTACTTTTAGGGTTCGGGAGTAGGTTTGGGTTTTGGGGTACAGGGGTATTTTAAGGGTTCAGGGCTAGGTTTGGGTTTTGGGGTACAGTGGTATTTTAGGGTTCAGGGGTAGGTTTGGCTTTAGGGTACAGGGGTATTTTTAGTGTTCAGGGCTAGGTTTGCGTTTTGGGGTACAGGGGTATTTTTAGAGTTCAGGGGTAGGTTTGGGTTTTGAGGTACAGGGGTATTTATAGGGTTCAGGGCTAGGTTTGGGTTTTGGGGTACAGGGGTATTTTTAGGGTTTAGGGATAGGTTTGGGTTTTGGGGTACAGGGTTTATTTATAGGGTAAGATGGGTTAGTGTTGAAGGGTGTTGGGACATTTTAAGGAGTAAGGGTGGGTTATGATTATGGGGTGCAGGGGTATTTAAAGGGAGCAGGATGGACACCCGGAGCTGGAATGTACCGAACCTGGGAAGAAAAAACAATGAAATATTGGACACAACGCTCGCTTTTTTTTCCCGTAAACCCGCGCCCCGCACACGCCCACACCCCCAACACACGCCCACAGCACACGATATGAGACATGGCATGAAGGGCGGAACGTACCACATGCCCCCAGCATTTGTCACGCCCACAGCACACGCCCACAGCACAACGCAGACACGCCCACAAGGGACTACTTTGCTGGCACGGTTCTTTTACCTTTTAAATGTATATGGAGGGCATCTGTATAGCCTATGTCCTTCTGCTGCAACTGCCCTTTCCAACGCTGTATTGGGTGTTGTGATTGGTGCTGTGGTTCCTAAGATTACCCGCCTTAAAGCTTTGGGCTCTCTCTTTATTATATTAGTATAGATATAAGAATTTCGCTGGATGCTGCAATCCGTGGTTCCCTGCCTTCGGCGTCGGTGCCAGCCAGAGGCAGCATCAGCCGCTTAAAATATTGTAGGATTTGGTGAGAATCGCCCCAATCGACGATAAAGCAAGAGGCGGCACACCAGAAGACAGCACAATGATTTATTTTGCACCAAGTAAAGGACGACGCGTTTCGGCGTTAGCCTTTGTCAAGTTTCTTTCCCTACACGATTTCCTCTAGAAATAGGTTCAATAGTACATAGATATAGAAAAGTTTCTGCAATCTTTTGTTTACACATATGTTTCAACAAAAAGAGAAGAAAGTGGCATATTCCTTCATACACATATGATTGTGATTATCAATTGATTTTTAGATTTCATAAATGTTATAATCATATTCATGTAGTTTTTGAAGGATTCCAACTCATGTCAATAAAGTTTTTGGATTCAACTTCTCATTTCAAAGACAAACAAAACAAAACAGTTAGAAAATTTTCGCCGAATAAAGCCGGTTTCATGTTTGGCGAGTCAATATGACTACACGCAAATAGACATGGTAACATATGACGATTGTGTCAATTAAAACATGTGGCGCTTGGGCATTAATTGACCTGCATGGCATTTCATCAAATCAAATCAAGTCCCTTGCATTAATTTCATCATCTGTTTCTGGCAACTGAATCATGATAGTTCATCAATTCTAATACCTTGCAATAATTCAATTAACAATCACATTGTCTGTTGCTGGAGTTTGGACCTGTAAGGTCCCTTAAGTCTCCACCCGTTATTGCTAGCAAATGAATCATTACTATTTGCAATTTAAGGAATATTATTAAAAAGGCAAAAAGATGGCATAAAAACACATTCCTATCGCTTAATGTGCTGTTCCACTCTTTTTTCTCGGTGACCATAGGTGGAATCCAGGGCCGGACTGGGAACGAAAACCGGCCCTGGCAAAGTGCTCGGCCGCCCCCCCCCCCTCCCCACTTTGGGGGGGTTGGGGGTGCGACCGCGCTCTTTGCTAGGCCCGGTTTTCAGACGATTTTGTTACAGGGCCGTTTTTGCAGCTAAACTCTCTGATGATGAGGCATATCGATCGGCCATTGCTGAACACACGACTCGGAGAAAAGCTTACCTGCAACAATAGACTTGAAGTCACCAAACTAACATGTATTTCATGTTTACAGCATGGATCTATCTTTCAGCTATGCAATGCTTTGATCCTTTATACCAAATATGATCGCCTTATGTTTGTTTAACTTCTTTTATGGTTAATATTTTACACCTTCACCTGCCTATCTTGTCTGTCTATATGTACAGCGCTCTGATACCCTGTCGGGTCATGTTCGCGCGTCATAACACTTTTCAAATAAAAATAAACCAGGTTGTGCACCTCACTAGCAGAGTCACCTGTGTGAGACACGTTCGACAGGCTGGCTTGGACAGCGGTTTTTTTATTATGAAAATATACAGCCAGCTGGTCTACCCAGTCGGCGGAGGGTTGTAGGTAGTAACAGCATCAGGGTTCAGAAATGTATTAACAGTTTTGAAAATATCTTTAGATTTTTTGTTTGATTCTTCAATTTTCTTTTCATATGAAGATTTTTCTCTAGATTGACCTGTGAGTAGTAGTCTTTTAATGCTGTCCTAGAGTGGCATTTGTCCTCCAGATTTTAGTTTTTTCACCATTTCCTTTCATGGCGTTTACAGTGTTTTTTACATGTTGTGAGATTCTCATTGAATCAAGGGGCCAACTGTTTAGTTCTGAGAGATCGTTGCTCAGAGAGTGCTGCTAGGTCATTTATGCTGCTACGAATTCACTCGTCCATCCGCACAGCGAGAACTTCAGAATCTCCATATAATAAAGGGGGATCTGTTTCCAAGACGCTGTTAAGGCCTAATGGAAGGACTCTATATAAGCTTCTAGCCAAAAATCATAGATTCTTCAGAGAGAAACTGATTATGAATAAGTTCGGACCAATTGAACCTAATTAAGTAATGATCCGACCATGCTAATGGTAAATGGTCGAACAAAACAATCCTTTTGCTAGAGAAAAGATATGACCAGCCTGGTGAGTAGGTTTGCACACCTGTGGGACCATGCCGAGAGAGGACAAGATGTCTGTGAAAGAGTCTACCTCCAGTTACAACAGCTTGTCCATGTGGAGGTTAAAGTCACCTCGCACTAAAAAAATTGTCTATTTGAGGGACAAAGGAACCTGGATCTTATTTAGTAAACTCAGGAAAGGGCCGGAATGGCCAGGGGGCTATAGATCAGAGCTCCTGCCACAGACTGTTGAGACTACAGAGAGCAACAGAAACCCACACTTTCACTACATCTGGGGAGTCTCTTTTTTGTTTTCCCGGCACCACGGACTAAGGACCACGGACTTCTGCTGCACCCTGCCTGCTAGCCGCTGCTGCTCGCCGGACCCGCTGCGCGGGTCCCGCTTCGCGGTCTAGCAGCGTGTTGTACTTTGCTTGGGGCCAGTTGGGGCTAGTTGTGACACCGGCAGGGCTGCGAGGGTAGAGCGGGTGGACTCTGTGTTCCAGGAGTCCCCGCGCGCCCCTGTCAGCTGGGCTCCTCTCCCTGCCGGCCGCGCCCCCAACCACAGCGGTATATAATTACCTTCAACGCTCACGCCAGCGGGAGTCTCTTTTTTGTTTTCCCGGCACCACGGACTAAGGACCACGGACTTCTGCTGCACCCTGCCTGCTAGCCGCTGCTGCTCGCCGGACCCGCTGCGCGGGTCCCGCTTCGCGGTCTAGCAGCGTGTTGTACTTTGCTTGGGGCCAGTTGGGGCTAGTTGTGACACCGGCAGGGCTGCGAGGGTAGAGCGGGTGGACTCTGTGTTCCAGGAGTCCCCGCGCGCCCCTGTCAGCTGGGCTCCTCTCCCTGCCGGCCACGCCCCCTAGTTCACCTTAAAGGAAGTAGCCGTTCCCGCTGCGCGGGAGCGCGCGGGAGGGCGCCGGGAGAAGCCCGGGACAAGGGCGGGACCGTCTGTGGCCGTCCGGGGCCGCAGGAGGCCGGGCTGGGCCAGACCCCTTACATTTTGCCGTTTGGAGGATAGTGTCCCGATACAAGAGGGACATGGCAACAGAGGAGGCTACTCCGGGTAAAAACCCTAAATTACGTAATGGCTCACTGGAAAATTACTTTTCTAAGAAGACTGAGGGGGAAAAGGACGCTACCTTAGCTGAGCGCAGGGCAGAGCGGCGCCGCTCAGTTGAGAATATGAAATCCAGACCCCTCTCCGATAGTCTTCATGTACTGAACCGGGAGGGTGATTCGACTGATTTGATTGATTTGAGCGAGGTTAACACTAGCCAAGACGGAGTACCCTTGTTATTTCGAGACTTTGTAGCTACCCCCTCTTTGCCCTCAGAGGACATTGTAAGTGTCTCACCCACCCCTAGCAGTAGCCGTGTTATAGAGATTTCTAAACACAAACAGCATAAAAAAAAGTCTTTATCTGTAGTCCAGATTCACCGCCCTCCCCCCAGTAAAAGAAGGAAGAAACATAGGGTGGCATTAGGCACAGCCAAAACATCGCACACCGATTTTGGTAAAGGGTCTAATACTCTTTTTACACGTGAGGCCCCAGCAGTTGTAGAGCAGGATCAAACACCACAGGGTGAGGCTAGACCGACTCTTTGCCCTGCTGTAGTGGATACACATGACGCGGCTCCAATTGACAACAATGGTGCAATGCCATCTGCTATTTCACCCCAACTTCCCTCTCCAGCAACAGGGAATTTGGAATTTTTGTTGAGATCTCTTCTCCGCCCTATTAATGAGTCTATCAAGAGGGTTGAAATTAGATTAACCATCTTGGAAGCTGCTATAACTAGTTTGTCCACTGCCACTGTTAACAAAGGGAATGGGGTGGTGCAATCTATACCCTCGACAGGGCCCCCTCCTATTAAACCCCCAACGAAACCTGGAATCTCTTCTGTCCCCGCCCCGATTAGGCAAACTAGCCAGCCCCAGGGTAGAGTTGATCCCCCTCCACAAAACTTACCGCCGTCTAAACATTCAAAGGCAACTGCTACTGCATCAGGTGCCGCCCCCTCTAAACCACTCTTAAAGGCTCCGATTAGCAACATCCAAAATACTGTCAAGGACGGTGAAAATAGTAGATCTGCTCACAAAAGGGTTCCACAAGTCGAGATCCCCCCAGAAGCTGTGCCCTACGTTGTGGTTTTATCGGGGGTGCCACCGCTAATAGGTAATAAGAAGGAGGGTTATGTTGACCTTAAGAATAAAATCATCCACTGGTTGAGGATGCATAGGCCGATAGCTCCGAATATAGATGGGGACATAGTCCATGTCAGAAGGATTAATTGGCTGGGGAGTACCACGAAAAATATAGAGGGGGACTTAGTAGTGGTTAATTTTAGAGACCCGCGGGCAGTTGATTATATCTTAAACTGGCCACCTGGGAATGGAGAAACTGGCATCACCCCACGGGCTTTAACATTCTTTTACCCCAGGTTTGAAGCAACTAGTACTAAATACGACAAGAGATCTCGGTCTTTCAGGCCGCCCCTTATAAATTCCTATATTAATAATTATCCCCAGTATGGGCACCAGTCCATCAGGATGCCCGACCTTCATACCGCTTGGTCTACGGTTCCTAATAGATATTCACTGAACATGGGCTCTAGGATGAACCACCTAATACCTTTTACCCCGTTGGATACTTACAATCGGTTTTCTCAGCTGTCAGGGCTGGAAGACTGCGATTGAAGTCTGGGGCTTGGGGGGGTGAGTATGAACTTTCGGGAGCAGAGGATACTGGATTAAACGGAGGGTCCACAGAAGCAGGAGTAGATAGTTTACCTTCCGCCCATACGGCAATACCCAATGTAATTAATGAAGATTCTGGGCTAGCCGGGCCTCCACCTATTATGGTTGGTTGCCCTATATCCACTACCTCACTGGTTAGTGAGGAGGGGAATCATACGAGTAGGGCGGCTGATGAGAGTCCGACTGTGGTGGGTAGCATTTCTTTTCCCAGAGGACAACGGGTAATAAACCTTCTATCATGGAACATTGCCGGGTTAAAGAGGAAGCTCGACATCCCGGAGTGGCATACATTCATTGAGCAGTTTGAAGTTTGCCTCTTTCAGGAAACATGGAGCTTAGTCCCGCTGCACAAATCGGGGTTTTCCACCCACTTTGTGCCTGCTGTAAGCAGAGGTAAGGGCAGACCAGCGGGTGGGCTCATTGTTTGGTTAAAAATAGACCTGAATTGGGGGGTCACACGCCACAATGTGGACTGTAATGATATACTCCACCTTACGGCGAGAGGACGGGAGGATGCAGCCAGGCTTGACCTACTCAATGTTTACGTTAGAGGGACACCGGGTGACTCTACCTCTTTGACTCTATCAGCCCTTGAAATGGCCTTAGCCAACTGCTCTAGTTCGGCTAAAATCCTTGTAGGGGGTGATTTCAACTGTACTTTCGAACCCCTCCTTGGGGATGACCCTTTGGGAATTGAAGAGGAGGATTCGAAATGGTCCATCCCAACGCTCTCCCTCCCCACTATTAAGAAATGGTCACCTAAGGTTATTCAATTGAACGCACTGACTAGGGATTTTAAACTAAGAGCCCTTAATGGTAGGACTTTATCCGACCAGTCAGGGGCAGTGACCTTTAATAGACTATCAGGCCCGTCCCGAATAGATTACATCTTAATGAATGTTGGATTCTGGGCGGACCTCATTGATATGAAGGTCTCTCCTAGTCAGGATAGTGACCACAACCCCTTGTGCTGTAAGTTCAATTGGGGGGGTCTTAATGTCAGGGGGGTGAGTGACTCCTTAAAAATATCTAAAGAGGTGGTCCCATGTAATAACAACCGCAGATTAAAATGGGACAAGGCCAACCTAGGGGAGGACGAGATGGATAGTATTAGGACCCTGATTGAGGGTTTGTCCTCTAAACTAGAGATCTGGGAGGGAGACAACCGGCCTACTGATCCCCATCACCCCTTACTTGATTCTGTCTATAAATCAACAATAGACCAAGTGGGCCAATTCTTTACTTCCAAGGGGAAAGGTAATAGGGTTCCGGCTATGCCGTCTACTCTTTGCAAACCTTGGTACACTGAACATTGTAAGAGCTCTAGGAAAAATCTGACAAGAGCTCTGCTCTCGGGTGACCCTTTGCTGGTTAGAGCGGCCAGAAAGGATTATCTGAAAGCACTAGTTCTGGCCAAACGGGAGTGGGAGGAACGGCATTGGCAGGAACTCTCCTTGGCTGTGAGCAGTAAGAACTCGAACCTCTTTTGGGATTTGATTAACAAAACAAGGCAGGGTAAATCGCAACCACTGGCTGTTCATATAACTAGCCAGCAATGGTTTACTCACTTTTCATCCCTATATGGCGGCATAGAGGAAATATCGAGTTTGGGGGTGAATGGGTTGGGTGATGGGGCAAAACTGGACGATACAGATCTGTTATTTTCGCCCTCAGAAGTATTATTGGCAATCAGACGCCTTACCCCTAAGAAAGCCGCCGGGCAGGATGGGATCCCCGGAGATCTGCTGAAGGCTGAGCCAGAAGTTTGGGCCAAACTAATTGCCAGTATTATGAATCTGATCACGAGGGGTCATCAAGTACCAGACTCCTGGAAAGGAGCCGAGGTAGTTACTGTGCACAAGAAGGGGGCAAGAGATGACCCTGCGAACTACAGACCCATTAGTCTGATTGACATCATCCAGAAAGTGGTTGGCAGGGTCATCATCTCGAGAGTTGACGACTGGATAGAGGAGGCTAGTGTTCTCTCCCACTTGCAGGCGGGGTTTAGAAAGAAGGTTGGCACGATGGACCAGGTCTTTCGCTTTTTTGCAATCTATTGGAAGGCGGTTACCATCAAGAAAGGCAGTTTGTATATGGCCTTCATAGATCTCAAGACTGCTTTCGACCTGGTCCCTCGTGCAAAACTCTGGCAAATACTTGGCGAAATGGGGTTTCCCAGTAGCCTTCTGCATCTAATAACGAAGCTGCATGAGGGGAATTATGCGCGGGTTAGATGGGGATCGCAGGGACAATTAACAGATAAGATCCCTGTGCGGAGAGGAGTACGCCAGGGTTGTGTTATGGCTCCGACCCTCTTCTCCCTATTCGTAAACGGAGTTGTGGACCATCTGAAGGGGGAAGAGACGGACGCCCCATCCCTGGCGGGGGAGAAAATCCCCACACTTCTCTTCGCGGACGATACCCTATTAATCTCTAAATCCCCGGTGGGCTTACAAAAACTCTTGAACCTGTTTAGCTCCTTTTGTACTACTCGGGGCTTAACCATTAACACTTCAAAAACCAAATTGATGGCTTTTGCCCCCTCTAAAAGATTTAAAAATCACCTCGTGCTCAATAGTGCCCCCCTTGAGCTGGTCACATCTTTTGACTATCTTGGAGTCCGGATAAACAGCCGTATGACCTGGAAAGATCATCTTTCCAAAATGCTCCTTAGTCATCATAGAGTTTCCGGGGTGACGTTGAAGGAACTCCGGGAATCTACCAGTAAACCGGTTTCTCCAGTTATGGCCATCTATGAGGGTCAGATTCTTCCTTCAGCATTATATGGCTCCGAACTTTGGGGGTTTGAAGGGGTTACAGATTTGATGGTGGCAGAAAATAATTTCTTTAGGAAAGTGGCTGCTCTCCCTGCTTCAACACCAATGATCCCCCTAAGACTAGATTTGGGCAGAAGGTCTTTAAAAGACCTGGTGAGGCTTCGCCCGTTGCTCTTCTGGTCTCGACTAAGAAGAACTGAGGAGCTGGCTAAGTATGCAGAAGGGATGGATGATCTACTCTTGCTGGACACAGGTAATAAAATAGGATGGCTAAAAAAACTGAAAGATTTGGCCATCAATCTGGGTCTAAGAGAGGCATGGGAGTCTCAATCCCCGCCACCCAAAGCCGTTATTAAAAAACTTTATTGGGATTGGGTTCAGAGTGAGGCCACGAGGGCTACGAATGTGGGTTCACTTACGGACAAATTTCTATCAATTAAGAGTGTAAGGAAATTGGAACCCTTTTTAGACCTAATAACTAAACCGTTGGATCGATCACTGTACCTGAAATTGCGCTATGGGACGCTTCCAGTACTAGATTTCACGGCAAGTTGGTCGGCCTCTGATGCCCTCTCACGTACATGCCCCGGCTGTGCGGCCCCCAAGGAATCGGTGGCCCACCTGTTGTTTGCATGCCCAGCCTACAAAGGGGCGAGGAAGCTTTGGCTGAAACCGGTCTGCAGGGAATTAGGGCTGAGGTGCCATAAACAGGCACTCCGTGTCCTCTCTACAGACTCTTCGTCTGCCCTCATGATCTGTGGGGTGGCTAAATTTTTGGGAAATGCATGGCGGATACGCTCCCGTCTATTAAAAGCCCGGGGGGCCCTACTGGTCGATACTAATCTGGTTGTGTTGTAAATCTATCAAAATGAGATCTCCCTGTTCTTATGTATTTTACAAATTTTTATTGGTAAATGTGAATTGTATATGTATATGTGCTCTTTTATGGTGATAAAATTGCCGAATAAAGATATTAAACACTACATCTAGTTCCCCCAGGGTGATAGAAATACAGTGATACTTGATTTTATAAAGTATGGCCACCCCACCCCCTCTGCCTTTCAGGCGGCCCCCCCTGAAGATGTTATATCCCACAGGAATGGCTGTTGGTAAGGTGGGGTTGGAGGAGTTTGTGAGCCATGTTTCTGTTAAAAATAAAATATCTGGTTTTTCATCATCTAAATAGCTCTTAAACATGCATATCATGCTTCTGCAGAGAGCGAACATTGAGCAGATCCACTGAGAACTCCCCAGCAACTAACCTAGTTTTTTGGATATGGGTGGTGAAATTGCCCTTATCTGACACTTCGAGGGTCCATTGGCAATGTAGGCAACAAAAATCAGTATTCAAAACATTGGGATAACAATGTGACTCAGAGGTGAATCTGCGTAAGGTTGCACTATCATAGGAAATCCTGAACTTGCCATCTGCTTTAAAACAAGCAGAATGGCTGGCCTGGCTGCTTCTGGGACGCTGACAGGTATAGACGGGCACAAACTTAGACATGCCAGCGATGCACCCACTGTGCGTGTCTGCAGCACCTCAGCGCCTCTTTTTACATACATATAATCAGGGACTAGAGCATGCACTGATTCAAAATGGTGTCTCTAATTGTCCCAAAGGAGGAGAAATGGCAGAATTACCAGCAAGTAATTCCTAAAGATTTAAGCTGCTCCCTCCTCCCTGCAAGCCCTTCAAATTCAAACGGATGTGCAAATAAGCAAAGTGCCCAGCATTGCAATCAGTAATTTAAACACGTCAGAGCAGGATTAAAAAGCAGAAATATATACAATCAGTAATTCGTGCTAAGAAGGCAGAGAGACCTTACGGTGTCCACGCTGTGCATCTCTTTAAATACATATGGCCGGGGACTAGAGCGCGCACTGATTGAAAATGGCACCTAAATTATCCTGAAGGAGGAAAAATGGCTGAAACAACAAAGATTTTAGCTGCTCCTTCCTCAATGCAAGCCCTTAAAATTCAAACGGATGTGCAAATAATCAAAGTGCAAAGTGCCTAGCGTTACAACAGGTAATTTAAACATTTTAAAACAGGATTTAAAAGCAGGTTTAAAAATGATCAGTAATTCGTGCTAAGTAGGCAGATAGACCCTCTGATCTGAGCAATTTCGAGCAGAACTGCTTGTGGCCTGCAAGTACAAACCAGTGCACAGAAGAAGAGGCATGAGGCTTGACCTCTGCTTTTAACTGTAATCATAAGATGTGCTCCGTGCCCATCCCCTGTACCATGTGTTCCGCTCAGGAAGAATGACAGCAGCCCCTGCAGCAACCACTGATTGGCTGAGGCCTGCCTGGAGTGAACATACTTTGTTATTGAGTACTGTGTTATGTTTGCCATTATGAAAAAGTGGATTATAAATTGGGGTGGATGGTAGTCCACCACAAGTAATGAAGTCACCATTGTTGTAAGGTCCAATAAAGATTTCAGTTATTTCAGAATTTAAGCCTAAACCCAGGTAGTTTTGGCACAGAGAGGACAGGCTTAACTTGAAAACATGTGTAAAGAAACTAGAAGTACCAAATACATTTAAGAACATAATGCAATAAAAATTCCACTTAAAATTATAAAATTAGAGAATATTTTAATGAACACAAGAAACCCCAAACAAACACAAATGTATAAAGGGGTACCGGAGATATGAATTTTTGAAGTTTTATCAGGTCAAGAGACTTTATTTCGGCCTGACAAGGCCATAAAAGCACACATAAAAACATATAAACTACAATACAATCAGTACAACTTATCCGACATTAAAAGACATACACATAAAATATTTAATCAGTAGTTCTTAAGAATTATATCATATAATAAATATTCTAAAAAAGTACAAGTATCTCAATCATAATGAATAAAATCAGTTTTTAAAAAGAACCTCAATTCACAGTGAGGGAGTAGGGTCAATTAGATGGGTTTGCCCTTTCTTTAAAATTACTCGGCATGCGCACCACATTGAGAACAGATAGCGGGATACTGAACACCCAATAGGCACACTGCTATCGTATTTAAGGGTCCTAAAAGCCTGTGAGCAGTGAGAGGTTCCAAGGTTCCTACACAGCTGTCAAAGCCAGCGGTGTCTTGCTACCTTATATGCAGGGTAAAAATAACAGTACATGTATGTCGGTCTCTGTGCAATTATTGCATGTCGGACAGTCTTTTGTGGACCCCCCCCCTACTTATGTGTGAAGGCACGCAGGGGAATTGTGCCATGCCTGAACTGCAAGTATAGTTTCTTAGCAAGAGACAGCTGTATATCATCTATAATAAGTTCTAAACTATATTGCAGTTTAACTTCTAGGAAGGATGTTGTCAGAGTGCCAGTCCTGGAACTCCCCAAAAATTGGGTAAGATTATACTCCTTATAGTTCTTTATCAGAACCTTCCTAGGTATTAACGGACAGCTGTCTTCGGCACTAGCCCATAAATCTCCCATTCCCATGGATATTAGAGAATTCTTGATGTGAGAGAGCCAAGATATTTTGCTTGCACCATCTAGATTTGCCATTTCCCTCAGTTCTGGAGTACTCCATAGGCGGCGCCAATATAACAAAGGTCTAAGGGTGACCTCTAATGCAATTGGGCTAACTCCAAGATCAATTCGGAGCGGGGTGAGCGGCGTGCTTTTGGGAAGGCCAAGAAGTTGTCTGAGAAGTAAGTTCTTGATCTTGGCAAGTTGTTCAGATGGCTGATGTCCCAAAATTTCCACCCAATACAAGGCAGCTCCTATGGCTTGTGCCTTTTTTATTTCCAGCACCGACCCCCACTTTTTATGCACGCACTTCCTTTGCAACTTCGCTAGCCCTCCGATGTTTGGGCCAGTTTTAAACAAGCCTTCTTGATTTGGACACCCCATTCCAATTTCTCATTTAGAGACAATCCCAGGTATTCACATACAGGGACCTTCTCTAGAAATTCCCCATCTAATTGGGGATTAGGACGTTTTGAGTGCCCTGCATTACAAGCCATGTATTTGGTTTTCTGGGTGTTGATCTCCAGGCCCCTGTTCTTACAAAATGAGTGGAAGATATCCAAAGTCCTCTGTATACCCATAGGGGATTTTGACAGCAGGAGGTTATTATTTTAATGGTATTGGCCCTGACCACTTGAGGCAGAGGTTTAAATGGTATATCCCCAGTAGGGCGCTTCGATCCCTGGGTGCTAAACTTGTCCAAACACCTACCTTCCAGAAAGCCCGCTGGGGAGGGAGGAGCTTTATCACCTGCACATCCAAGGCGTGGAACAAGTTGCCGCTCCACCTGAGGAATGCAGCCAATCTGCTCTCCTTCAGAAGAGGCCTGAAGACCTGGCTATTCTCTCTCTGATCGCATCGACTTATGTTTAGGCCTAGCTCAGAGCCTGGACACCCAAGGGTAATCGTGTACTTCTTATAAATTCCAATAACAAATAACATCTGCAAACATTAAGGCAGGTACCTTGTGGCGCGCCAACTTAGGAGCATCTATGTCTCCTCCCACTGTCAAGGCCCCCACTAGGCCAATACAGAAATGGGTTGGGACAAAACACACCCTTGCAGTACGCCTCTCTATATAGGTATGCGGTCAGTGAGCTCTCCGTTCTTCCCAAATCTGATTTGGGCAAAGTTGTGTTCATGTAGTCTTTTCAGATTGTGGCATAAATACAGAGGGGCTCCCAGGTCTAATAGGATAGCCCATGATTTCTCCCTGGGAACTAAATTGAATGCTGATTTTAAGTCCACAAAGATCATGTAGAGGCTGCCCCCCTAAAAGATCACTGTTTTCCAGTGCAATAGTTGCAACCTGAAAACTTGATCGATTGTGGACATTTTTGCTCTAAAACCAGCCTGATAGAGACTAGGAATGGAAAAATCCTCCATCCAGTTCTGTAAAGGGTCTAGGAGCACTCAGGCGAAAATTTTCTGAGTAACATCAATAAGGCTAATGGATCAATAATTTGCAGGATGGAGTGGTGATCCCTTTTTGTAAACTGGGATACTTTCGCCCCTAGCCATGTTGTAAGGATCTCCATTCCCTGGAGAATAGCATTGAAATGATGGATTTGCCAACAGTGACCCTTCTTTGTTGCAGAGAGCAGGTGCCCCTTGATAGTCCTCACTTCCTGCACTACGTACTGTAGTGTTTTATCTAGGACCCTGAATCGATATTCCTATTTCATGCCCTTGTCCGGTTATAATCAGTAATATCCATACAACGGCATAATAATCATATCCATAATTCAGACGTAGCACATGCTGTCACATTAAGCAGGGCTACTTCTCCGGCCCCCTAGTAAGCACACCGAGTTCTCTAAACAAAACCAAGCCTCCAGCAACCTGGGAAATCCCCCTTACTTTTGTTTTGATTTCGTCCTAGAACTCCTGTAAAGCACTGTAAGAATGGCCAGTTCTTAGTGACATCTTTATTGACGTCTTATGTCCAACCTTACGTCAAACCCAGGCACCTTTCAGGTATAATTATACCAACGTTGCCTTAAGCAAACACACGGTGGTGATTCTGGAGCAGAGCAGCTATCTACTTGCCCGAGAGCCCAGCTGATGCGAGAGCCCACAGACGTTTCTAGTGACCTCTGAGCTAGCTGGCAAACCTTAAGTCTAATATAGTCAGTAGAGACCTAGATAACCTCAGTCCTACGTCTACACTGCTGAATATATTATTCCAATGCGCAGAGCCTATTGGGAATATAGGAACTACACTACATGGCGCCCAACGTTTGGTAAGGCGATAAATCTAACGCAAGACATTAGAGTAACTCAGTCGTGCTTTTTCACACAGACCCTTTTTCCCGTAAAAACTCCAAAAGACGTCTGGAGTGGGTAAAAGGTTAAAATCCGCCGGAACTTAGTAGGATGAGAATCCTATGTATAGTTTTTGGTATAGTCAACGTTGAAGGATACAGTGTTCCAAAAATATTGTGCACCTAATCTTTGTTTCCTTGAAACTTGATCTGCAACAAAAAAACTTTTCTGTTAAGTAAAAATGACAGAAAGTGAAGCCGGAAGGGAGACAGCTAGAATAGCAGCTCGACTCCTAGAGGATGACACAAGTCTCCTACAGAATGACCCAAATGCAATACTCATTCCGGTCAACATAAGAAAAACTATAACTCTTAAACTTATAGAAAATGGACTAACATTTTCTTCTTGCCTCTTAGATTTTAAACTTCCTTTTATCCCCTTCTTTTTTTTTTCTCTCTGTGTGTTATGTTTGCTTTTCAGGATGTTAATAAAGTGCCGGGACACTCTCTGAGTAGCCGTGCGCTATAAAAGCCACAAAATAACACAACATAACATAACATCGAGAGGTGGTACAGTCATATTTGTAATTGAGGCACATGAATATCGGCAGACAGAGGTATTCTATTCATGGATAAACTTTCCAGCAGCAAACGCTGTAAATGTAAATGTAAATGTACAGGAATTTATATAGCGCAAATCACCAAGCGGTTTCTATGCGCTTGCTTAGGGAACCCGTCCTGGTATTCCCCTGTGAGATAACCCCGGCAGGGTATCTGCAAGGTGAAAGCCAGGCATCCCGCCGCGAGGGGCCGTTGTGGAGATTAAGCAAGCTATTGCCCAGAGTCGCAGAGTGTGAACCCGTGAATCGAGTAGGCACTGGAGCGAGAATTGTCGAGTCCATGGACATTTTAGGACTCAAGACCCTGGCGAGCCGGGAATTGAACCCTGGTCCCGGGCTGACCTCTGCTTCCAGGTCTGCCTCCTCTAACCAGTGAGCCACACTTCTCCACGAATTCACACACAAATTCCACTATTACAAAATAGAGGAACCTCCAGATGAGTACACCCCTTTCGAGGAGGTGGAAATACCATTAAAATACCAAGAGCACCTGCTCTGGTTTAAAGGCACCCTAAAACATAACAATCACATCACCAGGCTCGGTCCACTAGGTAGACCAGGGCCAACGTGGCCGGTTATAGCCAGCTACACACCACATCCAGACATTGAAAAAATGTCAAGTGAAGAACTCTTAGTTAAAATAAAAGAATTAACACAGGCATATAGAGAGTTGGTTCAATTGGCAACGGAGGATATAACATTCCGCCAGATATTGAAAGAAACAGATATAGCGGACCAACCATTTGAACTTGCCAGAATCATAGAAAAATCCTATGAAGAACTAGGAAGAGATAGTTTGGGTGGGAAACCAGTAAACCCCCAACTAACTGAAAATCCTGAAAAAATATTTATTAAAAATAATCTAAACACTCCAAAAAAGAGCTGGGAAGGAAATAAACAATCCACTCCCAAAGAAAAAAGATTCCAGTCCAGAGGAAGGTCTCCTCGGCGGAGAGAAAGATCTCCGGACCAAGGACACAAATCTCCCCAGAGGGAGCCCTCTGAGAAAAGATACAACCTTAGAAATAGGGATAATCTAAAGAAACCTGATAGATATCAAGATATTGATACACGTCCCTCTCGATCTTTTCAGACTTCCTCGCAGAAATCGGAAAGAAGAGGACGGTCAGAACAAGGGGAAGAGCACGTCAAGTCCAAAGCGAAGGAACCTGCTCACCAAAGTCAAAAATTACAATTTCCAAGAAAGAAGGTAGCCAGCAATAAAATAATCAAACATGCCGAGGATACTGAGGACACAGCTGAAAAACGGAGAGTGGGCCCAGACAGTGCTAGACAGCGCAGCAGAAGTGACCATGGCTCGCAAGATCCCGATGAATCATCTGGAGACAGTGGACACGAATGAATACATTCAAGTGGAAACTGCAGACAGCAGAGTTAGCAAACCTCATAAAAGATACGAGATAACATTACGTATAGAGGGAGATAAGACTAGGAAAGTAAGGCGTCTATTTTGGGATAACCTTTCCAAAGGCTATGACATCCTTTTAGCTGAAAAAGACTGGCCACCAGAGTTTGTCAGGGAGTGCCCTCATGGCGAAGAAATGATTATGCCTGCCTTCTCAAATCACATTCCAATTTATAAAAAATATACACTTGCAAGAAAGTGGGCAGTAGCCCAAGCCCCTGCATTATATAAAAATCATGTAGGATGGGATGAGGACTCTCCTCCTCGCAAAATCCAATTAAAATGTCAACCAACTGCACAAAGGCAGTACCCAATTAAGCAAGAAGCTAAAAAACAGGTCAGGGAGATCTTAGATCAACTTGAATACCAGGGGGTGATAGAAACATGCACCTCACAAATGAACAATCCTTTGTTTCCTGTCTCCAAGCCAGACGATTCATATCGTCTAGTTTTGGGCTACAGACACCTTAACTCATGTTGCAAGACATTTGCAGTACAAAACTCACACAGTGCAGCACTAATGAATAACATCGTGCGCAAAAAATACAAAACAACATTAGACATCTCTAATGGATTCTTTTGTCAAAACATTGCACCTGAAAGCAGGTATTTGACCGCTTTCTCAATAATGGGCTCCCAGAAAATTTCTGTCGACTCCCACAGGGGTTCAAGAATAGCCCAGGATTATTCTCAGCAAGAGTAACAGAGTTAATACAAATGTATGATGATGAGGCATTATCTTATGTCGATGACATCTATCTGACAGATGATGACTTGGATACTCACTTGTAAAGAGTGAACACCATAATACTTGGGTTCGCAGCAGGGGGTTACAAATTCAACTTTAAAAAGTCACGAATTGCCCATCTGACTGTCCTGTTTTTAGGATATGAATTATCAAGTGAAGGCAAAAGCCTAGCAGACAATTTCTTAGAGAAGTGTGCTGTACTCCAAGCACCAACAACGCTGAGGAACTTACAATCAATACTAGGTTTCCTGAATTTCGGAAGAACATACATTCTAAATTATGCAGAGAGGGTCAAACCTCTCTATGAATTAATAAAACCTGATTTTAAACTAATCAATTGGACTCAAAAACACACAGAAATTTTGAGATCATTGCAAACAGACATGTTAGCTAAAACAAAATTGCAAACTCGCGATAACACACGCAACCTTGTAATCCGAGTCATCCCAGGAAGATGCGTATTCACGTACCTGACCTCTAATGAGGGAGAAAAGGTACCAATAGCTTACAAATCACACTTGTACACACAAGCTGAAAAAACATTCAGTCTTGCAGAAAACATTGTAAATGCGGTTCAAACAGCTGTAGCAAAAGAAAGAGCCCAGGCCCAAGGCAGACAGATTACTGTTTTAACAGCAGAATCAGCCTTCGAGTCAAGCCCATGTAATTTAACTACCGTGGCATTAGATCCAAAATGGATACAATGGGAAAATTCTCTTGCAACAGAAAAAGTAAAATACTATTTTGACCCAGAAATGAAAAAATTGAAATATCTAGCATATGAAAGAGAATATCCTCTGCCAATCGAAATTCTGCTCCTACAACAGTACGCCTGTGTAATATACACAAACAGTTATGCAGAACCCTCAGTTTGGGGAAAGCAAGCTTATAACGCTACGTGCGAGGTTGTCAAATGCCGGTGGCACGGAGGTAAATTGAGACCACTGGTAACAATGTCACAATCTGCAAAAGACAATTCAGATCAACAAACTGAATTAATAGCTTTAAAAATGGCGCTCGATATTGCCGATCGCGAATTCCCGACACTAATAGTGTGCGATTCGCATTACTGCGTCAAATCATACAATAATGACTTGCAGAAATGGGTTCAAAGCGGTTACAAAGATGGCACAGGTGCCACAATCAAGCAAAAATCGCTTTGGGAACAAGTAGTTCTTTTAAAGAAAGAACTACAAAAGACTCACGTGATACATACACTGAGTCATCAGCGTGATTTCGTTCACACTGCAGGGAATTCATTGGCTGAGACAGCCACAGCGGAAGCAACTAATCCGGCTTCCGTAGCCACAATAAAGCGTTTAGAAAAATACATAGATGGGGAATCCATGCTGGCGGTAAAAACGTCTTCAAAAGGCGACTGTGCAGCATTACCCGTGAACTATCCACTCAATTATACATACATAATCGATGCAAACTCCGTTCCTTTTGCTCGAATCCCTGGAGTGGGGGGTAGAGTAATTCCAAAAACGAACAGGAGAATCTTCTTAATACAGGAAGCACATATGGGGTTAGGTCTAAGGCATCAGATGATCAAGGAATCTCTGACAGAATTACAATCAGAATACTGGTGGCCGGGAATGAGCTTGCATAATCACAAATTTGCAAAAAATTGTGAAAACTGCAACAGAGATCGCAGTGGCGAACCGGCCGAAGTAGTGCCAGAACACCTAATAGAAAGCATAAGGCGATCTATACGCATGATTAAACAGGAAACATGCGTCCTAATGTATATTATTTAAGACTAGATTCACTTAAAATGTAGACACCAGCGCTCGGCTGACGCCAGAACTGTTATAAAAGATTTGCGAGTCTATATCGGCACATACGCAATTGGCATGCTACATTCTGACCAGGGTCCTGCTTTTAGCTCTCGAGCTTATAAGGAGGCCATGACCAGTATGGGCATTGCATTGCGGTACTCTTGTCCCTTCCATCCTGAGGGAAACGGGATTGTGGAAAGAAAAAACCAAGACATAAAGCACTCTATAACGGCGAGGGTATTAGGTACGGGTGATGGGTGGGTCCAACATTTAACAAGTGTCCAACGTAGTCTTAACAATCTGCCAAGAAATTCTCTAAAAGGTTTCAGTCCGTATGAACTATTAAGCGGGACTAGAATGCACCTTCAGGACCTCGATAGTCAGACTTCAGTGGTAGAAGAAAAATGCTTTGATATTAAAGATCGTTTGGCTATTTTACAGGACTTAAATGAAACAAGAAAAGACCTGAGCAACGTAAAGCTGAAACAGCAGCCAACAGCCACTGAAGAGAAACCACCTGTCCCAGCAAGGCCTGTCTGGGCCTTCTTACAGAAAAGCAGTACCTGACTTAGCTATCAACGGAACAAGATCAGTTGTACTACCGCCCCTTGCTGGTAAAAAGGAGAACCGAGTTGTATCCATCGACCTGGTAAAACCACAATCATGTGGCCGATAATAAGTAGTAGGCCCAGTGGACTCCCAAAAAATAGCAGAACACCAAAGTTTGCTACAAAACAAGAGGTTCAAACTGAGAGACTAATCACATTTGATAAACCTGTAGTGATTAAAAAAGGACTATGCAATAATGCCATGGAACTTGTGCCTCTTGAAACCCAAATTGTAACAGTTCATCAAGAAACACCTGTCTACAACGATGTAGCCACAGACTATGCTAATGAAACAAAGAAAATTCCAAAAGCAAATAAAAATCCGGAAGCGATTCCAACAATTGACAGAACTGCATCTGGCTACTTCATCAATTTCGATGACTTTTCTGAGGATCCAAGTGAGCCTGAAGAACAGCCAACAACTAAATCTTTTAAAAACAAAGTAACAGAACTCTTTCATCAACTCAAAGAAACCTATCTGATTTCTCCATGGATTGAATTTTGGATTGTGTTAGGTGTACTTTTCCTCCTGCTTTGGCTCATCATGATTCTTTGTTTGGGAAAGTTCATTGAGGGAAAATACAGTACAATGGACACAGCAAGTCAGAACATCAACTTGGTCCTAAAGCCACACAAGTCATCTCACATCGAGAAAAGAGAACTATTATCCGTGAATGTCACAGCCAATCCAATACCCGGTGGGGTAGCTTGGGACAAAACAGATTATGAAATTTATGGCCCGGTCGAGCTCTTGAAGTATCCACACCAGTTTAAGATTTCATTGAGTGACTTTGTAAAACCGAACACATTCTCTGATGATTGGGACTTTGAAAGTATTAATGATATGATGTCAGATTTAGTTATGTCAGCAAAATTTACAGAACATGATTACTTGCAGGGTTCATCTAATTATGAAGAAATGTACTGCTACAACCACTTTGCACATCACTATTTGCATAAATCTGCTCAACCTAGAAATGTTTTAAACTATAATCAATGGGAACATTGTGGAACTCCACCAAAAGGCAGTTCAAAAACATTTTATGAGAAATTCCCATACTTCTCAGGGTTTAACACAAGTGAAGCAGAAGCCTTTTATTTCAAAATGTCAAATAATACAGGAATGAAAACAATGCTGACAAACACTAAATTAATCTATTCAGAAACATTTTATGAAAAAATGACTACATTTGGTTTTGATTTTTGGAAAAACAATATTGAAACAAAAACCATCTGGGGTACCAAAGATTGGCAGGTCGAAGGTATAGAATCGTTATTTAGAGCCTGCATGATCCCAGAACAAATTATATTCTTGAATGATACCATTCAACAGACAACCTGTCTTGGCCTAGCCAAAATTAAAGACTTGAACAAACCGTCTATTCCAAAGCCAACACCTGACAGTAATAGCACTACAGATGTTGAGATAGACGTATCCCATATTTTTAACCAAAACAGAACACATCCTGATTGGAAAAAATGGTTGATCTGGCCCACAGACACAAATAACTGTCAAGACAGATTCCTGAACAAAATACAGGGGTTCAAATTGACCAGGCCAGACCCTAGATACTCCCAGAGACAACATCCAGGGATAGTTACAACATACAGTGTAGGAAAACTCTGCCTCGAATGGCTACAGAAATCCACACTGGCAGAAATCAAGCAACACTTGACTTTAATTAAAGACGGTGCTGACTTGCGTGATTTCATAAATGGGACCACGCAAACAGCGTCCAAAACGTTTCATAGCGGCCGGTATATATGCAGCTTACAACGAAGCTTGGAAAGAAACACAAATTGAAACAGCAGAAAAAATACGGGAAATTGACCGTATTCATTTGGAAAAATCACTTTCTGTTGTGGACAATGGGTTAATGACTCTGTCTTCCAGAATATATTCACTGGACAGTATCGTATCATCTGCTATAGATATAATAGAACAAGACTTGCTAATGTTACAACACGGTCAGTCCCAATTACGTTCTATTGTACAGCTTGGCTGGACGTTACAAAATCTGCGTTCAGGCTACGTGCCTTGGCGTTTAATCAACACAACGTCATTATTCTCTATATTTAACCTTACTGATACACAAATCAGCTTGGCACAGAAAGGAGCAGAATATACAATTCTGAGCATTGAAAAACTTGAGAGATTACCATTGACAATGTCAGAACGACCTGTCATTGAATGGATAATACACGGAATAATAACAATTCCGATAACTACTTTCAAATTTAAATTCTGTCAAGAGTATATACCAGCAGGCCAGTATGAAAGGTTGGGTAAAGGGTACATTAAGTCATCATGGAAATTACCTTACACACACACACATGTTATAGTGAAAAGGAACAGAATGTATTTCTTAGTGGTAATAATTGTAAAAGATCACTAAGTGGTATACTTCTGTGTCAAGGTATTAACCTGCATGGGGCCTGTGAGGGGACTTCAAATAACCTTTCATGTCACCAGCATGGCGCACCTGCAACTCGAATAGAGCCATTCTTTAGACGGCTTTCTAACGGGAGCTATATTCTAATAGTGGACCACAGATGTTGTGGCATGGTACCAGGAAAAGCTTATCTCGTAAGCGTTAGTTCCATGGTCACTTGCTGTATGCAAGTATTGTTTCCAAACAGCACTCCAGACAGGGAGGCAAACATTTGGCCCTTTTTGAATATCTCTTCTATTCGAATTGATACTTTAAGCAGAATGAAGTCTGTCCTTTTGCAGACAACTGTGCCCTTGACGTCATCAAAAGAAACGTATGATCTTCGAGTTGCAAGGACAACGGCAGAGATACATACACTTTTATCAACAAATTGCCCCCTACATTTCGCAGACATGTTAAGCCAAATCCTAAATATGTCTGATACCAGCGGTATCCCACATGTATTTAAGACAATTTTTTCGGGACTGTTAACACCCTTCACAACAGTTCTGGGCATTTTTTCTAATTTTGTCCATTCTGTCTTTGGCGGCCTACCACTCCTGTTGGGACTCGTAGCAGGCATTTTATTTTTGATACTTCTGCTTCGTTATGGCAAGCCAAAACGCAGACAAGACTCCAGCAACAATGGAAGAAACGATCCTAGCTATACGCTATCGGGACCGCATAACTAAAGTCCTTGGATTAGCCCGGCTAAGAGATCTGAATATGACCTGGTTTCTTTCATTCAGACCCATCTGGCAGAATTGTATCCTACCTGTGCTTCGATGTATGTTATGCGGAGAAGAATGCGTGTTGGACGTCCGTCTTACACTACAATCAGCAGTACCATTGGATACAGATACTTTGCTAAGTCCTGTAACGGCTCATGCATCGTGTTGTCCCCAGCGGTTACCAATCCTGATGACGGCATTCGTTGAGACTTCACCACTGCGATTAGAGGGTAGTGAAGTGCGAAATGAGAGCAACATCACCCAGGTACGACCTTCTGTGAGCACTGGTGATCCTGTCATCGATGATAGCAATCATGCTCAAAACTGCACAGTTGCGGTATTTTCAAACTTGGTGGAACTTTCACCTGAAGCCGTAGACAACTTTTTTGCGAGTCTGTCTGAAATGATGTTTTCCCCCGAACAAAAAGAATAACTTTTACACAGCGTTCCCTGAACTCTGAATTTGGCCTTCGGCTTTGATAGACAAAAGCTACTGAACACATTTGGAACTATATATTTTTTCTCTTTCTCCCCTGAAAGCGATTTTTTTTTCCCGATTCCAAAATATTTACACTTTTTCTGGCACATGTACTCTGCTTGAAGTAGAACTATTCTTAGAGAACAGAGCTTCTATTTTGGGAACTCTAAAGACACTATATATTGACAGCCTCTAGCAAATTTACAGCAACTGTATTTATATGTGATGGAATGGTCTCGACCCTTTCTTCTGTATCAAGAGCCATTTCATGTGTAAATTTAGCAAATCGTTCATGCCGATATATATATGCATCCTTTTTAATGAATGATTACACTGCTTGAAAATCGTACAGTACCTATAATCATTTTCATGTATTTCAAGTACACCATTTCAAATGCAAAAATGTATTTTGGGGTGGATTGGTATACACATGCACCTTTTATGTTTACTATTGCTTAAGTTTTAGTAATGATGGACATTAATTCGTGGAGTGGGTGTAGTGTTTTATCTAGGACCCTGAATCGATATTCCTATTTTGTGCCCTTGTCCGGTTATAATCAGTAATATCCATACAACGGCATAATAATCATATCCATAATTCAGTCGTAGCACATGCTGTCACATTAAGCAGGGCTACTTCTCCGGCCCCCTAGTAAGCACACCGAGTTCTCTAAACAAAACCAAGCCTCCAGCAACCTGGGAAATCCCCCTTGCTTTTGTTTTGATTTCATCCTAGAACTCCTGTAAAGCACTGTAAGAACGGCCAGTTCTTAGTGACATCTTTATTGACGTCTTATGTTCAACCTTACGTCAAACCCAGGCACCTTTCAGGTATAAATATACCAACGTTGCCTTAAGCAAACACACGGTGGTGATTCTGAAGCAGAGCAGCTATCTACTTGCCCGAGAGCCCAGCTGATGCGAGAGCCCACGGATGCTGCCCCTCCTCTTTGACGCACTGATAGAGACGCTGTCTTTTCTACTGCCGAGAAATCCAGCTCCGGTGTTTCCAGATACCTTCGCGGGTTACTGGGATATCGAGTCCTGAGAAAGAGATACAAGACTTCCTGCTTTCTATTACCCAGGTACGGAACTGACTAAACCCTTAAAGAGAATTCTTGAGTCAGATTCTTGGCAAAACAAACTTTACTTAAACTGCTACTTACTTACTCCTTCCCACGTATTAGGCTTAGGTCAGGTACACCGGGGTAGGCGTATTTAGAAGCACCAGTTGAGTACGATTAGCCAATGTATATATGTATGTATATATTTGATCTATTTTAAAGTATCATATGGCTAAGAAACCATATCAATGCTTTTACAGTATTATTTTATAATCCTCCATTTACTGTACGCACTTTACTTTACCATGAGTATTACAATCGTGGCAATTCATTTCTCTTGTATGAGGAAGAAGACTGCTCAATAAATAACACCTTTTATTGAAAACGCCCGTCACTCTTTTCTCTACATTCTGGTGAAACTAAGTACGCACATTTGACTGAGTGAAATAGTTGTCTATTGTTTTCACACGACTCTAGAGATACTCTCTTATTCAGGGAGAGCAAAGTTGTCATGTTTTATGGTTTATTTATTTATTTATTTTGTGTACTTATATAGCGCGGTCCTGTCGCCCCAAGGGCATCCTGGCGCTTGAGATCCGGTCAGAAGCTAATCCCTTCTTGTCTATCCAGGGAGGTTAAACTCCTCCTCGTTTATTCAAGAAAGTTTCTAGTGACCTCTGAGCTAGCTGGCAAACCTTAAGTCTAATATAGTCAGTAGAGACCTAGGAACTACACTACAGTACACTCCCAACCCTAGGTCTTGGGATATGGGACTACCAGCAGGGGGAATTGCCTCCTGGGCCATAAACAATGAGTTATTTGCGCCTCATCGGTTAGCCGAGGGGCTATTCTCAGTACATTTCTCAGTAAGTACCCTCATATTTGACAGGTGCAGGGACTTTAAAACACCAGACTCTTGTTCAGCCAATCCGACATTAGTTAGCTTTATTGTCCGGGTGCCCCTTAGAATGTCCCCTTTAGCAACTGAACCTCCAATCAATGGCTCTAGTCAGTCATTATCCTCCAGGGAACCAAGGGAACCAGGGAACCAAGGACATCATAAGGGTACCTATGGAGTGGAAGAAAGCGGTGGTGAACCCTATTCGTAAGAACACGGCACACCCATGGACAGATCTTTCCAACCTCCAACCCATCTCCCTTCTGCCATTCTTCAGCAAGATGGCCGAGAAACATGTGAACACCTGTCTGTCAAATTACATCGAGGCAGCGGGGGGTCTGGACTCATCTCAGTCGGGGTTTAGACCCAATCACAGCACCGAATCTGCCCTCCTCTCAGTGACCGATACAATCCGGATGGCACTAGATGGAAGGGCTCGATGATTCTGGTGCTGTTAGATTTGTCCGCTGCCTTCGACACGGTATCACATGAGATTCTTCTCGCCCGTTTGCGGGAGGTGGGTATAGGGGGTGTGGCGCTGTCCTGGGTGGAGAGTTTTCTCACAGGCCGCTCACGAGGTGTCAGATTGGGCTCCCTTCAATCCATCTCTAGGGAGCTCACCAAGGGGGTGCCACAAGGCTCATGTCTAAGCCCTACACTATTTAATGTGTATGTGGCCCCCTTGGCTGACATTGTGAGGGAATATGGGTTCACCCCGGTGTCCTATGCTGACGACACCCAGCTTCTGTTCCCTTTCCAGTCCCTCTCCCCAGCAATAATAAAATCTTTTGCAGACGGTATGAGGGCGGTTTCTAACTGGATGGCCACAAATTGCCTCCAGTGTAATGTTGGCAAAACAGAGGTGATGTTATTTGGAGAGGCTCCACTTTTGTGGTCCCCTGAATGGTGGCTTCTAGATCGTGGGCCAGTGCCGAGTCCAAAACAGACCGTAAAAAATCTTGGCGTGCATCTGGATCAGGCACTGGTGCTTAAAGAACATGCTAATCAAGTCGCTGGTTTGTCTTTCCATACCATCGGACTTCTGCGACGCGTTTTCCCATTCTTGCCTGACTACCATCGGGAGACTTTGGTCCAAACCCTGGTGGTCAGTAGACTGGACTACTGCAACGGTTTGTTCTTCTCGGCTAATGAGGAACAACTAAATCGTTTGCAAGTGGTCCAGAATACTGCAGCAAGACTGGTGCTTAACGCCCTGCCCAGGACTCCCTCCTGCCCGCTTTTGGACAGCCTTCACTGGCTGCCTGTTCGGCAGCGGGTTAAATACAAAATCTGCTGTACCATACATAAATGTCTCTTCGGGTCAGGTCCAAAGTATTTAATGGATAAGTTCACCCCCTATAGTCCTGGACGTTCCCTATGATCATGCAATCAGCAGTTGCTTCAGGTTCCCAGGATTAGGAGGGCAAGACAGGGAGGACGCGCCCTCTCCTACAAAGGTCCCATTCTTTGGAATTCACTTCCACTCGCTTTAAAGATTAATTCCAACTTTCAATCCTTTAAGAAGTTCCTTAAAACCTATCTATATACGACCTCATAACCTGCTGGTAGTTAAATTTTTTTTCAGTCATTAGTCTAACATCTCTTCAAACGCGCAAGCGCAGAGATACCCCTTTGGGGGTCGAATCCTGCGCTATATAAGAAAATAAATAAATAAAATAAATAAAGGGTTGTTCACTGGTATATTGTATCTGTGCTGATTCCACCCCCCCTCTCCTCTGTCCACCCTTAGTAGAGGCTGCATGGGGCCAGATAGCTTATTAAAGAACGCCCATGGCAGAATATGTTTGCTCTATTGACCAATTTCCCGCCCTATCAAGTATTGTTTGGACATGCTGCGGTGACCACATGGACAGCACCACACAGTCACCCTCTAGAGTCTTTTTTGATATTCCTATCCAACCAACCCGTATAGCCATTTTAAATTCTTAAAAGAGCGAGGTGGATAATCCCGACCTTGCACTTATCACGTGTAGTGATTTGTTTCTTAGTGATGTCCAATGTTCCCTAGCTCCATATGGCAATGTGGGGACATTGGCCAGCACAAATTTGTAGGGGGTTGTTTCTGATGGAAGGTGTAAAGTGTTTATATTAGATGAGCATCTCAGTGGCTGGTGTTCTTGTTGTTGGGCAGAGTGTGGTGGGACTTCCCTTCTACATACATAATTTGGTCTACTAGGTAGGGGGTCCCTTTTGATGTTCATTAGTCGCTCTTGAATGGTACTTGGGGCTGGTGCATTATGGTGTCAATTGGGCATGGCTGTCATACTGTGGCGCTTGGGCAAGGGGTCCGTTGATGCAGCTTGGGATGCTGTCACTGGGCCAAGGCCTGAAGTTCCAGGTTGCACAGCCATGGGTCCATCGCTCCTGTTTGATTGGATGGTCTCTATTTTACAAGAACAAGCGTCGGTCAAATGCAACTGACTGGTCTGAGGACCCAAAAAGCTCAACTGGGGCAGCTGATTCATGTGAGCACTTCCTATTACCTTTTCTAGTTTGTCAATGCTCACTCCTAGGTGGGTTCACTTTTGTAGTAGTGGTTCTATTAAAGCTGAAGCCACCTCTCTCATTTTAGCCCAGAACTCCCGACTTTCAATGCCCTGCAGGGTGGTTGGGGAACTCATAATAGGCTCTTTGTTAAGAGGACTGGCTACATGCGGGTGCCCTTCTACCTCCTCCTCCTCCCTGTGTTTTTGCTTTTACGTCCTCTTTTTGGTGCAGGGTGTGCTTGCTTTTTTGGGTCCTGCCCTTTCTTTTTTTGGACTGAGTTATGGGACTGCTTCCCTGGTTGTTCTTGCTTTTCTCCCCTCTGGTATATACTTTAGGCCATGTTATTGTGGCCCTTGACTTAGTAGTGCCATTTACTTCTGGAGTGTGGCTAATCGATGTCCTGTTTGGAGAGGAACTCTGATGGCGTTCAGTAAGATTAGAGGGATCAAGCAATACAGGCTGACTTAAGGGGAGTTGTGGCTCTAGGGACATTCTTTGCTCTGTTAAAGAGATTTCATGGATGAGGGCTGACTCGGCGCTTAGCAGGAAGGCATCCAATGTCCCCACCACTCCCTGGCCTGTCAGTGATTTACGTTTATTCATTATTTTCTATACACTTTGCAGCAACAATCAATAGCAATCTATAACAATAATCAGCAGTGTATATCAACACGAGTCAATTTTGACCCTTAGACCCTCATACCTTAACCCCCGAGTCCATATCAGTGATCATGTAAATATAAGGCACAAAGTGTAAATAATAAGGCCCTGCCCGGCCTCTTACGGTCTCTGATCGGCTCGGATGGGCCCGCCCTTGGCCCTGGCTTAGCCTGGGCGTGCCCACGCAAGCCGCGCGCTGCGGGAGCACTGGCGTGATTTTAAGCGCCTCCTGGCGCATCCAGCATCTGTGTCCGGTGCGCGTGCCCTCAGGGATGCTGGGAATTGTAGTCCGCCGCACTCGCGGCTTCCCTCCAGGGAGATAACCGGGTCCTCACGGCAGTGGCGGCAGTGGCAATGAAAGCAGCCCAACTAAGGTCAGTTTGCACAACAAACAAAAAGAAACTCTGCGCTGCGGGAGGGGAGTTTAAGCATCTCCTGGCACGTCCAGCATCTGCGTCCGGCGTGCGTGCCCCCAGGGATGCTGGGAATTGTAGTCTGCGGTTTTGGGAACTGTTCATATAATGCGAGCTGTCACGAGCATCCTTGTTATGTCACCGCTCGTGACCAGCTCGTGTATAATGGGAATGTTGGGGACCTTGTTGTGGTTTGAATACGTGGAATGATGAGGGAGTAATGTTGTTAGGAGGTTGGGGGCATTCTCTGACTGACCCTCATGAAGAACGGATGTCAAATAAACCTCGTCTCACTTCTTATGCTTTCTACGTGTTTATTTACTTCGAGTGAGAATTCCCACACTGGCGACGAGGATGGGATTCGTTTACCTGCTATCTGCTGAAGAACAAGATTTATTGGCTTTTAAAAGAACATTATTATTTTTTTTTTTTTTTTGATCGGGCAATGAGGCTTTCATGAGGATTACGGCGAGCGGAGACCTCACCTTTTTAGGACTTGACCACACAGGAAAACCTTTGCTTACACCTTCCTTCTTCTTGATGCGCACTAAATCACCCACTTTTATTAAGCGACTAGACGTAGAACCAACTTTCTTTACCATAGCATGTTTCATTTTATTTTTATGTAATTCAACTCTACGTTGAACCGCCTCGAAATCTACTTTCAAAATTTTTTCGGATCCACCAATATTTTTCTTTAACCACCAAGGTGCCAACCTTGTACTAGGCTTACGTCCTCTTAAAAGCTCAAAAGGGGTGACCAAGGTTACAGAATTAGGTGAAGTTCTGTAAGCCAGAAGCATGGATTGTAATGCATTTCTCCAATTCAAATCCCCCTTAATTGAAAGTTGAATAGCCTCTTTGATCACACGGTTGAAATGTTCAACCTGGCCATTGGCCTCAGGATGGAAAACAGCAATCCTTCTATGAATAATACCACATTTAGCCATAAATTCTTCCATTTCCTTGCTAACAAACTGGGGGCCATTATCAGTTACAACCTCTTGAGCAATCCCCTTTCTGCAAAAAACCTCATCCAGAAACTCTATTACATGGTGAGAAGTAACATCCTTGACCATCTTAACCTCCGGCCATTTAGAGTAATAATCTATGAGGACAATTCCAAAAGCTTCTTGTTTAGGTAAACAATTAAATGGACCAATGATATCTAAACCAAATTTGCGCCAAGGACCAAGAGGTAAATCAATAGGATGAGGTTCCGGACGAAACGCTACAGCTGTTTTGTCACTGTTCGAGCAATGAACACATGAACGCACAAAATGATCCACACAGGAATCAATCCCTAGCCACCAAAAGGACTCCTTTAAACGTCTTCTGGTGAAAGATATACCTAGATGCCTCTCATGAGCGAGCTCAAGGACAACATTCCTGAGAGAAAAAGGTGGGACAATTTTGTCACCTCTTAAAATTAAATCATTCTCCACAACAAGTTCTTCCTGAACCTTAAAAAAACCCATCATATCCCCAGATAATTTTCTCTGCTCCGGCCAATCTTGTACAAGATAATTCTTTAAATTGCACAATTCTAGGTCTTTACTCATTTCCTTTAACCAAACATCCTCCTGCAAAGATGACCGTTCACCACAAACTAAATTAACATCACACATAGTGAAAGCAACCTCACACTTATCCTCTAGAACCACCTCAGGAGTGTCCATTTCAGAAACTAGTCTCGATATACAATCTGCATGTACATTCGCCTTACCCTGAACATACTCAATCTGACACTGAAAGGATTGTAATCTTGAAGCTAATCTTGCAAGACGCGCCGACATGGTCCTGCCACCCCCAGGAGCCATGAGAAAAACAAGCGGTTTATGGTCAGTTTTAATGGTAAATCTTGTACCCCACAAAAAAGGTCTAAAGTGTTCAGCTCCCCAAACACATGCTAACAATTCCCTTTCTATAACGGAATAATTCTTTTCGGCATCTCTCAAAGCTTTTGAGGCGTATGCAACTGCCCATTCCTTCTCATTGTCTCTCTGCAAAAGGACACCACCCAATCCAGAACTACTAGCATCCACCATAATAGCACATTTCACACCACACACAAAAGATTTAAGGCATGGCGCATTCACAATAAACGTTTTCAATTTCTTAAATGTTTGTGTCATGTCATCAGTCCAAACAAATTTTGCATTCCTCTTTAACAGACATCTAAAAGGATCTACATTTGTAGAAAAATTTGGTATGAATTTGGCCTAAAAATTCAATTAGCCCCAAAAAAGCCACTAGTTGTTCTTTTGAAGAAGGTAAAGGGGCATTTACAATACTTTCAACATGATTTCTTTTCGGTTTAATCCCCTTTCCACTAATGGTGTGCCCTAGATACTCAACTTCCTTTTTTTTAAACTTGCATTTGTCAAGACGGAGAGTAAGCCCTTTCTCCAACAAGGCAGCGATCACACACTTCAGAATGTTGTCATGCTCCTCATCCTTTTTTCCGTACACCAGGCTATCATCTTGATGCACCATTCAATCCCTCCAAGGTGTCTCTCATGAGTCTCTGAAACACTGAGGCAGCGCTCGCCAATCCAAATGGCATACAACAAAATCTGTAAAGACCCTCTGGAGTGATAAACGCGGTGATGTTCTTAGATTCCTCCGAAAGAACCACCTGATGATATGCACTGGCCAAGTCAACACAAGAAAAGACTTGTGCACCAGCTAAGGTTGAAACCATTTCGTGAAGATTTGGTAAGGGATGGGAATCCACCCAAATAGCACTATTAACACTGCGAAGATCTACACACAATCTAAGCTCGCCAGAAGACCTAATCTTCTGGCGAGCACACGCGGCTTCCCTCCAGGGAAAGAACTGGGTCTTCTGGGCAGTGGCGATGAAAGCAGCCCAACTAAGGTCAGTTTGCACAACAAACAAAAAGAAACTCCTGCGCTGCGGGAGCACTGGCATGATTTGAAGCGCCTCCTGGCATGTCCAGCATCTGCGTCCAGTGCGCCTGTCCCCATGGATGCCAGGAATTGTAGTCCGCGGCACACGCGGCTCCCCTTCAGGGAAAGAACCGGGTCCTTATGGCAGTGGTGGCAGTGGCGATAAAAGCAGCCCAACTAAGGTCAGTTTGCACAACAAACAAAAAGAAACTCAAGTTTTAAATAAAATAGCACTAAAAAGCCCAAAGTGCCAACTGCTGGGAACAGGTTTTGTTGGATTGAGACATGGGTACGTTTTGGTTCCCATCAGAAAGTTACGTTCTCCTCCTCGACAGCCTTCAGTGAAAGCAGACAGCAGACTGCCACTGAGCGGATTGCACCCTGGAGTCTTTGGTGCTGATCGGGAGCTCGTTGATGGCTGTTAGAAATTCAGGTTTCTAGTTGGCAGAGTATACACCCTGCCCAAGCAGGAGCCATAATCCTAGTCTGGGTAAGTCAGCTACACAACCTAAATTGACCTGTGCCCACCCTCTGGTAGCTTGGCACAGAGAAGTCAGGCAATGTGTAAAGTATTTGTGCAACACTTAAAGAACAGTAACACAATTAAAACGTCACAAAAATACCCCATACCAGTTTCGAAACACAGAGAATATGTATCTTACTAAAACAAGATCAAAATGATAACAACCCAATAAATAGAACTTGAGATACGGATTTTGAAAGATTAAATGCAGAAACAGTGCTTAAAAGTCACTAGCGGTCTAACAGTTATTTGAGGTCGCGAGGAACTGGTACAAATCCAAAGCTTGGGCTGTCCGTGATGGGGGGGCAGGCTGGCTACAGAAACCATGCTGGGTCTGCTGAAAAAGAGCTGTGTATGGAGTAAAGCGTCGATGTCAAGAGCACGATGCATTGGTCTTTTCCATACAGTTGGGTCGATGTGTTGGATTCGAGCCTCGCAGGCAGTGTCTAAAGACTGGTGCTGTGTTGTCGTCTGTTTTGAATGACAACTGGACCTTCAGATTTTGGAGCACCACCTACTCCTAGCTTGGAATTCTACATTTATGAAGCCTTACCTTTTTACCTCCGATAAATATGACAACTTCCACCTGTTTTCTTCTAAAATTGCTGAAGAATATTTCTTATTTTCTTCTGTTAGAATGTTGCAAATTAGTGTCCAATGCACTCATCAACTCAAAGCTTGAGCACAGTAACAATTTGTACAACAGAGCACCAAAAAAATCCAGAACCTTCAATTGATTCAAAACACTTAGGTTCACATGAGTTTCAGGCATGGTTGTCAGTCATGTGCAGATGTCAATTACGCTGGCTGTCTGTTGAAAAGTGGATTTTGTTTAAATCTCACACCATGCATTTTAAAAAATGGGTCCTTTTAAACAAATTCCCCCTAGACCCCACTGTACCTAGAAATTTTAGGCCTATTAGTAATTTACCAGTAATGGCAAAAACAATAGAGAGCATAATAGTTAAACAAGAATAATAACACTTGCAGTGCAATATTTGTACCCCCAATTCTCTGTAGGGATTCCATCCTCTACATTGGATGGAATGCACGTTGCTTCTAATTTCGGGATAACACTCTCAGATGGGCAGATGAAGGAGCAGACAGTCTGTTGGACCTGTCTGTGTTTTTCAATACAGTAAGCGATCAATTAATGTTACTAGTATCACATGGGTTACCAAAGCTTGGAGGCTGCCTACTAGCTGCTTTAGTTCTTTTCTACATTAAAAATTGCAGAGAGTGGGGATAAGCTCCTTCCTTTTGACTCCAGTTTCACCTGACTTTGTTGGCCCACATAACTCTCACTTGTAAGTTTTCCAGTTCAGCTTCTATATGGCTCTCTTGTTCAACATATTTACTGATGAAGCCATTTGAAGACACCCAGGTAGCCACTCGAATCACAGAAAATGACACCGTTGACATGGGACTCATACAGGATCTTTGCAAGCTCCAGAACTGGAAGTATCAGAGTCAGCTTCCCTAAATAACAATAAGACCGAGTTTATCTTCTTCACGGGTAGAGAGGTAAAATACCCTAAAACTCTTCACAGCTAAAATCTCCTGAAAGAAGCATCCTTACTGGTGTCCCCAGTGCATAAAGTGGGTTTACATCTGATGGTGATCTAACTTGTGGAAAGCTTTTTACACCAAGGGTAAAGTATACTTATTGATCTATGATCTCTGGGCATATTGATGCAGGTACTTGTCCACTTGCTTTGGTATTTGTTTCCCTATTCTCCTATTACAGTGGTCAAAAACAGGTAATGAATTGTAAACTGATCAAGGATTTTATTATTCAATTGATTTAGTTATCTAGATCTTTTAAGCATTATTAACAGTTTCATTAGAGTGCTAAGAAAAGAAAGAAAATTAAGGTATGGAGAAGAGGATGATGATCTATGTAACGGCACTATCACTTGTGGTAGAAAGGTGTAAAGTCCACGTCATAGCAAGATCATAACAACCTCTCAAGGAGCAGTAGCAGTTCAAGCTGGTAAAGCCATGGATTGGAAGGAGAATATTATTCAGAAGTGACATTACTGTGGCATTTGTTGATGGAAACACCATGGAATGAAAATGTTTGGTTAATTCTGAGTGAAGTTGGAGGTCTGTGGCAGATGAGCGACTAGACCTTGGCGGGACCATAGCCAGCATGAAATAAATCTCTGACAGCCTCCTACCAGCTTCAGGTCTGATAGCATGTAGTGTCATAGAGCTATGCCTTACAAATCGAATCCTGCCAATTAATCTTTTGTAATTTATTTTGCAGCTGGCTTGCCAGTTGAGTGTAACTGATTGTAGGCTTCATATAGGTCCATAATAATGTTTGGGTGCAAATCTTTTAAGCAGGTAGTGGAGTGTGGCTTAATGCATTGTAAAAAATAACTTCTTTATATACATGGGCCAATCATAAAGAGTTCTGTTTCATCACCATTTATGTATAGCCAGTTGTTATGCATCCAATATTGTATGTATTACAAATATCAACCAGGCCTCAAGGTCCTTATGTAGGTTTGGTTCGAGGTGGGTGTCAATCTATATTATAGCTTCACATGATTTAGGTGAATAATGGCAGTAAATGTTAAAAAGGACTGCTGAGAGGACATATCCCTGGGGTACACAATTAATGATGTGGGTAACAGGTTTGAGAAGAAAGGAGCATTTTTAACTTAATACAAGAATAATCTGATCCAGAAAATGGTCAAAGCCCCATTACACACACATCTGTATAGCCTTTTAATAAGTATGCTGGGGTCTTTAGCAAACATGTCGGGAGCTCTTCTTTGATAATTAGGAGGACGGTTTCTGTCTCATGGCAAGATCAAAAACCTGACTGGTAATCATTTAGCAGGTCATCTTAAATCTGCAATGATTTGAGGGCTGGCCATGGCTTTCAAAGATGCATGGTGTGAGTGATATTGGTCTATAACTGACTAGGATTTCAGAATTTGTTTTTAGGATCAGTTTATGGCAAGGTTTTTGTTGTTTCTTGGGAGGAGATCTGAAATTAATGGTGTCATTGGTCGTGAGGGTTAAAAAGTGCAGAAAGTTATGCAGAGTTAACTCTGTCATCATTTCGCCAGTTTTGCACACAATAATTGACAGTTTTTACAAACTAACAATAGAGTGGAGACTGTGCCCACATAGATAATTCAATAAATGAATATATGGACACACCTACTATCTTTTAAAATTGTCCTTCTTTTCTCAAATCATCTTGGCCTTCTTCCACCAAAGCTAAATACAATGAGAACTCTCTGGTGGCTATAGAGTATAGCTCTGTTGTACCACTTTCTATGTGACAACCTTCGCGTTTCCCGATTAACAAACTGCATTTATATATTTCTGATATGGCTTTGAAAAGGTTCTAAAAAAGCTGTTAAAATGCCCCTACTGAGCTGCTACAACCAAGGGTTTTCTTAATTAATAGACTGAGAGGTAACAGCCAGAGCATTGAAGGAGAACTTACTTTTTTCATTGTTAAATCTTTAGAAACAATGAACACTGAATTGCTTCTCTGGTTCACAATCCAAATAAAAATTCTGAAATCATACTAATCATCAGAAAAGATATGATTATTTAGTTGGTTGTATGAAATAAAGTAGACTTTTAAAGGTTGACTACATTAAACCCAGTTACATTTCTCAAGGTAATAAAGCTTTGTCATTAATTATTACCTCTTCACAATTCCAATAATGCCAAGTTTTAAAAGGCATCTTTATTACATGCACTCTTTAATTTATCTAATTGCACTTTAGAATAGTTTATTATCCCTTAACGCTATTATTTCCTGAACCTAAAAAAATCCTTACTTTCCATTATTGCTACCCTTCCCTGAACCTTAAAAAACATACTGCCTCTTTACTAGGCCTGGGCGGTAAATTCCACTCCGTTCACGGAATTTGCAGAAATTGGGTAATTTCGCGTTCTGCGGAGAACGTGAAATTGCCCAAAATTCTGCATTCCGCGACTTCGCGACTTTTTTTGCTTTTTCGCGTTCACAAAATGCGTGTTCGTGAGATATTTACCCCCGAGCACGCAAACAGCGAATGTGAACAGTAAAAAAGCTTCGCGAACAAGCAATTCCGCGCGTTCGCGGAAATTCTGCGTGTTCACTGAGGTTTTTTACTGTTTTGTGGAGATTTGCGTAACGCGATTACGCAAATTCCGCCCACCCCTACTCTTTACATTGCCATTCTCTGAAAGCAAAAAAAATCATTGCTACCACTTTACCCTACTCATCCCTGAACCCTAAAATTCCTGAGCCATCCCATAATCCTACTCTTCCCTGCACCCTAAAAAACCTTAATTACTCCTTAACGCTACTACCAGTCTCTGAACCCTGCCGCTTAACGCTACCCTTCCCTGATTCCAAAAAAGAAACCCTTACTAGTTTACTGCCCTTTTACCAACCTCACTGTAAATGATCCTCTCTACTTTAGCAGGAAGATGCTCAATGGACTCTGCTCCTATTTCACTAGCCTTTGCCACATAAGAAACAACATTTTTCTTTTTTTTTAAGCCACGACTTTTTTTTCATTTTGTATTTTCAGGAGAGTCCCTTTCTGCAACAACTTTTTTCAATACACTTTGTCCCCCACCATATTTGTAGTACAAACTGTTCAGTCAGTCTTGAAAATAGACTGGTGTTAGTTTATCATTTACTTTAGATATACATCTGTACCCATCTCATTATAGAGGAAGAAGGTATTTTGTGTTTGCATGGGCAGTTAAGGTGAACGAGAAACACCGTAACTCCCAGACTACCCTGCTGTGGCTTCAAAAAAGATACAGCGGGAGATATCTTTTGAGAATAATCAACGTACTTCAGGATTACTGGATTTTGCTGTCTATTTTTTAAAATGAATTTCACAAAGTGAATAACATAGCGAAAGGTTTCTGGTACCCTCTTGACTTCTCCTATTAGGGAGGAAAATTCACCAACTAACAATGTGGGCTGTTGGAAATTGGGTTGTTGGTTGACTGGGATGTGAACCCTGGTCAGGCAACAACAAAAATCTTTGCCAAGGTTTGGCACAAGCAAACCCCAAATTTACCTGTGCACAGACACCTGGTTAGAAGAATAGAGCTTAGTGTAAAAAATAAAGCAAGACCAAGATGACAATCGTCCAATCAGTAGTACTGCAGTTATGAATTTGCAAAGAATAAACTGTAAAATAGTGACTTAGGGCCAGATGTAGGTGAAATAGATTTACCGATTTTAAATTACCGAATTTTACCGATTCGGTAATTAAAAATCGGTAAATCTATGGGGTCGACATGTAGGTATTCCAGATGTGCTGGAATACCGAATCGGATGATTTCGGTATTTACCGATTCGGTAAATACCGAATCGGTAATGCCCATGCATTCCTATGGGCTTTGAAGCCCATAGGAATGAATGGGCATTACCGATTCGGTATTTACTGAATCGGTAAATACCGATTTTCACAAGGGTGCAGGGGGTGTCACTTTGACACCCTCTGGCACCCCCAAAACAGGCTCGGGTGCCATGTGGCAGGCATACATGCCCTAAGGGCAGGTCTGCCTGTCACATGGCATAGGTGTGCATGCACACATGTGCATGCACACCGGAATCGGTATTTTACCATCAAATTGGATTTGATGGTAAAATACCGATTCGGTAAGGCTCCTGGGACTCTGAAGAGTCCAAGCCCAACACGGGTGTTGTTAGAAGACCTTTTCTTAAGCTTTGTAAATCCAGAATAAAGCCCCCTACATGCCAATCACCTATTTACCGATCGGTAACGGCCGAAAATACCGATTTTCGGCCGTTACCGACCGACCTACATCGGGCCCTTAGAAAGCACAAAGCAACAATCATGGTTAACTGGTCATTCTGGTCTTGGTCAAAGTCAAAGGTTCAGACCAACGGCGATGGAGTAAGTGCCTATTGAAGTGTAGTGAGGCTGTGCTCAGCTTCTCCCTCCCATCCTGCCCGGGCTAGCCTATCCAGTCACACCTAAGCTCCAGTTGCGTCACTAGGGTTGCTGTCACCCGGTGCGGAATGAGAGGGGAAGCGGGTCACCGGGCGGTCATTTTCCAGTTCCTTGGTCTCTCGTCACTGAATAAATGAAAGAAAGAAAGGCCTTTCGCGTTACTAATACACAAAATTCACATGCAAAATGCACATGCGACACACAACACACAAGCAGAACGCACAGTATACGTACTGAGCACACTATGCACTCCAAAATACATCACACATAAAAAGACACAATACAGATACAGAACCGTAAGTGCACACGCGGAACACACACACAATGTATCAGCAAAACACACAATGTGCGTACATGACACAATACTTTCGGCATAACACAAAATTCATATAAAGAACACACAATACATATATTGACCACCTATTGTATAGGCAGAACATAAAATACATAAACGGGCACACTCTACATTAGTAATATGCAAGTATCGCAGCCTCTAAAATATGCAAACCACCATCAAATATTGAACATGTAAGCCTTTTCGTTAGCGCGCATTGCAGAATGACAGACTGCTGTGTTTGTGAGTCTCGGAGAGAGGGAGAACGATGCAAACTCCAGGGCCAGCAGCATGGTACTCTTTTCTGTGTATGTGTGAGTATGTGAGAGGGCATGTTTAAGCGTGCGTGTGTCTGCTTGTGTACCATAATGCCCTTCGGCAGGCCAGTACCACATTTGCATGCTTTTACATGTAATTCAGACACATGATATTTTGGTTCTTACAAATAATTAGTTATTTCTTTGTGAGCAGATGCAGAAGCATGCTCATGCCGTCCGTCTGTTCGTGAGTGCAGACAGACACGGAAACGTACTATACCATTGCACACATCAGTGGCGTGTGCCTTTGCCCTTACACACACGCATATGTATTCAGTGTGTGTGCACCCCAGACCTCCAGCTCTTGTCTGCACACACTGTCCCAGCGAGCGTAACCAGATTGGTGTCACCCCATGTGATGGTGTCACCCGTTGCGGTCCGCACCCCCCTCACCCCTCTAGTGACACCACTGCTAAGCTTCCATTGTGTGTGAATATTTAGTGAGAATACACAAAGCTCAACTGTCAGCAAAGTCCAGTCATGTGATCAAGGTACAGGCTACAGGCACTAAATGGCTTGGGCAAGAAAATGCCAACTTTCTAAAAGTAAAAAGAACAATTGATGGACACAATGCTGAACAATGTCAACCACTTACCCCATTACAGAGAGCTGGGCCTAAATCCATCGTTTTTTAAGTCTTGAAAAACGAATTAGTGAGTTTTTCTCTACCAGGGCATGTAAAACTTAAAAGTAGATGTCCCTCTTTTTACATACACTGCTCACTGCTCTCTGGATGCCCAGGGCTTATCAAAGGGTGCCTCATATGTATAAAAAGGTAGGTTTTACCAGGTTAAAATGGGAGTTTATACAGCACATACATGTTCTGCAATGGCAGGCGTGAGACATGTTTTAAGGCTACTTAAATAGGTGGCACAATCAGTGCTGCAGACCCACTAGCAGCATTTAATTTACAGGCCCTGAGAGCATGTAGTGCCACTTAACTAAGGACCTACAAGTAAAGGAAATATGCCAGTTGTGTATAAGCCAATGTTACCATGTTTCAAACAGAGAGCACACGGACTTTAGAACTGGTTAGCAGTGGTAAAGTGCATAGAGTCCTAAGGCCATCACAAATGAAAAAGTGGAAAGCAAATGAAAAATGTTTGGGAATAACCCTGCAGAAAAGGCCAAGCCCAACACGGGTGTTGTTAGAAGACCTTTTCTTAAGCTTTGTAAATCCAGCAGCTTGAGAAGTTGCACAGGGAGACTTATTGAGCACTATCTCACACTTTAATATGTCAGGTTCTTACAAACTGCAAGTCAGAATACTATTAGAAAATACATATTTCACTGCTTCACATAAATATTTACATGCTGTCAAAATGGCAATTGAATATTCTAAGTGTTAAAACTATGAATGACAGATTCTTATTTATAATACAATGGATGAAAAACGAATTTCTGAATGTAAATCTTACCTTAGAGCAGACTGAAACCCCTTTCATGCCGTGCAGTCGGAGATGTCACACCTTCAGCAGACACGGCAGTTTCAAAGTCTGCCAGTATTGTCAAAATAGTGTTTAACAGGAATTCTCCCAACTCTCTGAAGACTAATGAGCTCATGTACTAAAACGATTTTACTGTTGCAAAGCATACAATTTGCAAACTTTCAGGATCTGTCACGACAAAATCATAATTCACCACAAAACGATACTTCTAAATACATTGAAGGTATAGTATGAGTCACAATTGTTTTGTGAAATAGACAGCGAGTGGCATCTTTGTGAATAATTACTTTGTCTCCAGGCTACTACAGCTTGGTTTACTTCATAGAGTCACCTGAATTAGTCTTAAATGTATATATTTATAGGTGTTCAATTGCTTCAGATGCCTGCAATGGTCAAAAGGCATTTAATATAGCAAACAGAGGCACTGCTGGAAATAATATGTGCACTATAATTGTTAAAGGATGAAAAATCGTTGGGCTTAAATGTGCAGCAGTGCCACAGGTCCGGTTTTCTATAAGTGTCCCTGCTGCTAAACACGCAGTTAAGATGATCTAATCATCCTGGCACCTATACAAGATGGAGTTTAGCCAGCTATTCATTGTAAAGATTAAAATGATTCCAGGGCAATTTCACTTTGTTTAAAGAGCATAATGCCTGGAAGATATTTAAACGTACTTCAGATTGCTGGATTTTGCTGTCCATTTCTTATAATGAATTTCACAAAGTGATGAACGTAGGGAAACGTTTCTGGACCCTCTTGTATTCTCATAATGGAGAGTAAAGTTCACCAACAAAAAATGTGGGGGCATATATACAAGGGCCATATCTCCGCTTTTTTGGCTCTTAAAGCCAAAAAAGCGGAGATAAAAACATCGCCCTATTTACAAGAGGGTGATAACATGCATTAGCGCATGTTAGCACCCTTTTACCGGACGTTCCCCTTTGCATCTCTAATGAGATGCAAAGTGGGCTTCACTGGGCAGTACAACCTTGTAAATATCGCTGATGTGCACATCGCAATATTTACAAGGCTGCCCACGCATATTAGGAGACGTTAGTTTTGGGAGAAAACCACTGTTTTAGCCAAAAACAAACGTCTGCTAAAATGCAGACTCAGCTGTACTTATCATTGGGGGTGGATTATGCTGATATGACCACAGGGTCGTAGCAGCAAGGTTATCGCTGTTTTCCATGGAACATCGCTGGAAAACCAGCGATGTTCCATGGAAAACACCGATATAGCTGGGAAATTATCGCCATTGCCCTATGCGTTGTTAATACAGCACTAGCATGGTGATAATTTTCTGTGATAGCTGCCGATAACTATTTTCTCGCTAAGCGCGGTCAGTGATAATTATCGCTGCTGCTTGTTAATATGCCCCCGAGGGCTGTTAGAAATTGGGTTGAGGTTGACTGGGATGTGAGCCCTGGTCAAGCAGCAAGAACAATTCTTGCCAGGGTAAGGCACAAGCACAAGCAAACCTCAAATCTACCTGTGCTCAGAGAAGCCCTTAGTAGCTTAGAACAGAGCAGTCTGGCTTAACTGAGATGCGAAGTGTAAAGTACTTCTGAAACACTTCAAACTGTAAAAGATTAAAACAACACACAAAAAGATCCCACACCTGGTTAGAAGAATAGAGCTTAGTTTAATGAGTAAAACAAAACCAAACGACAATCATCCAATCAGTACAACTGCAGTTATGAGTTTGTAAAGAATAAACCATAAAATAGTGACTAAAAACAGAAATCACCAACCAGGGTTAGCTGGTCGTTCTGGGCTGGTTCAAAGTCAAACGTTCAGGCCAACGACAATGGAATGAGTGTCGGATACAGTCTCAGAGTAGTTCCGCTAAAGTATTACCTTCTCAAGTTTTGTACCAAGAGAGTCCACCTCGCTTTGCAGAGGGTCTCAAAGACCACTGAGAGCATTGTTGGTGGTAGTCTGCATGATGCAAATAGCAGGGAAGCTGTTACAGATGGGTGGGCTGGAGTTTTGCTTTTGTAGTCAATGCTATTGTGCAAATAGATTGGCTGGCAGCAGCTTGTGCTGAATTTGGGTGCCATCGGTGTGGTCTTGATGCAAATGGGCCTGTCCGCTAATGCGAAGAGCGCAAAAACTTGATTTAAGAGTCCGCTGAGCCACACCAAGGGTTCAAGACCTGAGCGGCACCACTTGGGGGTCAAAAACTCACTGCTTATAGCTGGGTCCCAGCACTGGTTGGGAGACTTTTATGTCCCTGAGGCTCAGCTCTGTAGGCCAGCAGATTAGTCCTTTGAATCATCTGGGGTCCTCAGTTCAAGATAATATTGCAGGTCCAGTTCATCTTGCCCAGGGAAGAGGGCAGCAGGTCAGCACAGCAGTGCTGCAGTTACTTTAGATCAGCAGTCAATCAGAGTGACATTCCTTGTAGCAGCATGTCAGTCCTTCTTCTAGGCAGAGTATCCACATGTCGAGAAGTTTGGTGAAGTGGTGATGTCTGAGGTCCTTCTTTCACACACAATCGTCCCTTTGAAGTAGGGAGAAGCTTCTAGAGCCATGCCTTTGAAGTGCTCAGATGCCCAACCTTCCTGGCTGTGGCTCCAGATAAACTACGGGGGGTGTATAGCCCTTTGTGTGAAGGCAGGACACAGCCTATTGAAGTATAAGTGAAGCTGTGCCCAGCTGTTCCCTCCCATCTTGCCTGGGATGGCCAATCAAGTCACACCTAAGCTCCCATTGTTTGTGGCTAATTAGTGAGCATACACAAAGCTCAACTGTCAGCAAACTCCAATCATGTGACCAAGGTAGAGGCTATTGGCACTAAATTGCTTAGGCAAGAAAATACCAACTTTCTAAAAGTAAAAAGAACAACTGATGGACAGAATGCTGTACAATGTCAAACACTCACCCCAGTACAGAGATCTGGGCCTAAATCCATCGTTTTCTAGGCCTTGCAGTAGCGAAAAATGAATTAAAGAGTTTTTTACTACCAGAGAATATAATACTTAAAAGTACATGTCCTGCTTTTTACGTGCACTGTAACCTGCTCCCTGGATGCCCTGGGACTTTCAAAGGAGTGCCTCATATGTATAAAAAGGAAGGTTTGGGTCTGACAAAAGGTTTATTTTGCAAGGTTGAAATGGCAGTTTATACTACACATAAATATTCTGCAATGGCAGGCCTGAGACATGTTTAAAGGCTACTTAAGTGGGTGGCACAATCAGTGCTGCAGACCCACTAGCAACATTTAATTTACAGGCCCTGAGAACATGTAGTGCCACTTTACTAAGGACCTACCAGTAAATGAAATATGCCAGTTGGGTATAAGCCAATGCTACCATGTTCCAAGCAGTGGTTAGCAGTGGTAAAGTGCATAGAGTCCTAGGCCAACAAAAATGAGAAAATGAAGGGCAAATGTAAAATGTACGGGGATAACCATGCAGAAAGGGCCAAGCCCAACACAGGTGTTATTAGAAGACCTTTTCTGAAGCTTTGTATATCCAGCATCTTGAGATGTTGCACAGGGAGACAAATTGAGTACCATCTCACACCATATTATGTCAGAGCCTTACAAACTGCAAGTCAGAATATTATTAGGAAATACATATTTCACTGCTTCACATAAATCATTAACATGCTGACAAAATGGCAACTGAGTATTCTAAGAGTGAAAACTATGAATGAAAGATTGTTATTTAGAATACAATTAAAGAAAGATTAGTTCCTGAATCTAAATCATACCATAGAGCAAACTGAAAGCCCTTCATGCCGTCCAGCTGGAGATATCACACCTTCAGCAGACACCACCTGTTTCAAAGTCTGCCAGTATTGTCAAAATAGAGTTTAACAGGAAGCCCCCCAACTCTCTGAAAACTGAGGGCCTCATGTACTGAAAAGCTTTTACTGTTGCAAAACAAACAATGTGCAAACTTTCAGTATTTTTACTATTTTAGCATGCCAATTATGAAAGGCAGGGCCTATCAACATGTACCTATCAACATGAACCTGACCTAAATTGAACCTATTGCATGGGTAAAGAAGAGTTGAGTTGTTCTAGTAGATGGAGGAGTTGTGAACATGGTGTCAGTCTGGGGGTCAACAGGGTTCACAGGTGCAACCTTGAACTGAACTTGACCCTTTAACTGTCCTTGTGACAACTGGCCTCATGCTGGACTGACCATGGTGGGCATTGACACCCCTGTGTCCTGGAGTCCTACTTTAGAAGCCACTGGGTGCTGCCATCACTCCCTCCAACTTCTATATCTCCTTGAGGTCCAGGCAGGCCTCTGCAATCAGTGGCGTAGAAAGGAGGGTGTAGTGGGTGCGGGCCGCCCCGGGTGTCATCACTGAGGGGGGGTGACAAGATGGCACTGAGGGGGGTGACAAAATGGCAAAAATATGTGTAACTATCTTTTTTTCCCTTATTTTAATAATTTCAATGTGGGCGGGGAGTGACAAGAAATTTTCCGCACTGGGTACCAACTGACCTTGATACGCCACTGTCTTCAATTCCTGCCTCTGAATCACACATAAAAGTAAGTTCTGTGAATGAAAGTTTTAAATGATTTCAGAATGTGTCTGAAGTCATTCTGGTGTTAGTGAAAATGAATGTAAAGGTGTTTAAGCACAGGTCATTGAGATCTCATAGAGACTGAAATTTCACACATCTTACTATTAGCCTGCAGTCGTATCCTCGATTAAGTTATCAAACTGACTACTGATTATGGAACGTGTGATTTGTCTTTCTTCTATATCTGTTCAGGTACAGCTTCTGTATGTATATTAAATGTGTATTTTCACAATCGCAATGATTCCCAGACATTTGCTTAAATTTCCACAAGAACATACTAGAACACTGTCCCACACATGTTTCCTGCTCACTCAGTGCTGGAGTTACACCCTCTTCCTTGCTCTTCAGTACAACCCCCCCAGCATTGCCAAATGACTAGGGCCCCAGCTTGTCTGAAGCACACCAATTCACCATTCCCCACCACCCACCCCAGAATGCATATGACTGCCTTCCAAGTCAGACCCTGCTGGTGTGTCTCAAGAGGCTCTCTTAGACTTAGTTACTGCTTCCTCAGCAGAGAGTAAGGCCTTGTGCCCCCTGCCTTTTGAAACTCCTATCTTAGGCCCTAAAGAACACATCCAAATCAACTACTGGTGACCGAAGTGCACAAATTGCCCTGGCAGACGTGGGTACACAACTCAGGTTGGGCTCTGAGTGACCTGATAATAAAAGGGTACGGAAGAGCACATTATGTATGTGTAACCTAGACATAGTGCACAGGCAGCTCCTAGCATAGTTCTGCTCACTGTCTTACACCATCTCAGTTTATCAGTGTGCCTATTGAAGAGAAATCAAACAACCGAAAGGGACTAGGGGCTCTTATAGGTCCAGCATACATGACCCTGGGTATCTGTTTAATAAAAAAGGTATGCAGTTCCTAGAAAATGTAGAACGGGAAAGAAGGAGACTCGTTGGTTAAGGTTAATGTCCAAAGAGGGGGAAATGAGTCTCCCACTTTAGGAACTAGGGCCCTCATACACCCAGCTGGGTGTTGTGCTTCATCATAGGGCATGCTCCTCAGCAGGCCAGTGATGCAATGCCTGTCGGGCACCCTAAGAGGGGTTCTTTGCCGGAGATCTTTTATTCCCAATGCCGTAAGGTGCGGTGCTGATATGGGGCCTTGTGGTGTAGATGAGTGTAAAAAGTGTGGGTGCAAGGTGGAAGTGAAAATACTAAAATGAGACATAGTGGTACTAAAAATGTATTTCAATCAATGAGTCCACTAATCTCAGGTAAAAACGATTGCGGCACTCTACTAATGTTATGTTCAGTAGTGGCTAGAGTTTAGAGGTCAACATGTTTCTTGCCTAGGTTGTCGCAGCATCAATTGGTAATTCTTCAGGCTCAAAAGTACATAAAAAAGTATCTACACAGTGGTTGGTTTCCTTAATTAGTATCCAGGGTAGACCAAACACACGAAAAAGACTGTGGTATCGGGTTTTTAGAGTATAATGGTAGCGCTCATTAGACTTCATTAAAAAGTCCTCAGTAGGAGGAAGCGCGATTCAAGATGGCTGTCCCCCGGTGAGCTCTCTCCACATCGGTCCTTAAACGACGATCTTTCCACCAATTATCGGACAGATTATTAATAAAATTGTTGGTGGCAACATCCTAAGGATCTTTCTTACCGGTGAGGAGCTTTTCCGGTCTTTCTGCTCACTGGAAGAGGTGTTTTTTGTTTCCTGGTCCTCCCTGCCTCTTCAGGCAGTTACAGCCCAGAATTCCTGTCGAGGGGGTGGAGTAACACACTGGGAAAGGGCGAGGCTTGGCCCTGGTCACTCCCATATGCAGATTTAGCTGCTGCACCTCTCTTTTTGAAGGAATTACTTTATTGTTAATTCTCTACTGCATATTTGTTTCTTTTTGGCTACTGAAATCTATTTTGAAATTATGGAGACCAAAAATATGCAAGCACAGCATAATAAAAGGAAACAGAATATTTCTCCTCCTCCTGTAAAATATAAAGTGGTGGAGTCTGCTGAACCTTCTTTGTCTTTGCTATTAGATGAGATTCAGGCAATTCGCTCTTCCACTGATACTATGGCGACAGAAATTAAGAATTTATGAAAGGCAATGGCTAGTATGCCAATGAAAATATTAGACAATGCAATTAAAATCCAAGACAACAAAGTTAAAATTGATCCTACTTGCGGCTAAGATATCTCCTATGTCTAACCTTCTTCTTGATTTGGAAAATCGTAACAGAACAATATAACCTGCATATTTTTTATCTGCCTGAAGATGTAGAAGGTAATGATTGCAGGGTATATTTGGAGAACCTACTGCCTGGTCTTTTGCGCGTTAAATTCCCTGAGGAATTTGAGATTGATAAAGCGTACAGGATTCCTTCTCATCGTAATCCACACCTCACTAATGCAAATGATTTTTAAAAACCACCACCATTTGGTTTTGATTAGGAAGGCGGCACGGGAGATTCTTTCATTGATGGTAAATGGCAATACAATTTTCATTCACCAGGACTTTGCTAAAGAAACTGTTAAGACTCCCAAAGAATTCAGTGACATTCGCCCACGGTTACGAAGTCTTGGATTTAAATATGGTCTTTTTGACCCTTCAACAATGTGAATCTGGAAGAACGGTTTTTCAAAATCCTTTCAGCAACCTGACAACCTCCGGAATTTTTGGGATCAACATTCCCAGCTTCATTTGGATACACATGAGACTCCACTTGATTTTGAATATATTAATTGTTTTGTCTAACCTAATTGTTTAATTCCTTACAGGGTTCTAATGGTTTGGTCATGTTTGCAAAGCCTGTGTGCATTTCAAGACTGTTATATATGTTATGTGTTGTCGTTTTTTATGTTTTGTATGTATCTTTTGTTTTTTTTTCTACCTACTACAATTTTTTCTAGAGCAACTTCTTTTCCTTTTATGCTTCAAACTTTATTTCCTCTTCTATTTTCCCTATCTCATGATGACTACCATTAATAACTTTAAGCTGGTTTAATTGAATGTTAAGGGTCTAAGGCATCCTCTAAAATGTACAAAAATGTTAGATTATTTATGTAGCCATAAAGCAGATATCTGTTTCATTCAAGAGATACATGTTGAAGATAAAGTGTACGCTTTTATGAAGAAAAAGTGGATTGATTCTATTATTTCTTCCCCCGCGATAGGCAAAAAAATAGTGTTGCTATCCTTTTCGCAAAAAGATTACATTGTCAAATATTAAGTAAATCCACAGACACAGAAGGTAGATTTATTATAGCAAAAGTTAAAATTCAAGATACAGTTATGTTTCTAATTAATGTATATGGACCAACAGTTGATGACCCTTAACCTCTTAACACTGAAGTTCTCAAGTTGGGTAATGTTCCACTTATAGTTGGAGGGGACTTCAATCTTATACATGAACCTTTATTAGATAGATTATCTCACACTAAATTTCGTCCACCCAGAGTATTTTTTACTTTAAAATCTTTTTTTAAATCAACTAAGTTGGTGGATATTTGGCCATTGCATTATCCTACTGAAAAATCGTTTACTTTTTTCTCAAACACTCATAATTCTTATTCAATATTGGACTATCTGTTAATTTCCCGGCAATTAATTCATTCAGTTGTTACTCCTAATATTGGTTATTATTGACATTGCTTATCATGCTTTGGTTTCTATGGTAGCGCAATTTGACTCAAAATATAAAGCTCAATCCAGATGGCGATGGACACTAACATCATTCTGAATGAATATAATAAACCAAGAATCCTGAATGCACTTCAAGATTACTTTTAGCTCAATCCAGAAGGCTCTACGTCTATGGTGAATCGATGGGATGCTTTTAAAGCTTATATTAGAGGGACTTCCTGTTCCCTTAATGCACATGAAATTAAAACCTTTAATTCCAAAATTAAAGATTTAGACAAACAAATTGCAAAATTTGAAAGACTTTTTATTACTTCTCATGATCCTCATTTCAAAATAAAATTACAGAAATTGCGTTATGAATGTAATTCAATTTTAAGAAGAGCTGGTATCCAACTTTCTAACTCTAAAGCCAAATTTTGTTTTAATCCCAACAGATCTGGCCGTCTCTTGGCCAACTACTTACGTATTAAAAAAGAAAAAACTCAAATAAATTCATTTCATGGTCCCAATGGAAACATTGCATTGTCACAAAAACATATTGTTAATGAATTTTTAAAATGATTACTCTAGTCTATATAGTAAGCCTCAATTCGATAATCCCTCCTTGATTGGTAATTTTTTTACTGGCCTGTGGATTACCTAAAGATCCACAATTGACCAAAGAAAAATTAGATTTGCCTATTACACAAGAATAAATACAATTAGCAATTAAATCTCTTAAACAAAATAAATCCCCAGGTCCAGATGGAATTCTAGCAGAATTTTATAAAGAATTTGATTTGCAACTTATTTCTCATTTGTTTAAACTATTTTCCTTTTTAGTGCTTCAGGTTCAACTTCAGGATCCTTTACTGAAGCTTTGATTGTTGTTTTACCAAAACCTAACAGAGATCCGACGCTTGTATCAAATTACCACCCTATTTCTTTAATAAATCAGGATTGGAAACTATATGCTCAAATTCTCACAACCCGACTGTCTTCAGTATTGGATTCTCTTATCCATCCTAACCAATCTGGTTTCATGAAAAATAGATATTCTGTTAATAACACAAGAGTTTTGTTGCATGCTATTGTACAAGCATTTGCCCTATCCTCATCTCCTGGAGTTCTTGCATTGGATGCTGAAAAAGCCTTTGAGAAAGCTCATTGGCAACTTCTATTTCACACTTTATCCGCATTTAATTTTGGTGATGTGTTTATTCGTATGATATCTGCTCTTTACTCTAGCCCTACTGCTCACTTATTTATTGATGGTCAAATTTGTAATACTTTTTTTCTTTTTAGAGGTACCAGACGAGATTGTCAATTGTCCCTGCTATTATTTGTTCTTGGTATTGAACCATTACTTACTTCCATTAGAAAATATAATGCTATTGCTGGTATTAGTATTAAAGAAATCGCCATTAAAACATTAGCATATCTCATCATATTCCTTAATTTCTGGTTATACATTAAATACCAATGAAACTAACTTTTTTCCTTTAAATCCTCATTGTACCCCAGATATACTATCTATAAAGGAAATAAACTGGCAAAGAGACAAATTCAAATACCTTATTATTTTGTTCTCTTCTTCTATAAAAAATACAATTACATTAAATTGTGAGTCTATTATAAATTATATTAATGATAAATTATTTAAATTGTCTCCACTTCACCTTTCCTGGTGGGGGAAAATTGACACAATAAAAATGACTATAGCTCCTAATTTTTTTATTTTTTAACTATGATTCCTAAGCAATTTCCTATGAAATTTTATAAAACTATAGATCAACATCTTTCTAAGTTTCTTTGGAACAATAAATCACCTCGCAGTAGCTATATAGAATTAAAAATGACAAAATGTAAGGGAGGATTTGGTATGCCAGATTTTTTTAACTATCATAAAGCGTTTATCTTAAAACAGAGCTCTCTTTGGTTTAATCATTCTCAGCTTAATCATCCTCCTACATCGCTTCTTTTAGAAAAAAATGTAGTGGTTCTGTATCCATTGTCTACTTTACTAACCATGTCCAATAATGCAACATTATTTAATACATCTACCATTTTGAAGTCCACAAAGTTAATATTAAATTATTTATATTCACTTTTTAAGTCAACTATTTTAAATTCTGTCGAGATGTCATTATGGTACAAAATCTCTCTCGTTCTGTCAAATTTTGCCAGTCGTGGATTAACGCAGGTATTTTTTACCTAAAAGATACTTACCATGATGTTACTTTTATATCGTTTGATGTATTGCAGGCAACATTTCACTTTCCTTATTCAGACTTCCTTAAATATGAATTCTATACTAGACTCCTTTCCTAATAATATTCCTACAATTATAAAATCAGACTTAACAATTTATGTTCAATCTGTATCCTCTTCCTCTCATGCTGTTTCATTAATATATAAGAAATTGAATAAATTTCAAGGTAATAATATTGATATGATTTCAACTTTTTGGAATTATGAACTTTCAATGTCTTTTTCATATGCTACATGGAAAATGATATGGTTGAACAATATTTCAGGATGGTTACCTGTATCTCTTAATCAAACAAATTCTTATATTTTGTTTAATTGCTTAGGGACCCCCATTAAAGTTATTTAAAGCTAAACATCTGCCAAATTTGAGTTGTTGGCATTGTAACTCACATACTGGCTTGTTAAATCATATGCTTTTTGAATGTACATTTATCTGAAAGTTTTGGAATGAAGTTTGGAGTGCCATACAAAAAATACTCAATATTTCTGATGAAATTTCATGTATTCTACTGATCTGTAAATCTGTTGCTATTTCTGATCAGTTACCTGATTTGGATTGTAAACTTTTTACATTTTTGATGTCAACCGCTCTAAAGTCCTTATTATCCTTTCATGCTTGGTGGTCTGGGATTATTTTTTACTAGGAGAGGTGCCAATTTATCTTTGTCTGGTATTACTCATAATTGTGACTCGTAGCATTCTTTTTAAAGCCGATTGATCGCAACTTATCTTCTTAATTTTACTTCCTTGCCAGAAATCGGAGATTGATAAAGCGTACAGGATTCCTTTTCATCATAATCATTCCTATATCTAGCCTTATATTGTATATCGCATATGTTTAACTTATAAAAGCTCTCTTTGAAATTAGTTATTCAAAAATTATTATTTGTTTCTTCCTTCTCCTTTTATGTTATGATTACTACATTCATATAGCATTGTACCATTCTGTTTTTAATTAACAGTTATTTAATGAAGTCTTTTAAGGGTACTCTATAGCATGCTCTTCTTTGTATTGTCATTGTTTATTATTATTATAAAAATGTAATGAACTATTTTGAACATAAAAAAGTCCTCAGTAACAGCAGCATGCAATTAGCAAAGCAAAGCTGTAATAAGCAACTCAGTTTGGGCTCTGAGTGACCTAATAATAATAGGTTATGGAAGGGCACATTATATATGTATAACCTAGACATAGTGCACAAGCAGCTGCTAGCACTGTTCTGCTCACTGACTTAAGCCATCTCAGTTGATCAGTGCCTCTACTGAAGAGAACTGATGGTAACATAATTTTGCCAATTGTTAAAAAAGAAACACTAGTGACTTCTCTGTTTTTTCCATAATTAGTAGACAGAGAAACAGAGTTTGTGTTGTTTTGTGTGGAGGTTTACATAGCGCGAACTAGAACCGAACCGAATCAGTTATCAGAGCGCTTTACATAGCACCAGTTACGTTACATGAGGACACACGTTCATTTTAGGCACGGGGAGATTAAGTGATTTGCCCAGAATCACAGGGTTTTTTTTTTACTCGAACCCAGTTCCCCAGGTCCGAGGTCGAGCGCCTTAGCCGTTAGGCCAACCCCTCTCCCCTCTCTCAGAGTTATTGTATGTACAGGAAACATGTTCGGACTTGACCAATAATGATTATATTTCTTGCTGCATTCAGAATAATCATACCACAGCATCATGTTGCCCACACCTGATTTGTTATAACTGGCCATGGTATAATGCTGGTAACGGTTGTGATACTTGAAATATGCTCCCTTTCTCATCATGACAAAATGCGAGCAAGCATTCTGCCTGCTGCAGGATTGAGGCGGCACATGGGAATCTACTGGCTTGCTCACTCACTGTCTGCTGTGTTATGAATTTGGGATGTGCAGTGGTGTATGCTGCATAAATGTTGTGCAACCAAGTGTAGGGAGAGACCCTAAATAGTATGCATACTGAAAGAACAGCATGCCTGATACACAACCCTATTAGAATCATAACAGCATTGCTATGGTGTTCATCCTCTGTCCAAGCAGAAACGTTGTACAAAGGTGAAGGCACAGCCCCATTAAAATATAGCACTATAATAAGTGCAGCCTCTGGCCCACTGAATGTAAGACCACTGCTAACAAGTGCGGTTGTTGTAACATTACCATACTCACAAAGCTGTCAATTGTCACTGTTGATAGAAACACGCAGAGGGCATTGCTGACAAGCTCAGGTACCACCTGTCCTTTGAGAGCACAGGCTTTCCGAAGCATACACAGTTGTACGTCCTCAAAAAAGTAAAGCACATACAGATAAATGTACTGTTTGCTTGCTAAATCTACATACACAACAGTTACTGAGGTCCATTCTTTATATTACTTGTCTAAACATTTACTGTATTTTAACTCGCACATGATGTTTAATATACAGTTACTGGAATATGGAATTTGATAGCTACTGAACAGCTGAGGAAAATCCAAATGATTTGAATGACATCCAGAAACCTGTTCTAATGCCAATTGCTTTTGTGGGTGTCTGCTGGTGTGAATTATTTCAGTTTTTGTTTTCACTTAAGAAGCAAAATTTGACTTGTGTTCTTTGCTGCTTGACACCCACAACTTGTATTATGCATACACTGTCTATCTATAACTATTAATTACTCACCAATTGTATGTTATCTTCAGATTTTTACCATTGCCATTTCTCCTGTACAATACCTCTCAGTGGCAGTAGCTTGAAGGACAGAGCAGGGGTGAACAACTGTTGTATTCGCTTGCAGAGTGTAAAGTGAATTAATATATTCTCTTATTTCTCTCAGAGCTTGGCTTTCAGCCCACATACCTTGGATACAGTGAGCAGGATTTGCCCTTTTCTGTTTCTGAGCTCTGCTAAAATAATTTATTAAGTGAGAGAAATATTGGGTTAAATGAATGCACTTTACACAGTACAAGCACACAAAAAAGGCACTATACTCTGTGCTGATCCAGTGCATCCCTTCATGACACAATTATTTACAACAAGGGGTGGTGATGGACAGAGTCTCTGAATTAAGCAGAGTACTCTCACCCAGTCAAGAGATCAGGGCTAGATCCAACACCGTTTTTTAGCTCATTGCACCATCCCAGTTTCAGAACCTGGCTGTATGCAAATTAGTCTGTCCCTGGCCCAGTGCATCATGGGAACAGGGCAGACCAGACTACAAAAGCCAATTCTTACACTGGGAAGGAAACAAGCTTCCGGGGACCGGTTTCTGCCATTTCAGGCGTCTTCGGCCCGGCTTGCTTGAATCCTGATGGTGCAATGAGCAAGGGACTCACATCTGAGTATACCCTTCCACGCTTAGGGTGGACAAAATTATTTACAACAAGGGGTGGTGATGGACAGAGTCTCTGAATTAAGCAGAGTACTCTCACCCAGTCAAGAGATCAGGGCTAGATCCAACACCGTTTTTTAGCTCATTGCACCATCCCAGTTTCAGAACCTGGCTGTATGCAAATTAGTCTGTCCCTGGCCCAGTGCATCATGGGAACAGGGCAGACCAGACTACAAAAGCCAATTCTTACACTGGGAAGGAAACAAGCTTCCGGGGACCGGTTTCTGCCATTTCAGGCGTCTTCGGCCCGGCTTGCTTGAATCCTGATGGTGCAATGAGCAAGGGACTCACATCTGAGTATACCCTTCCACGCTTAGGGTGGACAAAATTATTTACAACAAGGGGTGGTGATGGACAGAGTCTCTGAATTAAGCAGAGTACTCTCACCCAGTCAAGAGATCAGGGCTAGATCCAACACCGTTTTTTAGCTCATTGCACCATCCCAGTTTCAGAACCTGGCTGTATGCAAATTAGTCTGTCCCTGGCCCAGTGCATCATGGGAACAGGGCAGACCAGACTACAAAAGCCAATTCTTACACTGGGAAGGGAACAAGCTTCCGGGGACCGGTTTCTGCCATTTCAGGCGTCTTCGGCCGGCTTGCTTGAATCCTGATGGTGCAATGAGCAAGGGACTCACATCTGAGTATACCCTTCCACGCTTAGGGTGGACAAAATTATTTACAACAAGGGGTGGTGATGGACAGAGTCTCTGAATTAAGCAGAGTACTCTCACCCAGTCAAGAGATCAGGGCTAGATCCAACACCGTTTTTTAGCTCATTGCACCATCCCAGTTTCAGAACCTGGCTGTATGCAAATTAGTCTGTCCCTGGCCCAGTGCATCATGGGAACAGGGCAGACCAGACTACAAAAGCCAATTCTTACACTGGGAAGGAAACAAGCTTCCGGGGACCGGTTTCTGCCATTTCAGGCGTCTTCGGCCCGGCTTGCTTGAATCCTGATGGTGCAATGAGCAAGGGACTCACATCTGAGTATACCCTTCCACGCTTAGGGTGGACAAAATTATTTACAACAAGGGGTGGTGATGGACAGAGTCTCTGAATTAAGCAGAGTACTCTCACCCAGTCAAGAGATCAGGGCTAGATCCAACACCGTTTTTTAGCTCATTGCACCATCCCAGTTTCAGAACCTGGCTGTATGCAAATTAGTCTGTCCCTGGCCCAGTGCATCATGGGAACAGGGCAGACCAGACTACAAAAGCCAATTCTTACACTGGGAAGGAAAAAAGCTTCCGGGGACCGGTTTCTGCCATTTCAGGCATCTTCGGCCCGGCTTGCTTGAATCCTGATGGTGCAATGAGCAAGGGACTCACATCTGAGTATACCCTTCCACGCTTAGGGTGGACAAAATTATTTACAACAAGTGGTGGTGATGGACAGAGTCTCTGAATTAAGCAGAGTACTCTCACCCAGTCAAGAGATCAGGGCTAGATCCAACACAGTTTTTTAGCTCATTGCACCATCCCAGTTTCAGAACCTGGCTGTATGCAAATTAGTCTGTCCCTGGCCCAGTGCATCATGGGAACAGGGCAGACCAGACTACAAAAGCCAATTCTTACACTGGGAAGGAAACAAGCTTCCGGGGACCGGTTTCTGCCATTTCAGGCGTCTTCGGCCCGGCTTGCTTGAATCCTGATGGTGCAATGAGCAAGGGACTCACATCTGAGTATACCCTTCCACGCTTAGGGTGGACAAAATTATTTACAACAAGGGGTGGTGATGGACAGAGTCTCTGAATTAAGCAGAGTACTCTCACCCAGTCAAGAGATCAGGGCTAGATCCAACACCGTTTTTTAGCTCATTGCACCATCCCAGTTTCAGAACCTGGCTGTATGCAAATTAGTCTGTCCCTGGCCCAGTGCATCATGGGAACAGGGCAGACCAGACTACAAAAGCCAATTCTTACACTGGGAAGGAAACAAGCTTCCGGGGACCGGTTTCTGCCATTTCAGGCGTCTTCGGCCCGGCTTGCTTGAATCCTGATGGTGCAATGAGCAAGGGACTCACATCTGAGTATACCCTTCCACGCTTAGGGTGGACAAAATTATTTACAACAAGGGGTGGTGATGGACAGAGTCTCTGAATTAAGCAGAGTACTCTCACCCAGTCAAGAGATCAGGGCTAGATCCAACACCGTTTTTTAGCTCATTGCACCATCCCAGTTTCAGAACCTGGCTGTATGCAAATTAGTCTGTCCCTGGCCCAGTGCATCATGGGAACAGGGCAGACCAGACTACAAAAGCCAATTCTTACACTGGGAAGGAAACAAGCTTCCGGGGACCGGTTTCTGCCATTTCAGGCGTCTTCGGCCCGGCTTGCTTGAATCCTGATGGTGCAATGAGCAAGGGACTCACATCTGAGTATACCCTTCCACGCTTAGGGTGGACAAAATTATTTACAACAAGGGGTGGTGATGGACAGAGTCTCTGAATTAAGCAGAGTACTCTCACCCAGTCAAGAGATCAGGGCTAGATCCAACACCGTTTTTTAGCTCATTGCACCATCCCAGTTTCAGAACCTGGCTGTATGCAAATTAGTCTGTCCCTGGCCCAGTGCATCATGGGAACAGGGCAGACCAGACTACAAAAGCCAATTCTTACACTGGGAAGGAAACAAGCTTCCGGGGACCGGTTTCTGCCATTTCAGGCGTCTTCGGCCCGGCTTGCTTGAATCCTGATGGTGCAATGAGCAAGGGACTCACATCTGAGTATACCCTTCCACACTTAGGGTGGACAAAATTATTTACAACAAGGGGTGGTGATGGACAGAGTCTCTGAATTAAGCAGAGTACTCTCACCCAGTCAAGAGATCAGGGCTAGATCCAACACCGTTTTTTAGCTCATTGCACCATCCCAGTTTCAGAACCTGGCTGTATGCAAATTAGTCTGTCCCTGGCCCAGTGCATCATGGGAACAGGGCAGACCAGACTACAAAAGCCAATTCTTACACTGGGAAGGAAACAAGCTTCCGGGGACCGGTTTCTGCCATTTCAGGCGTCTTCGGCCCGGCTTGCTTGAATCCTGATGGTGCAATGAGCAAGGGACTCACATCTGAGTATACCCTTCCACGCTTAGGGTGGACAAAATTATTTACAACAAGGGGTGGTGATGGACAGAGTCTCTGAATTAAGCAGAGTACTCTCACCCAGTCAAGAGATCAGGGCTAGATCCAACACCGTTTTTTAGCTCATTGCACCATCCCAGTTTCAGAACCTGGCTGTATGCAAATTAGTCTGTCCCTGGCCCAGTGCATCATGGGAACAGGGCAGACCAGACTACAAAAGCCAATTCTTACACTGGGAAGGAAACAAGCTTCCGGGGACCGGTTTCTGCCATTTCAGGCGTCTTCGGCCCGGCTTGCTTGAATCCTGATTGCTTGGCCACTATAGGTGTGGCAGGGTATACTCAGACATGAGTCCCTTTCTCACTGCTCCATCAGGATTCAAGCAAGCCGGGCCGAAGAGGCTGAAATGCCAGAAACCGGTCCCCGGTAGCTTGTCTCCTTTCTGGTGAAGAATTGGCTTGGTAGTTTGGTCTGCCCTGTTCCCATGATGCACTGGGCCAGGGACAGACTAATTTGCATATAGCCAGGTTCTGAGCTGGGATGGGGCAGTGAGATAAATAACGGTGATGGATCAAGCCCTGATCTTTGGACTGGGTAAGAGTGGTCTGCTTAATTCAGACACTCTGTTCATCACCACCCCCTTTTCTGTATCGCTTTTGGCCACTATAGGTGTGGCAGGGTATACTCAGACATGAGTCCCTTTCTCACTGCTCCATCAGGATTCAAGCAAGCCGGGCCGAAGAGGCTGAAATGCCAGAAACCGGTCCCCGGTAGCTTGTCTCCTTTCTGGTGAAGAATTGGCTTGGTAGTTTGGTCTGCCCTGTTCCCATGATGCACTGGGCCAGGGACAGACTAATTTGCATATAGCCAGGTTCTGAGCTGGGATGGGGCAGTGAGATAAATAACGGTGATGGATCAAGCCCTGATCTTTGGACTGGGTAAGAGTGGTCTGCTTAATTCAGACACTCTGTTCATCACCACCCCCTTTTCTGTATCGTCCCTTCATGACACAGCCCCATGTGTCTCATGGCCATCCGGTGTCCCAGTTGGTGACTGTTCAAGTTATCAGACTCTATATGGTCATCAGTTTTCACCCTTCCTTACTCAAGTGCAGGTCTCACAGGCTGTACCCCTATTGCTAATTATCTCCTCCTTTAAAGCTTTAGAAGGGAGAGACAAGTATGGGGAAATATGATTATAAAATAAAAGTGAGACATGGATAGTGCTCATTTTGAGCTGGTGGCGGCCACCAGCACTGATTTCTGGGAACCTGCAGTTAGTTTTTCTCATCAGACATTTCTCGAGAGGAAAAGAGGGAAAAGACATGAATGGGAAAGAAGGAAGACGTGAAAGGCCGCCACAAAGGGGGAAAGCAGGGGCCCTCAGGAATAAAATAAAGGGGCAGGTAGTGTCTGCCAGTGAATTATGGAGGCCTGAGCAGGTCTTTGGGCACTGGCTCTCATTATTCCCTAAATTAAGCACGGAAATGGAGAAGGAAAAGTGAGAAAGAGGACTAAAAGGAGGAGAAGAGAGGAAGTGAGAGAGGGAAATGCTCAATTAGCAATGCTGCTAAAATATTATATTTATTACAGCCTGATAATTCAGCTTGTGCAACTATACTGTGCAGTATTTTATTTTAGCATGGCTTGATATTATGACTTCCAAGTTATTATTCCTAAGCAATTAACAAGTCTTCATAGAATTTAATATCTTGATTGTTCAGTTACTGTTTTCAAACAGTAAACACTATATCTAAGAATATGAGTAGGTGAAAGGCAGAAGGGTTTTCTAATTTTTAATTGTTTTTATTTAACAATGTTACAGAAAACAAATGGGGAGGCAGGTTAGGCTGCTTCCCTATTTGTAACTGTCCCCCACCCCTTGTGCACAATTACCGGCGAAAAGCTAGGCCACAAAAACAGATATTTAATATTTTTCACTTACAATTTGGATTCCCTTAGAGTATTTGGTTTTTACAGTTTAGTCTGTTTCTTTACTTTTTTCCAAACAAGAGTTGCTTCTATGTATCTGCACGACTTCAGGTTGTGGATGGGTGTTTTTACTGGCCACTATTGAGAAGCATGGCATTCAGCTAAAGTAAGTCAAATATCTGATAGTGTCTGTTGGGGGTCATAAAGGGGTTCGGAATACATGCTTATCAAAGCCTTGGTTTCTCTTTAAGGGTCACACAAAGAGATTGTCAGGAATACCGATTGTTATGGCGATTCAATGTGAAAGTGTGTGAAGAAGGTACATAGCTGTCAAAATATTGACAGGATGAAAGAAAATGCATTGCTTACAGTTGAGTGGGTGCAATGTGTGTGGTGGTGAAGTGAAAGAGATGCAAGGAAGTATGTCCTGGAGAGAGTGAAAAGAGGTGAAAAGGAAAGAGATGATGTGTGAGATATGCAGGTCAACTGTTTCAGATCTGAGGAGAAAAAAGAGCATATGTTTCTAACCTAGACAATGCAGAAGAGAGTGGTGTAAAGAGGAGAGTGGTGTGGCTGAGATACTCCAAAGTTCACTACCCCTTCAACATCACATAGTAATGTTTATTTTACAGTCTGCTTAATGTGTTTACATGAGTTGGTGTGTATGCATGCATGTATGCACATATATATAGGTATATATTTATATATACGTATATATGTGGTAAACAAAGGCCCGAAAGCTTGGCAGGTCACTCAGCAAGAAGCCGTCCTTCAAGACTTCACTATTCAGTCTCCTTAGCATCGCGAAGAGTCGTGTAATTGCTTGACGCGTTTCGATGTCTTTCACATCTTGTTCACAGACTTGCTGAATAGAGAAACAGAAGAAGCTCTCTCTTATTTTCATTTATTTGCATATTTGATTAGTTCATTACCCACAGTGGGCTTATATATGTTGATTTGTTGAGCACACTGGTGACCCGTGAGGGTATCTAGGCGCTTACAGTAATGTTATAGTTAGGTAAAAATCTCAGTGACTTAGACTCAGTGCCCCACTATGCAATGTTTTCTCATCAATAATTTAATTGCAAATGTTGCAGTGATATTAGCAATGATGTCGTAGAAGATGTCATGGAGTTATATAATTTGTTGGGTAATTAGCAGTGCATGGCGAGGGCATGAGTTATAGGTACCTTAGGGCAATTCAGTGGTTTTGTTTAAAATGTTACAATGTCACTGACATTGTCTCCAAGCTATAACGTTACTTTCACCTTTAGTTTTTTCTGTGAATTTCCAGGATTTTGTTAACTTCGAATAATATTTTATTACCATACATGGCCGACCCCTCACAGGAAGACAACCCCATGCTGTACACTGTCTTTAGCCATGGGTGGGTTGGCTGCAGGACCTGGCCTGAGACCAGGCCCTGCTTCTAATGTTCGTGGGCAGCCAACCCCACGCTATGAACAGACAGCCCCCTCCACAAGCTACTTCTGACACATGAGATCCCATTCTTGGTGCCTTTTTTTGCGTGGAGTGGACATTTCTCCTTCCTCCCATCCTTATCAGTCAAAACATTTATTTTAAGGGGAGGTAGGTGAGTGGCTCCACTCCCCGAGTCTTAATAGGCCCTGGAGACCCCATCTCCCGGGACCTGTGGTCCTTGTGGATGGGTGCCCTGGCTTCCCACATTTATGCGAGCAGGGATGGCATGTCTTCTCCCACTCGGCCAGAGCTTTAAAAATGCTCCTGCCAGGTGGGAGCAATCACATGTTTCCCTGCCCGTGCAGTTGCACAGGTAGGGAAACTTCTGAGTCCTTAGCATGGGCAATCTGGGACACAGTAACTGTGCTGGCCGGATATAAGGTCCCCAGGGCCTTTACATGGCCTCCCTCCATTTGAAGTTATGTTCGGCCACAGGAGATGGGGTTGCTAGAGCCTATTAAGGCTTAGGAAGAGGGCTGTATGCCCCCCACTCCCAAGTAATGGAATTCAGCCCTGTGGTTTGCAGACCCCCAGCTGATTAAGGCTCAGAAAGGGGGGGGGCACGCAAGATCCCTAAATTAGGGCTCGGGGAGGGAGCCACGCGTCTCCCCTTTGTAATGGAATTCGACCCTGGAGGATGGGGTTTCTTTATCCTACTAAGGCTTGGGGAGGTTAATCAAACAAGAATATCTGGTGACTAGGCCAAATGTCTGAACATCTATCTATTGTCATTGGCGAAAGTCAGGAGTTGCTTAACACACTTAGTGCACTTTGTGGTGCTGCCGTGCTTAGCCCCATGCCAACTTTGGTGCAATTCTGGCCACACTCTGAAAACAAAGTTAATGTCCAATATCTGAAACATAAAGTTGCACTCAAGCACATACTAATTCAGTTTATAGTCTGTTATGAATTCCAGTCCGGCGCAAAGTAAGGCATTAAACACAATTCTTTTTACTCCAAATAAAGATTTCCAAGCGCTGCAGTCCGAACATTGCCGTAGCCGTCGAATTTTGTTACCAATTGTAATAGTTATAGAGTTTAGAGCAGTGGTTCCGTCTATCTGTTTGTGTGGATTGGAATAAGTGTGAGCATGAGTCACTGACAGTAAGTGGTTGTAACTGAGTGAGAATAAGTGACTAGGGGGCATATGTATCAAAGGATACATGTATGTTTGCCATATGGCACCTTGAAAAAAAATTCAAAACGTGTTTTTTAAAGGAAATCGCATATTTCCACCAACTTGAAGTTGGTGGTAATTTGTGATTCCTTAAGGCAATATAGCAATTTGCGATGCCTTCTAGCAAAGCATTTAGAGAATCGCAAATTGCGAATTTCAGCGTGTGCAAACGCAATTTAGCTTGATACATATGGCCCTAGGTGAGTAAACATAAGTGAGAATGAGTGTGAGAAAGAGTGAGTGAGAAAGTGGGAATGAGGCAGAGTAAAAGTGAATGTGAGTGAGAGTGGGTGAATGAATGAGTGACAGTGAGTGAGAACAAATTAGTGTGAGTAAGAGTGAGTACAAGAGAGTGTGAGTGAGAAAGTGTGAGTCAGAGCAACAATAAAAGAGAGTGAGAGCAAATGAGTGAGAGTAAGAGTGAGTGCCTGAGATTGAAAATGAAGGCAAGTGAATGGAAATTAATGAGAGTGAGTGAGAATATGTGTGAGTGAGTGAATATAAGTGAGAGAGAGTGAGAATGTGATGTGTTGTCATGTTTGTTAGTCTGCCATTGGCCAAGCCCTATTGAAGGTAATTCTTGACTTAAAAAGGCACCCATGGCACAATTATTGCGCTGGCTTACTGGAGGTAATTCATATGGTAGGCATATGTCACAAAATGCTGCCCCTTGCATAATGGAGGCAATTATTGGCACCATAGGACCAATGGTACAATGTTAGTACTGTTATACTAGAGGTAATTCTTAGTATATAGAGTACCAATGGAAAAAAACTGGTGCTGGCACACTTGAAGAAATTCTTGATATTTGGGCATCATGGCAAAATACTGGTACTAGCACAATTGAGGTAATTCTTGGCATAAGGTAGAACAACTGTGTCCTTTTTGAGGGGAGGGCAGCAATGCCAAAATGCTGGTCCTGACGTATTAGAGATACCTTTTGATGTAAGGATCATCCATACTATATGGATAGCGTTAATGGCATGATTCTTGCACAGGAATATTTTATGCCATTTTTGACATAAGCAGGCACCCATGGCACATGGAGTGGCACCCAATTTAAAATGCCAGCCCTGGCACCATTAATGCAATGTTTGAGCTATAGGGGCACCATTTGCACATTTTGAACAAATTGAGTCAACTCCTGAGGGAATGTCAGGTGTCATTCACTTGCTTCACTAACTCACAATAATTCAGAGCAAGTATTATGCCCCACCACTTTCAAAGATCATGTGAGCATCATAATGTACCTGCCTTCTAAAACAGACATTTGACTGTGTTGCACTGATATATTTATCATGCAGTTATTATGGAACTTCAACTATTTAAATTATTGTGATTTCATCAGGGTTAAGGTCAAATGACATCACTTCCTGCAAAATTTAGGGTCAAAGTTCATATGAGGACACTTCCTATTATGCCATTAGGATTAAAGGGTGTGTGATGTCACTTTATCCACCTCCCAGCATTTTGATAAAACGGCATCCATGGTTGTGTGAAATGCCCCCTTCCCACCCTTCCTTAAGAGCCTCAGGGAAATATACCAACACCTCATAACCACAACTATGACATACCAACTTGCGTACCATTGATGACACGCCTTCTATTTAAAATGTGTTGATTTGCATTTGGAAAGTGAAGGTTGTCCATGAGGGATAACTTCCACTTTATGAATGTGGGGTTGGCCATTGGGTCGTCCATACAGGCATTGCTTTGCCCCTCTCATTTTTTATTGCTGCCACTGTTCATTCAAGAGACATGGGCTGCAAAGAAAATTGCCAAACACCAGGCTTTGGCTTACTCTTCAGCATTGGCAAACATTAAAAAAAACTGTTATTATGGACACACTTGGAGCTTTGAATCAAAAAGGGGCACAAACGAACTTTACAAATGAGTGACCAGTACCAATTGAGCTACCCGACCCTCTTAAAAGTTAAAAAAAAAAATTAATTAAAAAAGTGACAGGAAGGAGTGGGACAACAGCGAAGGAGCAGCGGGCCTTCAAGAGCATGTAAAGGCCAAGCAATCAATCAATCAGTACATTTATAGAGCGCGCTACTCACCCGTGAGGGTCTCAAGGCGTGGGGGGGATGCAGGGGGGTTGTTGCTACTGCTCGAAGAGCCAGGTCTTGAGGCATTTCCTGAAGGTGAGATGGTCCTTGGTCAGTCGAAGGTGTGTGGGGAGGGAGTTCCATGTTTTGGCTGCCAGGTAGGAGAATGATCTTCCTCCGGTGGTGGTTCTGCGGACGGTGGTGAGGCTGGCCGAGCGTGGCTGGCGGGTGGGGGTGTAGAACGAGAGGCGGTTGTTGAGGTATTCGGGGCCATTGTCGTGGAGTGCTTTGTGTGCGTGGGTGAGGAGCCTGAACGTGATCCTCTTGTTGACGGGGAGCCAGTGCAGGTTTCTCAGGTGAGCAGATATGTGGCTGTGGCGGGGGATGTCGAAGATGAGATGTGCGGAGGCGTTCTGTATGCGCTGGAGTCGTTTCTGAAGTTTGGCAGTGGTTCCTGCATATAGGGCGTTTCCGTAGTCCAGTCGGCTGATGATGAGGGCCTGGGTGACGGTTTTTCTGATTTCAGTGGGGATCCACCAAAAGATCTTTCGAAACATGCGCAGTGTGTTGAAGCAAGATGACGAGATGGCGTTGACTTGCTTGGTCATTGTGAGGGAGGAGTCCAGGATGAAACCCAGGTTGCCTGGGTGGTCCGTGGGTTTTGGTGTGGAGCCCAGCGCAGTGGGCCACCAGGAGTCGTCCCAGGCCAAAGGGGATTGTCCGAGGATGAGGACCTCCGTCTTGTCTGAGTTCAACTTCAGGCGACTGAGTTTCATCCATTCTGCGACGTCTTTCATTCCTTCTTGGAGGTTGGTTTTGGCGGTGGCTGGGTCTTTGGTGAGGGAGAGTATCAGTTGGGTGTCGTCGGCGTAGGAGATGATGTTGATGTTGTGTTTGCGTGCGAGGGGGCTCATGTAGATATTGAAGAGGGTCGGGCTGAGCGAGGAGCTTGGGGTACGCCGCAGATTATCTCGGTGGCCGCTGAGCGGAAAGGAAGTAGGCGCACTCTCTGGGTGCTGTCGGAGAGGAACGAGGTGATCCCGTCCAGGGCCTTTCCTTGGATCCCTGTGTTGAAGAGGCGGGATATCACGGTGCAGTGGCATACGGTGTCGAAGGCGGCCGAGAGGTCTGGGAGGATGAGAGCGGTTGTTTCTCCGTTGTCCATCAGGGTTTTGATGTCGTCGGTGATTGCGATGAGGGCGGTCTGGTTGGCTCGAAATCCGGACTGGGACGGGTCGAGCGAGTTGTTTGCCTCGAGGAAAGCAGTCAGCTGTTTATTGACGGTCTTCTCGATGACTTTAGCCGTGAAGGGAAGAAGAGAGATGGGGCGGAAGTTCTTGAGGTCTTCAGGGTCCGCTGTGGGTTTCTTTAGAAGGGTGTTGATTTCTGCGTGCTTCCAGCTCTCAGGGAAGGTGGCTGACGTGAAGGAGTTGTTTATGATGTTCCGGAGGTGGGGTGCGATGATGATGTCGGCTTTGTTGAAGATGTGGTGGGGGCAGGGGTCAGAGGGGGAGCCAGAGTGGATGGTGTTCATGACGTGGGTGGTGTCTTCAGTGCTGATGGGGGTCCAGGCGCTGAGGATGGTGGTGGGGGTCGGTGGTCCGGTGGCTGGCGGCGGAGTCTGGGGTCCAAAGCTGTCGTGTATGTCTGTGATTTTGCGGTGGAAGAACGTGGCGAGGGAGTTGCAGAGGTCTTGTGATGATGTGATGTCGTTGTTGCTGGCGCTGGGTTTGGAGAGTTCTTTGATGATGCTGAAGAGTTCCTTGCTGTTGTGGCTGTTGCTGTCTAGCCGCTCTTTGAATGCTGGGGAGTCTGGGGTCCGAAGCTGTCGTATATGTCTGTGATTTTGCGGTGGAAGAACGTGGCGAGGGAGTTGCAGAGGTCTTGTGATGGTGTGATGTCGTTGTTGCTGGCGCTGGGTTTGGAGAGTTCTATGACAATGCTGAAGAGTTCCTTGCTGTTGTGGGTGTTGCTGTCTAGCCGTTCTTTGAAGGCCACTGACGACGCAGGGAGAGGCAGTGGAGTAGGGGGAGGTAGGGGGACAAATAGATGATCTGGGGGGGTCGGAGAATCAAATGGAGAGCATGGGGTATGCAGGGGCATGAATTTGGAAGCAGTACATATTGGAAAGGGGACGAGAGCAAGAAAATACATTCACTCTCAAGGAGTGCTGAAAATAAAAGGAAAAAGTAGTTCTATTGCGAACGGTGGAAGGGTACAGGCCATCCAATAAATAGATGGTGGAGAGCTTTGCTTGAGTGGAGGAACAAGAACAGAAGAGGAAGGAAAGCCATCATATAAGAAGCAAGCAAATGAGATTGAGAAGGAGCCAACCAATAATTAATAGCAGCTAGTGCTGTAGAAAAATACAGTAAAAATATAAATAAATACAACATTAAAAAAATTAAAAAATGATGGCCAAAGGACTGACCGAAAGCACACAATAAGTCTTTCAACAAGAGACTACCTGTTTGTGGTCGAGACCAAAAAAATGTGAATGCAGGGATGGTGGTCTACTGCCCCTCGCATCCCTGCATTTGTAAGTATTTGGGGCATTCCACAAACAGAATTCCTGCCTCTTAATAAATACTAATGGGAAGCAATGTTATGAATCCTATAAAATGGCATGTTTGTACTGTGAAGGATTTGTGTACCTGTTGCAGCTCTAAAATTGAATTGTGTGCTTTATTACAGACACTGTGTAAAAACTGCAATGCGACCCGAGGTAAGTACTTCAGACCCTATGTTCTATGGTTTGCTTCAAAATTCTTGCAAATTGAAGCTTTAAGCTTCTTTTCTTGACTTTTGCATTGTCTGCTTTTATTGACTTGTTTCCTAAAAAAGGATATTTACTTTACTTTATTTAGTTTTGAGTTGCTGGCGTCTCTGCAGAGAAGTGAGGTCAGCTGTTTAATCAGTTCCGGAGTACTGCAAAGTAAGATGCGCTTCTGTCTCAATACCTTGTTTGTGTTTGTCTGCGGGCAAAACATTTTGAAGCAAACACTGGATTCCATTTTAGAATGAACACATCCAAAGTAAACAATCCAGGCTTTTGGCTTCTGCTTTGCAATGTCCCTTGGCCTCGCGATTTCCTCCCCAGTTTTGTCACGGTGCTCAAGCGAAAATGTGACTATTATGCAAGTGTATTTTTTTTATCTCAAGTCAATCACTCTTGTTAGATTCTTGCAAAGGTGTCACTACTAACAAAATTGTACTTAGTTTTATTATTCTCAGATAATGTCCCCAAATAAGCAAGAAGAACACCTATCTACCCATTTTCTTGCCTGCTGTAGCACCATAATCAACCCATGTGCTTTTGTTCTGCACTTACTCTACTGCAGTTATGTATTTATGTTTTTAGTTCACTGTTTTATACACAACAACATGCCTCCTTTTGATTACTTCGAAGTACCATGGTAACTTTTGATTATAATGAAGGAGGATATTCTAGGTGGATACTTGCTGGTTGTGCAGTTAGGCCAGGGATTGGTTTTTAGGCCAAGCACCATTGGTTGAAATTCATTTGATACAGTGTACGGGTGTTCTAGGAAGAGGGTTTTCCATATTTTGGCTAATTCATTCCTCTGTATTTAGGTCTAGCTCCTCATTTAAATGATTGCCTAAACAGTTATCAGAAGTTTCCTATGGACTAGCTGTGCCATTCTTCCTAAAAGAGTTGCAGAAGTTTGTTCCTGTCCATCCAAGAATCTTGCGTGTATCAAGAGAGAGAGAGAGGACCAGATAGCTAGTCCATATCCCCCGGTTTATATATTGTAAATCAAAATGAGACTAGCTAAGTTAGACAAGGAAAAACAAAAAATTTAATTTTTCAAGGACTCAAGTATGTTTCGTCGCGGGTTGGTGGCACCTGGTAGGTGTGCTCATGAAGCCCTCACCCACCAACCTAGTTGGTGGCATGCTTCATCATCGGGCCCACCCAGTGACACCTAGCGTGTCCCGGGTGTGCTTCGACGCCTGATTACAGCGGAGCAGGTATGTCGCTGTGTGTGCGGTGAAGACTGTGATGATTGGTGAGTTTAAAATGGCTTGGCGGGGATCCCAGTGCCCGGAGGCAAATTACACTTTAATAGCTGGGTCACCGTCAGCGGTTAAAAATAAGGCTGTTGGATGTTAGAGGCGAGTTACGACCTCCCACATCCTGAAATGTGTCAACATGTTTCAGCCAGTGCCTTATGAATAAGCTGGCTTTCTTCAGGACGGATAAAAAGGTGTGTGTGGTTAAGAACTAGTGGGTGTATATTTCAGACTATGTGTATACACGCCCTAAAGTGTTTTTCTATGTGTGAGTGGGGGATTCCCATCTCAAAGAAAACACCTGTACAAATAACATATAGGACATGGACAAAAACATACAGGGAGAAGATAGAGTCACTTGACTGTATAATGTTATATACAGTTGGTTGCCGACTTTATAGCGGTTTGGGTGCTGGCTATAAGCGGCTATGGTGTAATGGTATTGGTGGTACCATTAGAGTGGGGTTCGCACTGGATTTCGGAGGTGGGGTGGCTAAAACACGGAATGTACATAGTTAGTGCATGGTGGTACAAAATAAGAACATAAGAATTCAGTCTTACGCTAGTTTTTCAATAGTGCTACTTCAAGGTTTGAGAAGTGGCAAGGGTTGACCCTGTAGGATAAAAACAATAGTTTTGCCACTTGGTTAAGGAGAGAGAGAGAGACCTGTGGGAGAGAAACGCTTACCAGTGATCTTGGACGGTCATAGTACTCACAGAATTCTTGGTCAGAGCCTGCTGTGGACCTGTAGTGCCTCCTTCGCAGAACCGTTTTAGGAATGGCCCTGGTGGTGGAGGTTTTTATACTGTTGGTTAATTGCCCAATTGAGATCACCTGCATGGTGGAGAAAGGGTAGAGAGACTCGATCTGTCGAGTCATCGCGCTCGCGAGCGCTAGGGATTGCAGCGGTGTAGCTTCGCGCATGTGCGTTGCAATGCGCCTTACCGCGCATGCGCGGGAGAGAGCTGTTTCTGCGCATGTGCGCCTGGGGGAGCGCGTGTGCGCTATACACTCGCGCATGCGCGAGCGAGATAGTGCGAAAAATGCTGTTTCTTGCACATATGATGGGGAGCCCATCATATATAGATGGCATAAAGTTGGGGGTGTTATCTGGCTAGAGTTTATGAAGTCAAAGACATAAGTTGCATGAAGTCAAAGACATGGGTGGAGGTATATAGTTAGTATTAGTATAAGGACATTGGATTCATACTCCGTTATAGTCAAACGCGGGGACACAGTCTAAGGGTCGCGTATATATTACGTGTATGACAAGGAGTTCCAGGGAATGGCATCGTTGAGCCCATTGGTGGCTGTTGAAAGACGATATATCCATCTTTGTTCTTTGCCCAGGAGTTTTTTGTCGTTCTCAACAATGCTCTCAGGGATTTGCTCAATTACTGTCCAATTGAAGTCATTGGGTGTGTGGCAGAGAGTGATGAAATGGTTTGTCAGTTTGCTCACGCTTTTCTTGCATCTTATGGTGCTTCGATGCTCAGTGATTCTGGTTTTGATCTTCCGTGTGGTCATCCCCACGTAGCGGAGGCCACACGTGCACGTCAGAAGGTATATTACATTGCGTGAGTTACAGTTAGTGTGATTTTGCTGTGTCCATGTTTTGTTGGGCTCAAGGTTCAGTGTTTTGGTGTGTGTGGTCAGATGACACACACTGCAGTCGTTGCAGGGGTAATGTCCAATAACTTTGGGCAGTCCCCAAGCGTTCAGAATGGTGTGCGTAGGTTGTTTAGGTGGTGGTCTTGGTCGAGTGCTCACCAGTTGGTCCTTGAGGTTTTTGTTCCTTTTATAGGCAAATCTTGGAGTGTCCCAATTCCTTTGTCCTGAGTTGATGATCCTCCAATGTTTTTTTATGATTTTGGTCACTGCATTTGATGCCGTATTGTAGGTAGTGACGCAAGTGATTGGTTGCTCCTGGTCCTCCTTCACGTGGGTCTCTAGGAGGGCATCCCGGTTTTGATTTCTCGCCCTTTTCTGGGTTTGCGGACGATGGTTTTGGGATAGCCGCGGTTTTCTAGTTTGGTTGCTAGTTCGGCTGATTGTGCTTTATAGTCATTCACGTTGGTACAGTTTCTCCGGATGCGTAGAAACTGTCCGAAAGGTAGGTTTTCCTTTAGGGGGCGGGGATGGAAGCTCGTGAAGTGGAGCAGAGCGTTCCTCGCAGTTGGTTTGTAGTAAGTCGTTGTGGTTAGAGTTCCATCTTTTGCTCTGATGTCTAGGTCCAAAAAGGGCAGTACTTCGTTGCTTGCGGTGTTAGTGAACTTCAAGTATTGATCCCTGGTGTTGAGCCAAATCATGAATCTGTCCAGTTCAGTCTGTGAGCCTTGCCAGATGACCAGGATATCATCAATGTATCTGTGCCATTTCAGGATGTGGTGGTTGAATGGGTTATTGACCGTAGCAATGTGGGAGCATTCAAAATGGTGTACATATAATCCTGCCACGCTGGGGGCAAAAACGCTGCCCATGGACGTACCATTTGTTTGCAAGTAGAAGTTGCCTTCATACTCAAAAAAGTTTTGTTTGAGGGCCAGGGTGGCACATGCCAGTATGAAGTCCCTGGGGGTGTGGTAGGGCCAGGGTGATGCCATTAGGACATCATGGAGCACTTTTAAAGTGGCGTCCTGGGGCAGGCTGGTGTATAGGCTCTCCACGTCTAACCCCACCAGGAGTTGGGTGTCGGGGTCGAAGTCCATCTTGTCTATGACTTGTAACAGGTGTTTGGTGTCCTTTATATACGTTGGAGTGCGTTGCACCAAGGGATTGAGGAAGAAATCACAGTATCGTGACAATGGTTCCAAAAGGGAGTTTATGCCTGACACGATGGGTCTGCCAGGGGGTGGAAGTTTGCCCTTATGTACCTTAGGTACTGTGTAGAAGTACGGTGTCTTCGTGTGTTCGGGACACAGGTATTCGGCTTCCTGTGTGGAAATGTGTTCCGCATCTGCTGCCCTTTTGAACAGATTGTGGATACTTGTCCGTAATTTATTGAATGGGTCCTGTTCCAACCTGCGATAATTCCTATTATCGCTTAGAAGTCTCCGGCATTCGTTGTCATAATCCGTCTTGTCCTGTAAGACAATGCCTCCCCCTTTGTCTGCTGGTTTAATGACCAGTGTGGGGTTGTTCTGTAGGCGCTGTATTGTTTGTCTGTCATTCCAGGATAAGTTGTTGAAGTGGTTGGTTGGGTTCAGATGCTCAATGTCGTGGTACACTGCTTGTTCAAAGGTTGTGATTTCAGGGGGAATGGTGGAAGGAGGAGGGACAAATGTGGATTTGGTTCTGAGGCCGGTGATGTTCGGGTTTTCTTGAGGTTGTTCGTTCTCAGGGTTTGGTTTTTCGAAGAAAGACTTCAATTTAAGCTTTCTAAAGAACTGTGCCAGTTCAACATGTAGTTGGAATTTGTCGAGTCTGGTGGTCCGCACAAAAGACAGTCCCTTCTCTAGGACTGATTGTTCTGTTTGAGATAACGGGGTGCTGGATAGATTAAATACCAGCGATGGTTGGTTGGTATGGCTTAGGTTTTGCTCGTTCCTGGGGTTGCTTCCTTCGCCTTCTGCCCCAGGACGCCACTTTAAAAGTGCTCCATGATGTCCTAATGGCATCACCCTGGCCCTACCACACCCCCAGAGACTTCATACTGGCATGTGCCACCCTGGCCCTCAAACAAAACTTTTTTGAGTATGAAGGCAACTTTTACTTGCAAACAAATGGTACGTCCATGGGCAGCGTTTTTGCCCCCAGCGTGGCAGGATTATATGTACACCATTTTGAATGCTCCCACATTGCTACTGTCAATAACCCATTCAACCACCACATCCTGAAATGGCACAGATACATTGATGATATCCTGGTCATCTGGCAAGGCTCACAGACTGAACTGGACAGATTCATGATTTGGCTCAACACCAGGGATCAATACTTGAAGTTCACTAACACCGCAAGCAACGAAGTACTGCCCTTTTTGGACCTAGACATCAGAGCAAAAGATGGAACTCTAACCACAACGACTTACTACAAACCAACTGCGAGGAACGCTCTGCTCCACTTCACGAGCTTCCATCCCCGCCCCCTAAAGGAAAACCTACCTTTCGGACAGTTTCTACGCATCCGGAGAAACTGTACCAACGTGAATGACTATAAAGCACAATCAGCCGAACTAGCAACCAAACTAGAAAACCGCGGCTATCCCAAAACCATCGTCCGCAAAACCCAGAAAAGGGCGAGAAATCAAAACCGGGATGCCCTCCTAGAGACCCACGTGAAGGAGGACCAGGAGCAACCAATCACTTGCGTCACTACCTACAATACGGCATCAAATGCAGTGACCAAAATCATAAAAAAACATTGGAGGATCATCAACTCAGGACAAAGGAATTGGGACACTCCAAGATTTGCCTATAAAAGGAACAAAAACCTCAAGGACCAACTGGTGAGCACTCGACCAAGACCACCACCTAAACAACCTACGCACACCATTCTGAACGCTTGGGGACTGCCCAAAGTTATTGGACATTACCCCTGCAACGACTGCAGTGTGTGTCACCTGAACACACACACCAAAACACTGAACCTTGAGCCCAACAAAACATGGACACAGCAAAATCACACTATCTGTATCTCACGCAATGTAATATACCTTCTGACGTGCACGTGTGGCCTCCGCTACGTGGGGATGACCACACGGAAGATCAAAACCAGAATCACTGAGCATCGAAGCACCATAAGATGCAAGAAAAGCGTGAGCAAACTGACAAACCATTTCATCACTCTCTGCCACACACCCAATGACTTCAATTGGACAGTAATTGAGCAAATCCCTGAGAGCATTGTTGAGAACGACAAAAAACTCCTGGGCAAAGAACAAAGATGGATATATCGTCTTTCAACAGCCACCAATGGGCTCAACGATGCCATTCCCTGGAACTCCTTGTCATACACGTAATATATACGTGACCCTTAGACTGTGTCCCTGCGTTTGACTATAACGGAGTATGAATCCAATGTCCTTATACTAATACTAACTATATACCTCCACCCATGTCTTTGACTTCATGCAACTTATGTCTTTGACTTCATAAACTCTAGCCAGATAACACCCCCAACTTTATGCCATCTATATATGATGGGCTCCCCATCATATGTGCAAGAAACAGCATTTTTCGCACTATCTCGCTCGCGCATGCGCGAGTGTTTAGCGCACACGCGCTCCCCCAGGCGCGCATGCGCAGAAACAGCTCTCTCCCGCGCATGCGCGGTAAGGCGCATTGCAACGCACATGCGCGAAGCTACACCGCTGCAATCCCTAGCGCTCGCGAGCGCGATGACTCGACAGATCGAGTCTCTCTACCCTTTCTCCACCATGCAGGTGATCTCAATTGGGCAATTAACCAACAGTATAAAAACCTCCACCACCAGGGCCATTCCTAAACCGGTTCTGCGAAGGAGGCACTACAGGTCCACAGCAGGCTCTGACCAAGAATTCTGTGAGTACTATGACCGTCCAAGATCACTGGTAAGCGTTTCTCTCCCACAGGTCTCTCTCTCTCTCTCCTTAACCAAGTGGCAAAACTATTGTTTTTATCCTACAGGGTCAACCCTTGCCACTTCTCAAACCTTGAAGTAGCACTATTGAAAAACTAGCGTAAGACTGAATTCTTATGTTCTTATTTTGTACCACCATGCACTAACTATGTACATTCCGTGTTTTAGCCACCCCACCTCCGAAATCCAGTGCGAACCCCACTCTAATGGTACCACCAATACCATTACACCATAGCCGCTTATAGCCAGCACCCAAACCGCTATAAAGTCGGCAACCAACTGTATATAACATTATACAGTCAAGTGACTCTATCTTCTCCCTGTATGTTTTTGTCCATGTCCTATATGTTATTTGTACAGGTGTTTTCTTTGAGATGGGAATCCCCCACTCACACATAGAAAAACACTTTAGGGCGTGTATACACATAGTCTGAAATATACACCCACTAGTTCTTAACCACACACACCTTTTTATCCGTCCTGAAGAAAGCCAGCTTATTCATAAGGCACTGGCTGAAACATGTTGACACATTTCAGGATGTGGGAAGTCGTAACTCGCCTCTAACATCCAACAGCCTTATTTTTAACCGCTGACGGTGACCCAGCTATTAAAGTGTAATTTGCCTCCGGGCACTGGAATCCCCGCCAAGCCGTTTTAAACTCACCAATCATCACAATCTTCACCGCACACACAGCGACATACCTGCTCCGCTGTAATCAGGCGTCGAAGCACACCCGGGACACGCTAGGTGTCACTGGGTGGGCCCGATGATGAAGCATGCCACCAACTAGGTTGGTGGGTGAGGGCTTCATGAGCACACCTACCAGGTGCCACCAACCCGCGACGAAACATACTTGAGTCCTTGAAAAATTAAATTTTTTGTTTTTCCTTGTCTAACTTAGCTAGTCTCATTTTGATTTACAACATCCAAGAATCTTCCCACACGTTTTGCTATGTTATTTGTTTTAAAAAGCGCAACAAATACCCCAAAGGGTTACCAGATATCAAACCAAAAGATTCCCAGCAAATACATGGCTACAGGCAGAGCTTGGAGCAGTGAAAGGGTGTTGTCATAACAAGTACCCATATTCACAAAAGAGGCATACTGCAAACTATTCAACGGCGAACAGCCGCGTTTTTAGAGTTTTCCTGAATTGAAGTAGAGAGGGGATTTTCCACAGATGAACAGAAAGCTCATTCCACAGTTAGTTGTGCAACTGGAGAAAGCCTCAACTCCTGTGTGGCATTGAGTGACCCTCAGTAGAACCAGCAGATGTGCGACAGAGGAGCACAGCAGACGAAAGGGAGTGTACCTCTTGAATGTATTAGTCAGGTAGACCGGGCCTGTTCCATAAGCTAATTTCTATACAAGGCAGAGTGAATTTCAACTTGCTTTTTTTTTTTTGACACTGTTTTTATTAAAACAAACAGAAATTGGCAGTACATACAGACATTTATCAAATGTGCTATTTGCTCGTGTAGGTTGTGCTCATTTTGAAGATCAAACTGCGCTGAACATAATATAGACGTTGTTAGACCTGTCAGCCCTAGGGTGGTCTTTCCCTGTGATTTTTTGCCCTTGCCTCATTTTTCCCACCTACTTTTTGTTGGCCCTTAGGTCTTCGGGAACCTTTTCATAGCTAATCTGTGTTAGGGTGCAGGTGCTCTCTACTTCCAACATGGCTGCCACTGGCCCCTGCTACAGCAGCGTGGTCTTTTTAGTGTAGCACCCTAGCTGCCAGGAGCAGGCTGGATCCCCATACAATGTTGCAATGCCAGCCACCCCTCCCCTGTCCATAGGTAGAGTGGGGAAGCTCCTGGAACCTTCCAGAAGGAAGGCGGACCTGATTTTTACCGCCTTAGAGAGTGGTCACCTGACCTGGGCATGTATAAGCAAGGGAGGGAACTTTTTCTAGTCAGTTGGGGGCATCACTGACCTGGGGAACCCACGCAGGAGTTTTAGGCGGGAGGGCCTAGTTAGGAACCTATGCTACTGGGAGTGACAGTATTTAGGTGCTGCCTCTTAAGCTGGGTGAGGTGTTCTAAGCTAGCCTCCTGATCTGGCCCAGTGGTAGGGAACCCCAGGGTCCATCTGCAGTGACTTAGGGAAAGCTGTTATTCTTTTAAAGCGCGCATTACTGCTAGCGTGTGCTTAGGCGCGCAGCGCGGCAACTTTTAAAAACAAAATTTCTTTGTTTTTACATTTTGTGTAAAATTATAAATTGCACCTCTGTATTTTAACCCCCATCAGTCCGCCCACATACTTGCAGTTAAAAAGTGCCCCCACCGCTTTTAGAGCGGATTACTGTGTTTATTGAGTGCTGCTCGTTTATTGAGACGCCCGGCTGCCATCTTGGGACTGCTATTGGACACAGTGGGCCACTTGTCAGAGCGCTCTAGTGCTCTGTGGGACATCAGGTGAGCCTGTATTTAAGGCGAGCACCTAGTGTGGCTCGACCTTAGGGAAAGCTGTTATTCTTTTAAAGCGCGCATTACTGCTAGCGTGTGCTTAGGCGCGCAGCGCGGCAACTTTTAAAAACAAAATTTCTTCGTTTTTACATTTTGTGTAAAATTATAAATTGCACCTCTGTATTTTAACCCCCATCAGTCCGCCCACATACTTGCAGTTAAAAAGTGCCCCCACCGCTTTTAGAGCGGATTACTGTGTTTATTGAGTGCTGCTCGTTTATTGAGACGCCCGGCCGCCATCTTGGGACTGCTATTGGACACAGTGGGCCACTTGTCAGAGCGCTCTAGTGCTCTGTGGGACATCAGGTGAGCCTGTATTTAGAGCTCACACCCTCCCGCGCAGCGGTGACGCGCAGCGGAAGCGCCTGACTCTCGCCTGAGTCAAGCCAGAGTCTGCCCGTCTGCGCTAAGGAGGCGCGAGAGGCGGGAGACTCTGAGCCCCCTGCGGTCGTTACGTTACGCAAATGTCTGATTCAGGTATGTCACGGGACTACCTATTATCGTTTCAAAATCCTCAGGCCCTGTGTCAGGGCTCTTTAGTTCCGTCAGACTGGTATGGTCCTGCTAGCTGTGCCCATTGCCATCAGACCCTGAGTCCTTCGCTACCAACCCAGACACCTATAGACACTATATTACTTCGGGGCGGATTAATTAATGCACGCTCCTTAGTAAAAAACGCCCAAAATGTCTATGACTTAATTACTGAATTTCAGCTGGATTGCCTCTTCATTACAGAGACTTGGCTGAAGCCATGGTGTAACCCTGCTTTAGCCATAGCCCTCCCCCCAGACTATCTTATCCAGTGGTTGGATAGATATGAACAACGGGGAGGGGGTCTGGCAATTATTTACCGGAACACCTTTAGATGCTCCATAGAGCAACTGACGGAAATAAAGGAAGCAGAAGCATTGGCTTTTTCTATGACAATTCATAGCTCCCTTGTGTTTTCCGGTGCTCTTATTTATCGCCCCCCAGGCCCTTCCACTAAATTCTTGGACTCCGTTGGTGGTGTGTTAAGTGATCTGACTCTTAGGTTTTCTAACTTTTCGGTGTTGGGTGATCTCAATTTGCATCTTGAGTCCCCAAATGACCCTGGAGTCAGTTGTTTCCTCGACACAATTGAAGTGTTGGGTCTTACCCTTGTGAATCAGGAACCCACTCACCAAGCAGGGCATCTACTTGATTGTATCTGTTCCAACTTTTCTAGTCTGACAATCAAGTCCCCTCGACCACTGCTATGGACAGATCATTTTTTTATTCCTCTGTATATAGTTGGAGCGCGGAAACCCATTATCAATCTTTCAAATTGTATTGATAAATCTTACACCAAACATACTCCAGATTGGAAGGTATTGACCAGCAGACCTGATATTGTTGATGAATTTAGGAATAGGCTACCAGCCTTTGTTGACTGTACTACGTCGGACTATCAGAAGTTTCGTGATTGGATTACTGGAGTGGGTACGTTACTCAAACCACCCAGAAACGTGAACCTTAACAGGATGACAAAGAAAAATGCTCTTTGGTTCTCACCAATGCTCAAGCTTGAACTGGGCAAGGTGAAAACATTAGAACGAAGATGGCGTCGTAACTACGACACCGCTGCTCGTGCTACTTATCTAGCAGCGAGACGGAAATATCACGCAGAGATAAAATTAGCAAAAAAAACACACTACTTACAGGCTATCTCTTCTGCTGGCCAGGAACAAAAAGCAATCTTTAAGATTGTCAAGGATTTTATGCATCCTTCAGCTCTGTCGCAAGAGATCCCTCCATCGCAAGATCTCTGTGATGCGATATCTGATTACTTTGACAATAAAATCCTGACCATCACAAAGACTTTTCCGTCTGTAACCACCACAACAATAATTTCTGACGAGACAGTGAAGACAACTTCCCCTCTCCACTTTGATGAGTTTGTCCCAGTACCCCTGGAAGAATCTGCGAAAGCCATTCTGGCCAGCAAATCAGGTTCTCCGTTTGATCCCTGTTCCCCTCCGGTGTTGCATCTTCTAATAGAGATGGTTAATCCTATGATTAACAATATGATTAACTCCTCACTAGCAACTGCAAGCATCCCTAATGATTGGAAATTGGCAGCTGTGAAGCCACTTCAAAAGAAGGCCATCGCTGATCCTACTACCCTCTCCAACCTACGCCCGATTTCCTTGCTACCCATTCTTTCTAAACTGACTGAAAAGTTTGTCAACAGCCAACTGACTAACTTTCTGGAGAAGAATAACGTACTCCACCCCAACCAGTCAGGATTTCGGTCAGAACATTCCACCGAATCAGCCCTATTATTCACCGCTGAAACCTTAAGGGCTGCAATGGATCAAGGAAAGCAGGCCGTCCTCATCCTACTTGACCTGTCGGCAGCCTTTGATACCGTGTCCCATAACATCTTAATGAACCGGCTGGCTGCCGCAGGAGTAGGAGGACAGGTGTTGGCTTGGTGTAGAAATTTCCTTACCAACAGGCGCCAAATAACTGTGTTAGGCCCATATCAATCTGAGGCTAAAAACGTCAGCTCAGGAGTGCCACAGGGCTCTAGTTTGAGCCCTGTTCTTTTCAACCTTTACATGGCACCTCTGATGAGTCTGATCGCGTCATTCAAGATCAGCTCGATCTCTTACGCTGACGATACTCAGTTGATTTTGGTGTTGGATAGGGAACGACCAGGTGCCGAAGAGAATCTTAGGGACTGTCTTGCAGCAATTTTCAAGTGGATGAATAACAACCATTTGAAGTGCAACGCCGGAAAAACGGAAATTCTACCAATGGGTAATCTCAACCTTTTTTCCCCTACAGCATGCTGGCCACTAGATGCTGAAGTGCCACCCAACACAATTGCATCCGCCCGTAATTTGGGAGTTAAATTTGATGACCATCTATCTTTTAAACCCCAGGCTGTAGCTGTAGCAGGCATGTGCTTTCAAATTATTAAAGCACTCAGAAAGTTTTTTGACCTCCTGCCTTTATCTGCGAGAAAAACTGTCGCTGTAGCCTTAATCAATTCCAGGCTAGACTACTGCAATGGACTCTATGTCGGGGCAAACAAAATCGTCCTTCATAAATTGCAGATGGTCCAAAATGCGGCAGCACGTCTCGTATTACGCCTGCCTCGTAGATCGTCAGCCTCAGCAGCCCTGAACACCTTACACTGGCTGCCAATAGGGAAAAGAGTCTTATTCAAACTTCTCTTAATCACCTTTAGGGCTTTCCACCAACGTGGCCCATCCTATCTTCAAAATGGGTTTAAAAGATACCACCCAGCACGCTGTATGAGATCTGCAAACCAGAACCTGCTCACTTTGCCCCGTTTCAAACTCGTCACTAAGGGTGGCAAATCCATCTTTGTACTTGGAACCAAAGCCTGGAACAAACTTCCCCTCTCCCTGCGATCAATTTCGCAAGAAGCCCTTTTTAGGAAGTCACTGAAAACTTGGATTTTCTCTTTGCCTGACGCCTCTTGCAGGACTCTAGTGTAATGTGTGTGCAGAAACTAGGACATTCTTTTCCGTTTCCAACCGGTCCATCTGAGTTGGTGAGCGCCAAGATACTCCTTGGAGTGGAAGCTGCGCGGTATAAATGTCATTTACATTACATTACAGTGACTGAGAAGAAACTCTTCAAGCCTTTAACTCAACCCCCCCCCCCAGAAACTTCAAGTAACCAGCATCCAAGGGCGCAGAACCATCCAAGCGCCAAGAAATCTACTTTCCCTTGATCAGAGACTGCTGGGGTGACCAACCAGGTACTGGACTGTGCTGCCCTGCGCGCTCACTGCCCTCATCTGGGATTCCCTGTCCTGCCTGCCTCCCCTCTGACTGGAATGCTCTGAACTTGTCTTGTCTGCATTCCCTGTTAAATCCCTTGGGAAGCGCTGCAAACTGTTCCCCTCATCAGCGCTTTAAACTGTGCCTTTGAAAAGCGCTGTGAAGTAATTGACTTTGAAAAGCGCTGTGAAGTAATTGACCCTGAAAAGCCCTGTGAAGTAATTGACCCTGTGAAGCGCTGTGAAGTAAGAAGCGCTGCCCGCCGTCACCATGCTGTGTCCTGAAGCGCTAATTGCCAGGCCAACTCACCGCTGCGGCCCGAAGCAGTTCGGGCCCTACTGAGGCGCCTCAAGAGACCCCCCCCCCGGGGATTGCGGCTCCAGTGCCGCGCGTGCCCCGGGACGCTCCCTGCCTTCTGCCGTCATTGCCGACACCACGCTGTGCCCAGAGGCCCAGCGGAGCCAGCCCTGTCATCGTGTCCCCCTCGGCAGCCCCCGTGTGACAGGGGTGGGCCGCTGCACCGAGCTCACCAGGCCGCGCTAGGCCCGAAGTCAACCTCCCCTCATCACGTGACGGGGACGCGAGCCGCGTCATCGGCCGCGCCCCCGCCTGAGCCGCGCAGCGATTGGCTGCCGTCCCCGTGCCTCTGCCTTCACTCGGGGAAGCCCAGGATCGTCGCGGAGGGGGCCGTGGAGCCTGAGAGCCCCCTCCGGTTTGCCCCCACACCACTGATCCGCCTTGCCCCAGCGCCGGTGCCCGCATCTGCCCCTGAGCACCGCGCTGGGCCGAGTGAGGCCTACGGGAGGGCTGGAACCCCTCCCTCTGCCCCAGAACCTTCGCAAGGGCCCTGATCAGGCCAAAGAGCACCAGGTAACCCCCGGGGAGGAGGGCGGTGGGCCAAGTGAGGCCCGAGGTCGCCCCTCCCCTGGGGTGAACTAAGACTGGGCCCCGTTGGCCCCCACCTATTGTGCCTTAAGAATTGAGAGGTTTGGGGATAGACACTTTTCCCCCATATACTGTTCCACCTGCCAGTTTCCAGGGTAAAATGTTTATGTTGACGCCCTATTTACAAGCCTGCTAATGTAATAGGGATGACCTTTTTCCTGTACTGAATTTCTTGCAGGGGTGGGCGTCTGTGGTTCCTGAAGGGATCAAACTGAGACATTTATTGATTCATTCTAATGGTATTCTGATGATCTGATTCTGGGTCGCAAAACGATCTGTATTCACAAGAAGAAAGGCTTGTGGTTGGTTACTACAGGTTTAATGTGTTACTTTAATGTAATGCTATGGTCGCTTCTTGCAGGATCCTCCATGTTTATGAAAGTACCCTCTTAGCCTGCTAAATAGTTTAATGCGACAGGCTGTGTTCATTGGAGTTTTCTGCTGCATTGAGAGTACTTAATGAAATGTTTACCCTTTTACAGGAAATGCATTTTGAAGGTGATTCATGAAATGTCTTAATGAGATGCTTTAATGCAATGCTAATGATTTGCTAATGCTTTATCTGCTCTGACCTAAAGCCTATATAAAAGATCTTGATTTTCAAACACAACCACTGGTGTGGTCTCCATTATTGCGTCCCACTTTGGGTCTCATTGGATGTGTGTGTTAAGTGGCTGCTTTACAGGCAAGCTCCTGGCTGCCTTCCTGCTCGTGCCAAGCTACCCCACCGAGAACTGGTGGTCCCAGTTCTTACATTGTTGGCGAGCGGTGGGATCCAGGACCTGTAGCTACCTAACACCCTCCAGTGGGACAGAGTGCGCTGCAATTAATTGGACACCTATCGTGCTACAAGCAAACCCAATTGCCCACCACTGTCTAGCCTGCAGCGAAGTGTGTTGAACCAGCATTGTTGCCCACGTCCTAGAATTTTTCTTTCAGGTTATCTAGGTCCCCACCTGACAGAATGGAGTTCCAGCTGGCTGACCTTGATAGGTACACGGCAGTGCAGTTAAGGGAGTTTTGTCAGGGGATGGGGGTGCCTGTGGGGACAAGAGCTGTAAAAGAAGAGCTCCGTACCGCCTTAAGGGCATGGGTAAGGGCCCACCCAGAGGAAGAAGAGGATGGGGAACAGGTCACACACGGGGAGGCGGACACTCACGAAGACCCAGGCCTGCTCAACATTGACATGTCAGCCAATATATTGCCAGGAAGACGTTCCAGGGCATGAAGCTGTGTATCTAGGGAGAGTGTGTCACCGCAGGAGTATGAGGACAGGAGGGAGGAGAGGCGATTGAAGTGGAAGCTTGCCAAGTTAGAGCACGAGAGGGAGAGAGAAAGGGAAGATAAGAATCTGGCTTTAGAGAGAGAAAGACTAGCTATGGAAGAAAGGAAGCTGGCGCACGAGCTTCAGCTCAAGGAAATGGAGCTGAGAGCACTGCAGTTGAGTGCGCCAGGAAGCCCGAATGGTGGCAGCATACCCGAGGCTCATCAGGAGCCCAGATTCTGGTTACCTAAGGAGGTGATAGCAAGCTACACCAAGGGGGATGACATTTCCAGGTGGTTGGAGGCGTATGAAGTGGCCTTGACTGCCCATGGGGTGCCTGAGAAACACTGGGGAGGTGGTTTGTACCGGTATATACCTCCTGACGTCAGGGACTCACTCCTGTATTTGGACAAGGCAGACCAGTTTAGGTGTTCCCCCATGAAGGAGGCGCTTATCAAACATTTTGGCCTCAACCCTGAAAGGTATCGCCAGAGGTTTCGTGGCAGCCATAAGCTGTCCACGCAGAATTGGGTGGATTTTTTTGAGTATGCCCGTAAGGCTCTGGATGGTTGGGTGCGTGGCAGCGAGGTGTGTGATTTTGAGGGTCTGTATAACCTTTTTTTGAGAGAGCACCTCTTGGATAAGTGTTTTCTGGAGTTGCGCCAACATCTGGTGGACCGCAAGCTTACTGATCCCCGTGAGCTTGCGGAGGAGGCGGAAACTTGGGTCAGCACCCGGGTGTCACACAAGGGCCCTGGGGGGAGATGGCCCGAAAGGCGGACAGGGCGCCCCTCAGAAGAAAGAGGGTGGAGATAAAAGACCGGAGTTCTCACGAGGCCCACAAACTAGACAGTTTGGGAAAGGAGTAGGTACCCCACCTCAGAACCGTTCCCCAAAACCCACTTACCCTGACAAAAGTCAGCAGCCAAAAGTGGTCCGGTGCTATGAGTGCTTAGAGGTCGGACACTACAAGGGAGACCCCCAGTGTCGCAAATGACCCCCAGCCCCCATTGGTGGCAAGAGTCCCGGTGTGGCTAGCATAGCGCTTGGGTTGGAGCTGCCCCTAGATAGGGAAGGGGAGTGGACAGGCCTGACCCTGGTTTCACTCGGGGATAAGGAGATGGTCCCAGTGACTCCCTTACCATCGAATACTGCTAAGTACCAGCAGAGGGTGAAGGTCAATGGGGAGGAGGTGGACGCTCTGAGGGACACAGGAGCCAGCATGACCACCGTAGTGAGGCGGCTGGTGTCCCCTGAGCAGGTTGTTCCTGATGTGTACCATCCGACCGTGTTGGCTGATGGCAGTATGTGCTACTATACGGTGGCTCAAGTTCCCTTTGAGTGGGGAGGAGTGTCAGGCCCGTTGAGAGTTGCGATCAGCCCTGCCCTGCCTGTGGACTGTCTGCTCGGTAATGACCTCGAACATACCGCCTGGAAGGAAGTGGAGTTTAAGGCCCACACTGAGATGCTGGGGTTAGCAGGGTGGACTTGCGTAGTCACGCGGTCCATGGCTGCCCGGCAAGAAACTCAACCAGGGTTGGAGCCTGTGACAACGGCCAGACCCAATGCCGGTCCAGAGGAGAGTGTTGTGGATGACACACCCCTTGTGATGGATGGGGAGCCCGCGGAGGTAACCCTGGAGTCCGTGGAGGTGGATGTCGTTCCCGTGGGGGACTTGCCGATCCTTGCCGAGTGGCAGTGGAAGGAGGTCCTACCCGGGAGGAATTCTGTCGGGCGCAGAAGGAGTGTCCCACGCTTGAAGGCATGCAGCGACAGGCCGAAGCCCAAGCGTCGAACAAGGAGACCGGCAGCTATCACGTGAAGGATGGCCTCCTGTACAGTGAGCCAAGGGTTCCGGTGCCTGGGTCCTCGAGGGCCTTAGTGGTCCCCCAGTGTTACCGGGCCTTTTTGATGGAACTGGCGCATGAGATACCTCTAGCCGGACACCTGGGCCAGGACAAGACCTTTGCGAGGCTTGTCCCACACTTTTATTGGCCTAGGATGAGAGTTGCCTCTGACACCTATTTCAAGACCTGCAAGACTTGCCGGGCCAGTGGCAAGACTGGGACCAAAGTGAAGGCCCCATTGGAACCACTCCCGGTGGTCGGGACCCCTTTCGAGCGGGTCGGCATTGACATCGTTGGGCCGTTGGACCCTCCGACCTCTGCGGGACATCGGTTCATCTTGGTATTGGTGGACCACGCCACTCGGTACCCGGAGGCCATCCCTCTGAGGACCGTTACTGCACCTGTAGTGGTGCGGGCCCTGATGGGGATATTCACCCGAGTGGGATTCCCCAAGGTCGTGGTGTCGGACAGGGGCACAAATTTCATGTCGGTCTACATGCAGGCCATGTGGAAGGAGTGCGGAGTGACCTATCGGTTCTCCACTCCTTACCACCCCCAGACTAACGGGCTCGTAGAGCGCTTCAACAAGACCTTGAAGGGGATGATCCGGAGCCTGCCAGAAGACTTGAGGCGGAAATAGGACATCCTCCTTCCTTGCTTGCTGTTCTCGTACCGCGAGGTACCCCAGAAGGGAGTCGGGTTCAGCCCCTTTGAATTGCTCTATGGCCATCCCGTTAGGGGACCCCTCAGCCTGGTCAAAGAGGGGTGGGAGAAGACTTCGAAGAAGCTTCCCCGTGATGTTGTCAGCTACATGCTGGCATTCCGCAGCCAGATGGCCAAGCTGTGGAAGGAAGCCTCAGACAACTTAGAGGCTAGCCAAGCCGTCATGAAGGAGTGGTATGACCGCAACGCTCGGACGGTAGAGTTGGACGCTGGACAGAAGGTGTGGGTCATGGAGCCTGGGGAGCTTAGTGCCCTCCAGGACTGGTGGACTGGTCCGTACGAGATTGTGGAGCGTCGAAGCCAGACCACCTACGTCGTGGACTTGAAGACCCCCCGACAGCCCCACCGGATGCTCCGCGTCAACCGCCTGAAGCCTCATCATGAGCGATCAGACCTTGCTCTCCTCATGGTGACGGATGGGAGCGAGGAGGAGGAAAGTGAGCCTCTTCCTGACCTTCTAGCGGCTCAGGAGAAGGATGGTTCAGTGGAGGGAGTTGTCCTCTCCCCATCCTTGACCCCAGAACAACAGAGGGACTGCTGCCAGGTATTGGCGCAGCACGCCTCATTGTTCTCCCTCACGCCTGGAATTACACATCTGTGTACCCATGATGTGGACACAGGGGACAGTCCGCCAGTAAAAACCAAGTCTTAACAGCTGTCCGATAAAGTAAAGACCAGCATCCAGGGTGAGGTGACCAAGATGCTGGAGCTGGGTGTGATCGAACCCTCCAGCAGCCCGTCCGGTTGTGCTGGTGCCGAAAGCGGCTCCACCGGGCACCACACCAGAACTTCGGTTCTGTGTGGACTATCGGGGATTGAATTCTGTCACCAAGACAGATGCTCACCCGATACCATGGGCAGACGAGCTGATTGACCGGCTGTGAGCAGCCAAGTACCTCAGCACCATCGACTTGACATCAGGGTACTGGCAGATTGCCATGGCTGATGGAGCGAAGGAGAAGACAGCGTTCTCCACCCCCGAGGGCCACTTCCAATTTCGAGTGATGCCCTTCGGGCTCAAGAATGCTCAGGCCACCTTCCAGCGGTTGGTGAATCAGGTGCTATCTGGCCTGGAGTCCTTCTCAGCGGCGTACCTGGATGACATAGATGTCATCAGTAGCACCTGGGAGGACCATCTGCAGCATCTCCAGGAGGTGCTGCCGGCGTTACAACGTGCTGGCTTGACCATCAAGGCTAGCAAGTGCCAGATTGGACAGGGCTCTGTCGTGTACCTGGGACACTTGGTGGGCGGAGGTAAGGTGCAACCCCTCCAGGCCAAAATTGAGACCATCATAGCCTGGGAGCCCCCCAAAACTCAGACTGAGGTCCGAGCTTTCCTCGGCCTCACTGGCTATTACCGCAGATTCGTCAAGGGGTATGGTACCATCGTGGCCCCCTTGACCGAGTTGATGTCCAAAAAGCAGCCACGTCAGGTCATCTGGACGGCTGCTTGCCAGGAGGCATTTGAAACACTGAAGCGCGCGATGTGCACCGCTCCGGTGCTGGCCACTCCGGACTTCCAAAAAGAATTCATCGTGCAGACAGATGCCTCAAAGCATGGCGTAGGCGCCGTGCTGTCGCAACTCAATGATGATGGCCAAGACCAACCTGTGGCCTTCATCTCCCGAAGACTCCTCCCTCGGGAACAGCGATGGAGTACCATCGAGCGAGAAGCCTTCGCTGTGGTCTGGGCTTTGAAGAAGTTGAGGCCATACCTCTTTGCCTCTCACTTCCTAGTTCAAACCGACCACCGACCCCTTCGCTGGCTCATGCAGATGAGAGGCGAAAACCCAAAGTTGCTAAGGTGGTCCATTTCCCTACAGGGGATGGACTTTAGGGTGGAACATCGGCCCGGAGCTGACCAAAATATGCTGACGGTCTCTCCCGGTTTTTCCGCCTTAGTGACAAGAACTCCCTAGAGGTTGGATAGCTCTCCCCACTTTCAGCTGGGGGGGGACGCATGTTGGACCTGTCAGCCCTAGGGTGGTCTTTCCCTGTGATTTTTTGCCCTTGCCTCATTTTTCCCACCTACTTTTTGTTGGCCCTTAGGTCTTCGGGCACCTTTTCATAGCTAATCTGTGTTAGGGTGCAGGTGCTCTCTACTTCCAACATGGCTGCCACTGGCCCCTGCTACAGCAGCGTGGTCTTTTTAGTGTAGCACCCTAGCTGCCAGGAGCAGGCTGGATCCCCATACAATGTTGCAATGCCAGCCACCCCTCCCCTGTCCATAGGTAGAGTGGGGAAGCTCCTGGAACCTTCCAGAAGGAAGGCGGACCTGATTTGTGCCGCCTTAGAGAGTGGTCACCTGACCTGGGCATATATAAGCAAGGGAGGGAACTTTTTCTAGTCAGTTGGGGCATCACTGACCTGGGGAACCCACGCAGGAGTTTTAGGCGGGAGGGCCTAGTTAGGAACCTATGCTACTGGGAGTGACAGGATTTAGGTGCTGCCTCCTAAGCTGGGTGAGGTGTCCTAAGCTAGCCCCCTGATCTGGCCCAGTGGTAGGGAACCCCAGGGTCCATCTGCAGTGACTGAGAAGAAACTCTTCAAGCCTTTAACTCAACCCCCCCTCAGCAACTTCAAGTAACCAGCATCCAAGGGCTCAGAACCATCCAAGCGCCAAGAAATGTACTTTTCCTTGATCAGAGACTGCTGGGGTGACCAACCAGGTACTGGACTGTGCTGCCCTGTGCGCTCACTGCCCTCATCTGGGATTCCCTGTCCTGCCTGCCTCCCCTCTGACTGGAATGCTCTGAACTTGTCTTGCCTGCATTCCCTGTTAAATCCCTTGGGAAGCGCTGCAATCTGTTCCCCTCATCAACTGTGCCTTTGAAAAGCGCTGTGAAGTAATTGACTTTGAAAAGCGCTGTGAAGTAATTGACCCTGAAAAGCGCTGTGAAGTAATTGACCCTGTGAAGCGCTGTGAAGTAAGAAGCGCTGCCCGCCGTCACCGTGCTGTGTCCTGAAGCGCTAATTGCCAGGCCAACTCACCGATGCGGCCCGGAGCAGTTCGCGCCCTACTGAGGCGCCTCAAGAGAAGACCCCCCCGGGGTCCAGTGCCGCGCGTGCCACATCCCCGGAACGCTCCCTGCCTTCTGCCATCATTGCCGACACCACGCTGTGCCCAGAGCCCCAGCGGAGCCAGCGCCGTCATCGTGTCCCCCTCGGCAGCCCCCGTGTGACAGGGGTGGGCCGCCGCACCGAACTCACCAGGCCGCGCAAGGCCCGAAGTCAGCCTCCCCCCATCACGTGACGGGAGACGCGAGCCGCGTCATCGGCCGCGCCCCTGCCTGAGCCGTGCAGCGATTGGCTGCCGTCCCCGTGCCTCTGCCTTCACTCGGGGAAGCCCAGGATCGTCGCGGAGGGGGGCGTGGAGCCTGAGAGCCCCCTCCGGTTTGCCCCCACACCACGGATCCGCCTTGCCCCAGCGCCGGTGCCCGCATCTGCCCCTGAGCACCGCGCTGGGCCGAGTGAGGCCTACGGGAGGGCTGGAACCCCTCCCTCTGCCCCAGAACCATCGCAAGGGCCCTGATCAGGCCGAAGAGCGCCAGGTAACCCCCGGGGAGGAGGGCGGTAGGCCAAGTGAGGCCCGAGGTCGCCCCTCCCTCGGGATGAACTAAGACTGGGCCCCGTTGGCCCCCACCTATTGTGCCTTAAGAACTGTGAGGTTTGGGGATAGACACTTTTCCCCCATATACTGTTCCACCTGCCAGTTTCCAGGGTAAAATGTTTATGTTGACGCCCTATTTACAAGCCTGCTAATGTAATGGGGATTACCTTTTTCCTGTACTGAATTTCTTGCAGGGGTGGGCATCTGTAGTTCCTGAAGGGATCGAACTGCGACATTTATTGATTCATTCTAATGGTATTCTGATGATCTGATTCTGGGTCGCAAAACGATCTGTATTCACAAGAAGAATACTTGTGGTTGGTTACTACAGGTTTAATGTGTTACTTTAATGTAATGCTATGGTCGCTTCTTGCAGGATCCTCCAGGTTTATGAAAGTACCCTCTTAGCCTGCTAAATAGTTTAATGCGACAGGCTGTGTTCATTGCAGTTTTCTGCTGCATTGAGAGTACTTAATGAAATGTTTACCCTTTTACAGGAAATGCATTTTGAAGGTGATTCATGAAATGTCTTAATGAGATGCTTTAATGCAATGCTAATGATTTGCTAATGCTTTGTCTGCTCTGACCTAAAGCCTATATAAAAGATCTTGATTTTCAAACACAACCACTGGTGTGGTCTCCATTATTGCGTCCCACTTTGGGTCTCATTGGATGTGTGTGTTAAGTGGCTGCTTTACATGCAAGCCCCTGGCTGCCTTCCTGCTCGAGCCAAGCTACCCCACGGAGAACTGGTGGTCCCAGTTCTTACAGACATTAATACTCTTATTGATACCTGTTCTACCTCTATCCTGACTCTTTCCCTACCCTCCCTTTCCTTCTTCGTCCGAACTATCTGCATCAAGTTCCGGCAATGGCTCACAGATATCCCCTCGAAAAGTGTTCCATGCGCCCATATTTTATTCCATTTCCTAGGGCCCCCACTGGCTGCATACAAAGCGCTTTCAGTGACCATTGTCAGGTCCATGTTTCTGCACCATGCTGATAGCGTCGGAACCTCTACTGCCCCCCAATTAAAAGACCCAGTGTAGCCCAGATTTGTCCGTGACGCGAGAGGTCGTTAAGCTCCCACGTGTTTTCAGCAAGCATCTTCTCGGTTCTGGCATGAGTGATAACTTTGTTGTCTGGGAAATGGTGCGTGGCACCTGTCGCCAGTAACTCAATAATACCGGCAGTCCCATAATGTGTGGAAGAAAGTTCCCTCTTCTCCGCAGCCCCTTAGACAGAATAGGTCTGGTGTTCTCTGCAATTTGTGTAAGGTAGTCCTAGTGTAATATATGCGGTGTAGAATTTTAAGTTGTACTAGTCTAAGCCTGGCCGATATTCCTACCTCTTTGGGTGAAGCCAGGGCCTCTTGCCATTCCTGATCGTCCATTTCTCCTATCTCCGCTGCCCATTTTTCTCTCAATACACTTGTTGGGATCTGGTAGGTTATTAATCAGTTTCCTATATGTAAATGATGTGGCACTTTTGTCCATGTAGTCTGTAAGCAAGCGGTCTTCTAGTGGGGATGCCTCCGGGATCTCGGTGTCTGTCGGGATTGCTGTTATTAATGCGTGCCGTATTTGCATGTACCTAAATTTCTCATTTGGGCCCAGATTATATTGGTGTTGGAGCTGGGCAAATGGTATCACTGTTCCCTTATCCCATAAATCTCCCACTGTGGAGATGCCTATGTTGTACCATTGTGTAAAAAGTGCTGGTATCGGCCCCTTGAGAATGAAGATAATCGATTTAGACCAGTTTATTGTGTATCCTGACAGTCTACCGTGGGTGTTACAAACAATAAGAAGTTCTGGTATGCCGCTCTCTGGGTCTGTAAGATATACTAGCATGTCATCCGCGTAGAGTGAGAGACGGTCTTCCCACCCCTCCCGCCAGCTAATCCCCTTCAGCAGCGGGGTCGCTCTTATCATTGTTGCAAGGGGTTCTAGCACTAGTGCAAACAACAACGGTGACAGGGGGCATCCTTGGCGTGTTCCCCATGCTAGTGGTATCTCGTGTGATATGTGTCCATTAGCCGTCACTCGGGCCACGGGTTTGGTATATAGGAGTCGTATCCATGCACAAAATTTAGGACTAAAACCCATACGTGTTAGTACTCCAAATAAATATTGCCATTCCACCATATCGAATGCCATTCTCGCATCCAATGACAATATCACCGCCGGTTCTGTTAGCAATGAAGCTCTTGCTAACACCCCTTGCACGCGTCTGAGATTAAGTGCTGTGTTCCGGTGAGGTAGGAACCCGGACTGGTCTGGGTGTATCAACTGCGGGAGATGGGCCATCAATCTGTTTGCTAACAGTTTTGCTAAAATGTTTGCTTCTGCATTCAGTAATGATATCGGGCGGTAAGACGCACACTGTCTGTGGTTTCCCAGGTTTTGGGATTGCCACTATCGTCGCAAGACGCTGGTCCAGTGGAAGTTCGGCCTTCTCCAAACTTTCTTTGTACATCGCCAACAGGGGCGGGCCTATTGTTTCCGGCATTAGCTTAAACCATTCTATAGGTATCCCATTGGGTCCTAGAGCTTTTCCCGATTGCACCGCATTAATTGCAGTTTGTAATTCTTCAAGAGTTAATTCTGCCTCTAACGCCACAGATGCCTCTGGTGTCAGAATTGGCATCTCGATATGTCTCAGGGAGTCCCGTATCTCCGTCTCTGTCAGCGTTCCAGCTGGGATATATACCTCCCTGAAGTGGTCTGCTAATGTGTGTACTATCTCTTCCAGATGCGATTGTAGCGTTCCCTCCTGCGATCGCAGCTGCTGTATTCCCTTTGTGCCATCTCCCTTTCTATCTAGCCATGCTAGCATCCTGCCAGCTTTGTCTCCTACGTCATATATTTTGTGTTTGACCGTCATGATATTCTCCATGGCCCTCTCTTTGAGGAAGTCTCTATCTCTATACTGCCGTTGCCGGATATTCAGGGCATGTGCCGCGTCTTGGTTTGGATCTAAGGTGTATGCTTTATGCTTTATCCGCCTCTGATAGAGCCAATTCTATTTCTGCCAGTTCCTTTTGCTGTGTCCGTTTGTGTCCGGTGATGGACGCAATTGCTTGCCCCCTAAACACCGCTTTGTAAGCTTCCCATACTATTGCGGCGGAGTCAACCGATGTCGTGTTTTCCTCAAAGTAGTGTTTGGTGGTTTTGCGGAGTTCTTTCTTGATGGCAGGAACCTTAAGGTATCCTGGATAAATGGGGTACAATCGCCAGCGTGCTTTTTCTTGACATGAGAGTGTCAGTATTATTGGGGAATGATCTGAAATTCCCCTGGGTCTTATGGCTACCTCCTTGATATTCTGGAGCCTGGTGCCCAGCATCAAAAAATAATCTATCCGGGAAAGACTGTTGTGCACCATGGAATGATAAGTGTCTTGACAAGTATTGGGGTGTGTGTGTCTCCAGATATCCACTAGACCCATAGCGTCCATAAACGCCTGGAATCGCGAAGGCCCAGGTGTTTGTAATCGAGTGGGGTATCTGTCTAGAGCTGCGTCTATTGTGGTATTAAAATCCCCCCTATGATAAGGTCCCCCTCTGGCAGCGCGAGTAGGAACTCGCCGAGCGCCGGTAGAGCCACAGAGTGGAGTGCCGGCGGTATGTATACCGACACTATATTCAGGAGTTTGCCCTCCCACTGGCCCTGTACTGCTGCAAACCTACCTTCATCATCCACCTTAGTTTGTAGGACCATGAATGGTGATGTTTTCCTAATCAGTATGCCTGTTCCTCTGAATCCTGAGGAGAATTCGGAGTGTGCCGCCATTTTATACCCCCTTCTATCCAGTGCCCTGCATGCCGCACCCGTGAGATGTGTCTCTTGCAGAAGCACCAGCGTTGGGCCATGGCGCTTCAGCGAGTGCAGTACCAATCCCCTCTTTATCTTATCACCCAGGCCTCTTACGTTCAATGTTAGAATTTTGAGGGGGTTTACCGATGTCGCTTGTGTTGGTACGCCCGGGTCATTAGATATTGAGGCCGGCGCCATAAGTGACAATGTGGCAGCAAGCAGGACCTTAGTCCCCGAGTATCAATTAATGGATCCGCCGGGTAGGCGAGGCCGGTGCATGTGTAAATGTTCGGATACCTTTCGTCATGTGTATGGTAAAACAATGTCCCTAGCGCGTGTCTCGTCGTTTTAACTAAAAGTCTGTCCTTTGAACGCTGCTGTCGTCTATCATCCTTGCCTCTAACAATTGCCATCAAACTATAACAACTAGAAACTTTCCCTTCCCTGGTCCTTCCCACCCTCCCTGCCTCCCTGCTTAGCGGTACTGTAACTACCCGCCACCCCAACTTAGCAGAGTGCTCCTTCCCTCCCAAAAACATAGTACTTGCTTGTCTGGGGGAAAAGATCTGGTGGAAGTCCCAGCCCTTCTCGCCCTCCCAAGGCTTCCTCAGTCCGCTACCCTGGCCGGCCCAGCCGTGGACCTGCTACATGTTTGTGTTATCCGCCGGCAATGTTCCCGGTGGTGCTGGCCTCGTCCATACGTCTATTCCTCCTCCTGACTCGGTGTTTGTTCCGATTCTGAGTGTCTCGATTCTTGTGTTCCTAAGTCTTCCTCTCCCTCTCGACGGTAATGGTGTCTGTTTCCGCGCTTTGGGTTCCCTACAGGTCGCCATCCTTCGATCCATTCCTGCGCCGCTTCTGGTATCTCAAAAAAGATGCCCATCCATCTGCCACCACTCTGAGTTTTGCAGGAAAGAGCATAGAATAGGGTATTTCCTGAGCCCTCAGTATTTTTTTTACCTCTAGGAAACTTCTCCTGCGTCTGGACACCGCTGCCGTGTAGTCTGGGAAGAAAGTTATTGTGGAGTTTTGCACTCGTATGGGTGGAGAAATCCTTGCGGTTTGTAGGATTACATCCCTATCTCTGTAATTAAACAGCTTTGCGAGTACTGGTCTCGGGGGGGGGCCCTGGTTTTGGTCTGCCGCCGGGTACCCTGTGCGCTCTCTCCACTGAGAAGAAGTTGGAGAGTCCCTTGGGTTGTAGTCTAGTTTTCACCAGCTCCTCCACATATAAGTCCATTGCTTGCTTTCCTTCTGTCTCCGGAATGCCAATTATACGTACATTATTCAACATGCTTCTTAACTGGACACCAGTGCAAATGTTTTAGGGCCTCTGAAGAGGACCACAACGAGGAAGCCCCAACATCATCATGGCTGCTACATTCAGAATGCCTTGCAGTTTCCAAAGCAGTCCCTTGTCTAACCCCAAGCAGAAGGAATCTCTGAGTTTTTCGTCGCAGGGCACACCTCCTGCAGGCAGGCTACCTTGGTAAGTTCATTCCCTTCCCTCATGTCTCTCTCAACATACAGAAACTTCTGCTTGGTGTATGTTTTTCTAGGAGGAGATCTGCCTCTAAAACCAAACGGACAGCATGGCGGACAGAGTGCCTGCGTCTTGGTCCTATAAGTCAGGTCCAGGGCCTTTTAACAGCCCTCAACAGTTGGCTATAAGGCTATATTATATTAGTTTAAGTAGTCAATTGTCATGACCTTTAGTCCTGCATTGCTTGAAGAATTATAAATCTTGGCCTTGGTATAGCTTGCCCATGCAATTGCAGTGCTGATGAAGTGCTTTGCAAAATATAACAGTACATAAAAGGACATAAGTGCCTCAAAAAGGCTCTCTTGCTTAACTACATCCAGGCATGTAGTGCATATGATGTGTGCCTCCTGTATGTATGGAAAGGGAATCCCATGCCTCAGCTAAACTGATGAGAACAGAGTAAACGTCCAAATATTATAACTGATGGACTTGCTGAACATAGCTTCTATTTAGGTGTTGGCCTCAAAATAATTCCCTTGTTAAATTTAGGAGGTGAGGACCTCAAAAATCATAAGCCTAGTCAATAAAGAGAACCCTTTAGTTACTTTTGGTTGCTTTCCAAGTTTACCACTTTAATAGGCTTCCTTCAGGACCTAGTGTTATCCAAAGACATCACTTCACAGAGAACGTCATAGCAGCCAAACCCATACCTTGTATTCTTTACAGGGAGAGAATAAGGGTACTGGCAATCTAACACTCCCAGCCTGATGATACTGTTGCAGCGGAATTTGTTCTGGGCTCTAAAATCTTTAAAAAAAACAAATTGTTGTTATTGGTATGTTAGGCAAGATGACAAACAGTAGCATTTCTTAATCAAATATGCATTACAAACACCTCTGTTGGACAGCATTTTGGAAGTTACAACTTATATGACATATCCATGATACACCTCTTCCAGCGTTTTTAAACATGGCACAGTTTTAAAGTGTATTTCGATATCTGCACATTTAAACATCCAATCTAAACAAGACAATGAGTAATAGTCTACAGGTATTTCTGTTTCTTGTGCATCATGAGCAAAGGTTGCCCCGCGTGGCCCATTTCAGTTTAGAGCATCCAGCACTATTATGTGTTTGTGCTAGGTTTCGCCTATGTCTGCAGAGCTCAGCCAGTTCACAAACTGGTCCCATATAGCTCTAGGACATGATCGCACTGGCATTAGCTCCCAGTATTCCGCCAGTTGGGTTCTGCACACATCCCAAACTGATTCCATCACCTTTGGGGGGTGAGCAGCTCCCCAATGAAGGGCCACCTGCCTTTTAGGCATCAATAGTAGTATGGTCTGCAGTTTCCTCAGCTTCGGTAGTATGTTAGGAATTATTCCCAGCAACGCCACCAGTGGCGTGCAGGGCAAAGTTTGTCCTGTTATGGTTCCAATATATTGTAATGTTTTGGACCAAAAATTTGCTATTGTCCTGCATTACCATGTTATGTGTATGAATGATGCTGGGGAAAAATCTTACACATTTTGTCACTTCTATCTGATACTAAAATCCATCCACAGAGGCATTGGGCCTCTAATGGACCTTGCTTGTCATAGTGAGTGGTGAGGAATCTGGGTGTCAAACTGTTGGCCACCCAATGAGGACAAATAATTGGTAGCCAACTCATAGGTTAGTGATCAAATTTAAATATACTACACTCAGAAACATACTATAAATGTAAAGGATGTCAACAGGAAGACCAAGTCTCCTAAAGAAGTTCAATCTAACTAGAATAATACAAACCCGTAGTTCTGTGGTAGCTATGCAGAACAAGAGCAGAAGAACCTGATGTTCTGAACAAATGCATTAAAAATCAAATTTTAATAAGCACAGTTTCTGTGGGAAGAACATTTAAGACACTTGAAGCGAAAGACTTAGACAAATGTAAATGATTTGGTTATTGTATTAAAGATCCAAAATCAATGCATATTAGTAACATTTTAAGCAGTTCAGTTATGAGTCTTACAGCATGTAGTATACAACTACACATTTGTCAGACTAAATCTATTGTTGAAACAAAGAGTCTTTGATAGGACAGCTAGGTTAAGGTTTCCTACCACCAACAAAGTCAGAAGGACAGTTCAGAAAAGCTCTCTCAGCACAGGCAAAAGGGACTAGTTAGGGTCTGCTAAAGGAAAGTCCATGGTCATGGGCAAGGGGAATGGAGCTATAATCAGGCATGTTCGCTCTGGTCTGCACAACAGACAGCTTCAAATAGTCTAGCAGGTAAGTTCACCAGTAAATAGTGCCAGAATAAGGGAAAGAAAAAAGGTGTTTGATTTTTAGAATGAAGTCCCCCTCTCTAAGGGAAATGGAATGAAAAGCTCCTCCACAACAAGAAGCTGGAAATGAACAACCCCAACTCTTTCTCCAAGGATGTCTCCTTATACTCAAATAGTACATCTGTGACATCAATTTTCACTCCATTATGGTCTCATCGGCATGTGACTATTTTCCACTCACAAGGCGCAAATAGTAAGATTCAGATTCTTTCCCAAGTCCGTCATGAGAAATGACCGTCCATTCTGTCCACACAGGTTAGTTGACAAAAAGACTATTTGTTGCTCTTAGTGTACTGAAGTCAAGCATTTGAGTTCCCATGATTTCACTCACATAGAAGTATCAAGAGAAGTATCGGTTTCTTTAGGAATGTCATGTGATTAGCACAGATAAAGTTACCTTCTGTGAGAAACATAGCAGGAGTTCTTCTCACTAAACTATGAGACAGTGCAGGCCTAAGGTAAAAAGGAAATTTTATGCATTTAAATTCAGCTTCTCTTTATTAGTAAATGAACTCAAATTTAAATTCAGGCATAACGATAAAAAATCAATCAACATATAATGAAATAATTGTAACTTCTGTCCACGGTTATTGCATAGAAATGTTTGGCCTACTACTAACATTTTGAAAGAACATATGTGCAAACTATTCTTAAAAGTCAAAAAAAAATTTGAAATTTTAGGAAACCTAAGACTCTAGTAATGTTGAGCATTTATGCTGAAAGCTTCATTTATGCATCAGAAAACGTGAATTTGTTGCACCGACTTTTCGTTTTCTATTGTGCATTACAATTAAGAAGCTAAAGATGCTAAATTTCATTGTCAATATTTACACAAGTGTGTGTAAGACTAATTTATACATAGATATACTGCTTCATTTTAATAATCTTTGTTCATTTTCATCATAGTATCAATTAATAACCAAATTAAACTCTTCATTTTGAAAGTTTTTCTATTTCTACAAATTTAAGCACGCTTTTGTCAGTTTCAATGTTATTTTTCAAGACATGTGCAAGCTGCACATTAAAAGTTCATTGTCAAAATGCATTTTATCTTGTGTAAAGATTAACCAGCTTTTACGCTGTATCTATGCCAACTACCCAATGGTGGACTCAGTAGGCAGTTTACAGTTCTCAAGTGGAAAGAATCTTTACATAATAGAATATCCTACTTCAAGAGATTCCTGATTGATTACTTATGGGATAATATCATGGTTTAGTGCAAGGTTTTGGAGTCAGGATCCAGGTATATCCAGAAGCAAACTCCACACAGTGGCCTTGCAAATGATGTTAGGGTGAATAGGATCAAGCCAATCTACATCAAACCTATCAAACAATATGCCTGAAGAAACTTGGTGGAAGGACTCAGACAGCTAATGATGCAGAACTCTAGCACACACTCAAATGCCGTTAAAAGTGCAAACAAACACTTATGACTCAGGAAAGAACTTGGCACCATGCTTGTAAGTGTACAAGAAATAACTTTGATCAAGGACTCTCTCAAGTATACTAATCACAGAGGACTAGGTCAATCACAACCTCTTACCAACCCACTAAAATTGCTTAGAGACCAATTGGATCCTATCTGCCAGTGAGACACCAGAATGTACACTCATTACTTCTTTGTAGAGAATACAATCTGGCCAGGCAATTTGTGTGGGTAGCCATTGAGGAGGCCATAACATATAGAATGGATCAAAGATCCCAGATTAATCCTGAAGTAACTAAAAGAAAATGCATGCAGCTTCTTACAAAGAATAAATAAACATACTTGTACAACAGACATTCTTTATCACTTGATAGTTGTGTCTCACCCTTTACTTGCAAGCTTCTTTCTGAGATTTCAAAATAATCTTAAATGAGACCATGCTCTTCTTTAGACGTGTTTAACTGGGTTAGTTCCCTAAGGATATGGGTTGCTGTAAATTCTGTAAATCTTGGAGAGGGAGCATATGCCCATTAGCTACTTTGTGTTGTAGGGAATAATCTGCTGCCACATCTAATTTGTTGTTATAAAGATGTATCCATGTGAGTGCCTGAAGGAGTTTTCTGAGGTTTACCTTTTCACACCCCTAAAGTGTCAATAAAGACAGGGATTGTATTAAAGTATCATATACTGCATTTTTCCCTACCTGTAAAGACCAATTTATGAATGGTGGCAAATTCTTAACCAAGGCCCGATGGCATCATTTTGTACTATTATTATTATTATTATTATTATTATTATTATTAATAGAGATTTGTAGAAGCGCAACTAAACCCGTAGGCGTCAAGGCGCTGGAAGATAGTAAACGGAAAAGCTCAAAAATCACCAAGGGAAGAATTAGAGATAGGCTTCTCGAAATAACCAGGTCTTGAGTGCCTTACGGAACAGGGTATGGGAAGAGATCCCCTTCAGGTCGTTGGGGAGCGTATTCCAGAGTCTGGGCGCAAGGAAGCGAAAGGACCTTCCGCCCATCTGGCCTTGGATATTCGAGGAACAGCCAGCAGGTTTTTACTGGAAGAGCGAAGTGCTCTGCCAGGGGTATAGTAGGCCACCAGAGCGCGAATGGCCTCAGGCCCGGACTCATTGAGGGCACGGTGTATAAGGCAGAAAGCCTTAAAATTAATCCTCGCCTGCATGGGGAGCCAGTGCAGGTTTTTTCTGATGGCCGTGCCCAAGGAGGGTTTGGGGGCACCCACAACAAACCGAGCAGCCGCATTCTGCACGGACTGGAGGCGCTGGACCAGACCATTGCTAATGCCCAAATATAGTGCATTGCAATAGTCCAGTCTGGAAGCAATGAGCGCCATTACTACCTGTTTGCGTGCCTCGGGGGAAAGATAATGAATAATTTTTCTTACAATCCTCAAAGCATTGCAACAGGTGGACACAGTCCTGCTGACCTGCTTGTCTAGCGAGAGAGTACTGTCCAGAATGACCCCAAGATTGCGGGCAAAAAGGGACGGCAAGGGGCAGGCGCCAAGGACAGAAGGCCACCAGTCCATAGACCAGATCTCACTTTTGCCCCCAAAAATGAGGACCTCCGTTTTCTCCGCATTCAACTTGAGGAAGTTCTTAACCATCCATCCGGCGACCGCCTCCATGCAGTTTTTAAAATTACGAGCAGTTATGCTCACAGATTGAGATATGGAGGCCATGATCTGCGTGTCGTCGGCGTAGGAAAGAACTTCTAGCCCAAAGGATCTTATAAGCCTGGCGAGTGGGGCAACGTAGATGTTAAAAGCGTCGGGCTCAACGAGGAGCCCTGAGGGACCCCACACTTCACAGGCTTGATGGATGACATGTACTTGCCTAGCTTAACCTTTTGCTTCCGTTGGTCAAGGAAGGATGTTAGAAGGCTGAGTGCAGAACCCTTGACTCCCAGCTCGCTGAGTCGGCTGACCAGAATGGTAGGGGACAGGGTGTCGAAAGCCGCCGTAAGGTCAAGTAACACCAGTAAGGTGGTCTGACCGGTGTCGACCTTAGACCGGATGCCATTGACAACCACTGTGAGCGCCGACTCAGTGCTGTGAGTCCTACGGGAGCCGTGCTGTGAAGGATCCAGGGAGTTGGTACTGTCAAGGAAGGCACTCAGATGAAGGTTAAGATGGGCCGCCAAGAGTTTAGCAGGGGCAGGGAGAAGGGAAATGGGACGAAAGTTCTTTAATATCCCAGGGTCCAGAGTAGATTTTTTCAATAGAGGCTTGACAGTAGCCAATTTCCAGGAGAGGGGATAAACCCCCTCTGAAATGGCCAGATTCATCACCTCCATCAAAGGGGGCAGAATAGTCTGTCTGCAATCTTTAAGGACCTTTAAGGGGCAATGGTCTAACGGTGACCCGGACTTTAGATTGTCCAACAGCGTACTAAGATGTATAAAAGTAATGGGGGGGAACTGGGAGAGGGAGTGGGAAGGGACAGGAGCATGGGCTTCCGAAATAAGGGTCGGAGGGTTGGAGAGTAGGGAACTGGAATCAAGGATTTCCAGGTCTGTGTAAATATCCAAGATCTTCACATGAAAGAATGTGGAGATCTGGTCACACAGAACCTGGGAGGCTGTTACGGGATCAGGTATATGAATAAGGGAAAGGTTGTCAACTATCTTAAACAGATCCCTAGGAGATTTGAGCGAGGACGTTAATTTGGAGTAGTGGGCCTGTTTTTCTGTCAGCACCGCAGTTTTATAGCCTTTGAGAAGGGCTTTATGTTTGTCCTTCTCTATGGGGTCCAGGTGTGTCCTCCAAAGCCTTTCCTGCCTCCTACATCCTTGTCTGAGTATCCTAAGGGATTCAGAGAACCAGGGGACCGAAGGCCGTTTCCTGGCAGAATAGTGTTGCCGGGCTGGGGCAAGTGAGTCGACAGCCTCCGTCAGGGTATTAGAGAGGTCAAGAGCCGCAGTGTGAACATCCCCGGTGGATCGGGGTTTAAGTGTGGCCAGAAATGGAGTAAGGGTGTCGTTATTAATCTCCCCGAAGTTCCTCCTCGATACCCACTTGGTGTGATCAGACAGAGGGCCGGTAGGGGGAGAGAAGGAGAGATCAAGGGGAACAGCAAAATGGTCCGACCATGACAAGGGAAAGGGGGTACCAGTTTGGAGGCGGGAATCGTTGCTAAATACCCCATCCAGGGTGTGCCCAGCTAAATGGGTGGGACCAGTCACTAACTGCGGCAAACCACAGGAGGATAAGGAGTCCAGCAGCTGGGCCGTGTCAGGGGAGTTGTAATTTTCCAAATGGAAATTAAAGTCCCCTAAGATGGTTAAACTAGGCCTATCAATATAGGGCTCTATGATCTTGAGGAGTTCTAAGCTAAACGCGGCCTAAGACCAGGGGGTCTGTAGATAAGTATTCCGGTGAAGGAGATCGTGGGGGAGGGATTAAGAGTGAAATGCATCGCCTGAAGGCGTTCGAGCGGGGAGGACAGATGGACAGTCCGACATTTTATAGAGCTGTGGTACTGTATCCCCAGGCCTCCTCCCACTCGACCCACTCTGTCCATTCTGGCCAGCGAGTACCCTTCGGGGATAGCATTTAACAGGTCCGGTTCGGCCGAGTCCGTGGCCCATGTTTCGGTAATAAAAGCCCATCAGGGCTTTCTCTGTGAGATGAAATCCCCAAAGGAAATGTTATTTTTAACCAGTGAACGGGAATTAATGAGGAAACCCGCGTGGACAGCAGTAGGCGAAGGAAGTGCCCTGGTGGAGAGAGGGCAGCAATTAGCTGTATCCGAGGCTTTGTGCAGGGTAGCTGTATCATTGCATCCGCAAACAAGGGCGTTTGCAAGTGTTTCAGGAGTGAAGGAGTAATGGCAGGACAGTTTAGAGGGTTTCAGCGCACGCAGGGCAGAAAAGGAATATAAGGGTTCACCTGAGGCAAGGGAAGGCGGGGAAGCAGCATGCCTGGCTTCTGGCGCCTCCTTGTCGCTGACGGGCGCAGACGGGCTGGACTCTGGCTGGACTCTGGCGCGATTGCGGCGCGACCGCTGATCGCGTCCGCTGCGCGGAGCCATAGCTGTATGTTTAAATACTGGCGACTAGAGCGCCGATCCAAGAGTGCCCAACTTAATATGGCCGCTGCCGATTTGCGCAGCCCCGGAGCCTCAGCCCTTAGATCGGCCGAGACCCGCCCAGGGTGCGTGAGTATGGAGAATAAATTATTATCAGCGGAGCAAAGTGCAAAATACTAAGTAGTCCGTGACACAACAAAGTGTGTTAGAAAATAAGGAGAGCACCACGATAAAATCCGTAAGCGTTAGGTGATGGGGGGGGGAACGGACACAAAGGCTCAACAGGCAAGAACTAAAAGTGATATCCCAAATCAATAATACATACATGATGTAATGTTTTAATATATTGATGTGTTTGTATAGTGCATGTTACAAATGGAGATGTCTGTAGGCCCCCTAATGTTTTAGGAAGTAAGCGAACTGATACACAATAAAATACATATATTTGACTAGGCTCACACATTGTTCCCAAGCAGGGAAGCTGGAATGGTAACCTAGGCTTAATGGCCTATTGGCCTCATACTGGAACTAAAAAAATGGTACAAAACTGCTTTAGTTCACAGTTTGTAAGTTCACAGGGACCAAACCCCATTTTAGGCCACCAGCGATGGAGTGGGGGTTGAGCAAGCTAGGTAGACCACACCAGTCTTCGGGCCTGATTACTAGTCTGGTGATCTTAAGACTGCCGGTGGCGCAGGAGTGTTGGTCCACTGTATTGCCGATTATGACTTACAAAGTCGTATCGGCGGTGGATGACCACCTGCTGCACCAAGGAACAGTTGTTTCCTGGTGGTGGAGCAGGAATGCCACAACACATTATGCTGAGCAGGGACTGGTGCAGTCCCGCCAGCATATTTTGAACTCTTGCACTGCCAGTTTTTCACGGCGGAGCCCTGCTATGAAAAAGCTGGTGGTGCAAGAACAAAGGGGGCCCGACAGGGCCCCCATGTCCTTCAAGCCATGGGGATACATTCAGGGGGGCACAACATGTGCCCCCCTGTCTGTATTCCCCCCAGTTACAGCATGACATAGGCGTCACCATCCATGCCGTGCATTAACTTTTTGGCCCTTCCAATTACGGTGCCTGTTTTTAAGGCACCGCCATAGGACACGCCAAATAACCATAGACCGTATTACAAGTTGCACTATTGCAACTCGTAATAAGGTCGGCCGTCCATGCGCAGGTTTGGTGCAGCGGAGGTAGCAGTGCACCATTGACACTGTGCCAAAGTCGTAATCAGGCCGATAGTTTTATCTTGTCAGTTAGAAGATTTTTCAGATCTCAAAGTCCTCCAGTGAGGCAGTGCAGGATATAAAGTCTATGAGGGTCCCTTGAAGTCAGATGTCCCATTGTTGAACTCCAGTCGCAGCTTTCAGTTTTGGTGCCAAAAGCTATGAGCAAGGTAAAGCATGATTTATAACCAATGATGTCACTTCACCACTGGAATTGAATTGTTGCCTAATCTCATTCCAGATCTTCTTTCAGACTTTCTCCATTTTTTTGGACCTTTTAAATTTTCTAGCAGTTCAAGGGTTGAATCTGTATCCAGAAAGGTCTCTGCAAGGTCATATACCTTCACTGCAAGGTCCTACATAAGCCTGTATCGTCACAATAAAAAGGTCAGAGTAGTGTAAGCCTGGACCTCTTCCCCCTGGGTGCGCCCTACCAGAGGAAGCTTCAGCAATATACTCCAGTTCGTTAAACTGGAGAAGATGACAACATCCAACAATGTTCTTGTTGCTTTAAAACTTCCATCTGGTCACTCCTGCTGCTCTCAGGTCCTCAGGACTGGATTGTAGGCACCAGTTCTCTCTCCAGCCAGATCTCCAAGAGTCTTCTTCGCAGTGGTCAATTGGGCCTCTGTCTGGTCAGGAAGCCATAGTACCTTTCCGTATCCCTGAGCAGCAGCACAAAGTAAACCACCTCACCATTCAAAAGCAGTTTCAGCTGCTGAGTACTAGCAAGAGTCATAGGCACTAGAGTTGTTTTCTGACAGTCAAGCAGATTCTTTTCAAATCGCAGGTCTAGACATTTTCTGAGGAGATTGTGATGATGTGTTGATGTGCCAGTCTTCTCCTGTGAACTAGACAGTGACTGAAGAATTACCTGACCCAGTCTTGGTAACTTTTCTGCAAAAAACAAACCTACTTCTTCAGAACGTACTTTCTCTGTTTACTGAAAAACATCTTCTTATTTTCCATCCAAAATGGACATAGCTTTTGCCTTGCTGTGGAAGACTCTGTCTTCTTCCTAGCCACTTCTCTATGGAGATTTCCTCTGCTGTGCTAGCAGTGGAAATGGGTTTTCATCCTGCTGGGCTGAAGGTACAGATAGAAAGATTAAGATCGCTTTTGATATGAAGGATTTCTATTCCTGACTACCCATTTGGATCTCCACTTCGAAAGGGGCAGTAAAGCTGCCCTACATGTTGACAACGCAATTGTCAATGTCACTTTCAGATGCCTATTCCCTGAAAATTGGCCTCTATTTACACCACTCCAGTCTTCCGCCTTCCAGAGTCAAGCCCATTGTCATCCAGGTCGATAGTCATTAACATCAAGCTGGGATGTGTATTGTTTGCCTGAAGCAGGGCTACTAGCAACCCAGGCTGTCACACCACTGGTGCATTCTCTGTGGCACCTCGCTGTGACCTTGATGGGAATTTAAATGAACCTATTATGTGAAGCGAATCTAAAAAAGATGACTTTGGGAGAAAGCGCTGTGACACTGCTTTACAGTGTTACAGCATACAGAGTTAAAATACAGCAGTAAAATTAAACAGCAACATTTGGCTTGTACTACAAAATAATTTCCTTTCTTACAAACTGGGACAGTTGAACATCTTAATTAGCCTTAGGGCGAGTATATTTTTTACATCACACTTGATATTGTTGCATACCTTAGTTGGCACAGTAAAGTTAAGGATGTATGACATTACAACGCAGGCTATTACAACGCCTGCCTTTACAATGCGGTTTTTACATCGCAATCCATTACAACGCATAGCGCTTTGGGGTGCTGGATAGTGAAAAGTTTAATTTACTATTCCAACACCAGTCCCCGTGGACACTAGGGAAGGTGTTGGATAGTAAATTAAACGTATTCCCTATCCAAGAGCGCCCCCCCAGCGCAATGTGTTGTAATGGTTTGCGTTGTAATGACCGCGTTGTAATGGTAGTGTGTTGTAAAAGTTTCGTTGTAAAGGTTGTTCACCTAAAGTTAATTCTTCGTAGACACTTTTTGAAAATCCATAACCCTTGTTGCAACTCCATAAACCTTTTGTTCTTTATATAATCAATCCTCTGGAACCCACTGAGGTCTAAGTCCTACATGCCTGAGTTTTCACTAACATTAATACGGAAAGTCCAGTTACATTATTTGGTGGTGGGTATCAGAGAAAGAGGAGGCGAAACGTATTGACTAGAATTGAGAGAAAGCTGAAAACTGAAAAGAGGATTGATTGTGATGAAAACTATAACCTGTTTTATAGACAGGGAATTGGACATGAGCTAAGGCATTTCCTAGTCACTTGAATGTGTGTCAGATGGAGGTAAAGCTTTTGACCTACAATGAGTATGTACACATTGCCACCTACATACGACCAGAAGGATTTATGGACTCTGCTTACTGAAGAGTCTTGTACAGTCATGTGGGTCAGTATGATTTAAAAAGCTTAATTGTTGACTATGTAACCAATATTTGTAACTATGTTTTAGTATGGTGTGTTTGAATTTTTGGAAATCCTTGGTCATGTCAAAAGGCTATGCTGCATTGTGCAACAAACCAAAGACTCAAGAAGAACACATTTAAATATTCAGTTGACTGTGTGGGATGTTCAGACTATTTGGCAGAGCCTGAGTTCAGCTCCAGTCAAAGATCCAGTCAATTGTGTACTGGGAGCCTTCAATGATCCAGACCAGGTGAGAGCTTTCCATGGGCTCTCCCGGTGTTACCTGAGATTTGAGAAAGAGGGAGATCCGCTGCACTATAAGAATTCAATCATAGAACACCTCAGTTTGGTTTAGTCAACAGAAGAGGGTTAGAAGGCCTTTAATATCCTGAGAGAAGCATCACTGCTAATGGTGCCTGATGTCATTGTCCAGACAGATGCATCTGAGGAAGCATAATCATCAGTTCTATTGCAACTGCATAGGATGGGCAAGAACAACCCTTGGTGTTTATTAGCAAACCTCTATTACTGAAACAACAGCATAAAGCATAGTAGAAAGGGGTGCCTTTGTCATTGTGTGTTTATTAAAGAAACAAGCAATCCACCTGTCGGATACTCACTTCACACTTCAAGCTGGCCAGAGGCAACTGAGGTGATACATATAGATGCAGAAGGAGAATCCTATAGATGTGGTCCATTTCCCTAAAGATAACAGACTTTGTGGTAGAATTCTAACCTGGCATAGATCACACTAATACAGATGGCTTGTCTAGATTTCTCCAGGTAGGTGATCGAGGGTGTAGGGCTTCCATCTTTCCAGCTACATGTAGGAAATCTGTCTTTTTACCTTGTATCCCCATTTATTTGCTCTTCACACATGGAGCCTTAATCTAAGCTGCCCAATATTTTGGCAGGTAATAGGTGGTATAACAAGGTCCTGTGTGGGTGATAAATTAGTTAAGGTCTGCTGACTAGGCCCTAGTTACATTGTTTTTCGGTTAAAGTTGAATGCTTTATTTAGTAAATCAACTATATATATGGACAGGTGTTTTGTGCAGTTGTATATAGTACAGCTATGCATTGCAAGAGTAAAGGAAAGATTTTTTCACTTGCAACTAAAAATGTAACTAGTAATTTAGACCGCGCATGCTCCTTGCAGTCAGGCTGTAAACAGCAATGAATTTAATAAAACCCTTTTTTCACAGCATGAAGGTATGTATTCCAGTATACGAAATTCAATAGAACAATTCAATCCAATATGATGCATTTCTTTATTTAAATTAACAAATTCAAATAATATTATTTAATTCAAATAATTCCACCAGCAGCTGAGAAAGGCAGGATTGATTTGAACTTATACAGTTGGTACAGAAATGTTTTTAAAAAAATCCCCAGGTCTTCAGGTAACAGATGGCTTCCCAGAATCAGCAGATTTTTTTTCTTTTTCCTTATACTGGTCAATGGAAACAACAATTGGCAAAGCCAAACGTTCGGTTAACACCTTTCAAAGGCGAGACAGACCTTTTGACTTTGTGAATGGTAGTTTTTTTAAACAGGCTGTGCTCCTTGAAGAGGCATGTGTTCCATTAAAAAACTGTTAAAATCCTGTGAAGGAAACCGAGAAACAGTCCCCTCAATGCCACCCTCCATGAGTCTCAAAGGTGAAGCTGTCTCACAGCGTCCCCTTTGGGAATCAGTTACCACCTCAGCTGTGGTCTCAAACCACTGATGCATTGCATCACAAATGAGAGGGGGGTGCCCCTTTCATGTCTCTTTCCCTTTGGGATTCAGAATCAGCTGGAAAAGTTGTTTTTTGAGTCTTAAATACCTACATCCACCAGACCCGATAGGTCAATGCCATAGCTGCTTCAACACGCTCCGCATCCTCCGAAAGACCTACAAATGGATCCCCCATGAATCAAGGAAAAATGTCACCCACGCACTCATAACCAGCAGACTGGACTACGGAAACACCCTCTACCCCGGAATCAACAAATTGCTGCTCCACAACCTCCAGACCATACAAAACACTTCAGCCAGACTCATCCATGGCATCCCCCTACACAAACACATCACCCAGCACCTGTGCAACCTCCACTGACTCCCAGTCGAGAAGAGAGTCACTCTCAAGATACTCATTCACGACTACAAAGGCCTCCACAACACCGGACCCCAATACGTCAACAAGAGAATATCCTTCCACGTACCCAAGAGAAACCTCCGATCTGCCGACCTCGCTAAACCCCACGAATCCCCAAAACCAGAACTGGCGGAAGGGCCTTCTTCTACATCGCTGCCAAGACCTGGAACAACCTCCCGATCGACATCAGGTGCACCCCCTTCCTGAACAACTTCAGTAAGACACTCAAGACTGGCTCTTCAACTGAAGGGAGCTGCTTACCTCCCCCCCCCCAGCACCTTGAGACCCTCACATGTGAGTAGCGCGCTTACAATTCCCCTGATTGATTGATTGATTGATACACAACTAGCAAAGTAAACTTTGCGTTTTGCAACACAGCTTTTTGCGAATCACATGGCAGGCAACAGCAAAGCCGCACAAGCCCCATGCATGTAAGGCCTATGTTGTGGATGTAGATTGATCAAGCAGTAGTGGGTTTTGGGCAAATCTCGGTGCCTCATATTCTAAGTATGTGTAATGTTGATATTTCAAAGCCAGCTGGACATTGCCTCATGCCAAATATATGCACCACTTCTCCTCTGACAATGGTTTCAGTAACTCTTGCTTCATACTTTTCCATGTACGACCCTTATCTGTGAGATGTCCCTGCTGTGATAAACATTTTTATTGTAAAGCACTTAATTGTTCTTGCAGCAAGGAGTGCACTAAATCAAATACCAGCAAAAAGGAAGTGGAACTCGGGCTGGTGAAGTTTAAATTATGCTAGATTGCAGCAAATGGGCATGCTGGCATGTTAGGAAAACAAATGTGATGCGGGTCTATAATGGAAAAGCAACGAGTACATAATTATATAGAGAATCTGTTCATATGTTATATTGCACTATGATATGTTGCGCTGTTCTAAACAGTTCATCATACTGCGTATTCAATGGTCCCTTTGCAATGTTAGATGTTGAAGGGTTGACCAAACTTAGGGTGCTCCCATTAGGAATCCTAATAAAGCCATCAGCCCACGTCTCTGTGTTTATACTCATAGGCTAATTGGGCTTTTGTCTCCTGAGAACATTGCATTGTTGTACATCTAATGTACCTTCCTTGCTGCCATTGTTTGACCTTCTCGCATGGTTGTGTGTTGTTGTTTTTGTTCTCATTCTCCTGGTGCTCCCTGTACCCCTTACTACTAATTTCTGTTTGCAGGTTATCACCACAGAATTCTTTTTTTTTTTTTATTGTTTTATTTTTTATTGAGGGTTAAGGTGCACTACAAGGATTAAGCAGTTAAATAGACACAAATAGAGCATTAAAATTTGATACAGATATACAATATCAAGGACATAATATTCAGAATATATATAAACAAAAGTACAATTCATGATGTGGGAATAAAATTCATTTACGTTCAATTGATATACCGATAAAATACTGACTCCAATCATATTCAAGCCTCCCTCCATTTCAAAACGGGAGCCCAGAGACGCCTTCCCATCTCCCGCTTTTTACCTCCTTTGAGTTCATATAAGCATGACTCAATATTATGAATACCCAGGAGTCTCGAGAGCCACATCTGAAAGGAGGGTGCAATTACATCTTTCCAACCAGCTGCAATCAGTATTCGCAGCACGGCTACTGACATAAAAACCAGAGCTTCCTCATCCTCTTCCAAAGCCAATTTTGAATCTGTACCCATTAATACCAGCGTAGGGGATAGGTCGATCTTAAGACCTAGCAGCCCCTCCCAAAATGTCATTATCTCATCCTTAAGTGTCCAGCCTATCGCAGGTGACGAACATATGTACTAGGTCTGCTTGAGGTGAGGTACATCTAGGACAACAATCATCAGACCTAACACCCCATGCAGATAGTTTAGCCGGAGTATGGTACAAATTAAAAGCTGTTTTATAATGCTGGGCCTGTAGGTTAGAAGCCCGGAAAAGCTTTTTGTTCAAATCAAGAGCAAGGTCTAAATCGACATTGGGGTTGCCCAGTTTAATAGCCCAAGCACTTTCCATTTTCCCGATATCATCGTGAATCCTCAATACCAAATGGTCATAAATCACTTTAATCTTTCTACACCCTCTGACCAGGGCCTCGACAACAGGAATATCTACTTTGGGCTTCAGTTTAGGTCTTAGGGCCCTTAAAGTGTGGGCAATTTGTTCATAGAGGAACCAGTGATTAGCTGGAATGCCAAACCGCTTTTGCAGGTCCTCGAACCCTATAATTTTATCCCCCTCCATAACATCTCCAATAATCTTAACCCCCATTCGGTTCCAATCCTGAAGATTCCTATCTGTCCTCAATTGTGGTAGCACACATGAGTTTGCCAGATCAAGATAGGAGTTTACTTTCGGGGCGTTAAAGTGTTTCATGATAATTTTCCAGACGGACCAGGCCCCATATAAAGTCTTATAGCGTGCCTTTTTATAAAACCTACATTCAACTTCAAGTAGCAATGGACCGGTGGCTTTTCCCCCCAACAACATCTCAAAAATTGGGTGTGGTCCCTGGAACCCAGAATTTGAATTTTCCCCAGCGGGTCTAACATCAATTTGGAACAAAATAGACATTTGGATCAGGAGGCAAGACCAATGGTACAATCTGAGATACGGGAGTGCCATACCACCCCTTTACCTCGGCAGTGACATAAAGCTAGTAGAGCATCTCATTTTGCCGTACTGCCATATAAACTTTATAAAAACGGACTCCATCTTATTCAATATTTTATCGTCTATGAGAAGGGGTATAGCCCTAAAGAGATACAAGACTCTGGGGAACATTAACATTTTTAGAGCATTGACCCTGCCTACCTAAGAAAGATGCAGTACATCTATTCTATTTAATTTGGCCTCTATAGATTTAATTAAAGGAGGGTAGTTCTCTTCTGCTATTCTATCAACTGATGCATTCATTTTTACCCCTAAATAAACCGCTGAGTCCACAAATCTAGTATCGGATTTCACAATATTTATTCATTTAGAAGATACCCAGAGCCCTCACCAAAAGCCTTCGCCATCTGTACTAGAGCAGGTAATGCCTGCTGGAGGTTCGTTGTAAGTATAGCCAGGTCATCAGCATAAGCTAGTAACTTATTAACATGCCCGTTAAAAATCACAGGAGGAATACTTGGGCTCTCTAATATTCTCTGGATGAGGGGATCAATATACAGAGAGAAGAGGATAGGGGAGCAGGGACAGCCCTGGCGCGTCCCTCTCTTTATAGTAAATGTATCCGACTTTTCTCCCATAACCGTAACTCTCGCAGTCAGATCCGCATACATGGCTTTGAGCGCTCTGATGACTTTCTCCCCAAATCCCCTTCCTACCAATATCTCCCAAAGAAAGCCCAAATCAATGCGATCGAACGCTTTCTCTGCGTCGAGCAGGATCATGGCGACCTCCCCCCTCCCGTGGCATCCTGGGCATCAAATAGGGTTATAGCTCTACATGTATGGTCTGTTGTGCCCCGTCCTGGAACAAACCCATGCTGCCACAGGGAGACGAGGCCGCTAATGATCCTGCCCAACCACTTGGCCCAGGTCTTTGAATAGAGCTTTGTATCGGTATTAATCAGCGATATTGGCCGGTAGGATCCTGGTTTCTCTGCCAGTTTCCCCTTTTTGTGAAAGATTATAATGTTGGTTTCGTTCCACGAATCAGGTACAGCCCCTGAGTATACAATCCCATTAAACAGGTCGACCAACATTGGAACAATCTCACGTTCCAATGCTTTGTACACCTCCAGGGGGATCCCGTCTGGGCCAGCGGCTTTTCCTGACGCTAGCTCCCGCAGTGCCGCCAGGACCTCAGCATATGATATATCAAGGTCCGCTCTGGTTACACCATTCAAACAGGGACCGTTATCTGGATACTCCTCCCCCTGGTTGCTCTCAGTCTCTCCCGCATCATACAGTTTTTTTATAAAAATTCTCAAACACCCTCAGCACATCCTTAATTTCCCTATAGGTATTTCCATCTTCCTCAATGCAGGTGATGTGATTTTTAGATTTTTCTGCCTTAGCCGCAGGGCAAGGGCTCTACCGGCTTTCTATCCTGTTTCGTATCTTTTTGCCCTGGAAGATTGGAAATCCCTTATTGCCCTTTGTGTTACCTCCTTCTGCAAGGCCGCTTTAACTGCCACCACAACATTATGGCTTTCCTTACCATCTCCAGCGGAGGCAATATCTCTGATATGCTGTTCTTCCATGGTAGAAAGCTTGCCCATAAGTTTCTCTACCTCCGCCCTATCCTCTCTTCTAAGCCTGGCTGAGCAGCTAATCGTCTCTCCCCTTAAAGCGGCTTTAAAGGCCTCCGAGACCCCATTCCGTGATGTGCTATACCTATTTGCTGCAAAGTATTCTCCCACCCATTTATTCAAATGATCTACAAACCTGTTGTCTGCCAACAATATTCTTTCAAATGTCCAATATGACTTTGACCTCTCCACTCTTCCCAGATCATATATTAGCAACAGCGGGTTATGGTCTGAGATCACTCTTGGGAGTTTAATGATCTCCACCTTCTCAATTTCTGAGGAAGAGATAAAAAATATAATCTAGTTTTGAATACTTCTGAACAGGGTTTGGGAAATATGTATAACCAGGATTCTGGGGTTCTTTAGTTCGCCAAACATCCTGCAGCCCATGCAAGCTGATAAGGGCCTGGACTGATCTAAAAACTCTGGGTTTCCATCCCACGTAGAATATTCCATTACCCCAATCTGACGAAATGTTTAAATCTCCTACAACTACTAAGGGGCTAGGCCAACTAGCCAGCTCTACTTCTAAGAAATCAAAAATTTCAGAATCATCATCATTCGAGCCATAAATCCCAAAGATTGTAAAACCCAGATCCATTTCAGGAATTACCCATCTACCAGTACTATCCGTTCTCACTTTCCTGACCTTTCCCAGGGCAGTTCTTGCTAGAATGGCAACTCCCCTAATAGTTGAGGATTGTGTAGAGCATGCCACCAGTTTGAAACCTTTTAAAAGTAATAGATTTCTCTTAGCCCAGGGGAGATGGGTCTCCTGAAGACACAGAACATCTATTCTGTTGTGCTTCACCACATATTCTAGTCTTTGCCTTTTCTTCCAGTCATTCAGGCCGCCCACATTCATTGTACAAATTCTAATGTTCGTCATCTAATTGAACATAATCACCTACAACAAGAAACTGATTGAATATTTCTTTTACATTCATTTGCTCTTTTTGTCCTCTTTCCATATTGCGCCGTTCCCTCCTTTTCTCATTTTTCACCCCAATCCCCACCTCCCCCTCCCCATCCTTCCCTCCCCAAATACCCCCCCCCCTACCCACCAGGCCCCTACCCCACCACCCCCAACCACCCTACTCTGTGAGGCGCTCAGACCTGGTCTGTGCGTGTGATGGAACACGGTGCATGCGGTGAGAGCTGCCTATGTTAATACACCCAATAATTACCAAACATTGGGGCTTGAAAAATTACAAGTCTACAAAAAGTCAACCACTGAGTTCAGCATCAGCCGATAGCTAGCATCCCGTTCCATCATCTTTAGAGCGGCAGTCATCCTAGCAGTCATCCTAGCTCCCTATGGAGTCCAAGTATTCCTTTGCTATGATCTCAGATGATAAATACAATGTCTTACCCTCATTGATAATCTTCAACTGCGCCGGATTTATTAGAAATGCCTGCATCTTTTTGTCTTGAAAGGGTTTAATCAGGTTTTTTAAACGCCAACGTCTTTCTACCGTCGTGTGGCAGAAATCTGGCCGCACGAAGAATGAGATCCCATCACAACCTCGTTTAGCATTGGGCCTTGCTAAATCAAAAATAGCCTGTCGCAAAATAAAGTTTCCTAAAAAGATCAAGATCGCTCTGGGTTTGTCCCCTTTTTTCATACTCTTTTTGACCTTGAAAGGGGTGCGATGAACTCTCTGCAGCTCATTGGACCAATTCCAGCTCGCTAACTCGGGAAGTGCCTGTTCAAAGAGCTTTATCATAAATGTCCTGATGTCGGACCCTTCTGTTCCCTCTGGGATTCCCAAAACCCTCAGGTTGTTTCTACGGAGCCTGTTCTCCATCTCCTCGAGCTTCCATTGGATGTCTATAACCTGGGAGCTTTGTGCGTTGACCTTGGCCACCGCCACCTCCACCTCCACTTCTGTTGAGACAATCCTGTCCTCCAAATTTGAGACTCTGTCCCCGGTATTAGTGCAGGCCTTAGACAACTTCCTAACCACGCCCCTCATTTTCCTCATAGCTGCTTGTGATTTGCGATTTTCTTGGCATGTCTCTTCCCTATGGGCTATGATCTCCTGATGGATTGTTTCTAATAGAGACATTTGTGCTCTCTTAATACCCGGGCTGTCCTGTACAGATAATGAGGCAGAGTGGTTCCAGCTCAACTCACATCGGGGATCTCTTTGGCCCTTCACCGCAGCTGCTGATGCTTTCAGTACAGTTGCCGGATGTTCCGTTTCTGGTTCACTCTCGGAGTCCCCCAGGGAGCTGCAATCACCATCTCCCTCCTCCTCAGACCATTCCAAACCATCAGAGGCTGAGAAAAAGGCTTCGCTTTGAGCCCCCTCCCCTACTCCGATTCCAGTGACCTCGCCAACCTCTCCCTGCTCCGATTGAGCTAGCTCCTTTCCGCCAGCTTCAATAACATATGTAGGGCTCTGAGCTTGTGCCTGTGCTTGTTTTAGAGGGTTGGATGTTGCCCCTGCTGTCCTTCCTTGATCTCCAAGAGAATCGCCGGGCCCCCCACCTTCCTTTGGCCCCTTAAGCGCCTCCACTTTGCCCTGTGCCACCACTTCACCTTGAGTAACAGCGTTTTCCAAATTGGACGTCCTACTGGCACTGCACGCATCCTGGGGTACCTGTGGTGCCTCAGTCTCAACCACAATCTGTTCTACCGATGCAGGCATACCCCCTGCTGCCTCTGCCACCTTCTCCTTACCGGTTTTTGTGAGCATCTCGGCTATTGAGACTGTAGCCTGCCGAGTCCGGGTCAGAGGTTGTTGTTTCTCCTTAGGGCTATCCGGTGTCTGCGCTCCTGTCGCCTTAGTAGCGCCATCTTCTCGAAGATTTTTCTTCTTTGAGGCTGCTTTGGAGTTTTGATTTAATTTTGGGGCTATTTTCACATTAATCGCTTCGCTCCCCTTCTGCCGCTTGCACGAACACCCGGACGGCTTCCACCTCGGGCGTTCTAACCTGGACTCCAAGTTTTCCCGCTGCAACGGTCTCCGTACCAGGCTCCGCCCTCCGAAGGGGCCACGGCGTTTCCAGACGGGAGAGAGAGCCGACAGCACGGCCGCCAGCCCCCACAACACACGAGCCGCCAATCCGCGACAGGAGAGCGCGGCCAGCATGCCCCCACGGAGCCAATGAGCACTGCCCCACTTCCAGTCCCACGGCAAACGGAGCAAACAGTAAGTTGGCGTTCGGTCAATGCTGAAGGTTCATTGCCGCTCCTTCGATTAGCAGCCTCACCGCAGCACCGTTACAGCCACAGCTAAGCGGCCGCCATCTTGCCCCCGCCTCAGATCTACTCAGGGACTCCTATCACCACAGAATTCTTGTTGAGTAGCCTATCTTGCGACCATCAACAACCCATGTGATTGTTGGTATACAAGCAGTACATATTGTGCCGATGGTTTTATTGTTGGGATGTTCTATGGATACCAGTGTCTTCAGGCATCTTCATGTTAATCTCCTGATGTGGTTTAACCTTGTGTTTGGGGTACTTGCCTCTTTCCTCATAATCTGGCAGCTGGTGGCATCCAGTGTACCCTGGACTGGAACAGTGCTGCTCCCCAGTGTATACTTGAATGCTATGCAGGTAAATCCCCACCTCCAGTCACCCATTGGACCTACTGGATGTCATTGGCGAGGCCATAACTCTGACCTCATACTACACATGGTTATGGACACTGCTACAGAAAATCTCCTCCCATGTCAAAGAATAACTAAGACCAGCAATGCATGACATTCGTCTTTTACTTTGCTGCTCTTGATTTCAATT